>NC_045639.1:49873182-50498182 GCF_009829145.1 Chiroxiphia lanceolata
TCTATTTTGGCAGCAGCAGTGATGAAATAAACTTATTGACTGCAGTCACCGCAATCCAAATAGACATATGTCTTTCTCTAACACCATGTAATAGGAATTTGTGGGTTTTATCCCTGAAATAAATCTGCTTAGAAAAATTTTCCTACTATAGGCTTTAATATTTGGTTTTGTGTGGAGTGGTTTTTTTTAACTTTTGGAATACTTACAGAAGGCAGGAAGGTGGGTTCCCATAACACAACATTCCTTTGAACGTATTTTGCTAGATTTTCCTAAATTTTTTAAAATTTGATTCTTTTTGCTTAATTTTCTTAAAATTCACATGAAGAATTTTGTTCTTTTTCTGTCAGTAGAAAAAATCATTTACTGTTTTTATAAACATGGTATAAAAGAAGCCTGAAATAATGTGGGTTTTTTCCCCTTCATTCCAGTGCATGACCCATCTCATATTATTTGATTCATTCTTCTTCTTTCCAGTTTATCCAGAGGACTTCTTCGCTTACTTGTAGTTATTCTGAGAACTGTGAAAGTTGCTAAATCAAGTCGACAATTAGTTTTAGTGGGGAATTCCTCAGTATTATGGTCTCTATTCTGCTACCTGTATCTTTATCTTGTATGAAATAATCATTGGATAAAATGAACAATTAGGAAACTGTTAGGAAATCATGTATTGGTTGGTAGAGCAGTGGATGGATGCCTTTGTCTTAGACTGAGGAGTTGTATACTTTTTTTTCCCCTCCCTCCTGCATTCTTTTTAACCCTAATTATGTCATTGTACAGACAAGCTTTGCAGAATTCAACAGGGGACAGAAAGTGCTCAAACATGTTCTAGCCCATAATTTGATTATTAGTATGTTCTCTGGGGAGGTGAGAGACGTGAGGATGGAGAGCAGGTGGATACCCAAAGGAGGCTGTGACCACATGGCAAGTCTGCTCTGGAGCAGGCTCCTGGCAGGACCTATCATCATGTGGAACCCAATTCTTGAGAAGGTTTGCTGGCAGGATTTGTGCCCCCTTGAGGGACCCATGCTGGATCGCTGTTCCTGAAGGAACGTACCCCGTGGAAGGGACACACATCGGAGCAGTTTGTGAGGAACTGCAGCCTGTGGGAGAGACTCATATTGGAGAAGTTCATGGAGTACTGTCTTCTATGGGAGGGACCCCAGGCTGGATCAGGGGAATGTGAGGAATCCTCCCTGTGAGGAGGAAAGAGTGGCAGAGACAGCATGTGATGAACTGACCACAGTCCCAATTCCCTGTCCCACTGCACTGCTGGTGGGAGGAGTAGGAGAAATCAGAAGTGAAGCTGACCCTAAGAAGAGAGAGATGAGGGGAAGGTGTTTTCAAGATTGGGTTTTATTTCTCATTATCCTTCTCTGATTTGATTGGTAATCAACTAATTTCCCCAAGTCAAGCCTGTTTCGCCTGTGACAATAACAGATGAGTGACCTCTCCCTGTTCTTACCTTGACTCATGAGTGGCTTTGGTGGGCATCTGGTGTCCAGAAATGGTCAACTCACCACAGTCTTTCTACCCCGTCTCTACCTAGGCAGTTTCTGAAGGTTTCTCTAAGTGCTTCTCCCACTCTCTGCTCAGTTCTTGCTCTGCAGCTTGCATTTTTGCCGAGATGTAGTGTGTTTTGGAAGCACTGGACTTGCAGGAAGAGAATACTATGTCTACAGAAACAAGTACTCAGAACAGACAAAATATCAAGTTGGGGCTACCTGTGCACTTTTACCTACTTTACCCTTTTTCCTCTCCTTCCCTATGTATGCTATTTCATAGTTAATTTTTTTCCAACTGGTCGGAAACTTTACCGCATGGGATACTTGATGTGCAAAATGTTCCTTTTTCCTCACTATATCGGTAGTAGAATTTTAATTAAGTTATATTTAATGCAAAAGGACTCATTTATCTGTGAGTTTTTAAGATGGATGTCAGTGAAAAATCTTTGTGCTTCAAAAATTTCAGTAATTTATTTTAATGATATTCCTTGAAGTCCTATTTCTATTATAGATTTGATAACTTAGACACAAAGGAGGAAAAGCAGTATCAGAATTTTGAGCATATTAAGTATTATACAGACAGACTGTAAGATTCAACTGTGTTGACAGGAACACTCTGCACTGAGGTCTTTAACTCATCATTAAACAAAACTCTAAGCTCACTGTCACACATTGTAGATGATTATGGTTTGTCTATGAAATACCTCATATAATTTCAATATTTCTTTTCTAGAAATCGATATGTCCATCTTCTTGCTGAGACAACACAAGATTATTGAAAAACACTGCAGCCCTGCCATGATTTTGCATAGGCTCCTCTTTGCCATTGTGTGTCATTTGCATACCTTGATGATTTTAAATTAAGTAATATTCATAGGCTGCCCCAGGTTTTATGCAGCCCCCTACAGGCTTGGTGTTTATTATTGTTTTTCTCAAATTCCCATGTCAGTGCCATACTTCAGAATCAAGAAATAGGTAAGTTATTTTTAATAATGTTTGTCTCCAGTGGTATTTACATTATATACCAGAAAAATCACAGCTTTTAGATTTGCTCTGGATGTTCCTATGGCACATGCAGTCATATAAGTCTGTCAATAGTTAGCTAACATGCTCTAGAAATGTGAAGTTAATCGTGCAGAGGCGCATTTAGGAAGTCAGAATTTTCTCAGCTCTATGGGTTGATGATGATTTTCTTTAGGACTAATTAGTAGGGTTATTAATCCAAACAATTAAATTCTCTTCTAACACTACGGCTGTCTAATTAATGAATCTGTTAATTAATCAGTGGGTTCTCCAGATGTCTACTGAGATACTGTCCCTTGAGCAGCAGTATTAGTTGTTGAATTTTTGTAAACCAAGAACTAGGATCATTCATTTGGTTGTGTGTTATAAACAGGAGCCAGATATGTTAAAGTGCAAGAGTTGTGTCTTTTCCTCTGAGTAAAATCTATTTTTTATTAGTTGTTTTTCACCTGACATACTTTTGAATAGATCATGTATGATTAAAATCTGAGGGGATGTTATTCAAATGCTTCCTGTCCAATGACCCAGAAAAAGCTCTTGCAGAAATGAATGTTACCATACAAACATGCAAATAGCTTAATTACTTTGAATTTCAAAAACCTATTTACTTGTGCCGGTAAGTCATGATCTTACCCCAGTGTTCTTGTCCGTGGCATGCTGCCTTGCAGGGCAGTGTGAAAACAGGCTGTTGTTTGGGTCAAGTCTGACAAAGTCATACAGTCTGGTTTCATTTGATAGATAGATTTATTAGACAGGAATGGGAAGTGTTTTGACCACACGCTATGTGCACAGGTTTGAGCAATAAAAAAAAAAGTTTCTCTACATACTGCAATATATAAGATATCCTGTGCATGTTATACTGGTCTGCTTGGTTTGTAATTTCTTTTGGAAAAAGTGGATTTTTCAAAGATAAATGTTAAAACTTGATATTTGGCATCTTTTGTTTCACGACTAAAACTGTTCTCAGTTTATTCACTAAGAAATCTTAGTCATTTAAAAGTAATGAAACTGATGTTCATACTTTCTTCTCTGCTCTGTAGAAGCTAAGGTATAAGTGACCTCATCAGTTCTAATTATCGTACAACAGGGTACAATGTAATTGCTAAGCTACCATGGCTGCATTTTTGTTAGCATGTTGTCTCCCTCAGAGACAAGGGCCTATTTTATTTCTCTTCTCCCTTCTTCCTCTTAAAATTCCCTCCCTTTTAATATATCAGGTACAGAAGAAGGTAGGGAGGAGGAATTTAAGCCTCAAGAAAATTTTATTAATTTGAATTGCAATCCTATAATGCAAACCACACCTCTTCTATTCCTGTGTTGGTGTGCATGAGACTCCAAAACTTGCCAGCCCACAGCTGCCAGTGTTGCTGTATTGTTGGAACATATGCAGTGTTGGCTGCTTTTCCAAGTGCCGTGCAGCCATGCTGCTATACTGTGAAAGGACGGTGTCAGAGGAGCCGAGGGCGTATGTTCTCAATTGGAGTTTTTCTGTAGTGACGTTTTGCTGGAGGCTTCTGCTGCTTGGGAAAGTAGTTTTACTAAGGTGACAGACTGGGTTTTGCCAGCTGGCATCAAACTTATGCAAAGTATTGGGAACAAGAAACAACTGCTTTGAATTAAACTCTGTAGGAGTTTAGTCCTGAGCAAAACTGACTTTACATAGGAAACACCTTGCTCAGGTTCCTTCAGCTTCTGTCCATTTTATTTAGTGTTAACAGGGATATTTTAGGGAGCTTTGAGATTACATTGGCTTGTTTTCCAGCTGAGTTCTGGGAACTGAAAACTAAGCAGGGGTATAATTCTGTTTCTAGCTGTAGGCTGAGCTAGAGATAAGTGTTAAGTGTTCATTGCCTGGACTATGTTGTGCAGAAACCTGCAGTTGCACTATATCAACTGCTGTCTGCATGTGGCTAACCAAGCAAACAGGACTATCTAGAAAATAGACAGAATGCGGAGCAACCGAGGAAATAAATCCTGAATCTATTAAAGGAAGAAAATAGAAAACCTAGATCTATAAAACTCTTCTGAATTAGGAAGAGCCTCAGTCTGCTCCAAGGGCAAAAGCTTTATTTAGCTCATCTTTAAGAATTCTCAGTGTTTATGTTCCTCTAAATACTTGTGCTGGGATTTAAAAGACAAATCTTACCTATCATTAATTGAAAACCTTTCAGTGGCAGCTGAACAGGTAGTAGTTTGGTGTTTGATATTTCTTTTCTTCTCACTCATCTAGTATGATTGTATTCCTATAACTGAAAATAAGTATTTAAAACCCCCCAACAAATATCCTCTCCCCCCCTTCAAAAACAAAACAAAACAAAAAAAACACCTTGAGAACAAAACCATAACTATGTAAGAATTTACTAGAAAGGAGTAACCAACAACACCATTATTTGTTTTAGGGGTAGAGAGCTTTGTATAGTTGCATCTTAAATATTTTCTCTGACTGAAGAATCTTTGGAATCTGGCTAATCAGAAATTGGAAAACAGTTTCTGTCCCTATCACTCACATTTAGGCTCAATTCATTACATAATTTTAGGATGTCACTGTCACTTCTATTATATTAGTCTTTGTATGTACTTTAGATTTAAGGCAACAGTGCTAAGAATTGTTTGAATAGTAAGGTAAAATGAGCAAAACTCACTGTTTGCCTACTTTTATCTTGAATTTCCACTGTGTCATGGAGGTTTTCACTCTGTGGTTCACAAGTTATTGCTGGTCTGGGAAATATGTGGCAAGTATTTGATCCTTAGAGAGCTAGCTAATCATATGGTTTTAACTGTTCTCTTCATTTTCAATTTTCAAATTGCATTTAAAGGAAGACAAAACCACATTGCCAATTGCTTATGTAAGCAATTTATGTAGCCATTGAAAAGGTATTATATGGCTTTGAATGGAAAAGGAAAGTTGTATGCTCCTATGAAAGGGAAGATACATGTTTAAGAAATGTAAGACTATGTTAAAACATAGTCTGCAGCATAAAAGTGTTTGAGAAATCCTGCTGTCCAACGTAGGCCTCAGTGTGTTCATGGATTCAAATTCATAGACCAGTGCAGTCCAAAACCTGCATCTAGAAGTTTTCAGAGACAGAATTAAGATCTGCTGATCTATGAGACAGTTTGTAGCACGTGATTGTATTTTGTGCTTTTGAAATTGTTTCCTGGCAGTGAAAGCAAAAGGTCTGTTTTTTAGTCTTGGCTCCATTAATGCCTTGATTTTACCCTTTCTGTGTCCTAACCAAAGCTGTATTTATAATACTTATTTCAAACTGTTTAGTCTAGTTAAAAAAAAAAAAAGGGCATTACATAACTATTGTTTCAATATTACTCTGCACCTTACACTAGCATTTAGACTACTTTCATAAGACAGGACCTTTCCTTCATCTTGTTTATATCTATTTTCTATTACAGATTTTTACATTAAGTGCTGGAGAAATACAGTTTTATTATTTCCAAAACTTAACGAGAAACTTCCTTCTAGGACGGACAAAGTAGCTAATTTGTTTCAGTGAGCTCCATTTTTGTCTGGGGTTGAGAACTCCCTAAAGAGCCCATTTTAAAAGTATATCTCAAACGTGAGATTATTTCAAGAAATGGTTGTCTTTACGTCCCTGTCAAACTCTTCTGTGTGCTTGAATTTTTCACTACCCTGCTCTGTTTCATTCCTTTGACATTAGCTATTTGTAGTGTTTATATACACTTTTACTTCATCAGGATTGACTCTAGTATTGTAGATTCTTGCTGCACGAATAACAGGTGATGTGCCAACCAAATTCCAAGCAGACATAAATTAATTCCGAAGTAGGTTTCACTGTTTGTTCAAAGAATAGGGCAGCATGGAGGCTACACTATGTTTATCAAAGACAAGTGTTTAAAGACAATTCAGTTTGAACCTTTTGGTTTTTGATGTATGTGCTAAGGATCTTTGAAATATGAATCACTTTTTGTTCTTCCAGCCTACCTAAACACAGCTCCTTGAATGTCAAGTCAGTTTTGAATGAAAGTGGAAGGGCTCCTTAGTCTCCTATTTAGGCAGGCTCTCTCAGTATACAGTGCATGATTCTTCAGCACTTTAAATAAACATGCTGTGTCAGGCATACTTGATCAAAGGTAGTCTTCTACTTCTGATTAGGGCAGGTATGCTTAGCATCTGCCTTTTCAGAAGTGCTGAGCACCTACAAAGCTCTGAGTCACTTGGGTTTGCAAAGACTCAGCACCTTTGGAAGTCATACCACTAACAATGACAAAGTTGGAGTATCCAATTAGGTGATCTCATTATAAGTCCAGTTAAATTATAGATGTTAGTGTACTTAGAGATGCAGGTAATCACGTGAATGCATGCCTCCACTGAAATCAATAAATGTTAAATTACTCGGTGCTTTTAAAAATCTAATTAGGCAGTGAGACAGCTGAATAACGTTAGAAATCTGATGTATGGGGACATGATTTTATATGTATGGCATCCATTCTGCTAGGAGATTGTGAAAGAAAGCTGAGGAATTAAATGCCCAGTGGATGGGGCATTCAGTGGCTGTCATAAGCTGCTTTAAAAGCCCTAGATTGCTGTCTCTACTTTGAGAAGTTTATGGTCCATATACAGGAAGAGAATAACTTGGCATATGGCAACCCTGAGGCCCAGCAAAATGTTTATAATATTCAACACTCTATTGTACTTGACAGAGAAGACTAAATATTGACCCACTGCTATACTTTCTAACCACTCTTATCCATATTCTCTTCTCAGATATTTTCATGCAATGCCACTAAATTCAGTGGATGCAGCCTAATAAATATAAAAAGGAGAAATATCTGGAAAACCCAGAATTCTTTAGAGTAGATTTTTTTTTCATTGTCAGCATATTTCACTGGATTTTCTTTTTCTCCTGATCTTTGTGAAATAGAAGAATGTAATATTTTCTATTTCTTGTTTGTAAGAAAGAGTTATAATCTCTTATGGAGGCAATGGGAAATTATGGATGGTAATCAGAAAGCCTGAATGGGAGAAGTCCAGTTATAGTGTTAGTGAGGAGAAGAGTAGATGCTTAGCCAACATGAGTCAGATGAGACAATACAAAAATACGCAATTTCATTCATCTGACAGATGTTCAAAACCTTATTTCAAAGACATGCCTAGAAGTCTTCCGTGAATATGAATGTATTAACAATGTTACTATTTTAATTGTTCAAAAACATAAAAGACATTAAAGCTACCACTTTGCTCTCAGCTCCCCCATGAACTTTTCCAAATGCCAGCCACAGATAATAGCAAGGAAGTTTGTTTCGTCAGAATTATCAAAAAAGTCAAATTATATCTTAATTTCACTTTATTGATACAAGTGGCATATAGAAAAGGATTCAAAACTCTATTTGAGATTTCCTTCAGTTTTGTGGTGGTTCTCTCACTTTGTCTTGACTAGTCATGGCAGCTTTTTAAAAATATATTTTTAAGATATTAAAGTGTTAAGAGACATTTATAATGAAAATTTAACAGTGATCAATTAATAGATTTAGAAAAACAGTAAAAGGTGCGGGATGCATTGGTTAAACCTTTGAATATAGAAACTGCTAAAATGAAGAATTGAGTGACAACTTTGTATGGTCTGAATATATTTATTGTCTCCTTTTGTGCTAGCAGCAGTAAACAAGCTATAAATTTATACCTAAAAAGGATCCAGTGAAATGCAGCTAAACTAGTGTATGTTGCTGCAGTGCTATTCCCTTTTCTTGGGTCAAGGAGAGAAGTGAGGAAGGGTAGGTCTAGGGGCTTTATGGGGGTGCTTTCTTGATGGGGGAAAATGTGGTTTTTTGGGAAGTTTTGAAAATGGACATTTAGCAGAGCTTTCAGCCTTCACAGTTTTTTAGTTTCCTTTTTGAAGATAAGGGTGTGAGTCAAAAAATATTGTATGTATCATATAGCCTGTATCATTTAATAGTGCTGCAGACTGACTCCTGGGAATGGATTGTTCCAGGACTCTTTCCTGTTGTGTGATATTATAATTCAGTGTGTAAAAATCCTCAGTAAATTCCTGTAGTGGATTTTTTCTCAATATGGCATGTGTTTGGAGGTATGGTAATTTGCCATTTCTTGAATTGAGACATTTTTGTACCTCACTGGAATGACTTATGGCAGTCAAGACATAATATTCTTGATGAGCCTGAGCATTACATTTATATACATGTGTGTTAGACTTTCTGTTATAGTTGAATCTTTATTTTTTGTATTTTTAAATTTTTGCACAAAACTGTTACACAATTTCTGGAAATAAGATGAGGAGAAAAAATGTTTTACATTTGAAATAATTCCAGCAGCTAATGATAATAATTAACTTTATCCACTGAGATCCATAATTGGGAACACTGCCTTGAAATTTAGGAGCAGGTGGCCTTTTTGTCAGGGTATGTCTTTCATTATTCATTTGCCAAATTATAAACTTTTAAAGTCTGCTTGCATGGGTTGAATAGAGACAAAAGGGAGGTATTGAAAAAAGCTAATCTTCTTTGTAGTCAATGGTAGACAAGTTCTTCCAGGGCTGATTCAAAGGATCAAAGTTGGGTTCCTGCTGTGTTGCTTTCTCCTTTCATTACTTCTGGAGGAAGTCAAGGGAGAGAAAACTCAGTTGACTGAAGTTAGTCCTGGTGAATTCTTTTAAGGTTTCCTGAATACTCTGAATTTGTGTGTGAACCTTTTAGTTCTGCTAGTGCTGACTGGTCTGTGCACATATCACCTACCCCCTCCCCAGCCACAAGATGCTTAACATGCTTTAGCCTGGAGCTACATCATTAAAGCTAGATTCATTTTACTGCAGTTGCTGCTCCTGGCTGAAAAAACTAGCATTGAAACTGAAATCATAGCCTCTATCTTGATGTGCTCTTGGTGAACCGTATGCTGGCCCTGAGGCAATACTGTGTAAGAAGGGGTCAGACAGGAGTGTGCAAAGCAAGAGGGAAGGAGCAGGGGGGAAGATTTTTGGTGGCAGTGGCACAACAGCAATGGGAGGAAAAATAAATAGTAATCTTGAGAGTTCATATCTTTTTGTGATATAGGGGAGAATAGGGATTCGAGGAAAAATAAAAACCTCAGCAAACCTAAAAAAACCCCAATAACCCAAAGAAAACAACCCCCCCTTAATTCTTCAAAATATCACTAAAACCCTTACTCTTTCATGTTTTCTCTTTTTTCCTATGTTGTTGTCCACTGCTTTTTAATGTCAGATTTCCATAATAAACCCATTTATACTGAAATGTATGAGAGAATGATGCTTTTGTGTGTAAAATGTGCTTTGACATAATTTATCTAGAACTTGACAGGGATTCCATCCTTGATGACTAAAAGGCATTAATGAGATGGGTACTTGTCAAGACTGTATTATGGCCATTTTATGTTAGTGAAATGGCAATGGAATGACTGCTGAAAGCAAATGTGAAGCACACATTTTTGCAATGAATTATTGATTGTTCTTGATAGAGGAAATAAGAAATTGGAATGTCCAGAGAACAAAATATGAACACTCCTTGATATTTCAAACAGTCATATTATGGTGTTGTCAATGTAAGATAAAAAGCTGTACATGAAATGAAGTAATTTCTTTTTAAAGAAGCATAATTCATATTAGGAAGGAAAAAAAATAATATATGGGGGTTATATTTATTAAGTCGTAATGCACTATGGTTTATGTAACATGCAAATAGATTTCTTCAACATGTACATGGGAATTCTTAATTACCATCAGATAAACTGATGATAATTCATCTAGATACTAAGCATATGGTTGACATTACATGTATAACAATTCTCAGAGCTTAAAAATTTAGGCATACACTAATGATGATTGAATTTCTTAGCTATTTAGCTTTTTTTATTTGACAAACTGAAATAGGTGGCATCTTGGGGAACCAGACTAAAATCTGATTCCTAAAGACTTACTGTCTTTACATAATGTCTTATAGACACTGCTTTGCTGTGGAAGTCTCTTCACAGACGTTTATCTTGTAATGTCAAAACAATGGGAAAATAATAATTTCAGGATGCTTCATCTTACTTGTCTTCAGTTTGTTAATGAGCTCATGTCTCTATCTCTGGAAGTGTTTAATATGTATGTGTGAAGAAAGATGGAGTGCAGTGTTACTGCTGCTTTATGGGACAGTAAGGTTTCAAGAAAATTGTAACCATGTACAAGTATTTCACACATACACACATCTAATCTCAGAAGTATGCAATGTGAGATACAGTAGACATTTCCTGCTCACCATAAATTTGTATGTCTTCTAACAAGAGATTAAAATGCCAAAGTATTAGTATTTGACTATTTTGCCTAAACATGTAGAGATGCTTTTAGGGTACATTGATCTCTAGAATTGGAAGAAGAAAATAGTTCTTTCCAACCCTTTTTTCTGCCGTTCTTGTCATGCTATTGGAAAAAAATGCAGGAAAGCAGTTTTAATCACTTTTAATTCCACAATACACATTTTACTTTTTCTCCTGTTTATATAGAACAGGCAGTCTTTATCCGTTTTCTTGTTCATTACTGTACCAGTTTGTTTTCCTATTTGAAACCTCATTAAAAAAATGGTAGCTTTAATTCTGATGAATGAGTGTTTCTGGGGTTTTAACATTTGATGTGAGAATTTTTAAAAGCCTTTATTTTCACATTTCTTTTTCAAACAGTATATAGTAAACTGCAACAAAGTAGTAGTTAGGAAGATTCAACACTGACGTTAATCAAGTCTGGTCTTGTGGAAAGCCAGGCAGTCCTCCATTATGAGTTAGCCACATACTTTTGTTGGCACTTTGGTTTTTGGGTTGCAGCACAGGGATTACAGGCTTACACTGTCCACTCAGTTAGTAAATGATTCTTGTCTGGCTGCAAGGCAAGTATGTCACGAAGTGTACCTAAATTTTAGCTCTTCTTTTTAACCGTTTTGTTTCTTAATGGTGATAACTTGGAAAACTGCTCCCCTTCTCCTCTATTTTTTCTAACTGAATAGTTTTTTGCATGATGGCAGACAATTTCTTTTATAAATATCTAAGCATAGATGTCTTCTAACGCATTTATGGGTGTTATATGCCAAAATAACCTAATTAGGTTACAGAAAGTGTGATCATCGTGTGTACAAACATTATCAAGCACATGATCACTTACAGAGACTTTAACTTCCCCCATTTGGCAATAACATGAGAAAATCTGCCTTCATTTAAGCAGTGCAAAGGGAACTAGCTTGTTTCCTGCTTCCTGGCCAAGCAGCAATGCTTGGGCTATTGCATGTGTGGTGGTGAGGTGAGTAAAGACCACTTCACCAAGAGAAAATTTGGTCTGCTTGGCTTTTTTAGCTAAATTAATGCTCAAGCTAATGGGAAGCAACCAGCTCAAGCTATAAAGTAACTGCTGGCAGAACAGCAAAGCACAGACATTTCCTGTCTTGGTTGGATTGTGCCAGGATGTGAACAACTACATTTTAGATATAATGCATAGAGTAAAATACATTCAGTTTTGCAATGTTCATTAGCTTTTTTATCGTAAATGGTAACTTTCAGAGTCTTGGGGGTCTTCTGTTTGTTTGTTTTGTTTTTGTTTTTCAAATTGTTTCTGTTATTATAAGGTTTCTGCAATTGGAGAGAGAGAGAGAGAGACCTCTTTTTCTGGTTTTATGATGTTTATATATTTTACCTTTATGTGAAGGATTTTTAAAATAATGAGAATATTTAGGGATTAAAATTCTTCTCTTACTGAAATCAGTAGGAAAAAATCATAAGCTTGTCTTGGAAGAGTATCAGGCCAATAATGGGTAGGAGGAAAAAGCTGGTTTCACTTGTGCACAAGCATTTTCTCACATGACTACTGCTGAGAGGTTGTGTGTGATCAGCACCGCACTGGTTGCCCTGGCCTGACTGGAACTGCTCAAAACAGACCTAAATATCACCAGATACAGAGGAATCTGTTGCATGTTCCCATTGTTCTTGCCCAAAAGAAGCAACTCATGGGCAGGCATAAAAAGTCTGGTTATCTTTATTTAGGTTGCAGCAACAGTTTTACCAGGTCTGCCACAAACTAAAAATTCAAAAGAGTGGTATGTCATATGCAAACCTGTTACAATTGGTGTGATTTAGTCCTTGCTGAGAATTTAGCCAATATAGCAAGTTGTAAGGCCTTATGTCAGCATTTTGCAGCTGAATCAACACAAAATGTTACATGCAGAGGAACTGTTCTTAATATAAGACCAAGCATACAGTGAGAATTGTTTCCTATAGAAACTTTCTCAAAATATTAACTGCGATGATTCCACTATTATAAGTTGTTAGATTCTATTCAGTTAAATTATATTGTGGGCATATAGGTAACAACTGAGTGGAGAGAACTGTGAGGGAAAATAGGTTCTTTCCCCATATGATGGGTTTAAAAGAAAAATTACGCTAGGTAAGAGGTTTATGTTATAATTTATTTATAGTATTTTTATGCCTCTGTAACATCTTAAATTTGAAAATATCAATTCCTCAGGAAGCTAACTCATTTCTCTGTAGGTGCTAAAATTTCCATAAATATGCGGCGTGAAATCTGATAGATTTGTTTTTGCTGAATTGAGATGTAACTGAAACTGTATTAACTGGTTATAATCCCTCTGCTAAATTGGGTTCTGCATGTTTTCTCACTATGATGTTTCACTATGCTCTGCACATATTTTAAATATGTAACTCTGCAATTGACTGCGAATAGTTGTGATGAGTTTGTTATGGTCTCTCTTGCGTAAGTAATACATCTTTAGAAAACAGAATTAGGTCATTGGCACACACATTTAACAGTGATTTGACTCAAACAGAAGAACTGGAACTGTTTCTTTATGCTATAAGGATAAGAACAGTTTTCTGCATCATCTTAGGCTACATGTTATGACTTCCATCCTTCCTTTGAAGGACAGTTAGATCTTTCTGGTCAGTGCTTAACTTTTTCTCCTGGTAAGTGACACACCAATAAACTCTGGGATATTGCTATGGGTGTATGCTAGATCCGTAATACAAGAGGCAGAAAGTTCAGAAGTCCAGACTGCTGTATGTTACTATTGAACTTCTTCTGATACACCTAATTAAATAACATCTAAAGGTTAACTATACATCCAGAACTAGTAAGCAGTTTTAAGAGTTTCTATGAGAACGAGCCTTACATTTTTAAAGAATCTCAGTGGCATGAAATTATTTAATAAGATGTGTTGCTAATGCAGGATATTGGCTGGCTGGAGTGGCACTTTTCCACACAGGTTTCTCAGTGAAGATGTGATTTGCTTAGTCTATGTGTGTAGTTGTGCCTCCGCTCTGTGGGAAGCACTGGACCAGCATAGCTGTGGAAAGTCATGTGCACAGACCTCAGTGCTCTTCCTGCTCACCCCCCTCTCTGACTTGAGTGTGAAATGGCTGTACAGAACATTACATTTAAGTCTCCTTTCTTTTGGCTGCAAGAGACCCTCTTAATGCTGGATCTTTCTTATTAGGGAGCAGTTTTACACTGTTTTTACCTTTAAAGAAGATTTCCCATGGCCTCAGGGTACATCCCCCACCAGTGGAGTGTGCCTGTCTGTAAGCTGCAATGCAAAACGTGAGAAGATAAACTCTGCCAAACCTGCACTACTTTTCTGCGCAGTCAGTTTGTTATTCAGTCCCTAAATCTTGGTGCAGGAATTTTGTAGCCAGGATGGTGTCCCAAGAGCTGTGGCTGTGAGAAGGTTTGGAGCAATGCTCCACAGTGTGAAAGAATATATAGGAGAATTTGTTTTCAGTTGTTAAAATCTCTTCATATGCTGGTCAAAACAGAATAACTTCATTAAATTCAGCATATATATTCTGGACTGGCATCCAGCAAATACAGCAGAATTGTTACTTACTCTTAGAATGTTTTGTTCCATACTTGATACAATGTCCCTGATAAGAAAAATTTCTTTGTATTAAAACAACCCCGACGAGCTGGACTGTAGTAGTAGGACTCTCAGCGCGCTTTAAAAATAAATATATGAAGTAATGATATATGTAGCAACTGTCATATGGTTTAATCCTAGTTTAATACAACTGAGTTCAGCCTGAGTCCAAGAGATAGTTATCCTATTAAAATCCAGTGTGATTACAGAGCTGTTTTCAGGAAAGAGAGGAAAAAGGGCTTGTCAGCTTTTGGCAGGTGCTGAGGTGTTGGACGTTGATCAGAAACTTTGATTCCTGTGGCTTCTATTACACAGGAAAGGAACTAGTCTTGGCACATCTTCTAACAAGTTGTGAAAGATCTGTTGCTCATGCCCATTGGAAGAACTTTCTTGACTATTGGACATGTTGGTTTCATTAAATGGTTTCAGAGAAGTCATGAATTCGAACCAGAGCATTAACAAAAATGGTTTTAATAATGAGTTTCCAGGCACTATATTTATGAAGCATGGAAGAATAACGTTTCTCTGCCTGACAGACATCTGGAAGGGCAAGTTTATTGAAGGCTCTAAGACATTGTACTTAACTAGAGATTAAAACCTGGTAAAGAAACAGAAGGTAAAAAGTAGTTTGTAAATATTTGTATGAAAACTAGAAGCTACTGTATACAATTTATTTTAATAAGCATTTTAAAAATACAAATGGTTGAGATTTTATATATTTTCTTAGGTTTTACTTTTTTAATTCGTTGTTGGTATGATTTCATTCCTCTCTTAAAATTAATGTAGTGATGTAAGTAGTCAGGTTTTTCTGGGCTTATCCTTCAAAAGCCACTGGAGGACTTGAAATAGAAACACATACAATCCCAAACAGTGTTATTATAAAGAGAGTAAAGAGTGAATAGATACTGACTGAACACTACAAACACCGCACAGAGCTCTGCAGGTGAAGAGTGGACCTAAATGGAAATTCAGGTGCCAATTTTGTGAGGCCTCTAGGCAGGCATGGATTTTCTAGAAGTGAGCAACTTCAACTTCCCCATCTTGCCCATGTGAGATAAAGCTGGCCACCTACTTCAGTTTTCAGAGCTGTGGGGCTCTTACTGGCTGATCTCAGTCATATCCCAGTTGTCAGCCACCTGAGGCCTCAATATGTCTGAAAAATTCAGTCTTGGGTCCCCTTCCAAATGTTTCTTATTATAGCAGACTGTGAATTTAGGATGTAATAGCTGTGTCTGATCAGCTCCACATCCTGATCCTAGCATTAGAGATACCTACACGTGGAGGTAATGAGAAACACTTTCATATACAGATGACCAAACTGGTTCATCCAAAGTGATGGAGACCAGGCAACACAGATTTCAAGTCCTGTAAGTTTATGCTTGTAACCTTAAGCTTCAGCTTATCTCTTTCTTTAAATGTAGCTATTGTACTGGTTGATGAGCAGTGTGGACTGACAATGTGTCTGCAGCTATGTTCCAAAGACCTGAGATGCCCTAAGGTTATCCCAGCCAGATGTGGAAAACTGGACTTTCTTGTGGGGAAAAAGAGACTTAGGGAGGGACACTGGAGAATTCTTGACGTTTTTATTTGTATTCTCACTAAAAAATGGGCAAGTGCTAACTCCATTTAAACTAGACCCTGGGCTCTAAGCCATGCTGCCATCTGTGCTAGCTGGTCAGGATTCAAGACATTCAGACTGAAGTTAACTTTCTGTTTCTGTGGAGGTGGGGAGGTTTCAGCCAAGATTCAGTAAAAATATTAAACTATTGATAACACAAAAAGGACAGGGCTCATTTTATTTTTCATTAACTTTCTGTGCTGAAATGATTTTGATTTTCTCTCTGTAGTTGTAGATAATACAGAAACAGATTGCAGATTTTAAAAGAAGCTTCAGGTAATTGTTAGTTTCTATGCAAAATAGTAATATTAAAAAAATAAAAACCTTGGGACCTGATGGGAATAAGTAGTTTTGTTTTTCTTTTTACCATTCCAAGGCAGAATCCCTTAGTTCAGCTCAGGCTTGGTTTTTCACTTTGGATGATACAGCTCTTGTTTTAACTGAATAGCTAAAGCTGTCCTGATGTTGTAATAGTTAATTAAGCCAAAGATGTTATATGCAATTTTTTTAAATGTTCCATGGTTCAGAAAAAAAAAAAGAGAGTAAATAAAGGCATAAGTTGGGGGTTTTTTTCCCAAATCTTTCTATGTTTTGTATGCCATAATTTCATGTTTAAACTTTTAACCAAAATCCAGC
This sequence comes from Chiroxiphia lanceolata, assembly GCF_009829145.1. Classification (NCBI taxonomy): domain Eukaryota; kingdom Metazoa; phylum Chordata; class Aves; order Passeriformes; family Pipridae; genus Chiroxiphia; species Chiroxiphia lanceolata. The sequence goes on from NC_045639.1 coordinate 49,889,857, forward strand.
ATACTTAATGAAATACAGCATGCGGATTTGTAGTTTCCAGTTTTCTGCTGTTTGTGAATCCAGTAATCCAGTCCCAGCAGCACAATATTTTTTCCAGGTATCCGTTTGGTCTGTGAACCCTGATTTATTTAAGAATCACTGAGTTTGCAAAAACATGGCTATGGGAAACCTCAGTGATGAGGAATGAGCCCTTTGTTTGTGGGAATACCAGCTCCCACTGCTGCCTTGGTTGGTGTCCTGGCTCTGACAGTGCATTTAACAGCATCAGATAACTGAAGTTGTAAAAATGGCACAGTAAGCATATAATTTCTTCTTCCAACTGTTTTCACCCTGATTACAGATATTTAAAGACAAGTTTAAAACCATAAAACTTTAATAGCCATTCAAAATGTTATGTTGGTTTCATAAAATCTGATTATCCTTGACAGCTATGCAAGTTATGGCTGTCAATACTTTAGACATATTCTTGCTCTCCTTTTGGACTGAGGGACTGTACCCTGGGTTTCAATAGATGTCATTTTCTAAAGGTGTAGTTTAGTGTGCTGTTCTGGGTGTGGCCTATCTATAGTATACAGAAAACCAAGAGTGAGACTTTTTGAGCTTGCTAGAAATAAGGGTCTTTAACATCTATCTGTTGAAGGGATGTGAAGTTATTTTGCAGGGTATTTACAAATTCCTTCTCTTCAGCTGGTATTTGCACCTTGTCCCATAATTTTTTATGAGAGCCATGTTATACTCCATCCACACTTGCAATGGACCCCAGAAATCATCAGATGGAATTTTCTGGCAGGGTTGCAAGGTACATTTCACTAAGTGTTCTTTATAGTCATCATCATGGCTGGGCTTTGCGAACGAAGATTTGGGAAGGGCTCTACCCACGTTTGTTGCAAGTGCGCTGGTGGCTGAAAAGGCCAATACGAGATAGACAGGTCCAGTTGCAAAAGGCACAGCAGAAAGACTCCTTAGGTGGTATATTCTGCAAGGCACGATTCTTTCTGCGTTGCCTTTTCTCCTCAAGAGTGATCCTGCATGCTTTCTCAAAAGCATCAGCAGCGTTATAAATGGTGTGTCTCCAGGCCTTCCAATTGGAGGCCAGAGTAGACCAGTTATGTTGATCAGTATGGCCAAGGCTGAGATGTTGTTTCAGGGAGTCCTTGTATCTTCTCTTCGGGGCTCCTCTCTTGCGGCAGCCGGTGGCAAGTTCACCATAAAGCAAGATCTTAGGGAGGCGGTGGTCCTTCATCCTTGAGACGTGCCCTGCCCAACGCAGCTGTGTTCTCAGCAACATGGCCTCAATACTTGTGACTGCTGCTTGTTCTAGAACAGATGCATTGATCACAAAATCTGACCAGTGGATGTTTAGGATTGTACGGAGGTAGCGTTAATAGAAGCGTTCTAGGAGACGCAGGTGGTGGCAGTAGATGACCCATGATTCAGATCCATATAAGAGAGTAGACAGCACTATGACTCTGTAAACACTGATCTTTGTACTTTTCTTCAGGTGTTTATTTCGCCAAACTCTTTTATGAAGCTTTCCGAAAGCACTATATGCCTTTGCTAACCTGTTGTCTATCTCTCTGTCAATCTTATAGTAGTACTGTCATAAAAGATATGCTCTGATAGAATATGCATGGTTTTTCAAATGCTTCGCTCAGATTAATTTTTTTATTCCCAGCAATTCCAATAGCAACTTATTACTGGAGTTTTTTCATTAAGTTGTTAGAAATAACTGTACTGAAGCAAATTATAAATATACTGTATTATTCTGAAAATTCTGCACTGTAAAGCACGAACATAATTTTCTTACTTATAAGATCTTTTCCATGCTGTGCACAAATCTCTTACTATGTGTTGTGATTGTCCTTATTTTCATTTAAATTTATTGCAGTGCTTTGTCTGAAGAAAATATTTTGATTGTTTAGTAAACGTGCCACAGGGGGTAGGTAATTTACATGAGCAGCAATTCTGTTGAAATTGCTATTCGGCAATTTAAACTACCTGTTTCATCCTTGCTGTAATTAAAGGAGGGGAAAGATCTCTCCAAAACATGACCTAGGAGGAGAAAACAAAAAAAAATGACCCATGAAACAAAACCCTGCCAGTTCCAGATGTATGGAATAGGTGACTTGTTTCTAATAAGGGAATAACTTTCTGGCAAAATAATAGAAGCATGACGTCTTAGTCTCTGTGAATACTCCAGCAATGTGTTTCTATTGCAATAAACTCTTGTAGCTATCAGTGCTGCTCTTGTTCTTCTATAAAACTAGATGGGACTGAAGTTCATTATTAGTAGCTTGAGACAACTAAAGTTAATTTCTCAGCTATTCCAATTAGGACTAAAGTATGCTTACAAAGTAGCAACTTCATTGACAAAATGAGGAAAATGAAGGCAAATGTCAGATCTGTCAAGTATGAAGATTGCTGTTTGCTCAGAACATGAAGTTTCTTAAAAAGCTGCTGTTTACTCTTGCTCAGGTTAAATAAATCATTAAGTATTTAATTACTAAGATTATATGAATTTGGTAAAACCTCCTAATACCCTAGTCATCACCTGAGGCTTGTTAAGGAAGTTTTAAGCTGTGAATAACCTTCTAATTTTGCTACAATACTTTCAAAAGTTGTGCATTTCTGAATGTTGATTTCCCAGTCTTTCAGGAATGTGTCAGGCTGCAAGTGAAAGCATTTCTGTTTGCGGAACCGAAGCACACATGATGATTAACACTTTAAATGTGTAAGAGATTCTGTCTGGGACAGGATGCAACACAAGGTGTCCTTTGTCCTTGGACATTGCAGAGATCTTTCACTCTGAGCACACTTGCAAAATGCACTGACAAACTGCTTTCTGCTGCCTCATTCCTTCTGTTTCCATTTGCATGTGTTACAGTGACATAATGAGACCCAAACCCCAGTGAGCCTAAAACTGGGTAGGAGAAGAAATTTAGAAGCCTAACCATGATATGTCTAAAGTCAATTAGTATACGCAGATTTTCATTATTAAAATTTTCTGAGCTGAAAGCTCTGTTTCTGCCTAGGCATTAACGTGTCTGTCATATCCACATGATTGTTGGTATCATTTTGTTACACTGAAAAATAACAATAGGAATGAAAAAGGGCAGGGGAGGAACCACCCCAAAGCATGAGGGTAGGGAAGCCTTCCCATCTCCTTTTAGAGGGCTCAGCAAGAATGTGAGAGATTGAAGATGGTTTCTCTCTTCCATCTGGGAATGTGTTAGCCCAGACTCAGGAAGGTGTCCTGCCTTGCAGATGATACTCGTCTGGGCTGAGGGACAGTTCTCAGTTGAAACTGATTTTTTGCACGCAAAAAAGTATGAGACTTACGTCAAACCATAAAAAAACAGGTTAGATTTGTAAAGTTTATGTATCTAACTCTCTGACTACATTCAAAGCAGTTCAAATGGGCACTTTGCTGCTTGTGCTACAAGGAAAGTTGGGTTGAAGATGTACCGTTAGGCTCCCCACTAACATTTATGGTCCCCATTGGCTAACTTTGGCGTCTTCCTGACATATTTCTGGTTTCTGAAGCTGCCCTTTGATGAGGCATCTCCTTTTCCTCTGATTGCAGAGTGCAGTGCGCAGGTACTCAGGTCTGTAAGGACAGTGCCTCAAAGTTCGGTGATGATATGTAGGCAGCAGATAGTTCAGCTGTGCAGGGGCTGTCTCCCCAGAGAAAGTATTTATCAAGTTATATTGCCTGTCTAAGGGAAAATAACCTGCAAACTTCCTTTGTAAATCAGTATTTTCAGCCAACCTAAACACTTGAACTTCATGGTTAGTATTAGCCCAGGCCATTTCCTCATCTGAAAACTGCAAAAAGTTTGTACCAGGACACGTGCTAAGCATGTCCACATTTAACATGGTTGTTGAACAGGCAAAGATTTTACTTTCTGCAGACAGTCTTCTCTAAAACATAGCAACACTCTTAAATCCTTTACATCTAAAGAATTATTAGTAAATCTTGAGACCAGCTGTAACACATCTGAAGATTAAATGTGGTTGATCCAGGGATGGAATAATTCATTCAGTGCTGAGCCACAGATCTATAGCATCCCTTTTTGTATTTCATGATGCCTGTGGATGGTTTAGAGTGTGAGACTGACTCACGACCCTGAGTATACAACAGAAGCTCATTAGCTTTTCACTCATTTTTAAAATACTTTTTGTTCCAACAAAAGCAGTGAATTAAAAATCAAAGCATAAGATGCTGTAATATTACTTCTCATAGCTACATGCAGGCAGTTTCTGTTTTTTTCTTTTATTCCTTATTTAAGCTCTTCTGATTTAGTGACAATTCATATATGTAAATATAGTTTATAAAACATACAGTTAATTCCAATTTCTAAAATGGCTGACTTTGGAATGCTATCTCTTCACTGCAGTTCCATCATAGAAATACTTCATGTTGTGCACACAAAGGCCAGGCTAAGCAGCAAGCTACACCAGAATTTTCCTGGCTTCAACATTAATAGGAAGTGGTCAGGAATTTCCTGGTTTGAAATGTTTTTGATGGAATTTTGAAATTATTGTGACATTCTAATTTAACACTATTTAAATGAAATAGTTCTCTTTGGTGTTTATTTCAAAAGCTATAATAATTTACAATAAAACAAAAGAATTGCAACCATCAAAATAAAACATTTTGATTGATTTAGGGTTACTTCTGGCTTGAGGCCATGTTTGGATTTTTGACATTTTAGCATAGCTAGGAAAAAAATGAAATTTTGTGTGACAAAAAACCTCTTTCATCTCAGTCTAGTGTTAATATTGTGTTAAGTAAGTTTTTCATATTGGAAGCTATGAATGGAGGAATAAATACAGTAAGGCTGTATTCCTTAGACATCAGAATAAATCACTATAAATGACATGAAAAATTTGTAACCTTCAATTGACAAAGTCAGTGTCATAAATATATAGATATATTTGTACATGCTCTAACCTTAAAATATTTTAAAAGCAACAGCCACTGCTCCACTTGGGCATTTTCTCGTAGTTTAAAAATCTCCCTGTTTTCCCTTTTGCTCCTTTTATATCTCCTCGTTCATGCAAAAGGGTTTGGTATTTGTAAGATTACAGCTCTTCTTGTGGCCCTAAAGTTTGAAAAAGCTCAGTTGCTGATGAATATATAGTATAATAACAATTGCAATAATGAAGACTAATTAATTACTCAGTCCAAAGCCTAGTCTGATGTAGTTGTCAATGTCAGATGCCTCTGAGGTTGTTCTTCTTTCCTTATTTCCAAGTTAGGAGAAAATGGAGAGTTTGCAAAGCACAGCAGGAGCATTTGCACTTAAAATTATTTTCAATGTTTATAAAATCCCTGTTGCCATTTGACCTTTTACCTCTAATGTTGTCATTTGATATTTAACTGCTGCAGTGATTTCTGTGAAGCTATGTTAGTGCTGAAGTAGAGGAGGAATAACGGTCTACCCCAGAAACTATACTGTTGTTTTGAAATTTTGCATAGATTTTGAATGTGATTTTTTTTGAGAGTTATTATAAGCCAGTGTAGCCATCAGAGTGGTAGAAAGCCTAACAACCACCTCCTTTTTAGGTATTTGCTAATATATTTTGAAGTATCTATTTTTTGCAAACATGCTGTCCCAATAACTAATTTCCTTATTTCTGGACAGTTAAACTTCAGTTACAGAAGCACGATTAGTTTTTGGTTTTTTTCTTGCCTGCATGTGGAAGGATTCAAAGCCCAGGCTAGAAGCAGGCAACCTCAAATCTCATTAAAAATGGGAGCTTGGCAAAAGTGTGATGTAGTTATCACGAAGAACTGTTGCCACTGATTCTTTTACAGGCAGAAAACAAGCCACAGCTGTGGATAGGGATGGAGAAGAAAGGAAGCATGCCAAGACTGAAAGAAAGAAATTACTTTTTGTCAAGCAAGCTAAAGATGTTCAAAGCAGCCTCCTAGGTCCCTGGTGCATGTGCTATTTGCCTACCTCAGAAGCAGAAATACACCTGCTGGGGAAATGCTGACAATAGTACCATGTTGTTAACTGTAGTGATTTTAAATATCTTAGAAATAATAACTGTCATTTGAAAGGCAAGATATTTCAAGGTGGTTTAGAATCAGAGTAATTGAAGTTGGGAGGGACCTCTGGACATCGCAGTCCAGCCCTCCACTACAAGTAGGACCAACTACAGCAGGTTGTCCAGGGCCTTTCCAACCCAGTTTTAAGTATCTCCAAAGATGAGCATTCAAGAACTTTACTGAACCTCTGCTCCAGTGCTCAACTATTTTATTGTGAAAAGTGATTTCCTAATACCTCATTGGCATTTCCTGTGTTACAACCTGTGTTGGTGTCACTCATCCTGTCCCTGTGTACTTCTGAGAAAACTCTCCACCTTCACACCACTCCATCACAATTTAACTGCCTTATTTTTCTGTGTTATCATATTCATGCTATCTGTAATGGACAGAAAGAGCCAGTAGCCTTGTTTCCAAGAGGAGCTGCACATTCCATCTCATCTCATTTTTCATGGAGCCAGATGAAAAATTAAGAATACAAACCCATCATCTAAACTGCAGCATTTTGCTTATGTGTCATATTAAATACCAGAGCCATAATTTTCTATCTGATTTTTTCCTGTTTTAAAAAATGCATATCTTAATGATATTTAAAATGTAGACCATATCCAGATAGACTCTAAATGTTATTACTGACACTAGTCTAGTGGACGCTTTTGCTCCTTTTTACGAAATGCAGTCTAACTGTGTTGATACTACTTCATTAGATTTAATAATGGCATGTCTTCAATTCAAACATAACTGTGTCGTCAGATGCTCCTTGATACGTATCATAGCAGAAAGAAGTTCCCTCTCTTGATCATCCTCTGAGGCAGTCCTTTGCCTGCCCCATTTCACTGCTGAGCAGCTGCTGTGATTTATAGGATAGCTTCTGTGCTAGTTACATACAGTGTGGGGTGGCAAGTTCATATTTAGTAAAGAATATGTACAGCTGATCACAGTAAAAATTGATTATTCTAAATGTGATAAAATACGGTACAACACTGGTGTCACTGTGGTGCTTTGATGAGCCAAGGGCAAATTCCTGACGTGTTTCCACGTATGTAATTTTGCTTTATTTTGTTGCCTGGGATCTGTTTCAGGTCACCCAAATCTAGCTGTCTGGGTAGGCAACAGTCTTGAGCAGCTCCCCACTGTGATTTTTCTTTCTTGTCTTCAAAGAAGCTCATACCTTGTCACTCTTTTTTTTTTTTTAAGCTGACCAAAGCTAGCTAGAAAAACTGCCCCTAAGCAGTATCTGTCCCTTGTGTGATATCCCAGCTTCATTTTCATAATAGCATAGTTCTTTCTATACCTTCTACTTCTTTTGTGGATGTCAAAGCACAGTGGAGACTAGTAGCAATATATCAGTATCTGGGTGGGAAACTGAAACATCGTAATCTGAGGGGGAAGCAGCTAACATAATTCATAATTAGAATCTTTGTTTTGTAATGTCCAATGTACTGCTCCAACCTCCAGGACAAACTGGAATGTGAGTCCTCTAGGGACTTTCTCCCCCCCTCCCCTCCCCCCAAATGCTAGAATTTGGGATTAGGTTATTACATGATAATTTCCGTTTTATTTTAAAATTTTAATTAAACCCCCAACTTAAAGATATAACACTAAACTCCAAATGTGTGAAGAAAATGAAGGGCTTTACATACAGTCTCTAAAAGAAATCCTATTTTTAAACATAATCTCTTGAGCTTTGAAAAGTACTTTAGTCATGGCTCTCCTCTTCCCAAATGCCTAAGATTTCATGTTTTCTGCCCCTATTCTTTACTGTCTCTTATGTGTGTGCATTCAGCCAGCACAGTGTCCTCTGTTTATGCAGTGGTGGTAAATAGTAATAAATATACTGCAGAGTAGTAGGTTTTTGCACAGAGAGATGTGGTAGTAGTCTAATCTGTCTAGTGCAGAGATGATTCAGTTTTGAAAATCTGGGTGGTCTTGGAGGGGAAGGAAGCAACAGCCTTTTTTAAATAGCTATATTTTAAGCAGACCACCTTCTTGCCTTTTTGGAGGGTGGGGGGCAGGGAGAGGAAATAAAAATTGCATAATTTGATCCATCATCAAAAACCAAGCAAGTGTGTAAGGGCTCCTTTTCAAAATCCATCCTTTTTTTTTTCTTGTTTGAAAACAGAAGAGAATCCTGTGGGAATTCTTTATGGGGATTAGCATGTTTTTTGCATAACGGTGCTGCTGAGATTCAATGGGGGGAGTCTCTCCTGGATCAATGGCAACTTACAGTAATGCTCTGTATCTGTTGGTGTGGAGTATTTAACAATACGGAACAGTGCAGATGCTTATCCCTGAGCTGAAGTCAATGGGACCTTTTGTGGTTTTAGAACTAGTAAGTCTACATAGCAGGGCATTATAGCGTAGAAAATACCTGTTAAACACTGTGGTTTGGTCCAATATGGAAGAATTTAGCAGTAAGGCTGATTAGGATTCATGACTTATGTGTGTCATGATTATTTTGCTGAATGATTATTTTAGACTAAAATTAATATAACTTTACTAGTGATTTTCAGTCACCTGCAAGGAGGTAGGTGCTGGCTTTACATCTAATATACTACATGATAATATTCTGTATAGTGTTAAACAATGCTGGCTTCCTAGACTTAACAAATGTAAGTAAAATAAATATGAAAAATGCGTCATTCTGTCAACCTAGAATGTTGTTAAATGGTATAGAAAGGAGTTCAGAGAGGTAAATGTTCACTCCGTGTGTGTTCTTCTGGGAAAAAAATCTAGTGAAGAATACTTAACTACTTCAGTGTGTGTGGGACAATAAAATATATGCACTCTTGTTACCACCTCAACATATGTATATGCCTCGTTTCAGTCAAGTGAACTTGCTGCTTATAAAGCAGCAAAAATCACCATGAAGAGATATTTAAGAGAGTTTCTAAGTTTAATTTAAGCCTCTAAACAATTAATAAGTTTTGTTCCTTAATGGCCACTAAATAAAAGGGAACTTGTTTTGTTTTCTGTTGAAAACAAATGGTTTCATGCATAATAAGCTGCTTCGGGACTTTTCCTTTCTAAACCTTTAAAAGCCGATTTGGTCTTTACAGAAGAAAATCTAGTTGCAACTCCCACTTGTGTTTGCGCTGCTGCCGACATACCTTAGGTATGATTAAGATGGTACCGCATGTTACTGAACAAGTTGAGGAAAACAAAGTACTTTCAGTACCACTCATTATTTTGCGTGTGCATGTATGCAAATGTTATATGGGTAAAATTAAACACCGAGATTTCCAGCTGAAGCCGTTTGTAAGCATTGATTAGCTACTACTTATTTTTTTCCTAAATATTGTGTATATTTGAAGTCACTTTAGATAGTGTTATTTATTTCCCTTCAGCAAATGTTGACTACCTGCCTTCATTTCTGTATGTCTGTGTTGATGATAAGTGTCTGGACACATAGTGTTATACTTTGGAATTGTGCTGTTGTAGCTCAAACATTGTTTTGTCAGAGACTTGAAGGGAGTATATCTGCTGTTATTTTAACTAAGATGTAGAGTTTTTTAATTGCCAATATAGTATTTACCTTGCCACATTACAGTTATGAAATCAATTTAAGAAACCATATTTTTCCTACTTTTTTTTTAAATTTGGTAGTCCCCGAAAAATATCTGAAACCATAACTACTCCTGTTTATTCCTCACTTTTATATTTCTTTTTCCCATTTTTTCTATTTTCCTTAGCCAAGGTTTGCTTGCTCTTTTTAGGTATGATCTTATGTAGATTCAGTCCTTTGCTTATTATGATACCACAGAATTTAGTTATTGTACTTCAAGCAAAGTGATAGACTACAGCCCTTGTTATACACTTAGTGTATGGCTCAGATTTGTTTTCTAAGCCAGGGAAAGCAACCCTGAGAAAAGGCTTCATGGGGATAGAGATGTCCTTTTACAACTGGCTGTCACTTACATGAGCTGCTGGTAGAAAAACAAGAATAGAATCTGGACCTACAAAAGAAATTAGCCCTCCACCTAAGGAATTGGATAATATTGCACATATTTTCAGATGGGTTTGTGGTGTGCTTCCCTTAATGCAATACATTAGAGGAGCATTTGGGAACATATGTTTCAATGACACAGACATAGTACACTTTGTACCCTACTGGAGTATGAGGAGGAACAGAATACAAACTGAGTCAGTCTCTTACCCGGTTTCTCAGGTTGTACAACTGCATTCTATTTGCTTCTGTCCTGCATTGACTGCAAACTTAGAAAAAAAGCCACTTTATGTACTTAACAAGGACCAAAGCAGTTTTATTTGCAGAGCTGCCCCGAACAAAGCTATATTTTAATCCTAAGTAGTTAAGCTTGTGTGATCAAAAACATGTGACATACCGCTAATTGCAACAACACCCAGCTCCCAGCATTTGTAGTGCTTGTCCCGGGTAAATCCTAAGGCACATCGATAAAGGTTACTGCCAATGACCTTCTTCCTTATCTGTTAGTTTAAAACTTTTTTACAGTTTGACAGTGGTTGACAGATCTCTGTAATAGTCTTTATACCTAAACATTCTTAATCTGAGTTTTCAACAATAAGGATATGAAAGCTTAATTTTAAAAGGTGGAGTAGAAATTTCTGTGTATTTTGTGATTTTAAGCTGTGGATAGCAGTGGCAGGCACAGTTGCTACAGCTGAGATAAGGGAAAGATATTTGTCATGTGACGCTGTTCGGAGGGGGCAATCCAGGGATGTGCAATATTACACCTTGCTACAGCCCTAGGAACACATATTAAATAATGGCGGTACTTGAACGAGATTTTCAGAGATATTTCAAATGAGCATTTAGATTTGTATCACATGGAAGGCAGGTGACATGCAATTTTTCTGAAACCGAATTGAAACAGTGGTTATGATCTACGTGGGAATGGAGTTTATTTCCATATGCTGCACAAGTGAATGTGTGAGCAGTGGACTGGGGACTGGGAAATCATGTTCTCTTCACTGAAGTAAGAAAAAAAGAACAAATCCAAAACTAGTCTGATTGCTGATGTTCGCAAGAATGGACTTCAAAAATGTTTCAGTTATTCCAAAATAAGTAAAAAGACTTTAATCTCTCATCATTTGTCCATCAGCGTAACTTCTGATTCAGGCCTACATACTTCACTTTTCTTTTTCCAGCAGTTTTTTTACCCTCTCTATCCACACATTTTCATGAACTTTGGAGAATCACTGACTTTAGTGCTAGCATGCGTTTAACTAGTCAGACACTGTGCAGAAAAAAAATGAATTCCAGAGGCAATAATGTAGGCTTTTGATAGTGGTTCATCTTTGTAATGGGGATCAAATAGGTGGTAAATTTCAGATTTAAAATAATTTGACATTTGAGATACTGAATTGGGGAGAAAAAAAAGCATCTGTGTAGTCCTTTAATCCTTATATTGGTGATAGAGAATTTTTATGCTCGGGTGTTTGCTGTGGGGTTTTTTTTGTTTTGTTTGAGGTTTTCTTGTCATTTGGGGGTTTTTTATATGCAATTTTGCAAGAATGACAAATTACTCTCAGAAATCATGGGAACAAATCAAGCATAGAAATTTTGTCCCAAAGGATGACCTTCATAAGAAAATGCTTGCTGATACCTGACATAGGGACTTATGATAAAAAATGACTTAATCATAGCTATGACATTTTCCCTCCTATCCTAAAGTCTGTGTTCTGGGTGTAGCAAACAAGGTGGGCTTTTGTTTGGTTGTGGCAATATGTTGCTGCTGTTTCTGCTGATCCTCCATGCAGCTTGTTAGAGCAGTTATTCTGTTCTCTCCTGAAGCATTAACTTAGCTCCAAGTATATGGTATGCCTCCTGCTTACCTGCAAATTTCCAGTTAGAATGGATGCAGCATACTGTGCTTCTAGCAGAAAAGTTATCTTCATGTTGTCAAGTAATTGGCAAACCTTTACATGCTAGGATTGGCTTCAGCATTGCTAAAAATTAAACTGATACTATGCCATCTTCATTCATGCCATAACATTGTTGACTTAATGGCATTATAGTCAATCCGAGTTTAGTCTATTGTGCTTATGTTGCTTGGTTTTTCCAGGCACAGATACAGGAAGGAACAGGGTGGATATAAAATGGTTGATATCTTCTTTGCCTTTCCTATGATTCATTTTCCTTGTAAATTAGTTTCACTGAAGGAAATGATATAACTTAGTAGATCCTTGGCCCAGTTCTTCATACAAACAAAACACATTATGGAAAAAAATATTCTTTGTCCATTATAGTTTGACAGCGTTGTGTTCACCAAACATGGATGACATATGAAAACATAATAGGGCTACTCCATCTGAAGCAAGGAACAAAAACTTTTCACAATATGAGGTTTTGTGCGTGTTCTTTTGGATGTTTTATAACATTGTGGTAATCTTTACAAAGCCCAATGAAACCAAAGGACTTGCACAATAGTTTTCTTTGGATAACTGTCAGTTAAAGTAGGACATAAAGTAAAAAAATAGGCAAATTTAGTCTATGCAACAAATTTGGTCTAGCCTGATGATTGTTACCCTCACGTCTCATGGAAAGAAATTAAAAAAAGAAGAAAAGCAGCTTAGTCTTGGATTCTACCCTGTAAGCAAACAGTAAAGTGTGAATTGTGGATCTGAAAATGACACTTTGGAGACTATCTCTTCATATTTGACTTACTTGTTTTCTACTCATCACTTTAGAAGCAGCTCTTGAAGCTGGCAGAAAAAAAGGAGAACAAACTTAATGTTCATCCTGGCTCTTCTGTAAGCACTGATCCTCCTTTGGTCTCAAGGGAGCTTGCTTATCTTACCTCATTTTGATCTGCTGTGTAGTATGAACTTTTCATGACCTGTTGCATTGACTGTGCTGCTCTATCAGCCTGACCACTGATCCATTTGAAGTCTTGCATGCAGTTTTCCATACTTGGCTAGAGTTCAACTCTCCTTCATGTCCCTCCTTTAAACTGTCCTTCATCATGAGATGTATGGATAACAGACTGTACAGGTGGCTGTTGGGCTGACTTGCACTGCTCTCACTTTTCATTTTATTGGATTTTTGCATCTCCAAACCCATCTCCCCTCCTTCCCTATGGATAGTATTTTACTAAAAAGAAGAACTGCCCTTTTGTTCTTCCTTCTGTTTTCTACAACAGTGAAATCTTGATCCATGACTAAGGCAGAAAGTAAGTCATCTTACTCATTTAGCCGTATTTTTGGCATGTTGCCTTAAATAAGTACTCAATGAAAGGATAAGGAGAGCAACACTTAAAAACGTGCTAAATTAGAAAAATGACTGAGGTATCAGGACCACTCCTTTTAGAACCCATGCCACGTGGCACTGTTCCTTGCAATAAGATTTATTTTGGGACTGTTTTTCTAAACTGTTCTCTCAGTTTCAGTGTCAATGCTCTGAAATATCTATCTCCAGTGCTTGTGAGAGAAAATTCTTTTGTGGTTTAAAGTTGGCGTGCAAATCTTAAAATTAAAACAGACTGGTAACTAAGCAGCTCTGGAAAGCAGGACTACTTTGAAGTAAAATTCTTCTTCCTGCAGCCCTGTTCATTTAATATATGAGGACAGGTCTGTGTGCAGGAGAGCCCAGCCATGATATGCAGAAGTACAGATAAGCATTTTCTTTGTCATGGGAGAGGTCAGAATGCAGAACTCATCCTCTATGTTATTTATTATTTACTGCCTATGAAAATTGGGAATTATAATATTTTTTGGGGTGGTGATAGAACTTAATGGTGCATATGATGAGTCATCTACGGGAGCTTAGTTGTTGGAGGTATGGTCCGTTGCTCATTTCTGTTGAGCAATAGGGCATTTGTTTAGTACCAGGAGAGAATCCAGTGTAGCATCAGCTATGTCTTCCCCTACAGGTGGGCAGACAAAAAAGCTGATGAGTTTGCTCTTGGACTGTGTTAGGTGAAAAATGCTATCTAATGAGTTTTCTTCCCAGACAATTAGCAGACAGAGGGAGCTTTCCCATCTGTGCCTGACACAATTAGGGGTTGCAGGTTGCCGTATTTCCTTTGTGAGGGTGAGGGGTAATTCCTAGAATGGGGTAATGACAATGACTGCTGGGTGCAGTCAGTCTCACTGACTGCCCTGATCTTTTTAATCTCAGGACTTTTTATTAAATACTTCTCACTAGTGAAAAAGGGCGATGTGGAAGAAGGGTTCTCACTAGGGCAGTGCTGTACGAGGACTACGATTGTCTTGCAGTAAAACAAACAGAAATAAAACCAGCAACTCCCAGACTGTACTTAACATTCTCATCTGCACATGTAACATATCAATAAGGCGTGTGTGTGTTTGGATTGCTTACTCTCTGCAGGAGCTACTGGTAAATATTGCCTTATTTTTGACTAGTACTGGTTTTTTGAAGTACATTATACTCAGATCAGTAAAATATCCATAAATCCTTCTGAAGTCTTTATTAATCTCTTCCCATCCTTTTCTTTTCAGAGTATCCAAGTAAAGAAGATTTCAGTGTGACACCAGAAGGCACAAAAAGAATCAGTAGATTGCCATTCACATGAATGTAATGTGCCCTCCTCACTGGAAATTCTCTTCTTAATTTAAACAGTTTTCTAATTGTGTATTTTATTCATCCTAGACTCTAATAATCCATCTAGTGCACAGATTTTAAATTTCTTCACACATCAGTTCTGCTGAAGTAATGAAAATTAAAACACATTAACATACCACATCCTACTGCTGATACTTTATATTTACTTGCACTGATACCTAGAATTTTCGCAGAGGAAAGGACTAGATGGTTAGCTGTGTTTTTTGTACAGCAAATTGCAATTTCTTTGCAGGTTTTCCTGGAAAGTAAGGTTCTTAAAAGTATATAGTATTTGGCTCAGAATCTATATATTGGACGGCATTCAATTGCTGGGTAGCAGTGTTATTCTTGCTACCTACACTCTTAGTATTAATTTTTCACTTTCAAAAAAATATTTTTGGCTTAAAGTCTACTTGAGCTATTTTATTTCATGTGTTTTATTACACGTTTATAAACTAGCATAAATATAGTTTTGAGTAGAGGGAGTTGTTTTGGGGTTTTTTTCCCTTTTATTTTAAACCTTCAATTCTGTGAAATATAGCTGCCTTGGGGATTCCTTTGAAAAACCTGATAATGAATGTAAGATGTGAGTGACTGGTGTGTGATTGTGTTGATGTTTTCCCTTCTCTTGAGCCCAGTTTGAAATTCAGCTTCGCACAGCAGGGATTGTCCTCAGCCGCATATGACTATTTTGAGGATTCTGTGCTTGAGTAGCTGTGCAGGCTTTGGGCAACTGGCAGCAGTTTGTCATGGCTGCCTTTAGGCTAGTAAACCTTGGGGATTTTAATCCCCGTCCCTCTCTGTCAATCAAGTCTGTTTCGCTTTTTAATGTAGTATTAGTATTTTCAAACAAATGGTGTTCATTCTACCATAGGTGCAAAAACACTAAAAGGCAAAATGTATAATGTAATGGGTTTACCTATTTTCCCCCAGCTGTGCCACTGAAAATTATTTTCTCTTTGTTATAATTGTTCATATTTAAATCATCAAGCTTACTTGCCTATTTTCTCATTGTTTTATTTTGATTGAATACTTTGTGAATCCTGGCTGCATTTAATTCATTATAATCATGTGAAACTAAACCCTGAATGGCTTCCAAATGAATATTATTTAATTTTCTTTGGCATTCACACAAGGGGTGGCTTTGCCAGCAGAACAGTAAGTATAGACATGTTTTTCACTCCTGTGTGACAAGGTCAGATTTTAGACCGCTTCTCTTTTGCATTTCCAGAATACTGAATAGCTATTCTGAATATTATTATTAATATTTTTCCTACCTTTTACTCTCCAAATGTGAAAAGTAAAGAATATACAGTGTTAACTGTTTTTTTCAGTATTGTACAAGCTGGAAAGTGAGTTTCCACACTTAATAGCCAGGTACTCTGCAAACATTATCAGACATACTGGATTTCCAAGAAGAATAATTTTATGTTTATTTGTGACACATTAAAAATATTGTAAAATATGGAAAAAAGAAAAACTGCATTTGTATGGCTTTATGTATATAGCCAAGCTATTAAATTTCTAAACCTGACATTGTAATGTTGACAGGACTTCCAACACCCCAAGTGGATTAATTTTGATTTTAAGCTTCTTTTTATCCCTTGTTCCTTCTTGGGCAAGTCAGTGAATATGGTTCACAATCTCTAGAGATAATTCATACTAAAACATAGGAATATTGATTTCAACAAGTTAGTCATAGAAAAACACCTTAGGAACAAATTGTGCTCAAATATAAGTGATATCAGGAGGAGATGGAGGCATCGTGGTTTATTGCCTCATTTAGTAGGGGAATCAGTGTGGCTTTCAAAGGCCTTTTTGATTGTTGAAATCATACAATTCTTTTCATGTTCGAGAGAAACAGGCAGCTAAGGAGTCAGAGGTTACTTACAGTGAGCTAATGGAGCTGCACTACTAACTGTGGTGTGCTAGAGGAAAACCGACAAAACCCATCCTTTCCTGGCTTCTCTTGGTGAAATAGGCACAGAGTCCAAACTGTGGGACTTTGCAGGTCTTTGGTTTTCTTTATTTTGCAAAAGGCAATGTAGTTCCTGTTCTGTGGCACCCCGACTGTTTTCACAACCCATAAAGCTTGCATACTTGGAGTTTGGCCCCATTTTTTCCCCCTACCTTTATTGTAGAAAGATGAATGTGGGGCTCTTTTTGTTTGGTCTAGTTTTTGTTGGGTTTTGTTTGGTTCGTTGCTTGGGAGGTTGGTTGTTTGGATTGTTTTGGATTTTTTTAATGAAATGCAGCATCATCAGTTGAGGAAATTCCCTCCCTTATAACAGATTATATGATAAGCAACTACTTTCATGATATGATGATGGGGCTAATGTGAGGTTGTCTGACTTGTGCCTTCCTAAAGCCACTGCTTAGAAGAGAGAAATGATAAAACCCCTTCATAACAGACTCCAGATTCTAGAGACTTTGTTCAGAACATAGAGATCATCCTTTAATGGTGATTAACGTGGGTTCTCTGGTCACCACAGTACATGTACTCCTGTGAGACGATATCTTGCCTTCTACTCTGATTTTCTAATTGGAGTTTGAATATGTAAGAACTGCAGGCTGTGTTACATGTATTTTAGTGGCATGAACATCAGCCCCAAACAGGAATCAAATGGGAGTGCAAGGAATCCAAAAATGAAGTGGCAGTCAGTCTCGACAAATGAACGGGAAAAATCTCCTGAGATGTTGGAGACAACTCTTGCATCCCATTTTAATGCAAAACTAAGGAAGCATGTTAAATGCAAGATACCATGCTTACCTTTCTTGTGTTCTATGAGTCTGACCAGACATTTGAATTTTAGAACCCTTGGTTCTGCTTGCTGGCTGAGGGACATGTTTAAACATGTCTAAATTTCCTGTAGGGCTTTTTTTAAGCCTTTTTTCCTTGTAATTATCATACTATTATTACTGTATAACCTACTCAGTCACCTAAACAGTATGCATTCCACAAAACTTTGACCTGGAATTCATCAGACTCCCTCAGTACAATTACTGAATGCATGAGGGAGGTTTAAAAATTATTTGTTCCCCTAGTTTTTAACAGTTTTACATATGAATAACTACTAACTGTCTCAAAATGCTGCTGTAAGCACCATCTTTATAATTCACCAGAGATGTGCTCTCAGTAGAACAATGAGACATTTATGGTGTTTGGGTGGGAGGGAGATTGGAAAGTGTAAAATAATTTCTTACTCAGGAAACTCCCAGTAAATTATATTTTTATTTTGTAATAGAACACTTAGTTTCGAGAAAGATCTACATCATGGGTTGCAAAAAAATAGCACTATATTTCTTTTCCTTACTAAAGGATAGCAGTGAAACAATCAGGTGTTTTTGGAAATTGTTTCTCAAATCCTTGGATCTTAATTTGTGGGAATTTGTGCTAAGGCCTTTCATTTATATTCCTCTCTCATCATTTCATGTTCATTAATTTAGAACCTCAAGTTACTGAACTGCAAAGTCTACTCTTGTTTTCATTTAAATTGCAGAATAATGAACAGTAGTGATATGTTACATTCAGATGGCAGTGCTGTTTTTCTCCTGAAAATTGAAGATATATAGCCCAAGACACAAATCTTTCTCTGTCACAAAAGAATAACTGGTTCCGTAGAAAGACAGGGTCCCGCCCCTGACTGCTTGTTTCCTTTACACTGCTGTGTCGCCTTACATGGAAGATACAATCTGTGACCATGTCATTCTTTGTATTGTTCTTGGTGATGACCCTTCTTTGTAGCCTACCTGGTCTTTGTTGTGGTTTTCTAAAGAACTCCCTAGTCTGGAGTAAATTTATATGTGGAAAAATAATGAAAGAATGAGAGATGCTATGGAAGTATTAGAGACGTCTTTCTATGAAATGTTGCTTTTCATATGTAAAGCTACATGGATGCAAGATGCATATGGATGTTGGGACCACTCACAAGCTCCTCCTGCAATTGAAATGATTAGCTTTTTTAAAGTTTTCTTTCTGGAGTAGAGTAGCTCACTTTGAGCTGGATTATTCAGGCTGCAGCATCACATTTGCTCAAAGCTTTCCTTATGGGCTGGAGATTCTTCAGCCTTAACCCTAACAATGGAGGTATAATGACCTTTACAAATTATATCAAAGACACAGGGTAAAGAATTTGACGATCATGTCCTTGGGCATGGAGGTGATTCAAACTAAAGCCCCGTCTATATACTATGCTTATATTATGATTCTTGGCCTTACACTTTGACCTTTGGCAAAGCCACTTGCAATGCATGTGGTAATGATTGGTTAGAGATCTTAAATGTCTATAAGGCACCATTTTTGGTATAGCAAAATATACTGTTGGATAATGTCTAATAGACAAACTGAGATACAGGTAATATTCCCTTTGAGTAATGAGCAGCCTTCATTCATTATAATCTGGTTTATTCTCTCTATTTTTAAAATAAGAAATTATTACCATTTACTGATATTATCAGTGTTGAATTTTACTTTAAAAGTTATACACAATCTATTCTTTTGCCTTCTAATTCTTCACCAAAGCAAAGTGTTAGTAAATTTAGCTTTCTAGATGGCTAGTCTTGGGCTCCAGGTTTTTGCTTCCTCTCTGTTGATTCAGACTGCTGGTGTTTTGACTTAACATCCAGGATACCATAGCCTAAACTAATAGACCTCTTCCAACAGCACACCTCAACTCAGTACTGAACAGTGGGGATTCTTTCACCGGTGACTCTGCCCAGCATTTGAGGGGTGTGCAGTTCCTGACTGATCTGTAGATGTCTTCTTAAACTGAGAACATTTTAGATGGACAGAATAAATTTGCAAAACTGCATACTTTTCTCAGGGAAGTTCAACCAACTAATTTTTTTCTGTTGTATTTATGAATTTCAAAGTATAACCAGACTTCAAATAGCTGTTTAGCTTGCTTAATAGGAAGAACTTGCATAAAATTAGTCATGTTTCTCCATTTGTTTCTTTCAGTGCAATAGAAAATGAGAGACGCAATATGTGGATGGCATACTCAAAACAATAGCTGCTTTTGCTTGCCTCTGATTGAACTGAACTAAAAACAAACAAACAAACCCCCAACAAAACAAAACAAAAATAAACCAAAGCAAAAAACCCAAACCTCCAAACCCAGCCCAAAAAAACCCCAAACCCACAAATAGTACATTCAAGTACAAAGAACTAGAAACTATTTCTCTATATCAGCTTTCCATGCTTACATGAAAAGTAATTCTCTATGGAATTGTGTTTTTATTTTTAATTTTTAAATAAATAATTGTACCAATTATGAACCCTTCTATTCAGTTGTTTTCTTCATCTGTAGCACAATATGTATTTATAAACCAGTAATACATATTTATGGATTGATTCTAATACAGCAAGTGTTTCACAGTTTGTCTAGAAAATGGTTCATGAGGCTCTACTACGTAACTTGCAGAACTTGCAAAAAAGTAACACTATCTGTAATCTTCTTCTGAAAAGATACATCCCTAGCAGATTTCACTGTTAAATTAAAAAAAAAATAATAGAATAAAATTAGGGCTTGCCTGTATAACTACTGAGGCTTTGCTTTTGAAACATGGCAGGAATTAAATTTCCCTGAAGTATTTTTTTTCTTTTTTTCTTCTTCCTCCTCAAAGCACAAAGAATGGAGGAGGAATGGAAGTGATGTATGTGATCCGTAGCCTTCCCACTCACAACATGATCCACTGTGTTTGGGGGGAAGCCTGTGGACCAAACAAACGTTGCTCTGGCTATTTTGGGGGGTAGAAGCTGTCCTGGTAACTGGGGGAAGGAGCTGATGTGACCTATGAAGCATCATTTAAACAGTTCAGTACATCTTGGAGACATACAGAAGATTTTTGCTTCTTCTTTCTCCTAGGCTAGTGTACTCTGCTGTATTTTTTAGTTCATCCAGCACAGGATATAGCTGTTGATGTTCATAGTCCCAATTAAACAGAACTAAGCTTGTGGATCAGAACCAATCACTTTTCATACCTGCCTTTGTAGCTGCTTTCTTAAAATTAGGGTATTTTAGAGTCAGACAAAAAATGATTGGAGAACAAAATATTCAAGTCCTTAGGAAGTTGTTATTGAAGAGTTTGTGCCTGCTTTTTAAAAGCAGATAGCAATGGGAAGGAGTAATTTCCTAGACCTAAAATATTTTGCCTTCATAGTATAATATTACTTATCGCTGTAATTTTTCTTTCACTTCCACAAGGAAAAAACAGTGGTTATCTGATTCTTCAGTTGATTCATCTTGTAGTGTTATCATCTCTACCTCAAGGCTTTGTTCAGTGGCCAGCAGCATGTCTCCCACATGCACAGGAGTAAATCAAAGGTTTAGATTACTGTAGGTCTCAGTTGCTCAGAATACACATCTTCTGGCAAGTGAATCTGAGTCCACATAGTGCTTTAAAAACAGATCTTTCTCTTGCACAACAAGGAATATCTAACGTGGGGGAACTGGGCAGTTTTGTTTGTGCTGAAGCTCATGCTGAGTGAGTGGAGAAAGTGAAAAAGATGAAAGCCTATTTCTTCACCTCTGCTCATTTCTAAATTATGAGTCTTGTAATGTCTCAGCTTCATGTTGGGACAAGTCTAGACCACACAGTAGTTTCTCCTACTCCTGTTGTCCCTTTTTTTTTTCATTTAATTTCCTGCACCACAGATGCTCAAGTCAGGTACCCTGCAGTTCAGACAGTCTTTGTGACTAACAAACTTCAATGCTGATGGGAATCTCCAGCTGCCTTGTTGCTGCAGCACCAAATATATATATATTCTGAAACCCTGTATATCTGCTACATCTTCAACAATGTTTGGGGTTTTTTTGGAATTTTTGGGGATTTTTCTATATTATTTTTATTACTACTTTAATGATAAATGCTTATATTCATTTTCTGGAGACTTTGCTACACTACTGCAAAAATGTTTGAAGTGCAAAGAGAAATGTTTTCAAAGAGATCTGAAATTTACAGGTGCTCAGAATCCTTTTGATAAAATAATTTATATTCAGCTTTATCAGGGTCCAAACTAGTGGGTTTGCAAGATCTTCCAGCTTTGAACATTCTTAGCAGATTTTGGAAGCTGTTGGTCTCTTATACTCTTTCAGTAAAAGTCCTGTTTGGAGATCGCTTTGCTTTGTAAATTTGGGAGGATAACTATAGACACCGTGGCAGTTTTGCCTTTGTGCTGCATCATCCTTGTCATCTAGAAATGAGCAAGGACCTTCCTGCCAAGGGAAAGAAGAAAGAAACTTTCTAATGAAAATTCCAGAGAACAACAGTCACTGTACTTTGTTTAGAGGACATAAGTAGAGATAATATTTCTTCCCAAAATTTACAGCCCATCTTATGTGGCTGATGATTGTAGACAACAGTAAGAAACCACACAAGCTAAAATTACATAATTTAGTATCCTTCACTGCAGCAGTACCTATCTGATGGATCCGAAAATAGAATTTCCTAGTTCAGGATTTGGCACGCAGTCTGGGAGCATAATGCTTGCTATTAAAACCATGGCTACTAAACTGCATAAGGTAAACTAAGCTATGATTCTTAGCAGCTTCAGTCCAGACATGACCTGCTAGTCTGCAAGGGAATTCATAGCAAGGCAGAGGCATTAAAGAGAAATATAGGTGGCAGATAGATTTGTTACCCACTGTTCTAAGGGGAAAAAATGTATTAGTATTTCAAATGGATCTGTGTGCAAGCTTAGTGGGTGTTTAAGTTGTCTTATTTCTTATAGGCTGTAAAAAGGGATTTTTCATCGTCTCTTCAACTTTCTTAACTGAATCTAATACATGTAGCAAGAATGAAGAGTTTTACAATATTAGAAAATGTACAACAAGTATATGGTGCCGGTGCACTCTAGCCAATATGATCCACTGTACAATCCTTCCCCAATTTACAGTCATTAGTATTGTCATGCATATTTTTGCTTAGCACGTTTTGTTTATGTTTTTGAGTGGGGATCCTGTGACCTAATTATTTGTGTGGACTAATCCACATGTGAATTCAGCTACCTTTGCAGTTCATAGAAGCAGTACTTGGAGAATATGATTCACACGTTCATCCTCTGACAGATGCCTAGAGCTGGTCAGGTGAATCACAGCCAAGAAATGCCCTTCTCTCATGGTGAGTCTAGGCAGATAGCCAAGATGTGGATGTCTGCGTTGCAGAAGTCTGAAGCTGTGTCCTTAAAATAAAATGTCATTGCTTTCATTTCCTGAACAGTGCAAACCATGGTATTCTAACACTAGGCTATTTAGATAAGTGTGAAAAAAGTTTACTTTCAGAGTCTGAAGTTTAAGAAAATAATTTAAAATTATGGTTAAGTTAAATAGATAAGAAGGTGCATTTATTTAACATGATAGTTATGTAATATCAGTATTCCTTTTGTTTGTTTTTCTTGACAAGGGTGGGACTTGTACCTTATATACAATATGCAAAATCATTTTCACTCATTATACAGAATATGTTGGAGGCACATGGAAACTTTTGTTCAGTGACTGTAAAGGCAGATGCTCCCTCTAGTGCCTAAGACTACTTTCTTGTAATGGCAATAGCTTTGTTGGGCTTTACTATCCAGTTTCTTGAGTCCCTCAGGTATCAGTCTTAGAATGGGTAATATGAAATGAAAATAAATCCTTTAGTATTGCATGCCTCTTGCATCTTTATCCTTGTGTGTAGCAGAAAGAGTCAGATAATGCATTAGTATAAAGAAAGCTAAGATATCCTTTTAATTAAAGTTTTTATAGCCTATCAAGTCAGTAAACTGTTGTTGAAATTGAATGTTACCTGGGAAAACCGTGGTACTTGTGAACTTTTCTGAACCCAGGGAGGGTTCATTGTGTACATGGAATGTGAGGGATTCAAAAATTACCTGGCCACTAGTCTCAAATTTGGGTCATTATTCTATTCTTGGTATCTTTGTTAGCAGTTATTTCTAATATGGCTATTGAAGATAACAGGCTAAAGTTATGTAAAGTGCTTGTTTTAAACCAGTATATGACATCACTGTGCAAAAAGAAGAAATGCCTGAACTGTCTAGACACCTGTTTAGTAAGAGAGAGTATCTATGAGCATCTATGCTGGCATCTGGGAGAAGGAGTGAGGAGAATGGAGTATATTTGTGTGCCATGTGACGTGCCCGAAGATGCACATACTGCTTGCTTGTTAGGCTGTAGGTGCATTCATCCCAGCACATAGTCTTTCTAAAGGCAGCCTTTCAACACTGTGTGCATTCTAAAGTTTATAAATGTTATTAAAAAAAATATGCATTCCACAGTTGTGTGTCTGTAAATCATGCTTAAAAATGAATTCTATTAGAAATAGTATGTGTAGAGGAAAAATATGTATGAATCAAGGTATATTCCTAACAGTATTTGATACTAAATTGTAAAATCCAAGGTTATGAATAGTACTGCAATAATGCATTGCCTACACTATTATCAAGTTCTTGTAGATGTGACAGCAGAGGATTTTAAGGGGATTTGAGGAAAGAGAATAGGTAGGGGTTTTTTAAGAAATATTTCATGAATATGATGGTGAGTGAATATTCTTGTACTTCATATTTATCCTGACTATAAGCTATCTGAAATGGCAAGCTTTTAGTCTGGGGGGTTTTCTGTTATTTTTGTAGGCAGTCTGTGCGTCCTTTCCCCCTCCTTTTCCTTCCCTCAATCTTTCTCTCTGAAAGGAAAACAAATGGAAAATTTATTGTAAAGGCTCTGTGGACATCACCATTCAAACCCAAGAAAAATGTATAAAAGTAAAATGCGTGTTCTGCTTAAGTGCACTGGGAATATCAGTAATATTTTTCATTCTGTAGCTTGCATTTCTGGAGCTGAGTGGAAGAGTGATACAGTACAATTTGAAATAGCAGCCAGTAGCAGCCTCTCTTCTCTTCTCTTCTGGATACTTGAATCTTCTTCATCTTTTCCAGGGAGAAGGAATGAGAAAGTGTCCATGTGTTTTAGCCATCTTTCTTTTCAACACGTACTACCAATACACAGTGTAAGAAAAAGGAACTGAAACTAATTAACCATGCTTGATTACATTCTAAGGTAGTCTGATATTAGAACTGAGTTTAAAAAAATATAATTCAATAACTTGCTACAATTATAACTATTAAAAGTTGCTTTCTCAGCATTGCCAAAGGCAAAGCTGTTTGCCTGCTGTAGAGATTTCTCCTTGTTGGTGGCATTTTATCAGCGTTAGTGAGCATGACAGTTCAACACCAAAATCGTATTGTTTAAGGGGTAGACTTGGATAACCCCTCCATGAAAAGGTTCCATCTTACATTACTGCTCTTAAATTGTGACAAGAAATGTTTGCATGCTATTTAATGCTTCTGTTGCCTTTAACCACTTGGAAGTCTAAATGCTGTGTACTTACTCTTTTGTTTCCAGCTGTGCATTGTAGATTTTGCATTGTAAAATGATCCAGTTACCTGCTTCAAAATTACAAAGTAGGCTAAGCCCTTAGCCAATTGTCTACATTTTATTGTGATTTTTTTTGGTGGTCAGTGACCTTCTCAAGAACGCATCTTTTCTAGGAGGGAAAATCAGCCCCTAACTTGTTATTGTGTGCTACATGATTGCCTTTGCTCATGTTCTCTCAAGAGCAATGCTGTTTCTTGGCAATTACAGTATAATGTCAGTGGAGACAAATATGGTTCAACAGAGTCATGTTCAGGAATTTTAAAGATCAGGTAGCATGTCAACATCCTGAAATACAGTATGGAAACGATCATTCATGAGAATGCCATTTGCATGTGAATGTCACATTCCTTTTCTGGAAGGAATTTATCCATCATGAACGTTTACTTTCCTGCTTCAAATAAAGGGTTTTTTTCTTTGAGCTATGTTGAGTCATCAAGATGTGACCCATTCCTACCATTCCCTCCTTGCTGCTTCTTCCCTCTAAGACTATACCAATTAGCTCATAACCTGTTGGTATAGCAAATCATTACTCCTCCTCCTGCTGGCTCTGCTTAATGAGGAAAGAAAGGAGGATAAGGTTTTGGTTATGAAAAGTTGAATTATCTCCTTTGCTTATCTCATGATAAGCTGTTATGTATTCAAAACCAAAGATATGGGTGTTATTTGAGGAATATTTAATGAAGTAATCCATTGTAATCCACACTTAATGTTTTCTTATAATGATTGCTGTTGCAGAACCAAGATGCTCGCTCAGGCTTGTTATCTTAGGCCTGTTTCTGCTCTGCTGCATGTGATTAGCTTTGTGCTTCTTAGTTAAAATTGTGATTGTTTAGAAATGACTAAGAACAGAAGTGCACAGCATGATGCTGCACTGATGCAATTATTCTTACTATTTCTGTCTAAACATCAACTTTAATATGATTTTTCAGTTTACAGTCCTGGTTTTATTAGTGAAAGGTAAAGTCTGTCCTGAAACTCTGAAAAAAACCCATTGGGTTTTGCTTTTTATAGTAGTTTATCAGTTAAAGATAGGATAATTTAATATAGCTAAATATGAATTTTAAAAAGTACTGTTTCAGTAATTATTCCTTGGAACTACTTTATTTTTACTTCCCCAGTCCCAGGGAAGTGTGAACAGTGAGGCACTGATCTGAGCTGTAATTCTGTCATGAACTCAGGTCCCATCCTACCTATTCTGATTTATATCACTGCTGAAGTTCAATCAAGACCCCGACCATTTATGTGTCATAAAGTGATTTTTTTCATGTAGTTTTTCTTTTGTTCAAGAACAATGGCTGTTGTCTTTCTTTAGATTGTAGAATTCTTAATGTTTTCTGCCAGTCCTATTGTTCCAAGTTTGACTTCCCCGAATATATTTGTACACCCTGTGAGAGCTGATTTTTCAATGATGCAACATGACGGCACGTTGTGGTTTAACCCCAGCCATCCACCAAGCCCCACACAGCCACTCACACACTTCCCCACCAGCAGGACTGGTGAGAGAATTGGAGAACTCATTCGTTGAGATAGAGACGGTTTAATAGGGAAAGCAAAAGCTGCACACACAAGCAAAGAAAAAGAAATAATTAATTCACTGTTTCCCCTGGGCAGGCAGGTGCTCAGCCTTCCCCAGGAGAGCAGGGCCCCATCACACGTCATGGTGACTTGGGAAGACAAATGCCATCACTCTAAACATTCCCCCCACTTTCTCCTTCTTCCCTCCAGCTTTATATACTGAGCATGATGTCATATGGTCTAGAATATACCTTTGATCAGTTTGGGTCACCTGTCCCGGCTGTGTCCCCTCCCAATTTCCCTTGCAACCTCAACTTCCTTGCCAGTGTGGCAGCACAAAAAGCAGAAAAGGCCTTTGCTCTGTGTGAGTACTGCTCAGCAATAACAAAAACATCTCTATATTATTAACCCTGTGTTCAGCACAAATCCAAAAGACAGCTCCTTACTAACCACTGTGAAGAAAATTAGCTCTACCCTAGCCAAAAGCATCACAGGGCAGAACTTAGCTTGATTTTGTTTCATTCTATTAGTGACCTATTTGACGCAGTTTGCAGTTTGCCTTTCTATGGATATAAATTCATTCCTTGTATTTTATTTCTTTGTATTTCATCTGGGTTTTTTCAGGCTAGACCTAGCAGAAAATGCTGTCTTTGAAAAGAGCTTTAATATTCTAAAGCTACTGCCCGTATCAGACCTATATTTTCTGTAAAACAAAGAAGCCATAATAACGAAACAACTCCCCAAAAATCTTTAGCATTACCCTACATTCTTAACTTAAAACTATAACATAAAGCCATTACTATTTCTCTCAGTTTTGTTTTATAACAGTTTATCATATCAATAATCTCATTTACACCATTCATCTGACATGTGCTACAGGGGTTATCTTTTAAGTGTAAATCAAGCTTTTGGAAATAGTCCAGGATATACCACAGTGTGGTATATGTCATTGTAGAAACTTGTTGGCCAAGCTTACATCAGTATAAATACGGTGAATCGAAAGTATGAGCCACTGCTGTGTTCGTGTATTTCCAGTAGCTGTTTTTCCTTTTCGCACTTTTTGTGATAGTTGACCTGCTTATATTGTATTCTTTTCTCTGATTTGTATGCTCTTTCTCGTTTTCCATCCAGGGGTTAGAGGGCTGTATGCATTTCCTGACAGCCAATTAATTGGCCGTCTCTTCACTCAGCCAAGAATAGAGGTAGCAGTTCTACATGAACCCCTCATGTCCATTGATGTGCACAGCAGACATCCTAAGAATGGGGACACATTTCCCTGGTCTTGTGGCTGCATGCTGTTCACATCAATTTCCCATTAAAAGGTAATTTAAAGGTATAGCCCCAGGCAGACTCAGGAGAGAGCTATAAAAAGAGTTTAATTAACAGTTCAGAATAATATAATCTAAGGTTGAATAGTCTGTAACCAGTTCATTTTTTGTTCACACTTGTCATTTCCTTTACTTGCAGATTAGAAGAGATTTCCTTGTTTGGTAAAGAATGCAATGAAATAAGTCTTCGAAGAAGCTTTATTGTACGTGTCTTGGAGCTAGATCACTGCATTATCATGAGCTTTAAACCTGGCACTGCTTATCTTCCCTCTGCATTAGCTCACCTCTTCTGGTCAACACATTTTAAGGAAAGAAATTCAAGTCATCTCACAGTTGGGCCCTTTGTGCTTTTTGAAAGATTCAAAACCAAATATCATTGTCTCTTTCCTTCCCTTGTTGGTTGTGGTTTTGGTTCAACTTCCTTTGCAGGGATTTTGGTTCTTACTTTTTTTTTTTTTTTTAACTTGGTTCATTAGTTTTGGTGGGGTTTGTGTGTTTATTTGTTTTTGTAGTTGTTTATTTGTTTGGGTTTTGTATTTTGGGGGTTTTTTTGCTTTTTCTTTTTGGTTTCCCCTCCCTCCCACCTCTTCCTGTATTTTTGTGTTGTGCAGGTTTCTGCATAAATCGAGGCAGGCTGAATATAGTAGGATGTGTTACTTTCATGGTCCTAACAGCCTTCAAATCAGAATGATTTTCTGTCACACTGGCCTGACCTTTTCCTGAAAAATTTATTACCTAAAAGAAGGAGGAAAGAAAGACATGTTAAGGGGATCTGAAGTACTCTCTTCCTTGACAGCTAAAGATATACAGTACTTGTTGCCATTTAACCATCCACACACCTAATTCATTCTAAAATGCTAGCTACAAGTGCAACAATTTGTGGACATGAAATATCTTGCATGCTTGGTACATTAGAACTACAAGCCTGACAATTTTATTCTACAGAAATGTCTTGCTTTCTTAGACCTGCCTCCTTTTTTGTACCAGTGGAAGGTATGTAGATTTCTTAAAAACTTCTGGTTTTTACATGGATCACCTCTGAGGAATAGAGTGAAAACAGGGATTGAACTTTTGTTTTGCCCTGTGACATAGTATGTTAAATCATTCCACAATTAAATATAGCTATGCTGGGACACATTCTGCACAAGTAAAATAATCCTGACTTTTCAAGTATGGAGTTTGTTTTGATTGCAGATAAAATGAGAGGAGGCATAGTTTGATCTTTATTCCTTTGTGTGCCAAGTTTTTAAGTATGTTATGACAGTTTAAAAAGGAAAAAAAAGGAAGCAAAACAGGAATATTTTTGTATGATTGACAGAAAAACCCCTTAAGAAGTGCTTGAAGTGACTACCTCAGTGAAAATTGTTGTGGAGCTAAATCAGCTTTTACAGTATCTAATTAACACTGCCACAACATCCAGATAGTTTGTTAATTACCGTTCTGCTTCTTCCTGCAGTTGCTGTGTCAGGCACAGAAGTTAACATGCACTTTCATAGTATACATCAAGTCTGTTAATTTTCATCATGCTCTCACAATAGAAAGCTGTAGAAGTGATCAAAATAAATTTTAACCATAGCCATTCTGAAGGCTTAGTAAGCTTACCAGGCAAATGATAATTTATACATGTCTATTTCAAACATATGGTGAGTTTACAGTTCTAACTGTGGAATCGTCGGGGACGCTTCTGTCTTGTAGACTTGAAACTAAAAGTAGCATTTTTCAAGCAAGCCTGAAAAATTCCCATGGTGCTGACAACAGGGATTTTCCAAAGTGAGCATAGCCCAAGCAGGCTTAATGTTCAGCGCCAGGAAACTCTGACTTCAAGGGTCTTAAGTGTTCATGTGTTACATGGAGTGGGTGAGGGAAATTAAAGTAATTTAAAATAGAGCTGTGTTTCTCGGCTGTAGTGTAGACATGCTGTCTCATGGAAGTAGTCATTGTGGAATTCGCTTTTTTTACCCTTTTTTTTACTACACTCCCACTCCCCAAGTCGCAGCTCCTGACCTGTATCTGTCCTATACAACAGACCCTGTATGTCTAAAGGCATAATATTTCCATATGGAGATGAGAGCACTACAGTAAAAATGGACTTTACCCTCTATAGGAGAGTAAAGTTGTAGGATTGAGCATCGCTGGGGAAGAGGTGTAGTGTTTGACTTGTACCTCTGCTGAAAGACACCAAAGGTGATGTGAGCAGGAGTGGGTACATCAGTAGCTGCGTTTTATTCTCAGCTTTCTGTTTGCTCACAGATAGCTGCTGACCTATACAAGCAGGATATATGCTACCAACTAAGCAAGTCTGGCTGGTATGTACAGTCATCTGGAAACAAATATCTGCTTATCTGTAGTAAACGTCGACTCTGAGAGGAATGAGGAGACAGCAGTCCAAGTTTCTCTTGTGATGTAGACTTGAGTACTTGATAACCTAGACAAAGATGAAAAGGAAAAGATGGAAAGCTTCTCATGGGGTTGCACAGTGGAAATCATTGTCTAGCTATAACTCACATGGGCCTGAAACTACCAATTTCCAGTAATGACAGTAAGATACATCTGTGTCTAACTGTCACTCCATCTTACATTATGATCTCCATCTTGTATTACAGCAAGAACAAATCTAAGCATGCCCAGGACAGTGTACTGCAGATGGTTTACTTTCTGAGAGGAACATTTGACAGCTTATCCGTGAATCCCATAGCAAGGTGATCCTGAATTTGGCTTGTCTCAAAAGTTGGCCCAATTG
The DNA here is from genome assembly GCF_009829145.1 of Chiroxiphia lanceolata. Lineage (NCBI taxonomy): Eukaryota > Metazoa > Chordata > Aves > Passeriformes > Pipridae > Chiroxiphia > Chiroxiphia lanceolata. The sequence continues at coordinate 49,920,467 of NC_045639.1, forward strand.
GCAGGGACAGGGAATTTTCTGAAAAAGCATCACTGAATAACTAATAATATCTGACACTTCTCAGCCTTTCTACATGGCAGAGAGAGAGAGTGCATTCAAGGGTTTGTTAACCATCCCTGTGCGAAGATGACTGGAGAAAAAGAAAACAAGACATTCTGCCTGCCCTGGAACATTAAAAATTTTCAGGTTCAGGAGACAGTGAGATTAGACAAGAGTACGAAATGCCAGCACCTTTGAATTAGGATTTCCAAACCCTTTAGAGTATAGTGGCTGTGATTGAATAATTTCCCTCTTTAACCAGAATTTGTAAAACTTGGAACAAGGGGAACCTGCAGTCAGGGTAAAGACTGAGTTCAAAGTGGCACCAAAATATTAGAGGAGGTATGTGTCAGACTTGAAGAGAATTGAATCTATTAAGATCTGCAGGTGAAGTAACTTCAGCAGTGGGATGGGCCAAACTGCCACACTGAACATCTTTTGATGGACATCCTAACCGTCACAGCTGCAATCAGGAGAAATTCAGCACATTGCAGTTTTTAAATCTATTTGCAGTCTACATTTCACCAGCTGTTCTGTCCTTACTTTGTAGTAGCTTCGAAAGTTTTAATTATTCTTGCCCATAGTTAAAATTATGCATGTGTGGGTAAGTAAATGCAAGTGTGTTGTATCTAATGTCAGAGATAATTGCTGACTGCCTCAAGAGACTAGATAGATTCATTACCTCTACATATGGTAGGAAGAAAACTGTCAGATTTTATTTAAGCTTTGAGGAGCCTTTATAAAGGGTTACAAATTGTCACAGAAAGAGCATCAGTTTGCTAAGCAAGGTCCCACACATTGCTACATTTGTATAGTATATTTAAACTGATACATCTTTTCTATTTGTCTTAGAAAAGACAGTCTGGAAACAAAAAATAAAGGATTTATGGCTCTCTTCCTGATACTCGTAGATCTTCCAAAACGAAGGCATTTCATGCTGGACTCTGTCGTTTTGAATATCTGTCAAATGTACTGAGGTATTTTCTAATCAAAATCTGCGATGCATCTGATACTGTCACTTACTAGGCTAGTTTAGCAAACATTACAAGCGACATGTTCAGTTTGACATCTTATTTTATTTGTTTTATTATTTTTCCAGTGTGATTGCACTTAATAGCCTTATTGAGTTTGAAGTTGTATTGTATGAATGCAGATGAGACAAGTTCCTCTCGCAGAAAAGTAGATGAAGTTCTTGCAAGCACATAACAGGAATTTAAGTTGGTCTCACTGCTGGCTGCAATAGTCAGACTTTCTTCCCTTCTTTGTTGCATGTCCCCCACTGATATGTGACCATTCTGGTATTCACCTGCATTTCACCACACCAAGCCAGTGAAACACTGGTCCAAGTGGCCAGTAGCTGGTTTGTTTAGCCTGCAGTAGAGCCTCAGCCCAGAGTTGCACTTACATATTACAGCTGAACTCACTGAGAGGCATAGAGAGGAGTCCGCCCTTGCTCCTCCTGTCTCCTGCTAACCACACGGTTCTACCCATCTCCTCTGCCACAGCTTTGGCTCCCACTAACTTTTCATTTAATTTGTTTAAGTTGCTAATTCAGCAGAAAGTTCTTTAGCTCTTTTGCTCAGGCTTTGTTTCTGAGGAATAACTCTACTCAGTGCAAAATTTGACGAGTACTTGATGTGGCGCAAAGGAAGATGAGAGGTAGATGAAGTGACTGGAATCAAAGGCAGACAATGGCAGTAATGTTGGCAACACCACGAGCTCCTTCTGCAATAGCAGTGTACTTCGGATCTGCTTCACTGATAATGTCCCAGAACCATAAGCAGAGAAGTGGATAAAGTCAAGATAAGGAAACAAAGGTGCACAGAAGAGAGTAGTAGCAGAGAGCTGGGAATTAGGTGCATCCACCAGAATTTTTACGGTTTATGTGAACTTTTGGTAGGATTTTGGAAATACAGCTGCTGCAGAAAAAAACAGAATAGGTTTTATTGCATGTTTTCCTGTTTGAATCCATCTGCCTTGCCTGAAATATTTACATGGACTTAACAGATATTGATTTTTTTTTTTAATGCATTATAAATGTTGCAGGGTAATTTCAGTGTGTGAATGAAATAGTTAAGTAATAAAAGGAGAGGAGGGAGTAGTGGTAAGAGCAACAGGTAATCTCTCTGTCACAGAGGATATGGGAAGGCTGTAGGGCAGTGTGGTTGCCTAAGGAGGTTTCCCAGTGGCACTTCCTGGAATTCTTAAAAGCTTGAATCGTCCTGTTGTGCTGAGCTGTCATGGGTGTTTAAATCTGTCATGAGCAAGCAGGGAATTGATCAAAACATAGCGTGTATTTGATGTAAAGGCAGCTACAGAAAATGGGATTGAACCTGTAACAGATGTTGACATATTGAAATTAGCTCAAGTGGAAATCTAGCTTGTCTTAATTAACCCACAGAAAGCTGGAATACACATAAAGAGGGAAGTCCTTCAGAGCAGATATGGGATCTTTCAGCTAATTAGCCCTTGTCTGAAATTAAGAATGACATACCTTTGGAGAAGAGTTGGATGATGAGGTATAATTATCTTTTTTTTTTTTAAGGTTAAAGATCTAGTTATCCACAAAAAGTCCATTTGTAAAAAAGTTGTACCTTATATCTGTAGCAAGCTTTGGGGAAGCTAGAAATCAAAAATGGTGAAGATATAGCAACAAGGTTCACAGCTTTTTCAGTTTTGAAGTGTTTTCTTCCAGTCAATCAAGCATCACAAAAGTGTAGCACTACCACATATGGATTACTCAGATATGAGTTTTGTATTGAAGTAGATGAGAAAGCATATAAAGTAGCTATATTTCTATGCAGAATGATCTCATAAAGCAGTGAAAGCGGGTGTGAAATTTTCTTCCTTGTTTGACACACCTGAGAAAGAGGGGTACTCTGCAGAGGGACATGCGGGAAGCAATTAGTTTATGGTGTGATGTAATGTGCATAGAGAGTCATAAAGCATTTCACAGGATTTTATTTAGAAACAAAAGAGCATTTGTTTGTTGTTGTTGTAAGCCTCCTTTGAGGAGAATTTGTTTGTTCTTTTGTACTTAATTTTGTCATTTAAAACATTTCTGTGCATTTTCCACATTGCTTGGTTTCTCACTCAATGCTACAGTTTTCTCTGGTACTCTGGGAATGGAGATCTTGAGACCAATAGTTTAGAAATTCTTCAGATGTCATCTGGAAGGTGAAATTTATCTCACTACTATCTGAGCTGTAGGAATTAGCTTGCAAGATTAACAGTGAAATAAAAAAGAGGTTTCTTGTGTTCTTTTATTGTTTGTGATTAATTTGTGGTAATAACCTCTGTCATACAACTAATCACTTTACAAGTGTTCAAGGAGGATGTTCTTTTCTCTAGGGAACTCACAGCATAAGGAAAACTGGTCAAGGGAACAGGAAGACAATGACAGACAATTTAAAGCTTTGAAGGTGATGACAAGAAGCTTAAATTTGATGTGATACAAATGGAAGGCTTCAAAGAGGGAGTGACTTGGCGTGTTCAAATCGACAGGTGAGGAAGATGGCTATTGCAGCTGTGTTTCACATGGTGAGGGGAGTCTTTTGACAAGTCAAGGAACAGGATTTATCTGTTCTCAAGGTGGGATATAGTGAGAGTCTGAGCAATAGACTTGTCTACAGGAAACACAAGCAGAATCTTGGAAATGTTAAGAATTAAGTAGCATCTCAATTGCATGGTAGAAGAAAGAGCAAAGTGAAAATGAACTCTGAAGTTGAAAGTATAAGTAATGGTGAAAATCAGTTGATTTGTCATCTTTCAAAAAGAATTGGAAAAGTGGAAACAAAATGTTTATAGGGAAAGGTGTGGATACTGTTATGGCAGTGTTGTATAATATCCCTATACTTTGTTACTAGACATTGAAAAGTAAAATTGGATGCACAATGTCTTTCACTTCAGTTTTCCAGGCTATAGGACAAAGACACAAGGCAAATTTTCCCCTGTGTGAAGGTCATCAACAGTACAGAACAGAGATGTGTAGACTGTGGGAAACAGGAGTTTAGAGAGAGAAAATTCAATTCACCATGAACTGGGTTAAAAACTCCTTGAAGCCAGAATTTTACTGACAGGAAAAAGTTCATTTCAGGTCTCAGAAGTCAACAAGATAAAGAAAAACTATGTTCAGCTCAAACGTAGGTTCTCTGGCTGAAGAAAGGGCTATAGAAAACTCAGAAGTGAAGCAAAATAATTTTAGTACCTCATGTCAACTTCTGAAATATTTCAGCTGTCTTCCAGAAGCACCCTTATCTGAGGAGCAAAGGGCTAAGCAAACACAGAGAACTGACTCAAATCACAGCAGCATAGTAATTAGAAAACTTATTTTTCTTGTTCCTTGCAGATGATTTTTTTAGGTGATTTTGGGTTTTGTTTGAGTGTGAAGAATCAAGACTTAAGGAGAATTTTTCAGAAGCATCCTAATAGACTACTGGGTTTCAAAGCCACAGCTTGCTCTTATCGCAAGAGTTTTCTAACCAAATTACTTCAGAAGGGTTGTCTTTGGGCAAGCATCTAATTATGGGGCAGTACCTATGGTGAAGATACCAGTTACATCAATATGTATTTCACTTCTTAGCCTCTCTGAAATTTGTGGGACTATTTCTTCTTGTCAATATCAGAGGAATATTTAAAAATTATGAAGTGTTTGTTTTCTTGTGATATACTTTATTTTCTGCTTACTGAACTTGCAGGATATTAAGTCTGTGACAAAAATTATTCTGTTGCATGTTAATTTTGCATGTTATTAAAAAAAAAGTAAGAAAAAAATTCTGCAAAAATCAGTTGGCAGTCAGATAGCACTTGCAGATACTGTAAAATTGTTGCCATCATAGGAATATATGGAAAGCCAGGCCCAGATGATTTTTACCAGTGTCACTGCATAACAAAAAATTATGATCTGCCACCCTGTCTTTTTTGTGGTTCTTTTCTTAGCCTTGAGCTTTATGAAAAACATTTATTTCAATTTCATTTTATGTTACCATCCAAATAACATGGTGGCTGAATGTCAGACTAGAGTGAAATGTGCCCTCTTCTACTCTGGGCTTTCACACAGGCTTTTAATTTGTCCTGTTATTGCAGAGTATCTCTTGTTTCTGAGCTCTCATAGTGAAATCTGCTACAATTCTCTCTGACTGTCTCGGATGTTTATGGATTGCTGCTGTAAGAAGTAGAAAAGTTTGCATTATTTCACAAGCGTAACCCTTAAGGTAGAGTAATGGAAGAGGCAAGATAACTCCTTTGCTATTGTAATGGCACAAGCAGCATTAGATTTCTCATTGCACTTGCTGATGGTCACCAGAAAATGCTAGTTTTTTTACAGGAATTAGTGGCCAGTGGGACAGGACTAACAGAAAACATCCTTTAAGACAGAGGGAAGAAAGAGAGATAACTTTCCATTGTGATGGAAATCACAGCCTTCCTGGGAGTCACTGGCAGTTACTGCAAATAAAACTGGTGGGCAGGAGCTGTATTGACTTATGGCCAGTCAGAACGCGAAAGTGTTTTGTTGTATTTTCATTTTGATAAGGTTGCAGAGACTTTGCCAGCATCCATCAGCTATGTTGTAAGGGGAAATTTACCTTAGCATTTGTGCAGATACACTGTGTTTTCATTGCAAGAATAATGTAGTTTTGCAGATGCTTCCTTGTGATGGCCCTTTCTTTCAAACTTGCACAGTGACGATCTCTAAGTATTATTAACTCAGTTGTTTATTTCTTATATCTGTGTAGCTGCCTGATTACATAATCTAGCTTTCAGTTTATGAAGCCAGGTCACTCAGTGGCAATGTCCTTCTGGGGTTTTTGTTCCCTTTCCATGGAAGTATCTTGGAAAGGACACCATGGGAAAGGAAAACTCACAAGGAAGTGGCTGTATGTTCAGAAAAAAATAAGTATCTGTCATACTAAGTCATACTCTATGTACTTATATATTTTGCTTTTTTTTACAAAGTAAATGTTATATGTAGGGGTTTTAACCTTTGAAAAAAAAAACCATTCAAAATGCAAACAGACTGAAACAGCAATGTGTAACATAAGGGCTCTTCTACAATAGGAAAGATCAGATACTATTATCGTTCAAGAGAAAACCCCTTAATATTTTAATTTCTCTGTCTACAAGAGTTAGTGCTGTTAAATTTATGGGTGACCAGCTGCAATCATTCACCACATATGAGTAGGGAATTTTTTTATTTTTTTTTTACAAAATATCTACCTCTTTCAGTGGCTATTCATATATATATACATATATATATATATATAAATGTCACAGGATAATAAGATAGCTAAAAGCTGTATATATAGGGATTATAAAAGAAAAAAAAGGAACACAAAGGATACAAAACAGGAGGCAGTATATTAGAAGGACTTTAGAGATGAGGAAAACAGAAACCCCAATTATACAATTATTCCATAAAAGAAGGTCTATCTCCTCAGAACTGCATCTTTATTCTCCATATTAAATTCTAAAATCTTGAATTACTTGTGTATTTTGATAAACACTTGACAGTTCCTCCTCTGTGTCCAAACTAGTATTATTTTGATGGACTTAAGTAAGAGGCTGTAGTAGAGAGACCTTGCAAGAGAATGGAATTTACTTGTGAATATTCTGTTCTATCTTTTTACGTAGTAGTTGTCCACAAATCTAATAAAAAAAAAGGCATAGCAGATGCCTGGAAAATGTACACTTCAATGTAATAAACTACAATACAGTATTTATTGGTATCTTTAAGTCCATTGCTTTAAAAGTTTTAGCAAAAACAGTATGTCTAAAGACAGACATTCAAACAAATTTATATACCAAATTTTTTCTGATGTACATGCTTTTTCATAAGGTTTTTATATCTTGGAAAAGGGGTGTAACTATATGTTTTGACGAGATGCTCTTTAGAAGGCTCTGTCCCAAATTCTCTAAGACACGTGATAGTGTACTACTCTTTAAGTATTAGAACTGACTTCTGAGTATTCAGAACAGTAGCAAAAGATTACCCATTTATAGGCTTCCAGAGATGAAAATGAAACTGGTTATATTTTTTTTTAATTTCCATTTCATGTTTTCATTTCACATCAGATAAATGTTAACAAAATCTTTGTTAGTTAAAAAAAAGAAAACCCCCGGTTTTTTTATTCGGAGGCATGAAGAAAAGGCATATGGATATGCTGGTAAAGCATATGGAGACCCTTATGTAAAGACAAAATAAAAGCAAAATGAAGTTACTGACTGGCCCCCCGAGGTGCAGCACATAAGAGCATTTGGTGGAATGCTGCCAATTCTCTTTTCTTCTGAAGAACAAAAGTCCCTTTATATACTAAACAAGTAAAAACAATGCAGACAGTATACATCTGGTAGCAGCAGTGTGTTGCACACTACTTGAATCTTCATTTTTATACTGGTTATTTTCACCCAGTGCTCAGAAAGTAGTGAGCTTAAGTTCATGGCAAATACTATATTACAGTAGTTGGTTTATTCCACACAAGTGCAATGCACTTTTTTCTTGGGTTGTGCATCAGCAATATACAAAGATTGCTACTGTAGGAACCTCCTTTCTGTTAACAAAGATCTTTACCCTGAAATTATGTTTTCTCACTGCAGTAATTTAAATACATTTGGAAATAAACCTTCACTGGTTGAGTCCAGAAACATAGTTCAATGCACTTACTCTAAATTTTAAGCAAATATTTTGTAATTTTTTGTCCTTTAGTAATGGTTCATGTCTTCATTTATGGCAGCCATTTAGACACACCAGCTGTAAACATGTACTTAAAAAAATTAAAACATTTATCTTTTGTTGAAATAGTATCTATTAATAGCTTGCTCTGAATGTATTTGAATCAACCCCTGAGTTCTGCTATAACTGACATACACTGTCATTACTAAATTAAACATGCTAGAACTGTTGTGGCATATCTATACACTCATAATACATTTTCACACTTTTCATGTTTTCCAAAGCAGGGCCAACATTGCTGTAGGCAGACTGCCTGTTATAAACAGTCTCCAGTGTATACTAACCCCTGACCTGTGGCAGGAAATTATTAGGGAGCACAATGATCATCACAGCCCAAAAGCATTAATCCTAGTGAATTAATAGTAGAGACCACTAAGGCTTAGTACCTAGGAACATTCCATAGCACAGTAAAATTTACTACTGTAGGTGTAACCAAGTAGTACTTCTAGGCTACTGCTGTCTCTACTTTGAGTTATTTTTAGAGAATATTGGTCAGATAGAGAATGTTGCTTGGATAAAGACATGTCCTCACTGTTATCCCTTTTCAGAGCACACACATGGACTAGAACCCATGTATCACTGTGCACATGGGGTTTTTTTAAAAACTAACCTCTTTGGAGATTTTGAGCTATGAGAGCTTTCCAACATTACTTTCTATGAGGTGGCCAATGAATTGTGTTTGAATTTTTAAAGAATTTTGAAAGAGTTGAGTACTCAGCAACAATCAATAAAGATGGCTTGAAAACTTCAGGTTCTTTTCTCAATAACAGTCCCCATTTTTATGCTATTTTTTTATGATATCCTTAAAATAATTAACTGAAAAAAACCCATAAGAATTAGCAATTTGCGAATTCATGGTTTATTTCTTGCAAAAGAGTAGAAGCTACACCCCCAGCTCCCAGTGTATAACTGTGTTTAAGTTCTGATATGTGAAAAACGTTTTTGGGAAAGCTGAACAGTTGCCATATTCTTCTACGCTCAGATATTATGTCTTAAAGTATATTCTTAAATTGCAGACCCCAGTGAAGTAGAGGCATGCATGAACAGAACAGAAGTGGAGAGAAGAGGGTAGTAGACCCTAAAAGGGAACTTCATGCCAGAAACAATATCACTCAGAGTCACAGCTGAGGCACGCAGTGTCTGTAAGGGCACTGAGACAGGCCTCCACAGCATCGTTTCTACATCAACTGCAAACTGTTTTCTCCCGGTCTAGGATGATACCTGCAGGCTTGAAGGATGACAATGACCTTCCTTTCTGTCTGTGACCACACACACCAGAGAGGGAAGCTCATACATCTGCCTCTGATCTTGGAGTCTGCTGTACCGTACTGCAGCTCTGTGTGCTTCCTAGTGTAGCCCTGTGTTGAAGCAAGTCCTGCTAGAAGGCTTCTTGTTTTTCCTTTCCACAATTGGAGAGGACTTGTGCAGCCCATCTCCTCTTATGTGGCCAGAAGTAATTGCTGTGGACACCTCTATTGTGCGGGCCCTTGAAGAGAAAGTTGGTCTCTGCCCATAATGTGTCTCACACTTCTGTAGTGTCTCCATTTTGGTTCTAGAGAAGATCTATAGATTATATTGTTAAGCATAATTCATTAGGAAGGCAGTTTACCATAGACTCATAAAATCAGCTGGGTTGGAAGGGATGTCCGAGATCATCAAGTCCAACCCTTGATCCGTTACTGCCGTGGTTACTAGACCATGGCACTAAGTGCCACATCCAGTCTCATCTTAAAAACCTCCAGGGACGGAGAATCCACCACTTCCCTGGGCAGCCCATTCTAATGCCTGAGTACCCTCTCTGTAAAGAATTTCTTCCTAGTATCTAACCTAAACCTCCCCTGGCAGAGCTTAAGACCATGCCCTCTTGTCTTACTGAGACCAACTCCCACCTGGCTACAACCTCCTTTCAGGTAGTTGTAGAGAGTGATGAAGTCTCCCCTGAGCCTCTTCTCCAGGCTGAGCAATCTCAGCTCCCTCAGCCTCTCCTCATAGGACTTGTGCTCAAGTCCCTTCACCAGCCTTCTCTGGACCTGCTCCAGCACCTCAATATCCTTCCTGAACTGAGGGGCCCAGAACTGGACACAGTACTTGAGGTGTGGCCTCACGAGCGCTGAGTACAGGGGAAGAATCACTTCCCTGGACCTGTTGGCCACACTGTTTCTGATCCAGGCCAGGATGAATCTGTCCAGCTGTAAGTGTGAAAAAAAATATAGAAGCAATGCTTGGCCCCAAGCTGTGACTGAAAAGCAATTGGGCAATGCGTGCTACATGTCGTAATTTGTTTTGCAATTTGTTGGATGTAAGTCCTCTGATATGGAGAATTCATCTTCCACTTCCACCTCAGCTTTTTTGAATGGCAATAGAATTTAAACTGAAAACAGTTTCCCGGACAGCCTTAGCATTCTTTAAATGCTAAAGAGATTTCTACTATTTACTGTAAATGCAGTAGAAAAAAAATCTTAAAAAGCTATGTCCTGTTTTATGTCGGTCATTTTAGCAATTTGTGGAGATTGAATTCAAAATTCATAAATTATTTTTATTTTCATTGCCTATCAATTGCACCAAATGGAGTTGCATTTTTTTTGCCCTGTGAGTGTTCTTAAATGTCAGACTGATAGCAACCAAGTGCAGAATATCTTGTCTTAGAAGGTTGTACTAAAAAACTTCAAAATGAAATGTTGATAACATAGATATAGTCTTGAGAATGAAATACTACTGCAAATAGAAAAAATTCTTCATTTTCTTCCCCACTTCCTGATTTGATCATGTTGATAAGGGTCTGTGTTATAATCCTGTATTAGAAGATTAAAATATTTTGGGGACTTTATGCAGAGTGTCCCTGCAAGGAACAGACCATCTTTTCAGACACACCTATGCAATGTGGGGTTTGAGATGGAGCTGTGATGGGCAGGAGAAGATCAAGAAAATTGGTAGGTCTGTTCCTACCCAAGTTTAGCAACCATTCTACAGAGAGTCTAGGCATGGGAGAAACCAAGGCGCTGTTGTTCTGCAAAAGAGTTAAAGAAGGAAGATAACTCTCATTCTGGCTTTATTATTATCAAGTATTTCTGCTAATAAATGTTTTTGTCTCATGGCAGTATAAATATGCTACATTATTAAAATGCACATAAGAGAAAAACAGAAAACTGGAAATTACAAGACTATCTATGCATGAAGGCAATTTTCCAGAAGACTTACATCGCTAATACATTCAAATCTTTCTAAAATGATACTGAATTTTATTTTTTTAAACTTCTACCTATTCAGATTACTACAATGATATGATAAAAGAATGAAGACTGTTTCAGTGCCTGATGTTATCCCAAGCAGTGGTAGCAGCAGTGTTTCCTCTACAGGTATATAATTTATTTCTCAGAATCATAGAATCATAGAATCAACCGGGTTGGAAAAGACCTCTGAGATCATCAAGTCCAACCCCTGATCCACTACCACTGTGGTTACTAGATTCTTGTAAGGCTTTGACCCTCCAGTAAGTTTTGCCATAGGTTTAGTGAACAAAACCTTCCTATTTCTGTAGGTACAGGATAACTATGTCAATTGGAAGGCACATGCTGTCACAGTATAGAGCTCCTTTTACTGAACACTCAGATAGAAGCTCTGTCTGAGTCCTAACCCATTGACCCAAATCCTTGTTTTGAAACTTCCCTCATGGGGAAGGTAATACAAGTAGTTTACAGTGTTATTTCTTTCTTTGGGGTCAGTAGCATATGATGGTGGTGAAGGCTCTCTGCTTGTTAGTCCTCTGTGACAGTAGGTACTTTAGGAATTTGGCTATGTTAGGCCCCCAAACTATTGCTGGTTCCTCAAAGATGATTTGGTTATGCATGCATCATCTTCAGATTTTGATGCATCTCTTTTGTGCTTGTTATGAGAGTATTTACACAGCACTTGATGGGTTCCAGGTATAGAGGGGCTTTTTTCTGACAGTTTGATAAAACAACCGGAATTTATCACTCGCGTGTATTAAGTTTATTAGAATGTTTGGTTCTACAAATGCTCCTCAGACTATTTCCCAGTCTCCTGAATGTGACCTACAGGTATCAGTTGGGTGTTTTTATGTAGTGGAGGTTTAATATTGAAATAAAAAAGAACAGCAGATTAAAGGAAAAGAAATTTGAAATTGGCAAAAGGTAGCCATTTATTGTTGAAGTACAGGATCACCTGGAACAGCTGACATCTCGCACCCTGTAGCACCATGTTCTGCCAGCATTGCGTGTTATACAGAAGAGTTTTGAAAGGCTCAGACTAATTCTCTACATAAGCAGGATATTCACTGTCAGTGTTACTAAAGTAGAACATCTTGGTTACAATTTGTTGTCCTCTTTCACTAACCTCTACTAGGGTTTTGGTGGTTTTTTTGGTTATTTTTAATATTTTCAGCAATAATAATTGCGCCTAACTTAAGGTAAAAAAAGGTGTACTGAGATAATAGGTAAATACTGTTTTAGATTTTTTTTTTAAATTTTAATCATATATGCCTTTTTTTCTTCCTTCTTCAAACAAAGAGACAATAATTTCCATGCTGAATTGCTTTTTTTGTATTAAATAATTTAAAGTATACTTTAATAATAACTTCAGATCTCGACAATTTCATTAGTAATGGAAGGGCAGGTTTGGGAAAATATGTTTGCCTTCAAAAATCAAAAACTCGATTTTAATACGAATTAAAATAAGAAAACTTCATGAAAGTGAGCTGTGATAGATCTTCATTGGTGTACATGTGGAAACCTGCTCATATCAGTGGTTCATAGACTGTGAATGGTCCCATGTGTTCTTGTAACTTGAGGTCTTCATCTTCCAGAGTGGTGCTATCTTTAATTTCTGTTGTTGGGTACATAAGTATGTGCAGAGATGCAAGGGAATAAATTCAGTGTGTAATTTCCTCTTCCTTTCAAGGAAACCGATCTTTTTATCTCCAAGTGATTTCTGAATTTCTCTTTCTGTTTATCAAGATATAGTACATTGTTTTTCCCTTTCAGAAAGACTCAGACATATATGCCCTAATTTTACAGTGTTGCTTCTCAGAATGGAAGTTGTGTTTAGCACCTCTAATTTACTACATAGCGCATTAGGAAGAGATTTGCATGTGTTTAGTAAAACACACAGCATTTTTCAAGACTATTATTCCCAGGCTATAAAAATTATTTTTTACAGGCAGAATTGCAGCTGATTTAACATTCAGAAGTATCAAAATGCCAAGGGGGTTAAAAAAAAAGAAAAAAAAGTTTTAAACATAAGAGTAATTTTACAGAGCTAAGATGAACCAGAACTTAGTCACACTAAATACCCTTAAAAAGCTGAAGACTAGTGTTCTCTGCCTTCCTGCAGCCTTCATATAGATGTGACCAGGTATTATGAAGCATATCCCTATGAATGAAAAGTTGTCACATTCTCCAGCTGTGTAGTGATCCCACTTACAAAGCTTCAGCAAGGTAAACAAGATTTGCTAACTTTAACAAATTGAAGGGAGCTTGGGAGGAAGATTAGTAATAAAATTAATTAAGATATTTATAGCTCTGTCTTACCACTAACATGATCATATATGTATTCTATGTCTCTGACTGTGCAGAGTAAATATCCTCACAAGAGGATATTTACTTCAGGAATGTGTGAAGTAGATTTTTGGAAGTATAAGCTTTTTGTGAAAAAAATGATACTGCATAATTTAAAATGAAAGCAATGCATGTTACATAGAAAAATGTCATTATCAAAGAGATGAGAATTATACTTTGTTGTTAGTTTGCTGTTGCTTGTAAAAGAAATTATAATAATCTAAGCGATATGGAAATCCATAAACTTCTGCCATAAAACAGCTGCAATTTCATAACTATTAAAAATTATGCATATTTTTTATTTTTCAGATTAACTACTGGGTTTGTTTATTGTCAGAGCTGCTGTTACAAGATAATATACAAGTATTAAGTTTAGCTTTTTAGAACTCACTCTCCTATTGCTACTGTTGTTACTTTTCCAGCCTCCTTCACTCCCTTATCTTACTGTCATAATTCCTGCACCATCTCCAAAGACCTTTTTTCAAACAGGCTTAAGTCTATTGTTGACATTGGTGTGAGTATGCTGTTAAGAACATGATAGAATGATGATCCTGGGCCTTTGCAGTGGGGAAAGGTTATGAAGGATTAAATGTTTCATATTGAAGAGTGTTTTAATTCCTATTTTTTAACATTTTTCTGAATCCTTACCTTTCAATGCTTATGTTCTGATTACACATTTTTTATGTGTTCTCTGTTATTAACTCTGAGAGGGAGGTTGCTTATCTGATTGCTTATTGTTCAGTAAGGAATGTTGTTTTCCAAACAAGAGAACAACACATGTTTCATGACAGGACACTGATTTCAGAGCACAGGGTTTTCTGTAGCTCTTTCAAGGAACCAAATTTTATCCTTTAGTTACATGCACCACAGAGTGAAAGGCTGCACTGACTGCCTATAACCTCAGCCTCCCAGGTCCTCTAGTGACATAAATGTGCTGTCTGCACAGGGTATTAACTCTAGATCGTGTTCGGAAGCTTCATGTGTTATATCATCCTGTGAAAAACAAGCAGCTGATGCTGAGTAATAAACACCTTATTCCCACTTCACAAAGGAGCAAAGTGGGAGTTCTCTGTTTTCTTCCCTTCTCTCACTGCAGCTGCTCCCCTTCTCCTCCATTTCAGACTGTGAAGATATATCTCCTCGAGTGCTGATATTAGAATACTTGACCAGAGATTTCAGGTTGCTTCCATTTGTCTCTATTGATGTAGATGAAATTAATTTTGAATCATGAGTTATTATGCAGCCTTTTCTACCTGTCTTTAGAAAGAATCCTTAACTGTCCATAATTGTTGTTTTCTACAAGCTTATTTTTCATTGTTTAAAAATAGAAAATCCGTTACTAAGAGAAGAAGAAATCTCACTGTGCTATTATTCTGGATACTTTTTCCCATCTGGTTTCCTAATAATGATAGGTTGTGGAAAAAGGATGTTTATATTTACAACTATAATGAACTGCATGATCACATGAAGAATTTGCAGGGGCTTGCTGAGGATAATTCGGAAAGGAGGAAGTGAGGTGCAGACCATAAGTGCCAAATACTGTGTGTAATTAAAAAATCCCCAGCACATTCTTACGAACTCTGACTACTCATCTGTGCTGCATATTTGTCCTTAAAGGCCCGATCCAGTGAGATATTGACCATGATGCTTGCAGGGTATGGTTTGCACTGATATTAGTAGGAACTGAGGGCATATGTCACCTTGCATGAACATATGCTCAGAGGGTTAACATCAGTTACCTCCCACCACGTGAGTGCCAGCTTTGCTCCATCACAATTTGGTTTGCCAGATGTGTCCTGGCTCAGATGTCTGTGCTCGGCCAGTATTGTTCACCAAGTGGGTGAGTGTCCTGTATCACTTCTGTGCCCCTTTGTATACCTGGGAGCCTACTGGAGCGAGCACAGCTCAATTACTGTGGTGACATCCCTCAGGATTTTGTGGGTGGGTCTCTGCGTGTGAGTGGTGATGATGTATTTACTTGTTAAAAAGAACACAATTGGTCAGAGGAAAGAAAATATGAAGCTTAATTCTTCTGGAGGAACTTCAGGCTGAGGGACTGTTTTATTCAACTCTGTTTAAAAGTGCTCAAAATGTAATTACAGCACCTCATTGGTTATCATGGCAAAAAATACACAGGAGGAATTTTAGTGAAGGCAGAGACAGCACCAGCATGTCTGGCAATTATATTGCCATTTTAAAAAATGATCTAAACTTTTGCTTTTAGTCATCATCTTTAGCAAAGTTGTTTGTTGGGGGTAACGGGGTGGTAGTGTTTGTGTTTGCCTTACTTCCCCTTCACTTTCCACGTTGTAATGGAAGTGCAGGATGCCTATGTACAATCTTTCACCTCTGACAGCATGTACTGCATACTGCACGCAGCTGTCATGGAAATGACAAGTCTGGTGCACCAGGATAATTGGGTACTTGAAGAAGATTCATAAGGCAATATGCTGCACAGTACTTTGTTGTGCCCTGGGGCGAGGGGAAAAAGAGGGGAGGGTACCAGGCAGAGTAGGGACTACATTTGTGAGAAATTATAATGTGATTTTGTTTGCTTATGAAGTGGTTTCCCTCATGCCCACTCACCCCACAGAATTACGTTAAGGGTTTCAGAGTTTGTTTGTACTATGTAGGAAATTGGGTTCCATTTTATAAGTAACGGAATTGAAATATCCCAGAGGAGTGAAGGAGATGGGTGTCGTCATAACACTTTGGCTCTCCATGAGAAGTAGTTTGGTGTCAAACCACACTATAATCCCACCATATGACAGCTTGTTATTAACAAACAACAAGAACTGACTTTATTACTGTAGACTATAGCTGGCATATCTGCAAATTAGCATCTTTTCTTCCCTTGTGACAGATTCTGTCTGTTTTTCTGGCATCTGTCATGAGGTGTTAAAGGGGAGCATATTTTTAGAGTCTAATGTGATAACAATTAACCTCTGATCTCTTTCTGTTACATCTCCTTTTTCATTATTATTGAAGTTATTTGTCTTGAAGGTGAAATGCTTGGAGACCATGTATTTATGCACACTGATACCAGTAGTCTGTGTAATGCATTATTAGATGTTTAACAGATTACTCATTAATATTTTTATGATGGTTTATCTCCAACAAAGGGAGAGAAAGCGTTGGTCATCAATAAGAGCAGGAACCTAGGATTCAAACTTTCCGTCTGAATCTGATTTGTTTCTGCGTCCTTGAACAAGTCATTTAATCTTTTGGTATGATGAAAATAATAGCCATGGTACCTCACCAGCATGTTGAGAAACCTAATTAATTACTGTTTGTATAGCACTTGGGTACCAGCAAATGACTTGTGGCAGAAATATGACGCACTACTAGTAATAGGTTTGAAAATTAAAAATTGCCAATTTGTTTTTGTTTAGAGAGTTTTTTGTGGTATCATACAAACAGAATTTTCATTAAAAAATTAAAAAATGAATCTATAATTTAACTTATGCTGCAGATAATATAGATAATGATACCAGCATAGCACAATACCAGAACTTGTAAACAAGAGCTGACTTGCAGTTATGTAGAGAAAGGTCATGTGCCTGAAAGCTTTTCCAGCATCACCAATTTTGACTATTACAGAAAATGAAACATGTATCAAGGCATCCTTATCTTATTAAGAATAATGAAGTTGACACAGGTCACAGAGGAGTGCTGAAAGAAGCACTTCTTAGCTGTCTAAGTGGTGAATTAGGGCGAGCTTGCTTTTCATATATCTTTCTATATTTTTTACAAAGAACTTTGTAAAATTAGCATTTATTGTTTTGTAGATATCGCCCTTTGGGAGTTCAAGTTTTTGGATACCCTTCGAGGAAACTAATTTGCCCAGTTTTTAATTTTACAGTAACATATTAAAAAAAAAAAGTAAGCTAGAAGCAAGCATACTGTCTTTACATAGTCTCTATTTCTGGCAGACTGTGTATTTAGAGCGTACTTGGTCTTTCTCTGAACAGATGCCTCCCTTCATTCCCTCTCATTTCTGTCACTAGAAAAGCATCTGAGCTTTTCCACTGTACCCCTTTCCAAAGATGCCTGTGTATTTTAACAATCCAAGGATCACTGTCTTAGAACAGTCTGGTTCCTATTGTCTTTAGTGAAACTTCCAGGCAGTGTCCTCTGTGGGAGATAATAGTTCTTCATGCTCTTGAAAGATTTGTGCTGCCTTGCACTGTATTGTTTTTTCAGTAATTGTGTTAGAAATTTATAAGTTGAGGCAGAATACAGGTGGAAATCATGAATTATTTAGCTGCTGAGTTGCTGTGTTATCTTCACATTTTGATGACTTCTGATTAAAACATTTTTATTTTTTGAGTATTGAAGGGGATAACCTTTTACTAGCCTGCACTTTATGGATGTTACTAGCATTAGTAGCTCCCTCAGATAACTCATAATGTGTATGCAAATCCTAAATATGTAGGACCTCTGATCAACAGTGGATTCTCTTGGACAGATTTTTCTGAGAATGGAATGTAATTTGTTTTCACTCCTCTGAGAATTCCAGGCTTATAATTATCTCTTTGGATGTTATTTTGATTGCAGTGATGAAGTACACAGGGTTACTTTTGTGATGAAGTACCTCTGAAATCTGTAATACCCAATTTATTATTTGTCAGCACTGAGATTATTCCAGCTATACTGTGTGGTGGTACACCTCTGTCTTCTGACTTTTGAAGGTACATAATGCAGGAAAATTTCACTGCCCAGCTGATAGTCCCATGTGGACATCTGGAAAGCTCTGAGGCTGTTTTATTTATTACTGGGGGTTTTGTGGGTTGTGTTTGTGGGTTTGGTTTTTTTTTTTTTTGCTTGCTTGTTTAATTCAGTGTTCCTTTTTTAAATACAGAAAGATTCAACCTTAGGAACACTTAGAAATAAATTACTTCATTTTACCATAAGAAGATGAGTGCTAGCACAAATTAAATATATTGTATAGAACTTTATTCTTGATGTGTTACAGATGAAAAAAAGTAAAGAATTAAAATTGTAGCAAATCAGGCACAAGTCCATCAAACTATTTTGTATGCTGTGAACTAAGGAGTAAGCTTCAGAAAGTATCATTTGTCCTCTGAGGGCTTTTAAGGTTTTTAGCCCGTTGGATTTAGTTCACTTTAAAGACTCTTCCATGGGATTGTATCCATGAAACTGAAAGATCATTTTACTCTATATTGTACAAAATGTTAACCTGGGACTAAGCTTAATTCATTTTGGGAATTTGCTACGTTTGTGATGACAGCAGGCAGATAAC
The DNA here is from genome assembly GCF_009829145.1 of Chiroxiphia lanceolata. Classification (NCBI taxonomy): domain Eukaryota; kingdom Metazoa; phylum Chordata; class Aves; order Passeriformes; family Pipridae; genus Chiroxiphia; species Chiroxiphia lanceolata. The sequence goes on from NC_045639.1 coordinate 49,939,071, forward strand.
CAAAGTCACTGACAAAAACAGATAAAGACAGTAGCCTGGATTTCTAGCTGCTCAAAATTGCTTGGCTGCAGATCCTGATTCTCATGAAATCTGTGCTGATGTGGGCCTAGTAGTCCTTTTTTGAGTCTGTGTATAAATTGTTTACAATATTTAGTAAAACAGACCCCTGACCATATTATTTCCTTTAACATATCTTTTGTATTGGGTGATAGATAAAATTTAGGTATGCCAGGTGGGACAGTCTGCCTACAATCTGTCCGTATTGACCTGCCAAAAAGGCAGGTTGTTGCATCTCAGTATTATTTAAAGCAATAAGACTGAGCCTTTTGAAGCTATTGGGGTGTGAGTGCATATACTTGGAAGAGTGAAGACATGCAGTAGGTGGGGTAACTTCTACGTTTTAAATCTCATTTACAAGAAACATGCACCTTCCTCAAGTGAATTTAAACATCTGTCTCTTTCGTTTGAAGAATGGGGGTTTTTGATTGTCACCTACTTGCACCATGTTAAGAAGCATTTTGAACCTCAGGAAAAGCATGTTCTAGTTCAATATTGCCTAATGGATTAGATTTTCTTTGCTTTCCATAATTCTTACTAATTATAAATGTGCATGTGAAGAACTAAATTGTAGAACAAATAGACACCAATACTTACAAATACATAGGATTATTTCTCATATATTTTGAGACCCATTAACCATATCAGCTTTTAACCCTAAGCACAGTATATGAAATCACAGTAAAAAATTGTGTTTACACAACACAACCAATAAAACACAAAATACTGTTCAGTAACAGCCTGGTATTTGACATCTGAATTATAGAGTTTATAAACATATCATATTATCTAGAAATAATAATCTGTAATCAATGGTTTAATTTTAATATCAAATAAAGAGGATTATGAATAGTTGGAATGAGAGAACTGATTTTTAATAAGTGAGTACACCTTTTAAGTGCTAATTAATTCGTTACTTCTTCATACTTCACCATTCATCTCATCTTTTTCCTTTGTTTTCTTTTGAAGACCACTGTTGCAGCACTTTTTTTGTTCAGTGCCTTGAGCTTATATGCAAAACTGCCAGATATTCAGATTGGCCTGCATTTTAAAAATTATGAATGTCACATTTATACGGAGGAAACACTTCAGTCTTCCCTTGGTTTTGTTCTTTTACGTATCTAAAAAAATCATAATCATGTTTCCTCGTGCCACAAAAAAGCAGGTAACAAAGGAATGAAGACCTTAAGGCAATTAGCCTTAAGCAGCAAACACAGACCAAGAAAATCTCTGAGGAAGTCTGATTCCATTTTTTCAGAGCCTGTAAGATCCCTAGTAGAGACTTCTTTTGTTGTGACTTTAGGACACTCCACGCCTTTTGTAGTTCACAACCCCCCCCCATAGTAGGCTATTAGCAGCATTGGTAGGTGCTTTGTTTCACAAAGTCTTTCCTGCTGCAGGTGCTACAAGGTGCAAGCCACTTGAGGGGCTCTTTGGCATAATCAATTTGAATATCTATGGAGATCAGAAGGTATATTTATTATGGTAACTGTCCCTTGGCTACTTCACCTCCTGTCCTAGATGTGCCAGTGATTCACAGGGGATGTTAATATTGAAAAATAATGATAAAAGGTGCCTGAGCAGTAGCTCCACTATCTTTTGTCTCAGCCTTACCCTACTCACGCAGGTTTAGTTGATCTGAGTTTTTTTGTTGAGATCATTGGGATCAGTATCCAGAAAGTAACGGAACTGTAGCTGAAATATCAAAGTAATTTCATCATCAATGCATATATGACACACTGATTCAGTCTTTTGTATCTGAGTGCTTTTTAGGATATATGGAAGTAGGGTAAGCAAGGGTATAAGAGCAACTAAAAGTTAAAAACAGCAAAGCACCACGTTGTTGAAATACGTTATTATCAGAAATAATGACAGTAAATGGGATTTGCTGGGGGTAAATTGAAATCACTGATTAAATTACATCTTTGGCTAATAAATTCACAGGAGTAACAGTGCACAGCAAGTGCCAACACAGCACAGCCCCAAGGCACAAATAAAAGTTATCTAATTGATGGTAAAGATAAATCAGAATAGAAGCAAGTGGCTTGTTAATGTGCTTGCACTGAGTTCATTACAGTTGGAGAAGAAGCTCCTACTCTCTGCACACTTCCCTGCACAAGGCAAACCTGATGTTTTTCACTTTTACCCACGTGAATTTTTTACCTAACAATTTCTCTTGCATGTGGGTTTTTTTGAGAGCATACAATAGGTATCTATGAAATAACTCCATTCTGTCTAGCCTATGTCATGGTTAAATTGACACTTGAGCTTTCTTTAATTGCTTTCACATTTTTTCTCTGTTGCTTAAGAAGCCCTCAATATTTTACCAGGAGATGACTTGACTTTAGTTAGTGGAGTGAGTCAGGGTCCCAAGCTGATTTCAAACCTACCTCTCTTAATGAAGTGAATGAATTCCTAATGGGGAGATAAAGTTGTTTCTAGTCAGTGCAATTACATGTGCAGAGTGATGCACTCTTCAAAGATGTTTTCCTTGGACTGGACATGATATCCAAGTCATCAGTCTGGGCAGCCATTAAAATGTACCACTCAAAAAATATGGCATGGAAATTATCCTTTCTTTTAAAATAATTTCTGGTATCCCTGGTTGCTGCTTTGGGCTATACGATCATGTAGTTAGCAAATGAAGGCTTAAAAAGATCCACTTATCACACTAACAAAAGGCAATATGATTTTGCAGCCTTAGATTTATCTCTAGGAGAAGTCAATGGGATTTTGAATACTATATTTCTTCAAACTTAGTTCTTCAGTTCTGTAATAATACCTCTTTTAGATGTCACCTCTAGGACAAACAGGTAAGCATCACTGCATATACTGTACTTTCTCATCTGCTGCTATTTATGGTTGTGTTCTGATCTCAGTGTCACTGAGTAAGGCTCTCGGGTAACTGTGCTGAATTTAAGGAATTTATTATTTCTCTACATATAGCTGAACAGAATTTGTCCTGCTACCTCAAGCTACAAGTAGTAAGATGTAGTCACTTCACAGAGATTATATTGCGCTGCTTTTTTGAGAGGCAAATTTTGTGATTGATATTCACAGTGTTTCTGCAGCCATAAAGCTTAAACATAAATATGCATGCTCAAATAATGGCAGCAGACTGAAGCTTCAGGAGAAATCCCAGAAGCATTTTCAGTTGTGTAGGTAAAGGCAACCACATGCCCCACATAAGATAAAGTGTAAAAGAAAACAAAATTGTTACATATGCAAGTAACTGTTGGATTTGAAAGAAAATTAAAAAAAAGCAATTCAAACATGACAGTGATAAACCCTGAAAAACTGTATGGTCCTTCTACGCTAGCACTTGCAGTCTAGTTTTTCTTTGTGCTTTGAAGGTTCGGAGCTGCAATTTAGTGGAAAACCAAGTGATCTTCTCTCTTTGAGGGTGAAAGGGTAATGGCTCAACTTTTTCTATCTTAGAAAGTTAAGAAAAGAGGCAAAAATTGCCTTATTTGAAATGATTGTGTAGTTCTCTGGAAACAGATTGACTGAGCAATCATGATAACCTTATTGCCTTATTTTATCTGTCTTGTTGGATGGACACATCATTCAAATGAATGCCAGCCAGCATTGCACAATCCTTTGAAGCACATTGCAGATTTTTTTTTTATTCATTATGAAGTACAACTTCAGACATTGATGAATTTGTAGAGAAGCAGGGTGAGTATCAGGAAAAATGATTGTAGTGCATTGGAAACTGGAGTGGGAGGAAACTGACTACTTAAAAAACATGTTAAGTGTACATAATAAGTGGACAGCCTACATTTTTATCTCCAGAGGAAAAAAAAATTTCTTTGCTATTGCGCATATTTCGCTCTAACCAAGCTCATAGATACGTGCCTGTACCGATTGTGGCCAACAATATTCAGTTTGAGTGCAAGAAACTAAAATTATATTGAAACAACTAAAAGAGGTTTGTCCTGATTGAGTTTCTGTAGGCCTTTGCTAGTGCTGAACACCTCCGAAAACAGTTTCTTTTGCAGGGATGCCTAATTGAAGGTGTTCATTTCTGAGGTAAAAATGAGCATGTTTTTTATGCATCCAGCCATTCATTCAAGTCTAATGTTATATGTGCCATGTGCAGGTATATGCTGAAAGCTGTCCATAACTGGATATGGAAGGTTCTTTTTCCAGAGAGTCCAGTAATGCTCATACTCAGTGGCAGAATAGAGTGGTGGGTACCTGGCAGCTTCTGAATGTTGTATAACAGAAGGAAACTCTGAAGGTAAACAGAATAAGAAGTAACTATGATTTGCTCCTTAGTCTAGAGGCTGGAGAAAAAGAGGTGATGGAGTGGCTGGGCCTTTGCGGAGGGCTACAGAGCCAGCTCCCATTTTACAAATGGGTTCTGTACCCTGAAGGCCTCCATAATTTCTTGCCCAAAGCCAGCTGCAGCTGCTGCTCTTATGCATGGGGAGGAGTAGATTTCCCCTGTAATGAGTATAGCAGTCTCTTTAGTACTAAAATGCATTAGTTATTATAAATGGCAGCGATGGATAACCTCCTGAGATTATTGTCATGGCTGTGTGCTATCACATGCCTTGACATCCCCGTTCAAGGGATTAGAGGAACAAAGAGAATGCTCAATGAGCTGATTAAATCAAATAAACAGATTTTTAATTCTCATTAAAAAACATTAAACAGCTACTGCTTTTACCAATAGAGGGGAAAAAAATAATAAAAATATGCTACTGTAATTCGGAAAATTTAAGGTAGTGTTTGCTTAAGAAATATTGGGCAAATGTAAGTGTATCTTGCTGAATGTTGCAAACCTTTTGCATTATAAGCAGCAAAAATGCCAAGGTACATTTTGTATTAATCAGTCAAAATGCAGAAAGTAAGATCTAAAACCTTGTAGAGCAGCAGAGGATATTCCTCAGGGGCTATTTCTGTGGAATTGCCTGACTTTTGCCACTGCACAATCCAGATATCAAGCTATTGATTTAAGTCTAATTATATGCTTTTTAGTAATGGTTTACATGTGTATTAGAATGGGTTTCAGGAATGGAGAAAGGACGTTGAAAAACAGAGATAAAATGCAGGGGCAGTCAGGAATTAAGGAAGATAAATTCAGAAATGTTTTGTAACTGTAATGAAAAAGCCATTTTTTTGCAGGCACTTTTGCTATTATAAATAAACACTTATTTTGCTCACTATTTTGAGCCCTGTAGAGGCAGAACTAATGTGTTCATTTAGTTTGCTTGTAAAATTGTAAAATGTCTTGAAGAAGGGCAACTGATTTTCAGTTTGGAACAGACAGACAGAAGGGAGCAAAAGGGAAAATAGAACTGTGAAGAATTAGATGAATAGTATTTTGAATTGTCCGTCTGGTTCCTTCTTTCCTTCATCCGTCTTCTTTTCATCCTCCTCTTGACCATCTGCTTTGGTAGCAGCTCCCACAGGTGCTAGGGAGATGAGCATGTATAGCAAATAGTTTCTGTTTACTAGAACTGGGGTGTGTTCACTCATTATAAACATGCGAACTACTTTTGACCACCTCCTGAACTAAAATACTTCATTAAAATTTTCATGGGAATTTGGTAAAAGCAAATCTTCCAGTTCAAGCATAAGGTAGGCACCTGGAGGTTGTGCGCTTTTCTACAGTCCTCTTAGCAGCTGGTGGATTTAAAGTCATTGCATTTGAAAAGTTTCTTTATTAAATGAGAGTAACAAATCAAAGGGTGAAAAAAAAATGAAACAAGACTCTTTCCAGGCTCGAGTATATTACTCTGAGGTTTCTTAAGATTGAATAATATGTGTATTGCTGAACATAACAAACCATATCTTGTAGTTCTGTTTTGAGATTACTGAATTAGTGGTGAAAATGTTGTGAATAATGATTATTCCTTGAGGGCCTGTTCTAGCAAACATTTAAATAACACAATATTAAACACCCCAAAAAAGAAATAGAATGAAGTAGTCAAATAATAGTTAGGGCACCTGGAATATATGCCCATTAAGAAGGATAACACACTGTGTCCTTCTCAGAACCCTTAGCTTGCTAATTCACACACATTTTGTAAGAATAATTAGAAACTTATGGTTATAGTAGTTGAAAATCAGTATTTGAAAGTAAGCTTTTACAGGGGAAGTAGAGAACTGCAAAAAAATAGTTAATACATAGTTTCCTATCCTGTCGTTACTATAATAATAAAAAGAATATTTTTTCTTTCTTTGATCAGATTTTTCCTTACTGAGTTGGTCCAGTTTCTTCATTTTCACAGAATCACAGAATACGATCAATTGGAAGGGGCACACAGGGATCATTGAGTATAACTCCTGGCCCTGCACAGGCTTGTCCCCAAGAGTCACACCATATGCCTGAGAGTATCATCCAAACACTTCTTGAACTCTGTCAGGCTTGGTGCTGTGACCACTTCACTGAAGAGTCTCTCCCAGCACCCAACCACACTCTGGGTGAAGAACATTTCTCTAATATCCAACCTAAACCTCCCCTGACACAACTTCAGACCATTCCCTCGGATCCTTTTACTGGTCACCACAGAGAAGAGATCAGTGCCTGCCCCTCTTCCCCTCATAAGGAAGTTCTAGATTGCTATGAGGTCTTCCCTCAGTCTCCTCTTCTCCAGCCTGAACAGACCAAGTGACCCCAGCCATTCCTCATACAGTATCCCCTCAAGGTTCTTCCCCATCTTTGTTGCCCTCCTTTGAACAGTCTCTAATAACTTAGTATCTTTCTTATATTGTGGTGACCAAACCTGCACACAATATTCAAGCTGAGGCCACACCAGTGCAGAGCAGAGCAGGACAATCCCCTCCCTCGACCGGCTGGTGATGCTTTGTCTGATGCACCCCAGGACACAGTTGGCCCTCCTGGCTGCCAGGGCACTGCTGACTCATATTCAACTTGCTGTCGACCAGGACCCCCAGGTCCCTTTCTGTGGCACTGCTTTTCAGCATCTTATTCCCCAGTCAGTACAAACAGCCAGGTTTGCCCCATTCCAGGTGCAGAATCTGGCACTTTCCCTTGTTGAACATCATATGGTTGGTGATTGCCCAGCCCTCTAGTTTGTTGAGGTCTCTCTGCAGGGCCTTCCTGCATTTGAGGGAGTCAGCAGCTCTTCCCAGTTCTGTGTCATCTGCAGACTTGCTCAGTATCTCTTCCAGTCCTGTGTCCAAATAATTTGTGAAGATGTTGAAGAGCACAGGGCCTAAGATGCAGCCCTGTGGAACCCCACTAGTGACAGGTCACCATTCTGATGTTACCCCATTCACTATTACCCTCTGTGCTTGACCCGTGAGCCAATTGCTCACCCACCACATGATGTGTTTATCCAGCTGTGTGCTGGACATTTTGTCCAGAAGGACCCTGTGAGAGGCAGTATTGAAAGCTTTACTGAAATCCATAAAGATTATATCATCTGGCTTCCCTTAATCAACTGGATGGGTTACCTTGTCACAGAAGAAAATTGGTTTTGATAAGCAGGACTTTCCTCTCATGAAGCCATGCTGGCTGTGACCAATGACTGTGTTGTCTTTCAGTGTTTTTTCAATATTTCCTAGAATAATCTTCTCCATAACTTTACCAGGCACTGAAGTGAGACTGACAGGCCTGTAGTTTCTGGTGTCATCCTTCTTGCTCTTCTTGAAAATTGGGACAACATTCTCCAGCTTACAGTCAACTGAGACCTCTCTGGGTTCCCAAGACCCCTCAAAAATCATCAAGAGACCTTTTGCAATTACATCATGCAGCTTCTTGAGGATTTGTGGATGAATCCCGTCAGGCCCCATAAATTTCTAGGGTTCCAGCTGAAGCAGCAGATCCCACACAATTTCAGAGTTGATTGGGAGATAATAATTCTTTTCATCACAATAAATACTTATTGTAAAAATAATTTACTTAAGAAGTAGTCTGAAGTAGGAAAAGATCATATTTTCAGGAAAACTTATTATCAAAGTTAATAGTTTTGAGAAGGTCCTGAAATGCCTGTCTGTAGCAGAGAGCATGCAAAGATCTTGACAATTCTGGTCATGACTTACTGTGGAAAATAGTACAGTTTGAAAGTGGAGGCTAAATTACATACCTTTAACCAGAATTTATTAAGTAGGATGACTATTTTAAGTGTTTTCTGCTCAGTATTATGAAGTGCGTCAATAACTTACCGTGTACACAGCTTCCTTATCTTCTCTGAGCTTCCCGCAAGACAGCAGCTGAACAGTTGTTTTATTTAATAAAGTCTTTCAGTTGTATAGACATCTGACCTTGTTCATAGATAACTTGATTGTACTTTTTTCCCAAGTAGTTATCCCCACTGCAGATAGTCCCAAAATATAGAGAATGAGTAATGGAATGATATGGTAGATTTTCTTAAGTGACCAGTGAGTCATGCAGGGTCCATTTACAACTTGGGTGATATCCTTATCAAATTCTTCTGTTCTGAATCATATGGTTAACTAACTGTGTTTATTGTTCCCTATGGAATAACACTACAAGGTATTGCTCAGAAAACCCGTTGTGGACAGAGGTGATATATAGACTCTTAAAGAAATATTAACATTTTTCTGCCTTAATATTTTTATATTATGTGGTGGGTTCACCACCCCACCCCATCCATGTCACTCTATTTCTTCAGTCCATTTGGAAAAAAAAAAAAGAAAAAGGATAAATTGTATCTAAATTACTGCGTGGAATTAATATGTAACTGCAAAATAGGTATATTTTTTTGACTCTGCCTTTCCCTTTGCCTCCTGAATGATTAACTTCTGTTTATTTGTAATTGGAAAAGCCACATCAGACTAAGCCACAAAGCATGTCAAAGAGTATGCAAATAATGCAGAGTACTTGAAAACGTAGGGCACTTTGCCTTTAAATGCCCTGCGTGGTTTATTAAACTGTAATTGCACTCTCTGAAATGTCATATTGCAATTATATCCTAGGTTATTAATTAAAAGAAAAGGAACTATAAATGGTAAAAGATAATTCTGCCTGTGAAAAGCTTCAGTGAGATTTTAGAGAAGGGCATTTAGGCAAAATAATTTGTTTTGATCACGTTCTGGAGAAGTGAACCTGTATCCATCCTCAGTAGCTTGGAAACTGTAGCTAAAATACAGGGAACCACAGAGGAAGAATTATGGGTGATAATAACTGGTTCATTATGCAAATTCATTAACATAGCCTATATAGGAAAGCTTGCATTTTCTCTAATCACATCTTTGGGAAAAAAATAAGGAACCAGCAACAAAACCACTTTGGTTTTTAAAAATAGTTTGCTTCTTGGAGTTACCATGATATGGCAGTCTTTAAAAATAGATGCAGATGATGAAGCTTCTGAGATTATCACAGGCATTGCTACCACTTCCAGTAAAAGTGGACATTATGTGCAAATCTTCACTATTTAAGAAGCAGCACTTCCAAAGAATAAGTGTTTATGCACCTGATAGGAGTTTACTCCTCATATTCTATTGAATAATGGAATTTAATTTTATGATTTACAGAGCAGGCCTAAATGGCTGTTTCCTAAATAGGCAAGAAATCTTTCTTAAGCTGCAACTCACTCATGTATGATTTCTCTTTAGCAGTTTGTTTATGATTGAATCCACCCTGAGAATGAGGGATTTCAGTCTGGCTAGAGCTTTCTGGTATAAAAGGATCAGTTTCCTGGGTCCTTCTCTGAGAGAATGTACTTAGACTTCTCAGATAACATTGTGCTATTGGACTATATTGCTGAGGTGGAGCATACTGAAGGATTTGCTTGTTCTTCTTTTCTGTCAAAGCATTTCTCCTGTGCAAGTTGCATGATCACACATACTGCTTTGCATCTGATGTCAGAAACTAAATCTGTCTACATGGATATTCTCAGTCAGACCATATGTAGATTGTGTTTTTACCTCTCTGTATGTAGATGTGGGAATATTTTCAGTCAGACCATAAATAGACTGTGGTTTTACTTCTCTATATGTAAACACAGGAATACTTTTTTCTTCAAAAAAAAAATTTTACAATTAGCTGTCTTTGGGAGAGAGGGAGGAACATCCATCCAATTACTTGGTAGGTTTGTCTCCAAGAACAATTTTACTGTGCTTCTACATACTAGTGGTAGGTCAGGAGATGTGCAGTGCTTCTGAAAAATAGCTGTTTTATTTTTTTCTCTAAGCATTGTTCTGTCAGTACAAGTCATAAGGTTGCTAATGATGGAGGAGTTTTCAAGTTACATGTTTTCAGTGTATGGCTTTCTTTTAATTCCAGAGAGATAGAGGAAGCTGGGTCAAGAAGTACTGGCAAAGGAAAAGGACCAAGAACAACTTTAAAAAGTCATCTTTTTTACTAGTCTTGCAGGTGTAAGTAATTTTTAAAGTTGAAGGGGATGCTGGAATGGATGGAAAAGTATACAAATACTAAATAAACATTAGACTGCACAGTAAGACAGCTTTTTTATCACAAAAAACCTTTAACTCCCTGTTAAGGTTTTAGGCCCTCATCAAAACAATGGTCAGGTATGCCTCAGGGAACAGTGAACTTCAAATACCACTCCTGCAGTCAGTTTGGACATGGCAATATCTGCATTGGCACCACCTAACTCCCACAGGCTTTGCACTTTCAAATGGCCCCATATGCTTTCATACTGCACCCTTGTGCTGCACATTACACATGAACTCCGTTTTGTGGCATAAAAATGCTACCGTGGTGGGCTACAACATAGGGTTCTTATTTTTTTCAGGTACTTTGAACTGACAAAACCCCCCCAACAATAGTAATAATACTAATAGTAAAAATGATAGTAATTGCTATTGTCAACATAGTGCCCTTGGGCCAAAGAAATATGATATTTTCACAGCCTTAGACTGTAATGCTGTCTTTAGGGATAGAGAAGTCCTGGGATTTGTTTTCTTTAGTCTTAAAGGCCAGCAGTTTCTGCACTGGGATGACCTCTTCAATGAAAAATTAATGAGTAAGAAAAAAACCCCTGCTAAACCCCCATGTATGAGAGGTATCTGCATGCTGAGTCCATAAACCAGACTGTGCTATTAGCTACAGATAAATAGTGCATTTTAGTAGAGATAGGTGAGCATTCATGGTATGCAGGATGGTGGAGGGACCTCACCTGACCATTTTGTTTAGCCATGTTCATGGAAAGTGAATTTGAATTGGGACAGGTGGAGCTAGAGAAATTAAAAATTGAAAGCTTGCCATATGCAGGGTACAAAGAGAGTTTGGCTTTGTGTATAATGCAGTACAATTGAGGCTGAGGAGTGTGATTACTTCTTCAAGGGCAGGCACCAGAGAAGGAAGTGAAATAATTGTTTCAGATAAAGGCCAGTGGTAGCAGAAGGGCAAAATGAATGTAATTGTCCCTGAATATATTTGGTTTGGGAGAATTAATTACAACTAAAAAATGAGAAATGCTTTTACAGGCTGTATGAAAGCTACAAATTTGTTACAATATTCTGGTTTATTTTTTTTAAAATTTGATTAGTATTTTACGTGTTTGTAATTAGAGTCTTCTTTTAAGGAAGCCTATTTGATACATAAGAATTTAAAGCTCTATTTTTCCCCTTGATTTTTTTATTTAATCTTACAGTAGTTCTGGGGAATGTGATTTTGAAGTTCATCCAGATACAAAAATAATAATATTAGGTTAGCCAAAGTTTTCCAAATAAAACTTTTTGCCTACTTTTAGTAGAGATAATTCAACACTACAATTACTTTGACAGTCTTATTTTGTGTGCTGCTACCTTTTGCAGGTCTTGAAGGTATTGTTTGGGGAAGAGGAGAATTTAGGAACACTCACTTTTAGAGGACTCGTAGCCAGTTGTGGTTTCCTTTTCCTGTACAGTGATCTGATGATAACTGGGCAAATTCCAGCTGAAGAAGGTCATTAATAGAGTAAAAATGTATTATCACTCAGGAAAGAGAAAAAAAGTTGCTATGATTTAAAAAGAAAAATTGTTGATTTACTGAGAGGGACTTAGGAGTCTTCAGGGTAGCACCTGGGGTCTGGGGTTCTATGTCTAATGTTACCAGTCATGGAAATGTTGATTCATTAGGGACTGACCATGTCTGGATGTCTACCAACCCAAGCTGTTATTTGTAGGATATGCTGCTATAATCTCAGTTCATGACAGCGTAGTTGTGTTGAAATTTCTCTTTGTGCTGTATTAAAAATACCCATTCCAAGCAGTATTACTGGGATGGGGAAAAAGGCTAATTTAAATATATCATGCAGTTGTCTTTATATATCAGTATTCACAACCATTATGTATGTCTAATAGCTTTCTATGAATAAAGAACCCAAATATATGCAAATGTATGAGAAGGCATCCATTGTTTGGCTGCTTTTGTGCCTGAGGACACTTTATGAAGTGTCAGTGATTACAGGTGCTTTTGTTTCGAACAGCATTTTCCCTAAAAAAGCAACAATCACCAGTAAGAGGAAAAAAAAGCCTTGCCGATATCAGCAGCATAAATGTACTCAAGGGTGTTCAAGGGCCCTTCTAGTTAAGAAAGCTGGTAGGGAGATGGTCTCCTCTTGGCATATTAAATGTGTTTTATTGGGGGTTTTTTGTGAGAGAGGAGAATTATGCATCTCACAAACCCAGTGGGAGTGACACTGCAGCATAATGGGGCTAACTTTTATACCCTCACTTGAAGAACCTCATCACAGCAGTGAGAGATTCAGGGAATGGCAGCTTCTAACCGTTGCTTGTACACAGTCCCACGGTGCAAAGAAACTGGACAAAAGGTAATATTCATATAACAAAAGCTAAGAATTGTTAAATAAACTAAAAGGCTCCCTGAGGGGAGAAGTTATTGTTCTGTTACAAGGACAGGGATTTAAGTATTCTCCCTCTCTCCCTGCTTGCTAAGAACTCTCTGACTGAGTTTGGTTGTTGGGAAGGCATGTTGTTGCCCTGCCTCCTGCTTTTAACTACTGTACTTTGGTGTTGAATATATTCACTTCCCACCTAACTATAGCTGAATAAAAAACTCTATCCTTAGAGATGAATCTTCATGTAAAATTAAGATGTTAATACTTAGACCATGGTAAATATATCATTAACATGCATCAGAGTTTGAGATTGCAAAATATAGGAAAATCAAGATCATATAATCCTATTCTTTCGATTAATTTAAATATGATTAGGACATTTGCAGGACATCACAGCTGGGATTCAATCTTAATACATACTCTTTCTCCGAGGCGTTTTTGGATTGGTTGAGTCCTGGTCTGAAGATGCAGGTTTTGTTGCATATCCAAACTCATCTAGGGTGCCAAGGACGCTGTTGCATTCTCTCCCCTCAATGGCTTTTCTGCAAAGAGGAAGAGAATAATTCGTAATGCCTTAACAATTATCCCTGAAGGATGACTGAATGCAGTGTCTGACTTCTAGAAATGCAAACCTGGATGTGGTATCAGGTTGCAATCTCTAATCCAGGCAGGGAGAAGAATGTGCAACTAGGCATTTTAGCAATGCCCTGCAGAAGTGTTAGCCTGTTCTAACATAAACTCTTCCATCTGATTCACAAGCAGTAGCTCTCAGCTTCGGTTGTTCATGCTCCAAGAACTACATTTTCTGTACAAATGTACAACAGATAATGATTCTTTATACAAGCATGCATTTAAATGAGAAAAATGTACCTGACTCATTACTAGCTCTTGAATGAAAGTAGACTTAATGATAGCCACACTTAAGAGAAAGTGTATTGGGAAGAAAAATGTTGGAAGAACATTTTTTTTCTATTAGCTGTATTTTGTTGCACCAGTGGTAATTTCAGATACTGCTGCAAGTGTAAAATAGGAAAATAGGAATTAAATCAGTATGCTTCTCTTGACATGAAAAAAAAAATGTTATAGGCTTACTTAAAAGAATCTTAGGTAGATTTTTAAATTTTTATTTTTAATTAAGATTCACCAACATTGGTAAGAAAAAGGGTTGATGTGAAAGTATATTAATTAAAATATGAAAGTATAAAATTATTAATAGATTGCACATATGGAAAATGGTGCAGACTTGCACACTGGGAGATGAATGACTGTATAATGCAAAATCTAAATAGCAAAGAGCAAAAGAAATAGATGTGCCCAGCCAACATTTCAGTGTGCTAGACTACTATGAACTAAAATGTATGATGGCTCCAAAATCAATAAGAAAACCCATTTTGGGGAAATAAAGGATGAAAAACTTGTTGAAAATATGTTGGTTCCCCTCTAGACTCTTAAAAAAGCCATTTTCAATTTCTGGTGATCCATCAAAAGAAAGATAACATCATTTTCTATAGTAGTGTTCTTCTAAGACAGAGCACTTGAGTTGCTGTGATGAAATAGATGAAACATCAGATGCAATCAACTTGCGCGTAGCCCCTAAATTTTGCATAACAGTAAATGCCCTTAACAAATCTGATCTTTCCTTTATGACGGAGTGTATCAGGTCCTTTGTCTTATATCAAAGTCTGTATGGAGACCAATTAATTTCAGACTAGTTTTTACCAAGCTTCTCACTAAGACAGTTTTTATTGTAATGCATATGACTTACCAGAGAAAAATAATGTCACATGATTTTCAGTAGAAGCCTAACTCAGTAGACTATAGTAAGTAATCCAGGTCCCATTTATCAAAGACTGATCCAAAAAAAGAAAGTCCAGTATATGGACACAGTCTCCTTTCAACAGTGTAAAAGGCAGTGAGCTGAAGAGTACACATAGAAAGATCTTGCAGTATAAGGTTAAATTAATTTGGAGTAATGTGCCAATAACTAAGCAGCTATCAGGTGTTTGAGTTGTTTTCAGATTTCTAGAAGGTCTTTTGGAATACTCTTTCATTAAATATAAGTTTTACAAAAGTTCTACAAGCGGTTTTGTACTGTGAACCGTTTAAAAATAAACCAGGAAAAATCCTAACAACCAACTATTATCAAATAAAGACAAATAATTCCAAACCATGACATTCCTTATATGAGCTATGATCAAATACAGTATTTAGCAATGCTTTTCAGTATTACATTAGTGAAACAGTTGTGGAGCACACATAGCCCATTTGCTTTGTAATTGGAATTTCCTGGGCATCTGAGCAGACATATGACCCTAAAGAAGAGAATTAGTGATTGCAATCATATCTAGCTAATCAAGCCTTCTGCAGTGAAAATCCTCCACCATATTTGAAAATCCTCCACATACACGGGATGCTTCAATCTACTTCTGTTTTTTTCTCACGCATTTTCACAGCAGTCTAATGTTGGATATTTGCTAATATTCCCTATGTGATTCTGTAATGTCATTAAACAGAGCATGGAAGATTGCTGGTAGGGGAGGAAAATAATGTCAGAGACTTCTGTAAACAGAAGTTGCACCACTGTGGCTCCTTTATAAGAACTCCTGTTCTGTTTGTTGCTCTGATGTGAGAATTAAAAAAGCTCTGAGGTGTAAAACCAACATCATTGTAGAGTGAGGAATGATGCTTGATCCCCTAGAGAAATTCACAGGGTCTGGTTTTTTCCCAATTGATTTTCCATTTAATGAAAATCATGACAATGTGCTAGATGACCCCAAATAATAACTTCATAAATAAAAACGTTCATTTTTACAGGCAATATTCTTGATGAGACTTCTTTTTGAAAACACGATTTCTTCTATACCTACACTGTCACTTGTTCACATAGCAAGTGAGGATTTTCTGCAGGTTCTGCCATAAAGAAGCTATCTTACATGATTCTAGACAAGGAAAAAATAACCAAAGAAAAAAAACTAGCCCTGAATTATTCAAGCTATGACAGAGGTCTTTCTTCTGACTGGTTCCAACCAATAATTTAATGGAGTACGTTCTGTACATGTTTAATATATGCCAGCTCTTTTTCCCATTTAAGTTGTCTCATTTTAGGATGCAGGATTTTGTCTGTCTTTGCTAGCTGAGCTACAGCTAAAGACAGCAGCAAAGGGCAAGACTGTTTTATCTGCAGTAAAACACTGGCTTCAAGGCAAATTTCTATACCTAGTTCTATAAATTAACAGGAAATGGAGCTTGGGGTTTGAAATCTTGAATTCCTGCATGATAACAGCAGTTCTCTTGATTGATTCTCACTGTCCAGCTTTGTACAGAGATGATGGGAAGTGTAATATCAGATTAGATGATCACATTGTCCTTTTCTGGCCTTAAAAATCTATGAATAAAGTACTTCAATCTCTTTGTTCCCAGTTTTCCCGGTTTTAAGTTGAAATAATTCTTGTACACATAGGTCATGGGATATGCTAGGATTATTTAGTGTTTGTGAGTACAATAAAAATAGAAATGCTTTTTTTTTTTTTAAATAGAAATATTCAAATACTATTACAGACTTGGTTTAAACATTTACTAAAGTATCATCTGGCTGTCAGAGTTAATCTAATATGATTAACAATTATATTATTGTGATATGCAGTGCAGAACTTTCAATACACATTCGCAAGGGATTGCTCCTGCTTAATTTGTATGGTAATCCACAGTCATTTATTCTACTTTGTGCCTATTTGTATGGGGTGGCTATAGTCTATGTCAAGGTGTTTGCGAGCTGGGTAGCCAGCTGGATTCATGCTCATTAAGCCTCAAAGCCTCTCAGTTTCTCCCCTGCCAGCAACATTCAACGTGCTGTGGTTTTGTGATTTGGAAGTACAGCACTGAGAGAACTGATCTGAAACCACCAGTCTAATTTCACTTTAGTCCTTTTTCACTTGACTGATCAGAATGATTTTCAGTCACTCCAGTTCAGGGCTGGAATCCCAGAGGTGAAAAGTCAGCAAGTAATCCGTTTAGTCACCAGGTCCTCCAGGTGAAGCTCAACAAACCATAACAATTATTGTATTCTCTTCTCTCTTATCATAGCATGGCCACTGCTAATGTTGTGTTGGAGCTTCTGTTTTAAACCATGCTTTGCAGGAGGTGTGGAATTTGCTGTAAAAATTCCCTATATGATGAATCCAGACACAAAAGGTTGCAGTGCAAGAACCATTTTTGGCATCAATTTAAAGATAAGCTTCAGTGACTTTTAATGAAAAATTGACTTTTCCATCCAGAATATTCTCCCTCAAAATCCAAGCACATAAGAAGCCTTCTAGACAGGATAAAGGGGTATTTGTCCAACCACAGAAGAATCCTTCTGGGAGGGGAGAAAGGAGTATTTGATGGATATGTGTCACCATTTCTCTCCAACTGCTCCATAAGTTGCAGAGGGCCCTTCACTTCCATATTGTAAGAAATGTGGAATAGCAAAGGAATACCTATAGACTGCCCCATCAGTTAAACAAGGTAAAATACATTTCTTTCTTTATTTGAACAGTAACACTTCATTTTTTTCCCCCTAAAATTGCTGTTCAACCATAGAAATTGGTTCTGCTGCCTTATGGTTCGGTTAAGCTCTTGCACTTCTTTCAGGAGAATATAGAACTGAGAAGTCACTTTTAGAACAGGTTGTAGTTATCCAGTTCCCTGAACTTCAGCGTCTAGGAAGCAAACATCACAAAATTATTTTGTTAAGTACAAGATCATGGAATCAGGAAGACTTTTTTTGTTTTAATAAATGCATTTTTTTTAATCCCTGCCGTAGAAAAAACTCCATTTTTATAAATTAAAATTAATATTAAATTAATATCCATCCTTAAAAAATATCTTGGCAAGTCACATGTGTGTGTATATATATGACGTAACTACTTTCTCACTTGTGAATTTTTAACTTATAAAGTAACCTCTCCTGTAAACACGAAATAGTGAAAACCAGGTGGAACATGGAAAGGTCACTTACTATTTTTAAGCAACTGGTTTATAATTAATCTTATGTTTTGTGAGACATTAACTGTTAAGTACTACATATGTGTGAAACTGAGAACACTCATGAAGAACTAAAATCACTCAAAGGAAATATTTTTGAACAGTATTCCACTTTCAGTTCTCCTGTTTGGACTTTGGTTTTGGAGTCATCTCTTTATATTCCTCTCGCTCCTAATAAGAAAATATTGGAAGATCAATGGCCTTTTTATTTCCGGGCAAGGAGCAGTATTGTACCCTTGTTACTACTGTTAACCATCCAGATGCCTTCCCAGACATTATTTTCCCAGTTTATCTCGAGTACTGCTATTTCTCAGGATTTGATTTTACCATGGAATCACCTCGAAGCTTTTGATAGATGCACAATTTATATTTTAGCCATCTCTTTGAAAATTCAGACTCACAAAAGATCCCCAAAAAACTGAAACTGGTGGGGGAATAAAAATCCAACAGAAAAAAAAACCCTTCTGTTTTGCGTTATTGAACTTTCATAGCTGCTGTGCATCCCTTATATTTTTATCCTAAATTTCCAGTAAACAATGTAACATTTAGTAGTATTATCAGGTCTGGATTCTCTTAAATCCTTTGTACTTGGATCTACTTTTGTACATGGGAAAAAGGTGGTATGCATAAATTTTATGCCCTCGGGATATCCCAGGTGTTTTCTCGTTGGGAACCAAAAAATAGGGAAAATTATCAAATAGGAGGAAATATTTTGAATGTGTCTTTCAGTGTACAGAACACAATACAAAAGCTGACAAAGCATTCCTGAATTGAAGATCCTTTGTTTATTACAGATCTTTAACACTCTTGGCTGTTAGAAGCAAGATGGATTCAACTATTTTGAAAGTGACAAACTCAAATCAATATTCAATTGTTGGTGTGTTAATTAGTAGATGATGCCTTGTCTCTGTTATTAGCACAGGCAATTTGCTGCTCAACTTCTTTTCTGTTTTGACTGCTCAATCTCTAGTTAAGAGAGTATCACTACAGAAGCAAGAGCAGTTGCTTTCTTGGAGCTTTAAGTTAGTATTTGGCTAAACGATTTTCTCAAGAAGCATGAAATTTCTCTGACAAAATATTTCTGTGGGATTATGTTGCATGAAACACTTTAAAGAGCCTTTATTCATTAATTAGGCCAAGGCAAAACTGCAAGAGTTGTTACAGTATCTGCCGGTGCTTGTTTCTAAAGGGCAAGTGCATTGCTTTGGAGTCCTTGACTTCAATGCAAACTTGCTGGGATTATTAGTGTGCACTGCAATTGGGATGGTCTTTCTACGAAACCAGTCCCTATAAATTTGTGTGTGGGCTCCGCTTTCCAACTGTTAGGCATTGTATGTATACTTATATTTGTTGAAGGCACGTTTTAATTTAGGAATCGGAGAAAAACAAGAGCTGGAGTTATTTCTCACAGTCGTAAAAGCCTAGAAATGTATATCGTACCAAATGACTGAATGATTGTTTACACAAGTAATTTTAGAAAATGACACTAAATTTAGGAGACTGTTAAAGTGTTGTCTGCTTCTGAAAGTTCATTTATTTAGTTAGGGCAATGGAACTGAACCATATGAACAAGAGCATCATCCAGATGCTTCTAGTCGTATGAATTATTTTCAGATAGCTCGGCAAGGAGCAGGAAGTTGTCTTCATGATTCTTATGGGTCCCTTCCAACTTGAGATATTCTAGGATTCTATGAAATGGTGTCAGTCAAGGATTATTAGTAGTGAGATAAAATTGAATACAGGCTCATTGTAACCTGTGGAACATCAGGAAGTACTGGAGCACGTGGCAACATATTTCTGGAGAATCTACCTGTTCCTACAGAAGTTGCACTCTTAAAAAATTAAAAAATTTGTATACTTTTCAAAGATGTATACTTTCAAAAATGTTGTACTTTGTACAAAATATTGTACAAAATAGGGTACTTGGGATTTTATTTTGGTGTTAAGCTATATAGTTCTAGATCATAGGTGTTACTCTTGCAGTATTAATTGTGATACCTAAGGAAAACTGTGGATGATGCTAGAATTTAATATCATGCCAATCCTGACCATTTAATTTAAATCATCTGTCAATTCTGCAGAAGATGTTTGAGTACTATCACTTTCCAACCCTAGTATAAGACTGGCACATTTTTTTCCATCTGTCTTTATGTATTCTTTTTTATTTCCCCAAGCCTTTCCTGCTGGGCTACTAAACGCACATTGCACTACAGCTTTCTATTTTTTTTTCAGTATTAAATATTAATTATTATTAATGCAGTTAATCCTTACTAATTTTCCCTTGTTTTATGATACTGCTTTTCTCCTTTGTATGCAAGAGGGAGAAAATGAATGTTGCATGTGGAAAGGGAGGAATGAGGATGGGAGCTTTTGTTCATCAGAAACTGATGATGTGTAACCCACTATAGCTTCAGTATATTTTCAGATACAAACTTTTGCCTGGCCACTCTATCTTACCACCTTCATGCAGAGCTGAAGTCCTCAGTATTTTTCCTACCTCCCTATGCTCTTCTCTGTGTGATTTAGCTGGGCAACACTTAATTAAACTCCATTTCCTCTCTTTACGCTTCAGGTATTATTATGCAGCTCCCTTCAAGAGGTAATTCATAGGCTGTTTATCAAAGCTGTGAATTTAATAATATCAAAGACATGCTATTGCACTGTCACGGTAATAAGATGCATTAACATTTCTTATGAACAGAATTTTCTCTCTATATGTCTGTTGTTCCTTTGCTGAATACTGTGGGCTTTCAAAATCCATAAAAAAACCCACAACGTATACTTTATTTAGTCATATTATTCCATCACACTCACCTCCTTCATAGTTAAATACTGCCTTCTTAAACCCACAACCTCAGCACTGTAGTACTTTGACTGCAACAGGAAAACCATCCCATGTTTTATCTAACAGTATTACCTGCAGCACTCAGCTAGTGTTTCTGGTTTGAGGTATGAGGGAAATGACAGCAGTGCCCTTTCAAACTGTTGGAGATATAGGTAGTCTCTGTTGTGGTTCCAGAGCAGTACTGATTATGTAATTCTAGAACTGGTCAAAAACAGATTTCCTGTAGAAATGTTGTGTGATTTGTTACAAAGCTGTGACTTTATTTAGGAGAGAGCGTTCTGAATAAAAATAATTTTTGTATAGAAAGTAGATACTTTCTTTGACACAATGGAAAATTTCTTGGGTTTTTTTTCTATGGAGGTTCACACTAATATTTAGCATGATACAATGTTTGTTCTTTCCTTAAGTATTGTGTATAGCTCTGCTTTTTGTGTTGTTTGTTCTCCTTTCCATAATTCTTTCTATTGCATACAGGAGGTCTGCTGAAATTACATATCTAAAATATCCAAAATGCAAATACTAAAAAATGAGCATGGAAGGAAATATAGAGGAAAACCCAGAATTCCCAAGTCTAACTCCTTCTTCCTTTTTTTTTAGTTTTCCTCTCCTTTAAATTTGAGGAAAGTAGTAGAATGAGAAAAGGAGCACCTTGTGGACATTATACAATCAGCAATGACTTAGGTAGTTTAAATTTAAAGGTCAGAATATGCAGTATATACATACATTAATGCTAATGTCTATGGGAACATTGTGGCAGACCTGTGGTATTCTTTGAACAAATATTATTATTTCTTATTCAATCCTAGTATTTTTAATAGTTTTTTATTTTATACTTGAAGATTTTTGTTGTTCCACTTTCACATTTTGGGGCTATTTTAATTACATCTTGTTTTGAAGAAAGTATGAGTTATTTATTAAAGGATTAATAACCAGTGACTAATGTTTCTGGTACTCTGTTTACATGGGCAGCCCAATTCTTGTATTGTTTCTTCTTTAAATGAATGTCTACAAAAATTCTATATTTGATTAATGTGTAACTGATGCACATGAGACTAGATTTGTTTTGGGTACTACTGTACATGTTGTGGCCATGGATGCTGCTACAGTTGAAAATTCCTGGCATAAGATAACCCTTGCTTATGTAAAACCTTGCTTTCTGTTTACAAATTACTTCCTCTGAGCAAATGCAATTGTGTACTGGCTGCAGAATCTCTGATAAGCTAGTCCTGGCTAGGCATTGTGACAAGATACAGTGTCTTGGAAAGATCCGGAAAAAAATGGGCTGTCCTCATATGCACTATCCTGTAGTCTCATCTTCTACCTCAGTGACTGCAGGTGCTGGTATAATCACATAGCCAAATCCAGAGGGCTTTCTCATTAACAGTTCTCTGAGATGTTCTTCAGTACTGTACGTGGTCTAGGGTTTCATTTGCATTGGGCTGAGTACACATAGAAGAAGGTAGTCTAGTCCCAAATGAGACTTTTACTGACAGTTACCTAAGCAACAAAAGAGGAGCTGGAGGCATGTGATCAGCTCAGGAGAGGAAGTTATGCAAGTACAGCAGAATTAGAAGTAGACCTGCAGCAGAGACTACAAAATATTTTAAGATCATCATAAAACACTCCCTTGAAGTAACCCTGTTAAATCAGTGTCAGGATATAGTAACCAGAGCTGAGAAAACAAATCAATTATGAGACTACAGTAGTGTTTGTAGTGAAATATACATTCAAGAGAGAGAACTTCAAAGAGAATCAGTCACTACATTTCAGTTGTGCTAATTTGTGTAGTTGACTTGTAAATGTATTTGTTCTTCAAATGCCTGTCTGTTCTCAGGTGAAAGTTCACACAGACTGTAAGAGTGCATCATAGTGAAGAAATGATTGTTGATGACAACAAAAGACCAACAAGGCAAGCTTAGTGTGAGACTAAATTCTGGCCACATGCTCTTTCTCTTCTATGACAGAGCTTACCTATGTGAAGGACAGTTGCATTATCATTTTGTGGTTGGATTTTATTTCTCCTATTCTTTGAAATTCTATAAATTTGGTATTTTGGAAGGGAGGGAAGTGACTTCACATTTATCTGTATACCTAGCTTCTCCCTTACCTGCCCTTTTCAAGAGACTACTTTAGTCACTGTGGCAGATCCCTAGTCCCCTGGGTTTTGGGCCTGCCTGCCAAGTTCTTCAGCTTGCAAACACTCTTGTGGCTTAATCAGCTCTGGACACAGTTGAACAGTTAATTTATTACTGCTAGAGGATCTCTCTGTTTCTGAGAAACCAGTAAAAACTTCAAGTTTGCTGTTGTCAAGGGTTGTTCTTGATCCTAGGCTTATTATTCCAAGACCTGTGCCTGTAAGCATGAGTATTTTCTTTTTCTCAATGGTGATGTTACCTCTAGTGTGTTTTCCTCTGCAGCATCTCAGACACAGACAGCTATGATTTCCACAGGTTTGGTGTTAGCACAGGTCATCTCTTGTTAGGCCACATAGCTCAGCACTAAGCATCATAGAATATCTTGAGTTGCAGGGTCCCCACAAGGACCATAGAGTCCATCTGGCCCTGCCAGAACAACCTCAAAAATCACATACCATGGCTGAAGCTGCTCAGGATGTCGGCCAGGCTTATGAGTTACTTCTGTGATGAAGTTTGCACTACTAAACTTCATTAAATATATGAAATTCAGATATATGACAGTTCCAATTCCACTTGAAACAGTATAAGGTAATGGCATTCTGCAGATACAGAGTGGATGATTTGGCTCTGCTTTAGCTTTCTATTTGAAAAGAAACCAGAGTGCTCTCTCCAGTCACTTCTCTGTCACCAGTCTCATAGAAACAGGCACTACATTGAGCCATTTTCAGAAGATGATAAAGGAGACATTTTCCTTACCTCAGCAGTTCATCTATTCTTGGTGTCCTGTATTCTTCAGGAGCCCTATAGGCCTTGGATGTCTACAACTCACTGAATTGTGATTTTTTTTTGAAGAATATTTTCTTAAAAGAACCTCTTGTTCCAAAGCCTCTCTCAGTGGAATTAGAGTACGTGGTTGCCTTTTGTACTTCTAATTTTTTCAGTGTAAGTCACTAGAAAGCAAGAAGTATTTCAGAAGACTTCTTTTAATAACGGTGCCTCTCTGAATTTATGAGACAGTCTTCGTCAGGTGCTTTCCACACTTAGTTTGTCTCCTAAGATACAGTTTAAGAACTTATCAAAGGATAAGTTGCAAAGATATATAATCATGGATAACTTGGGAGAGGTATCACAACTTTTTTGATAACGTACTTACAACAGCATTAGTAAAACACAGTGCTGTAATCACAATGAAGTCGTTGGGCACAATCTCACCTTCCCCAGAAAAAAGAGTAGAAAGGACTCCTCGGATGCAGCCAAGGAAGAGGTATTGGATGGTAAAATTTGGGGAGTGGTGAATACAGGAGAAACATGTGAAGGATGCAAAACTGATCCTGTGGCGAGTGGCTACTTAAAGCAACAGTCTGTGCACTCTCCGCAGCACCATGTTCCCACTTCTCTACTTTGCATTGGATCAAGTGAAGGTGAGTCAATATATTTTGTTAAACCATCAGAAAACTTTCCTTCTGCTTTTTCAGTGCTGGCAGAGTTACTTTTTCACAGAATGAGCCAACTGAACTAACTTTCCAGGTAGTTGCATAATTCCCTAAATCTGACACGAGACAGAGAGACAAGGATCCTTAACACAAAAATGCAGAAAAAACCCTGAATTTTTTGGTTGTAAAATCTATTCAAAAGCTAATATCCAAAAGTCTCAGACTTTACATCTGACTTTCTCCTGGGAGTCCTTAAAAAAAGTTGATTTTGTAAAAAAAAATTATTAATACCATATGCGAATAGCATGACACATGAATGAAAAAACCCACAAAACTATCTATTAAGTTGACTATGCAACATGTTATTATATACTAAATATTTTACATATTTTGCAATAACATATGAATGTTATTGCTGGTATTCACTAGGATGCATACCTTTTCTGGATACACATTTTTTTTTTAATTTTTTCTCACTTTTGGTTTTTTTTATAATTTTTTCATGCTTGTTTTCTCCTAGTCATATGCACAGACTGTATCATGGATCAGCTCGATTTTGAACTAGACTCTTAAAGTTCTTATTTTACACAACTGTGCATTCTATAGTCTCTCGTGGTGGCGCTAATTACTAAAAACTAAGAATATAAATTCATTACAAGGAAAGGCTCATTACATTTTTAGACCTTACTTTAGAAGCTGAAGGTTTATCCTTGAATGTGCTGCAGCTGTTCTATGATTTGTGAATCAAATTCTAGGTTGCTGAAAAAGAAATTAAGCAATTTGTTCTTTCTAGCCAACGAGAAATGTCCCAGCCTGTAAATAATACTGTGCTTGTCCTTTGAATAAGACAAAGCAAAATAAAGCAAAATCCAATCCCAAATTTCCTTCTGCTTGGCTTGTCATGTGTTTTAAGCCTACAGTGCCTTGTAGACATGTACTGTATTATAGCATTCGAAGGTTGTTTTTTTCCCCTGTGCTTAAAAGATTTAGTAGCAGAAACATGTATTATTCCTCAATTATATATTAGAAGGGAGATGAGAGGAAAGATGCATATTTGCCATAGATAAGTATGCATTTCTCAAAGTATTGGAAAAAATTTTTGAACTGAAAAGCCTGTAAAAGCACAAGTTTATCCTTCAACTTGGTGTTTTTACTTTCTGTTGTAGAAACTGAAATATGGAAGATATTAAATGACAGTTATAAAGTCCTTACAGTAAGCGTACCAAGTTATAACTCTCTGCCCGGCCACAAGGTGAACTCTGGGAATGTTTTGTTTTCTCTGACCTTATCCCAAGGAACTCTGTTCATGCTCTGAATCAGGAGTGAGAATTGTGTGGGCAGCAGTATCTTACTCAATTCTGAAAATATCTCCTGCTGTATCTCTGGGAAATTATTCTCATCAGCAACATGAGAACAGCAGTTCTCTCTGCCCTCATAAGTTGTCCTTTTCCAGATTATGTCAGCGATCGTCAGTGCACTAAAAGCAGAAACAGAAGTGAAAGCTCTTTTTCTTCCTTTATTTTGAAAATCTGACAAGGACAGGGTGTGCTCTTGTCCATTAGTGTAATTTCATGTTTCACAACTGGAAGAAGACACTTTTATATTCAAAGAAATTCTTTGTGTACACGAAAGGGTGTCCCCTTTCTGTTTTCCTTCTGTATCCCAAAATACTTTATTCATCATTCAGTAATGCCTGCTAAGTAATGTTCACAGTACTTTATTTGCTCCTGGTTTTGTCCTACTGAATTGTCTGTTGCTTTAATTATCTGTGCCCACCATGGGATATCCCAGAATGTGCTGTAGCATTGAGTGGTGAGAGAAGGACTCATTCAGTCTTCTCTCCTGTACTTCCCCTGAGGGACTGCTGGGGTACATTTCTTCTTTGGCTATGTAGCCATCATGGGAATCATATAAGGAAAAGAGTTAAATTCTAGCGCACGGTAAGTGCAGGTATAAATTCAAGCATGAAATTTAGGGATTATTTTTAAGTTTGCTAGAGATGTCTGATTTAGATTTGGGAGAACCAAAAAGTAGGAGAAATACATGATAATGTGAAAGTGGAATCGTATTTTCAGAGTGTTAGATAGAAATACTGATGGGAGAAAGGGAGGAGCTGGACCATGCTGGATGACAACGGGGATATTCAGGAAAAACACAGAGGGAAATAGAAATAGGTTTAGTCATAGGCCCAGCAACTGCAACATAGGGAAATAATGGTAGTTGGGATCAGTAAAGAATTGCATAGCAAAGGAAAATAAGAAGAAAAGGAAATAATATGGTTATAATGAAGAAAGATTTCTAATAACATGAAAGACATGAAAAAAAGGAGGAAAATAAGGGGAAAGTGCAGGAAATGAAACACAAATTTTTCCACATTGTATATAAAAATAACAAAGAGCTTAACTGTAATGATTCTGAAGAAGAAAAGACAAAAGATTGTGGTAAGTTGCATTGGAATATGTGGATACCCATAAAGACAGTTGTGTTTAAGGTCAAACAAAGTGTGGAAACAGTGCAATGGTCTTATCCAAAGCTTTATTGCAAACACTTTGGTGGAAGATCCATTCAGAGCTTGCACTTTTGATCAAATAAGGCAAGGCAGAGAAAAGGCATAACATGCAAAAGGAACAGGATAATAGTAGACATAATATGTCACTGTGTGCATGTACCACGTCGTGTTGTGATGTCCTTTTCGGGAGAAAACAAAGAGAGGGTGTGTTGTTTGCTGCATGCTTAGTTCTTTCTGTGTGGCCATAGATTGGGATGTGTCGACAACCAAGTGTCTAATTGTACTAAGAACTTAACTTTTGGCCAGGCTTTTACTTAAATCAATAATATTAATTAATATATGTACATCATAAATGCATAAAGTGTTAATATTTTAAAATCAAATCACTGGTTATGAAATGCTCCCTGAAAAAGCACAGTAAGGCATTAAAATCAGTTTTTACTGCCATGTGGAAGGTCAGTGCACTATAGTAGCCTCACACAGCATTTTATTTTGCTCCTCTGATAACCCCTCTGTGTTTGCTGCCATCAGACATACAAATCAAAATATTCTAAGAACTCATCTTGCTATACCAGAATTAGGCAGACTCAGCTGTGTTATTGGCCTCAAAGTTACCCTGTGCTATATGCAGGGAGCCATTGCATGGATGGTGAACAGCAAGCTCACTGCTTTAGTAGCCTAGTGTGCTGACACGGAAAATTCACGTCTTCTGTTTTATCTAAATTTTACAGGAAGTTCATTGTCAGAAGTAGGCAAGAGGTCAGGCTTTTTTTGGTCACAACACAAGATACTTGTGGAAAAGTTAATTTATTAATAAATAAATTAAGCCTAGTGTTGTAGCAAAACATCCTGTTCGTGCTGCTGCCAGGTATTGCTATTAAAAAGAGATAGAAACCTGTTAGGCTGTGATGTACTTTTGATTTTAAAACTTAAGGGGAATATTTATAAATTTATTTCAATAAAATTTTTAGTTCTATTGACGTTAATGGCAAAACTCCCTTCAAACCTAAGAGTTTTCAATGTCATATTTCTCAAATCCACCTTCTGTAGTTTTGCTTATGTATTTTTAAATTATTTTCAATGCATGAAGTATCTTTGTAAGTATAAAATGTACAAGTATTTAAGTTATCTCTCCTTTAAGTCTCAAATCTGTTTCCAGTTATTCACAGTGACTCTTTTTTCTATTCTTTTGGCTGCTTGTCAGCACGAGGAAAAGCTGTGGCTATTATTTCCTGGGGAGATCTGCCTTAGGCTGTCAGTTTCTGAAACTATTGTTGTCATCTGTTCAATTCTCACTTAAAACCAGAAGACTTAGGGCTTAACAGTGGGAGAAGTACTTTTCTGGACTGCTTTGCTATTCTGAACTTGATGCAATTTTAAGGAAAATACATATTATATTTAAATTTAGATTTAAGTTATAGATGCGAACTATAGGATGCTCGAGTAACTTCGTTAGGCTTTCCTAGAAAGTGAAGGATTCAGAATTTGCTACTTTCTAATGATTGTATGAAACTTCATATTTTGATAATATTTCCTTCCATCTGATATTTTGTGTAGCTGCTTCATTCCTCAGCTGTAGACGCCTATCTATCAGGCCCGAAGTTTCATTCCAGTTAACTCCTTGGATTTGGACTAAGTACATATCTTCCATTGAATTTTCAGTACTGGATAAACAAGAAAGGAAGGTGCAGCAGTGGAACATCCTTTCTCAAGTAAATTCCTACAAGCAAAAGTAAAATATGGCATACATTTACATATTTTAAAGATTGGCATGTCATAAAGTTTTCACTGATTTAGATCCTTTGTATAAAATGATATACTCATATAGTTTTGTCCACTGTCAACCCAAAGCTTTTACCCTCAAGAAACTGTTAAAAGATGTTTATTATCAGCATAAGTAGCCTTGCTACTCCCCTAAAATTACGGCTTAGCCTACAAGGGTTTTCTTTTTTTTCCTTTTTTTTTTTTTTTTTTAATTTTTACTTCTCATAACATACTGACATGAAATACCATCTATGTCATTTTCAAGGCTTTTAGCACATTTCTTTTGTAAAATCTTAAGGTACATACGAGAACTGTTAGTTCATGGATGACTTTGTGACTGTTCAAGGTCTTTCTGAATCTTTGGGTGACACATTTCCATGAAATGTTGCTGGAATGATAGAAAAAAATAATTACAGTACTTAAAAATTATACTCTCTGCATTTTTAGTGAAAACATGCAAAATTATGGTTCAGAGTGGATTATTTTATAATAGCCTCTAATTATATTATTATTTGCAAAAACAAGATGGTGTTTATACTTGCAGCAATTTGAAAACTATAATTTTCCAACATAGTAACCTTGTTGGAGTAAGACAAAATTGACCCCAGCAAAGCATCTAGCCTGTGGTAACTCCAGCATAGTACCTTTGAGAAAGACTGAACAGGAAGGAGTGTGTGTTCAGCTGCAGGCTGAGGCTTGTCAAGGTTTCTTTGGAATTCAGACCTCTCCTTTCAGTGATACTCAGTGTGTACTTAAGGTAAGAGCACATTCATCCTGGTCAATTTGAGAATTACTGTAATTTTCTTTTACTACCCTGCTCCATGCCTGGTAAATTGCTTTACAGTATAAAAATAATGTAACACAATGCCTTTGTCACATTCAAGAAGACTTTCAGTCCTGACTGAGACTGAATAATTCCCATGATAATTGCCAAAAGGACAGAATGCTAAAATATAATAACTTCCTTCTCACAGCATCAGCTGAATTCTCTTTCTTGTTGTTAAATTTGACTAACACAGTAATGCTTGAGAGTAAGTCTGAGAAACACTTATGTGTTTGGCAGATAATATTTTTGTGCACTGACCTATAGACTAGAGTCCTTGACGCATCCTCTGTTGTCTCTTCCAAGGCTGTTAAAATTCGGTTGCATATTCACACACAAGGACTCTGCTGTCCTGTGTATTGTCCAGGAGGAGCTGTTTTGTAGAAGCTTCTTAGTGGTTTTTTTTGATAAACAATAAAATCCTGTACAGACAAAAAAATGACAAGTAGTAGCATGCATAGACGTGATATAAGGTAACTTGGATAGAAAGTTTGGAGAGATTTTATTCACCAGTATAAATTAGGTGTTTAAGTATGGTATGATAAAGGTATTGTGGCAGTGTCCTTGTATCTTCCTTAGTTCCTGTTGTTTCTGTGCAACTATAAAGGATAGCTGCGATATAACTAAAGATAGTGTATCATGAATAAATGATGACCCTGCCTGTGTAGGTACAATACTTACAATTATATGCATTACTGAAATACTGTAAACTTTGAGTCCCAGTAAAATACACAATAAGGAACATCTGTTGAGTATCTAGAGCCTTCCTTTACTCCCCTCTGTAGTCTGGTCAAATGTCCAGAGATGTTGTTCTTAGCAGACATTATTTGAGAACATGCTTTAGAGGAGTGGGTTTCCGTTCAATGTGTTTTTCTTTCAGGCTTATGTTTGCACAGGAAGTTATCTTGACCTTTATAAATAGAAATATTTGGACTATAATTTTCTGTAATGTGCTATAAAATTTAATATAAATCTATGGATATTAAAACCTGATGAAACATCAGCATCTTTTGACTGCTGACAAATAATTTCTGGAGGATTTAGTGGTTTACATGAATGAAACAGTGGAACCAAACTCTCAACTTCTCTCATAACAAGTCTGATTACCCATCTGTACTGTGGCTTGGATTCATCACTGCCTGGGAAAACTCCACATAACTTCTTCAAAAATACTTGGTCATGCCTAGAGAAATCATAGAACCAAATTGTTTTCTAAACGTTCAAGTATTTTAAGCATGCATGACATATGGTACTACACAAGAAAATTTCCTAATCTTCTAATGTGGGTTTCAACTTTAAGAAAGAATTCTGTGGAAGCAAGGAATTCATGAACTTACTTTAAGAATGGAGAGTTAGTTTACCATTTATTTTTGCAATCGCTTCCTACTTTGTTTACATTTGATTATAGTTTTACCTAAGGAAGGACCAGAGGTTGAGAAATTCTTAGACATTAGGAAAATTCTGTTAAGTTACCTGTCCTCTTGTCTGCCAGTGCATCATTACTCTCCACAGGCAATTTTCCAGTGTTATGTCTAATTTGCCTTTAAAAACCCAAACCAAATTGTGCTTTTGCTATTTCCTATGGGAAGATCATATTCAATGAGTCTCAACAACCATATATATAATTTGTTTCTATATATATGATGTAATCAGAACTTTATCATCCAGATAAAATTAAAGCCAAAAAAGAATTTATTTTTATTTTTTCAGAGAATTTCTGGCATTGTGGTGATTTGTTGTTCTTCATAGCATAAATTTTATACCTCAGTGGACAACAGCTGCCTATCCTGCAGTGTCCTAAAGGACACTTCAGAGGAGATAGATTTATATAATGCAGTCATAATTTACAGTCATTATATGAAGATGTTTTATCAATTACCTAAGCAAAAATACCCTGTAGAATTTATACCTTTTAGTTATTAAAAAACAGTGACTTTCTTAAATTAGTTATTGGAAATAAAGAATTCAGCAACAGAAATTAATCATTGTCACATTCTTGTGCGGGTCTGGTGGCTGCTAGGCTGTGTAGAACATTTGTTTGGAAAATGGAAAAACATTATTATGATACCCTTAATAGAAACAGACAATCAAACAAATCTTAGTTTGAAAAGGTTTTTGCAGTCATAAATCATAAGGAAAATATACTCAAATGGAGGAAAAACATCTTCATAACTGTCTGACGTTGGTGCAGAGGGCCACATTCTGGGAGGGATATACTCTCATCAGACAGTTTCATTTTTCCATTTCAAAGACAGGTGAAATTTTTGCCAAAATGCAAAGTAAAAGTCATGCATTGTGGCTCCAGGTAAGATCGTGTTGTATTTATCCTTACATTTTCTGGCAATTAAATTGTTTTTCTCCAGTGTGTTGAGATTATCTCTCTGCAAAAGGAAAAATGTAAAATGGAACTTAGGCTATGCAAACCTCATTTGGGGATGTAGCATACTTTAGCTGCCATTTAGACTATCTGCCCATAACATTGAGAGAGGATTTAGTTTTGCATACATATGTATATGAAAGGTATTTAATCTTTAATAATCACTTAATACTTCCATCCCTATTGAAGGGGAGAAAACAGTAGAATAGTGAGCAAATTAAAAGCTGAATGGTGAAGATATTTATCTTCAGCTGAAGAAGAGATTAATATGAATTTAAACTAATGAAAAATTGGGTAGCAAATTAAGATAGATGAACTATAGTTATTTACATACTTTATTCTTTGTTTACAAAAGTTACTGTCATCTCACCTAATATTGCATCAGTGGAAAGCAACTACCACCTCTCTGAGCAACCTGTTCCAGTGTCTCACCACCTTCATCATAAAAAATTTCTTGCTTATACCCAACTCAAATCTACCAGTCTTTTAGTTTGAAGCCACTACCCCTCATCCTGTCACAACATGCTTTACTAATATGTTTCACTACTGAAGCAATAAAAGGCATAGCAAAAGATTAGTGATATCATTCCCTGGTGAATGTTTGTCCTCTATCAGTGTGTGAACTTGTATCATGTCTGCTTACACCATTACCATGCATGTCTACTGACCCTCTTTCTTTGTGTAATGTTATGCCCTTCCTGCAGGTTTTCTCAAACAAGGATTTTTGGAATAACATTTTGGAGTAATTTTTGAGTGTGACATGTTTTCTGCTGTAAAGAGAACAGGCCCCATAATAAACAGCTCAGCAGTATAACATAATTTTTTTCAGGTCACCTTTAAAGACAGACATGGTGTGCCTACTGTGCTACATGCCCCCAACAAACTGCTTCCTTAGCAGGAGCTCTGTTGTTTTATTGATAGCACAACTAACTACAGATAAATCCTGTGATTTGGTAAGTCCCTCGTTGCCTTCCTGCTACAAAGCATCTCCTACTGTGCTTCCTGACTAGCAGATGATCAAAAACCTGAACTGTGAAAACAACACAGTGAATCTTCCTTTCAAAATCCAGTTTTTGAAATAAAAGTCTTGTAATAAATTAGTTGATGAATGAAATATTAATATGCATTGTAACAGTGAGAGAGAATAGATTTGGTGCTAATTAAGGAAATAGAGTAAATTTGAGAGAGTTCAGCCTTGCTCCTTTATTAATATGGTGTGGACAGTTGGTCATTTAAATTACAGCATGTTATGTGATTCAGAAGAAATCTGCAATTGTAGATCCATAGAGTAGAAGAAGAATTATTGTGTATGAAGTGGTGCATTACCCAGATTTTTTGTACACAGGATCATGCTGTGATCTTGGAGTATTTTTGTAGTTGCTCTCACTAAAGAAGGCACTCACAGAGTTTTAGCACCTTCTCTGAAGTGAGAATCTTGAAAAGTTACTGACTTGACTGTATATATCAGCTATATGTCAAAGCATCACAATGTTCCTTTAGCAAATCTTGGGTTTGGGGTGTAGTTCAGTCACATATTTTCTCATGAAATCTCACTGCCTAAAGTATACTGACTGTGTCTGGTATCCCACACACATCTCGTGTGGCCCTGTAAGAGGAATTTTAAGACTGTAGTCATAAATTAATGACTTCCCAAATTGCACTTCCAGGAACTCTTCAGCTTTACTATGGTATTTACTCAGTAGAGGTAGGAACTAGCAGGTCAGAAGTGCCTTAAAGATATTAAGGAGGCTTTCACTTGGTCTTGGTCAGTCATCTTACACATTGAAAAGGCTGTTAAGGTCTCTGGAATAGCTTTATTATAAGAAAAGTGGGTAGTGGTCTGGGCAGTGGGTTCGTATTAAACAGGTCTTGTTGTTCTTCATAATTTTTGAATGGAGCTGTTAGCTAATAAAAGTGGCACTTACTAGAATGCAAGTGTTCCTTTCCTAGCGTTACTTTTGGAAGAATCTCAAACAATTTGAATGTATTTGCAGAAATCTAAAGGAACATTCAGGTGCTGAACATATTGACACCACAAACCAGTCCAGCACAACTGAAAAGAAACCTTCTCTGTTTTGCATCAGTCTGACCACAAGAGCTGTATTTTGTCTGAGATTCCTGTGATCTATAGATCATAGAAAAAGAAAATGCTGATGGGAAAAAACTAGCTAAGTTTTCAAAGATCAAAAAATGTTCGTTTGCTTGCGATTTGGGTTTTCGATAAAGAGATGGGAAAGAAAACAGTCTCTGTTGTCAAGACTGGTTTTGCTGCTCATTTGATTTCATGTTATTTCTGGTTCTTGTGTATTATGAAGATCTAAAGAGCACTGAGTTATACTTGTAATACATATATATAGATATATAAACACTCCATATTCCTTTAGGAAACCACATCTGCATTTTGCATCTGACTTAAAACATGGCAATGTGAATTAATTTATTTAAAGGAATAAGGTAATATTCCCTGATTGTGACTATAATTAGAGTACCAAGATTCTCTTTCAGAAACAGACATATGCCGAAATCTTGAAATACAGCACAAACAACTCGGGAGTGGGTGTAATTGCATTTAATGTGTTTTCTATACACTGAGGGTAAAGATGGAGAGATATGACAAAGGAAGGGGTAGAAAAGAAAGTAATGAAAACCAAGAGGCTACTGAAACTTCTTAAAATGCAGTAACAGAGTAATGAGCACCTATGCAGCATCTACTGAGTAATGCATCCTTGGA
This sequence comes from Chiroxiphia lanceolata, assembly GCF_009829145.1. Classification (NCBI taxonomy): domain Eukaryota; kingdom Metazoa; phylum Chordata; class Aves; order Passeriformes; family Pipridae; genus Chiroxiphia; species Chiroxiphia lanceolata. Next base: position 49,973,516 of record NC_045639.1, read on the forward strand.
CTTAGGACAAGAACAGGAGAACTTGCTGTAGATTTTTCTCCTACTGGAGAAAATACTTTCCTCTTTTTTTATCGATGAGGTGTTCTGGTGAAGCACAGGAAGCTGAAACTGTCAGTTTGGTTACTTTATGATGTTAAAGAGCTCAACCATAAAAGGGTTGAAAAATGCTAGAGTTTTTTAATGTCTCACTTAATAAATTATCATTTAAAAGAGGGCAGTCTCTTTTGGAAATAGAGGATCCCACTGTCCTCAGTTGTAAATCAGTCATTGTAATCATACTACCTTTTCACTAAAGACAGTTACATTGATGATTTAGGATGCAAAACCATAAAGTATCAGAACAAGAATGCATTTTTTGCACTCAGAAAACTTATAAGAAACTTTCCAACTGTGTGGTGTTCAAAACTGAAATTGTCCTGTGCCTCTTAGGAAGAGAAGTAGAAGGCAGTTTTTGTTATGCCGTGATCTAAAAGTGTTATTTTACCAAATTCCACAAGTTTATTTTATGATGAAACTAGTTGATTATGTTTTGGTTATAGATAGGAAGCATATGGATAGCATATGATAGAACTACATCTAGACTATTTTCTGCTAAGTATATCCAGTTAGAGAGTGTCTGAGGTTATCACATCCTGAAGTTCAGCACATACTGCACACAAACGACATCCAGTGAAGACATTTGTGCACTCTCTTCCTCAGACACATACATTCTAAATTTTCGAGCTTTTGGCTCTAACTATAAGGATGTCTTTGTTTCACAGTAATATGCAAATGTTAGGAAAGCAATGTGTGGGCTACCTGAACTTGTCATTTTACAAATGCGTGGAGATTGTTAATTGTTTGTACAAGATGTTATTTAAAATAATAACTTCTGAACCAGGTAATAGTGTAGGATGTCACCAAATAAATAATTGAAAATGGCATTTTTTTCCTCATGTCCCCTGCTACTAGCACATTTCTCCACTTTGAGTATTAAAAAACTGTGTCCTGAACTACTTTTCAGACAATTCAGAACATGGTTACAAGCATCTTCATTTGCATCAGTCTGAATGTGATATGTGCTGACTTCAATCATGTAAACTTTGTATACTGGTAGTACTCTACGGATAACTTCTGATGCAGAAATTGGAGCTTAATTTTTTGTTTTTCAGATACTTGATGATATCACTCCATCCCTTTGTTTTGCAGTTATGTACGTTGTACAGATTGTCACATCTTTAGTTCTGCAGCCCATAACTCCTTAGGGCTTTTGCCTCAGGGCAAACCATAACTGTCAACTTTCCTTGTTTAAATTAGTTTATTTAGAGCATGTTGTAGGAAAAGACTGAGTAATAAAATTCACACCCTGACTGTATTTAAAAGGAAGCTTTTTTTTCTCATTGGAAGGTTTGAACCTGTATATTAATTTTGGGCCAGTTGTAGAAAGGTCAGAAGTACCAGTGCAAGACTTTTTGAGCAATCCTAGTTGCAAACTAGACTAAAAAGGGCTCTAGAGAGCAACCTGTCTTCTGAAGGAGAAAACGACGGATACAAATTTTAAGCTTGTATTTAATTTTCAGCTTTTTACCATTAGAATCTTAAGTGCACTTCACACAGCAGTCAGTTGCAAAAGTTTAAAGACAACCTACCGATTGCCTGCTCCTGCTGGACAGATGCATCAACAGGTCATGAGAGTGTTCGTTAACCAGTGCAAGGTTAAGTGATTTTATTTTATACTGTCATGGAAATGTGGTTTGGGCTAAGCTGCTGGATTTCACACTAAAGCTGAAGAATGCAGGTCAATGCAGTAACCTCCAGCACTAAGGCAGTAACATATTGCTGTGGAACAGCAGCATCTTCAATTACTGCAGGTACTTGCTAGGCAAGATATACATCTGATCCTTAAAATCTATATTCACTTATTGAATACAGGAATTCATGACAGCCTTTGCCTGAGTTACAGTACATAGTTTAATAATTAGATCTTTGAGTATGAGCTTGATTTTTCATTTACTTTTTTGGAAGATTTAATTTTGGAACTTTTATTGTCTTTTTCTTTGCTCATGCTAATAGGTTAGTGTATATGCATACTTTCAGAGATCTAGCTGCTCTAAAATGAGGATTTTAAGCACCCTGACAAGTATTTTCCCTTGCAGCTGATGTATAGTTTCTCAAAGGCAAGAGTGAAATGATGTATTGATTATAAGGGTTTACTGAGAAGTATAACAGAAGATGAAGAATGTAGAAAAGAAACGGAGAGGAATTTTTAAAATAGAAACCAGTTCTTGAGAGTTCTTTCTGACCACACCAATGTACAGCGTTGCTGGCTTCTGTTGTACTCATAAGACTGATACGGGGTTCTTCTTTGTTACTGGTTCTTCTGGAGAATATCTTATTATTTTATATTTAAAAAAAAGTATAGATGCTACCCATCTACAAGGCACTTAATAAAACCAACTACATATGTATGATTAGGGAGTAGTATCAAGAAAGGTTAATGAAGAAAACATAATACTTTCTTTTGAATCCCACGTCAAGAAAACAACATTCTGAACAAAACCCTTCAGTAATATGAAAAAGTAATCAAATGTGTCAGGCTGGTAAACTGCCACTTTATTTCGAGGGCTTAGCTCTACAACGAAGCCTTCCTTTGCAATGTCATCTTCACTGTCTCTTGAGGTGGGTTACAGCAGCAATTGTGTCATAGATGGCTTGGCAGCTACTGGAGTGACAGGCTCCAAGTGGTCACTGTGCAATGAAAGGCTTTCCATTGAGACACATTTCCCTATTACAATGACAGTTGCTCATTTATTAATCAATCTTTACACAAAATAAAGGGGTATATGTATGTGTGGGTGTTTGTGGGAAGGCAATATGGAGAAGGTAAAGCCTTGAAATTCTCCAGTGAAAAGTAATCATAGTTAGCCAGATCCTCATAGGCTGGCATAGCTTCATAGCCCAATGAAACCCATCAGCAAATGGAGTATACTCTTTTTATGGCTCTTTCAGTATGATGCCTCCAATGTGTTTTGCTCAGACAGAGGTATTATGAAGTTAAGGAACTTGATTGCTGAGACTCAATTATTTGACTTCTTACCATGTTTCTCCGGGAGTTTAGCAAATATGCAGAGAAGTAGACTATGTGGGGACAGTGTCTATGGGCAAGGCCCCACTCCTTGGCCCCAAGCTCCAGTAGCACAACAGAGTTTACACCCATATAGCAAACTTTCTTCCTCAAAAAAATATCACAACCTCATCCACATAGCCTATTCAGAATAGCCCCTGCATTCTGCTACAACCAGACTGTTACCCAATCACACCAGTACTACCTGGTGTGAGCCAAAAGCACCAGACAAGGTATTAGTTACAGCTTTGAGAATAAGTGATGACAGAGCAGTGCTGGAACCTATTCCCAGTCCTATTATCCATCCATGTTGGGAAATTGTATCTAAATATCTGAAGTGACAAAGTAGGAGATACTCTGGTTGGACTAACAAAGATGACTGAGCCTCCTCATTTCTGGAATGCCAGAAATTATAGTGCATTCGAGAGCGGTAGAACTTCAAGATATTATTAGTCCCTAGATAGGCTTAGTGGACAGACTCAGTAGATTGCGTGGGAAGCATGCCTATCTAAGAGAGGACTGACTAAATAATTTTGTTTTTATAGTAGCTTGCTTAAAAGCCAATGAAGTACACGAGTGATGGAGAAAAGCTGAGAAGAAAGCCTTGATGAAGAAGGTAAAGGAAGTATACTGTAGCTGCCACAGCGTCACTTTTTATTCATGTTCAGATAATGAAAGGAGCAGGTTTACTCTTGCTTATGTAATGCTTTAAAATGCTCTAAAATTGCACTGACTGATGGTTCTTTCACTTGGTCTAATCTTCAATTGCAAATGACTGTAATGTAAAATGAAACAAACCTACAAGGTCATACAATTACTATAAGGGTATGTTTGAAAGTTTTCAAAGGATTAAGAGTTGATATACAAAATTCACCCTCTCACAAGTCTTTAAGATGTAAAATGTAAGAAATATACATCTATGCCTGCATATAGGGTACCTTTGAATTTGTAATGAGTCCTTGATTATGGTGATTCTAATCTAATAGCAATTTTCATCTTCACTTCCTTATTTCTGGCATGGAATACTCTATCATAAAAATAGACAGTGTACTTTTCAAGTATATTCACAGTAACTGTAGGGAAATGCACTTCATGGTCTTAAAAAAGGGCTTCAGACTTCACAAAGCAACTATATTGGGGTTTATGAACTCTTTCAGCATCTAAGTAACTTTATTCAATAGTAATCATGTGTAAAAGACATAGCACTCTCTTGAGATGTGAAGGCAGTGATTGTTAATCATAGTTTTGTAGAGGCTCAATGCAGGAAGTAGGGATATCAAACTATATGTATTATTTTTATTTAAGTGCCTGACTTAAAAAAATTATTTTTATTTAAGTGCATAACTGTAGGGGTGGAGGGTAGAAACACTAATCAGAGAATACAGACAAAAGAGGAACTGCCCTTTATAGATTCATCATGGACTTAGATCAGTTTAAGTGCCGAGACCACAAGGGATATAGACCAGGATGCTGTTTGCAGGTGTGGGCTGTCTTGCACAGCTGCCTGCATATCCTTACTCTGGTTCTGCTTCTAGCTTCCTGGACTATGTGGGGATTTTACACAGAACCGACAGCAAATATGCTCTCTTTAATTAATATTCTTCCTCCAGCTTTTTTAGTTTCTCAAGTTAGATCAGAATTACTGTTATGTCTAATTTTTTTTTTCAATAGTTTTAGTACCTTTGCAAAAATTATATGCTGATTCAAAGAAAGGAGGGGAAACAGGAATGCAAATGTGTGGGCAGGACAGGAGTGCTTCTTTGAGTGGTAGAGCAGATTTAACCTGGCATAGGTCATGAAGCTACACTGAGTCTCTCTCTCCCCTTCCTCTTGTCTAAGTCGGGGACAAGACTTGGTTGATGTATGGGTACTATTAGAGCAAGGTTCATGTCTCTGCAATTTGTATAACTGTTACAATCACTATAGAGCAAACCACCTTATTCTACCGCCTAGATTCCACTGTTAGAACGATGCCTCAGTGTTTATGTGAAAGCAATACATTTTGCCTTAGTATTAATGTGAAAGTAATACATTTTTACTCCTTGTCTACAAAGGTAATCAATCTTCTCTTTTTTCTCCTATTAGCTGATTTGGCCTTTAACCTTTCTGTGCTTCAAATCTTAAACTCTGCAACATGTACTCATTTTAAAGATTTTTTTTTTTTCCTAAAAACAGCCAAGAGGCCCAGGACATCATTTTGTCTAAGGGCCCGCACACCACTCCTAAAAACAGCCCCAGGAGTTGTTTTGGCCTCTCCAGTTAGTTCTGCCTCAGACATAGCTGCAGTGGAGGGTCCTGAGCAATCGTATCATAAATAGAGCAGTTTCTGGCCATCCTGTATTCAGCATTATGGAGGAAACCTGTGTTTCAAATTCATCTGATGCCTGTTCTAAGTGAGGATCCAGAAAGGAGCCATCTTCTCCCTAAGTATTCAGAGGGGCATGGTCCACCAGGTGCCTCAGAAAATCCCAGAAAAGTGAGAGCCAGTGGAGCTCCTCATGGAGTGTGGCTGAAGCTACCACATGCTCCTGATGGACATGCTCCTGACTAAGGCTGGGCTGCAGGTCTTTCTCATCTTCTGCCTTTTACCGGTTGCTTTTGCCTTAGGAACCCATCCAGAAGCTGTAGGGTCAGGTTGACTCTCTTCTTGACATTCATGCAAAGCTGTTCACCAGCAGCTTCCTTATTTATTCTCCTTTTCATAAGCTGTCATTGGCTGAACATCAGGTTAAGAAAGGAGGGTGTGAGTGCTGGGTGTGAGCCTGCTCAGATGAGAGGGTAGGTGGCTCCTTTTGGTGGCACCAGGGGCTTGGTGAGAAGCAACCAAACTAGTGCAGGAGAGTCTTTGCCTTCTCACTGTCTTCTCTTCCTACTGCAAGTTTATGTCTGCCAGTTGTAATCTGGGTTAATGCCCAATCAACTTCTGTTTCTAAACTTTTGATGCAACAGCTGTCTCTGGAGGTGGAGATCTCTGCCCCTTGAGAAGGAAAAGAGCAATTATAATTTTTACAGTTTGTATTTACTGCTGGCCTTTTTTTCTGGTTATAATTGTTAAATAGTTCGTTCTCTGAGTTTTGAACTTACCTTGTAAAGGCTTGATCTTTACAAGGTTCAGAGAGAATCAGAAGAGGACTTGTTGCCAGCACTTTTGAGCTGAGCTCCAAACTGTTTCCTTTGTTCTGCTTGTAGCCATTATTGATTCCTGTGAGTTGTGATGGTGGTTTGACACATTCCTTTTTTTTTTTTCCAATTATTTCAGGTTGCACTGTAGTTTAGAGGGGTTTCTCCTTTATTATGTTCTCAAGGATTAGGTATGTTAAAAGAAAATAAATGGATAAATTATTCCAATCCATATGTGCAGAGGGAGGACTGTGACCTTTCCTTGTCTCCATTGAAACCCTCCATATTCAAATGTTTCAAAAGAGACCTAACCTGGGTTTAGTTTCGTGCCTAGTTTTAGCAACTACTCTGCTGTGAGGTTGGCCTGTTGTCATTTTGAAGGAGTATTTCATATCCCATTGAGCAGTTTTGGTTTTATATAACTATGTAGGATGCAAATTGCAACATTTGTGAGTGAAAAGGGTACAAAAGCTTGTCTTTATTTTGAGGTGCTGCTTCAAACCAGGTGTGATTGTGGGCATTGGGAGCAAGGTAGCCCGTGAAAACATATATTATGTTCATATTTGTTAGGTACATGACTACATTATTCTGTTCTTGTAATACACAGAAATGTGTTTGTGCTCAGACTTGCAGTTTGGAGCAAAGACTACCATAACAGGAATAATATGTTGAGATTTAGCTGCTCTGTGAATTGTAGTACAATAAAGCAGTAATCCATCTCTCCTCTGTTGGTTCTAATTTTTTGTTCAGCTGTGGCATTCTGTACCATGCTGTTTATCTTGTACTTTCATTCACACATGGAACTCATAGTTGTGAAATTGGCAGATGGTTTATGATGCTTTTCTAGGAGTGGTTGTATCAATCCCAGTGATTAAAAGGCTTGCTGATTTGCTTACCCAGAAGGATTAATGGCAGGCAGTGAGGGCTTTGTTTGAAAAATCCATGCCAATGGATTCAACAGAGGGTCAAAAAAGTAGACTGGAAGTAATCCAGTATTAGAGCTGCATTATGGAGCTTTTTAAAAAACTTACTGACTCAGCAATTGGACATTTCTTGATGAGGTCTGAACTATCAAGGAAAATGCAGCTTCACACTGTTTTCTCAGTCATTCCATGAGGATAAAGTTCAAGCTTTTAAGCAGGTCAGCAGCAGAACTGAATGACATGTAAAACTTTGGAGAGCTGCCCTGCATATTTTGTTTCTGTAAAAAATCAGAAATGTGAAGTATAGAAGTATGACTTTGACCTATCCTCTCCTTCCTATGTAATTTAAACATTCATAAATTCCTGATATAATCAAATGCTTAGGCAGACCAGACACAGAATCACAGAATCACAGACCAAGCACTTTAACCTGCTGCTTAGACTTCTGAAAGTTATTGTGATGGCTTCCTAGGAAGTTGTAGTTGCAAATTGCAAATTACAGTCTACTGTAATAGTAGACTATTAAATTTAAAGTTAAATGTCAAGTATACAACATATAGCCCCGTGAAGAGCAATCTCCTCTGGGAGTTCAGGAAGCTGGTCCCTGTTCTCAAAACCATTTTTAAAGTGTATGCAGTGGTCCTTGAATAGGAACAGAGCTACCATATCAGCCTTTTTCATGCTCATTCTCTCTTCAGTCCTTTGCCTCTTCCATTCTCAATTTCCCAACTCTGAGAGGAGGTAGGTCCCTCTCAGTTCTGCCTCTTGTCAAATGAGCAGGGCACTCCTGAGCAGTGGGTTTCAAATGCTCTCATGCTGGGAACGCCCAGGTCCCGCCCCTGTCAGCAATTGTGCTAACTACTGGTTGCCCCAAGGTAGGGGCACCGAGGTAAATTTGGCTTCGTCTGACAAGTGTGAGCTTCCCTTTCCAGTCAGTGCAGGTTGCCTTAGTCATTTGTGAGTGATTTGTTCAAAACGCATCAACTAACTTTATTTGCTTGGGGAATTTAATTGGAGTTAGGTACACCAGAGTTTAAATGATAGATAGACACCTCTGCATAGACTAAGGTGCTTCTCCATATGCAAAGATATCCATTTTGTGCTTATGAAATTGAAATGGAGTTGTTTCTTGACTGCATTTCTGAAAATGAGGAATGGGCAAGATTAAACAGTCCAAACACGCCTATTTTGGGTCCCTAATGGACTGTAGGCAATTGGTGTATGGTCATACAGACACAGTGTTGCCATCATTCCTTCTGTGATTTAGCTCATTCGGAATATTGGTATCCTTTCTTAAATATAAATTGCATCAATTTTATTTCTTTTCCTCATTACATTATCTCAGTTTTGGCACTTTGTGCATGCTTCAGCTGTTATTAAATACACATTGAACTAGCTCCACTTGCTTTTTGCTTCCAGCCCTTCCTTGTGATACCTTTGCATTTTTAATCTCACTCATGGAGTCAGAAACTACAACCTGATCAACATGGTGGGGGTTGCTGGGCAAATGAGAATTCCTTTGTAAAGTACTCTTTCTAAGTCTCTTCGAAATCTCACTTTGAGATTTCTGTCCTGTAGTCTGACCAAGAGTTGGTCTTTTATCGCAGCTAATCCTCTTAGAGTTGCCAACAGTTTTTCAGTCTTAGGTAAGCCACAAATATTTTTCAAGGTTTAATTTATCTTCTGTCCTCAAGGTTCAGACACGCGTGTTTTGAAACAAATGTTGGTCTTACATGAAGTATGACTCTTCTCAGCTATATGCAATGCACTTGCACAGTTACCTACCTCTGTATGATTATCAGCCAAAATACATCAAGAACACAGGAATCGGCTACTATCAGACTATTCTCTGCATGTTTTCTCTTCACCAGCACCCATTATTTAAAGGACAGATTGTGATTTAGGTCTCTTTCAGCTGTCTTTCATATATCCAGAGTTTCCATCTTTGCTACTCAGATTATTTCCTGTAATTTCATTTTCTTCCTGATGTTAGATGCTGTTCAGATATCACTTTGAACAACAGCGCTTGAGAGACAGACCCTTATGCACACTTTCAGTCACTTCTGATTAATGGAGCACGTGCTTCATCACAAGATCTTCCTAGGTCTTCCAAGAATGAGCAGAATTCTGTAAAGATTCAGTTCTTCTATCATACAGTATTTGTGATTATATCAGCAAGTTTACTCAATTGGAGTGTTGTCTACAGAATCTCTGGCCCAGCTGGAAAAATCTGTCTTATAAACCAAGCATAAAATTGTTAAACGTGCCCAAATAACCTAAGACCCTACCTGCAAAAGACATAAAAATAATTAAAATTCTAGATTTCATTGAAAGTACTTCTACGTTCTTTTGCATTATTCATTCTGCTAGATTTAAATCCAGGGATTTTAAATATGCATATTTTCCATATTGTTTTAGCATACCCTGGAGAAGCTCCATGTAAGCTGTTTTTAATTAGATTTGTGTTAAAGAGAGACTGCCTTTATCCTAGTTGAGCAACTAGATATGTTGAATACTTTTAATGGCAGTCTCTCACTACACTAAATGTATGTGTGATCATTTATTGTCTTTTTTTCCAAATTACAAAGACAACCAAAAGTAGCTTCAATTAATAGACGCGTGACACTGGTTTTATTCTGACCTCACAGGTAGTAGGTGGGAATAAACTACTTAATAAACACCTGAAAAGTGAATGAACTCAAGATGCCCATTTACTTAAAATGGAGGATATCTTCCACAATCAAATATTTTTCCTTTCATTCCTTCATATGGGGACAGAACACTTTTCTGTACATTTTCTTTTGATTATTTTTTCCAGAGATTTTGTTTTGACTAGAAAGGATTAACATAACAAGGAAAAAAGCCATGCACATGCGTAGTTTGTGTTGCTGTGAGGAAGAGTGAGCAGTTAAAGACATGTAAGGACAGCACATTCATTTCTATTAATCTTCTCAATATAAGGAAAAGTTTCTCAAGCAACCCAATTTTAGCTTTGACCTCACAACTACCTAATATATTTCAGTGTTTTGTTAACCTTCTGCTTAAGTTATTTGTCCAGCCCAAATAGTTTAGGTTGTATCGCTATCTGCCTATGTCCGGCAATAGCTGATGGGGCTGAGCATGTGTGAGCTCCTGTGATTAAGGACATGTGCATGTCCCAGTGGTATAAAGTGGTTTTGAAGAAAAGAATGTGAGAATTTTGAACCATATTGTGGAAGAGACTTGTAGAGAAGAAACTGTCTGTACAGATTTGTCGTGTGCAATTTTATAGATACATTATTTGCTGCAATGATCAGAAATGCAGTGTAAATATGGGTTTGCATAATAGGCAGTACATTTGCTATCTAAAGCCACCGTTACACAGCTAGCTACATTCTGCTCTGTGACCAGTTTCTGTCAATGCTTTTCTATTAACAGAGTACCATAAAGACACATCTCACACTAAAAGACAAATACTAGGACTTTCCAATGGGAAAATTCATACAATTCTGTTGTCCCTTGGATTAAGGAACAGTTAATTTTGTAACTTTGGAGTTTAATAATTTTTTTTTCATAGTTACAAAAGAATCATCGCATGTAGGCTATGGAGTCCATAGGCTTCCTATTTGAGAACTGGACATAAAATTGGTTAGGACAAAAGTAAGCTCATTCTACTTTGCAAATTCGCAAGTGAACATAAGATACCAACATTAATAACATAATTGTCAAGCTTTTCCTTTAAGGGAAAACTGTTTTTATTTACCTTTCTGGTTTGATTGCTAGATGTTCATCTAATAAAGACCTGTAGAATCTAGATTGAATTCTAATGGGACTTGTCCCTAATTTTAATCACAGTTTATAGTTTTTATCCATCTGAGAAATATCCCTTTTGAAAGTCTGATCTTCCTAGAAACTCTTAAAATTACTTTGCTTTTAGACTATAGACTGTAACTATCAGATCCCATTCTTTAGACCTTATTTCACTACGCTTCTTCTATTGTGTAAGGTATAAAAGACTTAACACTTTCCTGTTCTGTGCTGAATAAATAACTCCCTATTATAAAATTGAATGTGGTCTCTGGAGTGTAAATACTGTACTCTCAGGACAAAATGATTGGCACAGCTGGTCTAGTTGGATGACAGAAAAATTGGAGCCATTGTCTTCTGGGGACCTTGAAGAAGAAGCAGGGAAAGAATCTGGAACTTACCCACAATTTTTTCTCCAGGATTAACATTAAGATTTTCTTATCTACTCCATAGAGCACTGGTCCTCTACCATATAAGCCTTATTGAAACTAAACCTTATTCAAAATCAGATTGCAGGTAAAAAAGAAATTACCTATGTTTTTCGATTCTTGTTTTCTACTGGTTATTGTGTGACATTTCCAAGCTCAGCAAGTCTTAAGTTTTCAAAAGACTATTTCTGAACACTATATTAAAAGCAGTGATGGCTTTAGTCTGATTTGGAGTGAGTAATCATGAAACTGAAGGGAGAATGTTTTTTTCTGTAAAAAACTACCATGTGATAGATAACTTTGAATCAATCAAACAAACCTATTACCAAAGTTGCTGACACGGGTGGCTTCTGCCAACATCCACAGAGAAATTGACTTCTGTCATCACAACACGACACAGAATAGGCTGCTCTGTGGGTTTCCTTTGCAAGGGAATCAGGTGAACATCTTTGTAGTACTTTTGAAGAAGAGATTACACCTCCTCACCTGAATTGGTGGCTGTCATAAGGTTTTCCAAAAAGCACTACATAAATTTTAGTTTTTGATGACTTCTGAGATTGAATTCAGTTGAGCTGAAGCCTTTATTGCATTGAATCGCAATGAGAGCCAAGGACCAATGGACATGAATAAGAATTAAAGAGATGCAAGAAAATGGCCCTAATAAAAAAGCACAGCACTTGGATGCCACAGTTAGATTGAGTCCTGAATTGTCTTTGATGGGTTTCTCAATCTTGTCAGTAATGATGGTTTCCCATGGTGCCAGCAAACTGCGAGCAATTTTCTGCAGTAGCTGCTGTGACCTGATTGTATTAAGATGAAATGTTGTCAGGAGACATATACAAAAGCTTCTCCTTGCTTGTGTCTGATGCAAGGAAAAAAACCATCTTTCTCTGCTTGGTGAAGCATAGAGAACCTGCCTCAAATCAAGGCTGGAAGAAAATATGTTCGTGTTTCGGTCATGTGCCATTTATTGTAGCTTTATTAGAGACAAGTTTTGTAACTGGAATAAAATGAGATTTTACAGACTATTTTCAATATATTAAATATCATGGGTTCTTTTATGTGGATATATTATCAACAGCAATATTTTGTAGAGTAACCTAGCCTAGTATGAATATTTGTAGATAGCATTGCATTATGCCTAATGCATGTTTTCTGCACATAATTTAAATTTGTATTTCTTAGAAGTAAGCTAGAGTGGCAGTCGTTGAATAGAATAGAATATTTCAGTTGGAAGGGCACTCAAATGATCATCTAGTCCAACTGCCTTACAAATTCAGTTGCTGTTGAGATGGGAGAACAAAATTCTTTAGATGTGTTTATCAAGAAGCGCTGACATAGATGACAGGTATCTACATCAGAGATATTCAGTTCTGTTAAATCCATTAAATTCATTTGAGACCCTTAAGATGATGAGGGTTCAGGACTAAACAACTCTCTAATGGAAATTTATGTATTTTTAATTATAAATAAATATGAACCTAATTGTGCCAAGTCTGGAAACAACAGGGAGTCATCATAGCCAATTAAATTTAAGCAGGAATTCTTGGGAAGGATTTTGGTTAAGGTTTGTGTTCTTGTAGTTACTTTTACCAGTAGTAAAGGAGACATACTAACAGGTATTACATGCAGAACAGTTTCTGGTCATAATCAATAAATCAGAAAATTTCTATCTTTGCAAAATTGCGAGGAATAGTACTTTCAGTTTTAAGTGGATAAAGTACAAAAGCAGTCAGGTACTGCTGAGAAAAAGTAGAGCAACAGTTCTAAATCCTTTAGACATAACATTAGCTGTAAATCACTCATTTTGTTTTATTTTTAGAAGGTGTTTGTTCCTCATTATTGTGTAACTAACAGCAGCCTATAATCCATCATGTAAATCACTCTGGTACCTGAGGATTGGAAGGTAGCAAAAGTGACATCAGTTTTCCAAGAGACTTTCTGGGAAGTCAGGGTTAGTATAGGCCTGTCATCTATAGTCTGTCAGTCTGTAACAGAAAAATATAATTTTCAGGGAAATTAATAAAATCCATCATAAAAACAGAAGAAATGGACATATGAATAAATATGATGAACACTCATGGTGATTTTTTTATGGAATACTTGACTCCCAAAGCCACTGAATTCTTCAAAGTTCTCAGCAAGTACATGGAAAAAGAAGATTGCTAGAATTTCCAGATGGCTTTCAAAAAGATGGCTTTCCCAAAAGTTTTAAGGAAGTTAAGTGACTAGAGAGTTACTGCCTATACAGTTCCTTTCACAGATAGATAGTGGATGAAAGACAGAAACCAAAAAATAGAAATAAGGGGAATGAATATAGGTAAGACCATAAGAACAAGTCTGTTGATGATATTAAAATTAATTCAACAAGGTAATGACAAGGTTCATCAGCAACAAATAACAAGATGAACTTATGTGAATCACTGACTGAGCACTGAAATGGCAGATGAAATGCAATGTAAATTGATATAAAGTGATGCACATAGAAAAAAGGCTGAACTTCACACAGAAAATGAAGGCACTGAGCTCACTATTAATACTCAGGAGGACCAAGAGTGGCCTGGACAGGCTGAGAATCTCTTCCTTTTCAGCTTGAACTGAAATTGGCAGAAGGCAGGTTTGGAACGGTAAAATGAGACAGGTTTTCACCAGTCATAGTATTTCTTGACGCAGAAAAAAATTTTACTCTGGCCTAAGTTCTAATGTGTTAAAGCTAAGGAGCTAAAATCACCCTAAAAATTATTTCAAGCATAGTTCTCTCTCTGATGGTCCCAAAACATGGCCTACATTGGTACTAGCAGATGAAAACAAATAATAACCTTCTTTGGCTGGCACAGAGAGCTGCTGAACTGTGCTGCTGTCACCTTTCACAAGCAGTTATATAGCAATACTGACAAATCTGTGATGTGTTTCTTCACTGGTATTGTTTTGAATTTTGTGAAGATACAAAGGACAAATCCCACAGGTACTATGCTGTCCTGCATGAGAAAGAAGCTTAAAACCTCTGAGGTTGAATCACTCATGGATGATGGGGACAGCTGAGCAAACAGGATGCTTCTGAGCTGATGAAAGGAAGAAATTGCATTTCTGAGCTCCTGGACCCAAAAGCAAAATAGGATAAAGTGAAAATGGAGGAGTTAAAAATATGAGAATTACACCAGCCAATGTGATTGAGGTTGATGGGTACATGTGAGCAAAGTGCAATAATATCTTCCTGGCAGAAAATCCCTGAAGCTGCCTGAGTTATCAGGAGTAATACAATCTCAGTTTCTGATTCATAAGCTTGAGTGAGGTAACTTCACAGATGTCTGCCAAAATGAGTACTTCCAAACACAGTTTATGTGTATTTGAGGAACTACATTGGAAAAAAAAAATCTTCCAAAGAGTTTGTGTGGTTTTTTCCTTTTGATCACACAAGATGTCACAACTTAACAAGTACAAACCCAGAAGAGGGTATGTTAAAGACTTATGTTAAGTCATTTCCCGTTCAATGGAAATAAGTAAATGGTATTTTCATATCAATATCACAGTGTATCTCTACTCTCTGGCAGGTCTTACAGCAGTACTAAGTGTAATGTTGTGTAATGTTGCTTATTATCATCTTCCAAAATTGTTTTGAGTCCTTCAGTAATTTAAGTTCCAGCTTAGACAGGCAGTAAATATATGCTCCAGTAATCAATTTGAGATAAGTGTTTGGAGAAAGCTGTACATACTTAAGCGCTGTTATTATATCCTTTATCCTGCAGGTGTAGAGCATATGAAAAAAGTAGAATATAGCAGGTGGAAATGCTAAAAACCTATTGAAGTTAATGAAACTCATGGATGTTCATCCTGAGAAAACATATGATTAACTACTGTTAAATATGATTTCTTTATATTTTGCCTTGATTGATTATTTGCTTCATTAGGAGGCTCAGATTGGTTAATGTTGGTTCTGGCATTTGTTATGGATGTCGTGGTTAGTCTTTGTAGCTCTAGTTGACAACATTCATTTATTTCTTTCCACATACTGCATCTCTGGTTTAGTTTCTGATGTTTCTTGAGGCCCACTCAAATTCTTCATCCCAATCTTGTGTACCTTTGGCATCTCTCTTGAGTAGATAGTCTGCCTTTTGAAGTGGAAAAATCCCATTAGAAACCAATTTCTTGAATTTTCTTCCTCAAACTTGCCCATACAATTTTTCTATCAGTGGCTCTTTCTGACATCTTTCTTCTTTTCATATCTTATGGCTACCCAATATATATACACATCTCTTTTTGCATCTCATATGTATATTGCTATATTTGAACTGCTCAAGATCTCTTCTGCTCTAAAAATTACCTGCTTGCTTTGCTTCAATGTATTTTATCTGTAACCTTCTGACTCATCTCACCGCGATTTCTTCTTTTCTGACCCTTGTATTCTCCACAGTTGAGAGGGCGCTTAAATTTTCTCCTCCTTTGAAAGATCTTCTGTCTTTTCAGAATCACTCTGCTAGCTCTTTTTCTTCATGTCTCGCTCTCTTTTTGGATTTCCCTCTCAGTCATACAGAATGTAAGCTATGGAAAATTACTTTTTTTAGCAGCGGTGTTATAAAGGTGAAACCTATATTTCTCATTCTGATTTATGGCTTCCATATTGTGTATTTCTGGCATAAAAGGACATTCCTGCTCTCTTTAGAGAGTGTAGCTGCCTGCTTAGGGCCTCACTGTGAATAGATAGAATTGCACTTCTGAAAAGTTGGGGCTGCATGTGCTACAGGAAGTCCCCAGTTACAGGGTAAGCTGGTGGCCCAGAAGATTAATTTGAACCATTTCTTACTGTGAGACGAGTTCTTTGGACACTGGCTAACCTCACTTATAACTTGAAGCAAAATAATCTGTGAGAGCATTAGCAAATAAAGCCTTTGCAACAAAAAAATGCCACAGGAACGTTCTGATATTGCTTCTGACAGTACACAACCTGAATGCTGAGGTGCTCAAAAGATATCATCTGCCTAACATCTAAAATATCAGCTGTCAAAGCCCTTAAAATCCTACTTCTTGAGCAGCATGATTTCTGAGCTGCGGTGGGAGGAAAGGTTATCACATACAGGACTCTGAGATGAATGTGTATTGTACTGGTTTCTTTCAGTTCCTCTAACTTTCACCAAGCATTCTGTGTGCAAAAGAAGAAACTGATTGAAGTGGAAGATAGACTTTAAAATGGATGCTACCTCAGAATTTAATTCAGTTTATAAACAGTTACAGTCAATTTCTCACCAACCCATCTTCATTCAGTTTTTTTCATAAAGATGCAGTGTTTTGCAACTGTTAATAAGACTGCAAACAACAGAGGCCTCATTCACTGTCTGTTCATTTAATGGCTTTTAAATGCTTGCATCATTTTTTCTGAAAATATATCTAAATGCTTAATTAGAAAGGATTATTTCTTCCAATGCTAATCTGAAAGCAACTCTTCTAAATGGGTAAATCTTTATAAGTCTTTAAACTTCCATGGCATTTTTAGTTGGGCGAATCTAAAGGCATTAATGGGGGGACAAGTGTAGAGAGGAAAAAATACCTATCACAACCCAAATCTGGCAAGTATCTTCTATATTACATTGTCTATATGTGACTTAGGAGTAGGTATCTAAGTATTCTGTTTCTGAGGGGGAATTTCCTTGACTTTCATGGTTATAGCAGTTGGTAGTTCACACAATCTGCAGTCAGATGGGAGGTGTCATTGACTTCATTTGTTATATATGTGATGGTTCTGGAAAGTTACTGTTATATTTCCAGGAAATCTGTAAGGCAAATGCCGAGTGTTTTACATTAGTTACAGAAATGCCTAAATAGGTTTTTACCTTAATCTTTAAAAATCTTTCCTGTAAATCTACATCTTCCCATCTCAGAAAGAACATTTGAAAAGATACCCTGTAAAACATCGCTATTTTTCAAATAGATTTTTCTCTTGTTAAGATTTTTACGTAAACTTGGTCCATTTTCTGAACAGAGTAAGACAAACACTGATGTTTCTCCAGAGCAGCTAATACTGAATTGCCTCATCATGAAAAGCAAGTGTGGATGAATCCTGCAAACACACAGTGGCACACTCCCAAGCTCCCCTTCCTACTGCTTCCAGATTGAGGTGCCATTCACTGGGCACAAACAGGAGGACTGAAATGCCAAACACCTGAGCTTAGTGTGGTACCTGTGCATACCCACACTTAAATATCATACCGGTTTTCCGTCAGAACCATCTGGCTCCATCTGTTTCTTTCTTCTTTCAGGGGCTAGCACTGGCCATTGCAACCTGACCCAGGGGGTTTCCAGCTGAGGAGTCCAGTCTGTGTTCTCCTTTTTCATACAGGGGTTCAGAAAATACATGGGATGGGGAGGGTGCACCCCACTATTTTTGGGAAGACTCCTACCTGCAGAATTGCTGTGTGAGGCTGTAGTGCATTTCAGGCATGGGATGGGATAGAGGCACTGGAGAAGGATAAGGAAAAATCAAAAAGCTGCTTAAATCATCTTGCAGTCATTTTGTTGATTTATAATATATATGGATCTATTCTGAATATTTTACATAGAGATATCATAACCAAATTATTTTTAAAAGTTGTCCCAGTAATTTTGTCAGTTTTTGAGAATTATTTTTGTCTATTGTATGCCAAATACATGTGCAATGCTCTCATGTCAGTTTAGCACCGTGGGGAAGTCATTATTTCTGCTTAATACTTCTTCCTCATGCCCAAGAATTTCATTAGTACTTCTTGTCATAACATCATCCTGGGAGTTTATGTTCTCTCTCTGGCTTCATTATTTTCCAGAGTTCAAACCTCCTATTCTTTAAGTAAGGCCTATATTTTCAGTTCCTAGATGTGCTTACTTGCCCAGGAACTGGTTTCTGTGCCCTATTTCCTTCTCCATATGTGAGTTTACAGGCATTCTTTGTGTAATTGAAAAAATGAGTCATATTGTTTTGTTATTTATTTCTCAATTTTTAAAAAAATGTTTAATGGGATCATCTCTAGAACTCAGCTTTATGAAATTACACTTTCCACATTGTGAGAATTATTGGATAATTTTAGATCACTTAGTATGCCAAATGAATGCTTTACTGGTATTGTCTGGGGTTGCGCTACTTTCTACTGAGTTAATAGTTAATGTGATTCCAGCTGAATCAATACAAAATTCTAAGAATATCCCAGGTTGTAGTTACCAATTTATAGCCTCCTAAAGTAGTAGAACTGGGTATGGCTGCCAAGGCTTTCATTATGTAACCACAGATGCAGTGTTTCAATGTTTTCCCATCCTCTAGAAATCATATCTTTGGCGATCTTTTGTTTCATCATTCGCAATATTCATACTTCTTTGTTTTCCTTTGTTGCATACTGAAATGTTAGAATACTTCAAGATTTCTTAAGCATCCTGAGTATTAAGGGTTTTATGTAAAAACTGGTAATTGTGGTTGAAAAATTATAAAAAAGAAGCTGATTAACTAATTCTTACCCCTAGTCCATGTTAGGTATTTATCCCCTTAAGTAACTCATTCAATGAAGAAATCTTTTATCATTCTCATATGATGAGTACCACATTCTACTTTCTGTAAATACAAGTATTACTTGAATATTTGAGCCTCATCAGCATGTTATGAACTTTTATCATTTACATTCGTAACTGAAGATTTTACTATTGCTAAGTATTCTCGCGTTACTATATTTTAAAGCCTTTTTCTTAAGTGCTGTATACCTACCATCTATGATTTTATTCTGGTTGATCTTAGATCTCATCCCCATGTTTCTGATAACATCTATCCTACTTCATAATTTTCCCCTTTATCATTCTCCAGTTTGGCATACAGCCCTTGAGCAAGTGGTGATAGAAAAGGAGAAATGTCATGTAGTTGAATCGTATTATTTGTTCTAGTTCAGTCCCGGTATAGTTGTGCTGGAATAAAGAACAGTGCTTATTTTTAGGTTTACCAAAGCAGTAACATATTTAATATTTTTTTGTTTGCATTGAAATTTTCAAATTAGTATTTAATGAATTTCTAAAAATCATGAGAGATGCAGTTCCAAAAGGAAATCCCAAAGTCAAGGATTTTTTTTAGAATCAACAATCAATGTAAAATAAAATAAATTTTAGCAAAGCAATCATATTTATCTGTTTAGCCAAAGAAAACACACAGTGCTCTTGCAGATAGTTAAGGTCTGACATAGAAATTGCATGTGTCTTTTGAAACAAGCTTTTATATACCTTAAACTTCAATGTAGTTAAATTGCTTCCATTTGCAAATCCTTTTCTAAATATACCTGTATCAGTAGGCCAGGCATCACGTTGTGAATTGAAAATCATGTTGCTTTTTGCTCCCTCTGGAAGTCAGGTGTTGATATTTTTTGAGAAGCTGTTTGCTGTGTAGTTACTGTGCTGGAGCAGGGCTGAAGACATATTACTGTGGTGTCTGCAGTTTTTCGAACATAAACGGAACACCCGTCCAGCCTACTGTGATGAATTTCCTGCACAGTCATGTCCTTGAATCATAAGCAATAGTGAAGCATGGTTGACGGAGAAGATTCTAGAAAAGAAACTTGGGGGATAACTACCTTTTAGAGGAAAAAATATAAGCAATAAATATGGAGCTCAGATGCCGCAATCAGCTCCAGGTTAATTCTTGAAATTATGTGTATTAAACCTTCCACAGGATCTTGGACTTGAAAAGACACAGGTCTGTAGTAATGATTTTAACCTTAATTGATACAAGAATTGTCCTACTAAATTAGAGATTCCTCCATTCTTTAATAGACATGGAATAAAAACCTGCCTTCCGTTATTTTATCAAGTGATGAATGCCTTCTAAGAGAGCTGTTAGTTATCCATACCAAAAAGCCAAACCCTTTGAATACCAAAGTGTAGATTTAGGAGTCTAACTTTAGGCACTCCTGTAGAGGAATTTCTGAGTGCTCTTCAGGGCAAAAATCTCTGTTTCCCTCCTCTGTGTTGGATAAATGGAACTAACAAAAACTAATAGAAAGATAAGAGTAGTGGAGTACAAAAATGCAATTGCATATGTTTGTGTTACTTTCCTCAAGAGGAACTTTTTTTTAATGCGTACAAGCAGTGACTGGACATTTTCTAGTTCTTTTTTTTTAAATTCCAGCTAACTCCAAGAAAGAAGTTTATCTCAGCACCCATTCCCAACAAATTTCCATTTTAATATAGACTACCACTGGGAAAAGAAGGATTGAAAGTCAGTTTTTATATATGGAAAAGAATGTAACTGATAAGGAAAAAGAATCTCAAAAAGATAGTCCCAATAGAAGACAAAATATTAACTATTGAAGTACAAGACTACCATATATTTTTTTAGAACAGGTCATTTGTGATAGAGGATTATTGTGGAAAGTAGTTTTAAAATCTAACCTGAAATACTGATACAATCTTTCTATAACTCACTTAGAACTCTCTCATATGCTCCTTTATTTTTATCATTCCTTCAAAAAATATTTGCCCAGTAGGCCATAAAAATCTTAAGTGACATTGTAGCTTGTTAGTGTCCTAAGTATTATTAATTATTAAAGCAACTGTGTTGTCTTCTTTAAAGTAGTTATCCATCTGAATAATTGATAATATAATTAGTTGTGTTTATTCCTATTACCTAGGGGCTTGTCTATTTACTGTTTTAACACAGCTATCTGGAAGGAGGCTACTGATAATATGTAAAACAGTTTTTAGTGCTTATTCAAGAGGATAAAGGGTATTATACTGATTTTTGATGAAGAATTGCTGCGTGTTTATACAAAAATTATGCTCTACTAGTGTCTCAGGGAGGGAATGTCACTGTGATTCACCTTGTGATATTATAATGTACAGCAGGCAGTTAAGACATTTTTGCACTTCTCTCTTTTTTTTTTCTAACCAAGCAGTTATTGAAATCTATCCCTCATGCAGTAGATTTGTTTAACAGCACATGTAATCTTGTAGCAGTCTTTGTTTCCCACATCTTGAATCAGATGGCAGCATGCAAAGCAGCTTAAAACCAGCAGAATGGCTGTCAAGGGATCAGAGTGGAAAACTGGTAAGGCTAGGAGGAGGGGAACAAGGATCAAGAGGAACTTGGACTGATCTCATGACCATGTGTAACACATGGCAGCCATTCTTGGGTCCTTCAGACTTGGCAGATTTTTGGCTAATACTGCGAGAACATTATAAATTGTGAATAGGATTTGCGAGGGCATTGTGTAAAATATTCATTGGTTGTGCGGGAGGATTGGCTGTAGAGCACGCAGGCAGTGAGCTGCGCCCTGATTGCTGGGCCTCCAGTCCATGCTGCAAAGTGGAGTTTTCTCTTAGGACAATCCTACTATTGCATTAGACACCTGCATAGGGTGAGATGTGCTTTTTTTAGCTCGCTACTATAAGCAGAAAGAAGAGCAGCCTCTCTAGTTAAGTTGAGCTCCACTAACAGTCACAGGTATAGCATATATGATGAATGGTTCATGATTCATTCTTTGGCTCACAGGGTCTTTGCCCTGGGAGTGTGTGGTGTGAAAAGGGAAGGAGCTCTTTGCCCTGTCATAAAAAATGAAAGTTGTCTCAGCATGGCTGTAAAAAATTATTAAGAAAATGATAAGGGAAGACATAATCTCTGTGGAGAGTGGTTTAATTGTGATGCTTCAGGAGGGGAGTAGTTGTACCAACAGCCTTTCTCAGCTTCTATATTAGATTGCACAAAATGCATATAATATTATAGTTTCATACTACATTTTGTAAAGATTTAAGGACCACAAGCTCTGGAGAAATTCTAGGTGGCTGTTGCTTTGTAAAGCAGTGGAAAAACATTGCAAAAACTTTTTAATGGAGATGCCTGCCTATTTTTACATGTTAACGAAAAGAAGTTAACACTTCTTCTTAGTTAGTGCCACTGTAAAAATGGATAATTTTGCTCCCAAGACTTTACTTTAAGCCATTGTCATGCTGAATACACAACAATATCTCTGTTGGTTGCCTCCCAACACTATTTCGACAGCAAAACAAGCATCCCTTCCATTCTTTGCCATGACAGTGGAAAATAAACATCTGGCTATCCATTTCTTCAGCAAATATAAAATGTGGCTTCTGAGAGAGTGTCTATATGTAAGAGCATGTCAGAGAAATAATGCTTTATCTAAGAAAAAGACCCCAAGAATTCTTTAAAATCACAGTGTACAGCATTAACATCTGTTTTCAAGTGTGTTAAGAGCCAACAACTCAGTGTCAATTTGGTCTGACTTTACGGTATTACTTGCTTGATTGTGGCTGTCACTGGAGGAGCTGAGCATTTCGATATCATCCAAAGCCCCTGAGAACAATTCAAACCAGCTGGTATTCTCCTTATTACATAATTACAAAGTATACGGTGCCATTTGGCATACTGAAGAGGCACTGGGGGCCCACTTCTCAAAATATTTACAGCCTTTTATTCTTTTCTAAACAATCATTTGCGTAGTAAAAGTGATATACAGCACACCAACATGTGGATTTACTTTTTTCCCACTGTCTCAAACATACCTGGAAGTGGCTGTGTTTAGAAGTGAATAGGCAGACGTGAGATGGAACTGGCAGGGGAAAAGGCTGTAATCTTTTCAGGAAAAACTTTACATTGACTCAGTCAGTGAAAGATGAGGAATCTTTCAAAGAAAACCTGAAAGATGGATAAATATTTTGCCTATGCGAAAGCATATCATGAAACATCTGCCCTGGAAGTGGAGAAGCTAAGAAACTAGGAGAAGTTGCACGTGAGCAAGCTGGTCATGACAGGGTTGCTAATGTGTAGATGAGATGCAGTGGCTGCATCTTGTTAAGAGATGTGTGTGTCTGCATGGATACATCTTTAAGTAACATATTTTTGATTGAGAGATTGGTTTCTTTCTAAGGCCAAGTTGCTAAAATTCTATTTTATCTGAAGTGAACAAAAAGCCATGGAAATTATCAATAGCTGAGATAGCAGGGGGGGGAAAAGAGGGGGAAAAGAAGAAAAATCTGTTGGATTTTCTGTCATTGTGTGAAAGATTTAAAGTTGCAAAGGGGTAGGAGAAAGGTGGTTAACTGAGTATTTTCTCCCTACCACACCAATAAAATATATGCAATTCCTGTACACCACAACTTTTGAATTACAGACCTCTTTCTGATGTTAGCACCCAAACTTACTGTCATGCCATGTGTGGGAGGCATTGCACAATGTAGCTAAGTTCCATCTAAGCCCCAAAGTCTTCTCAAGTTTTCTCTTATTAAATTCATGTTGGTAAAAAGGAATCCCATACAGCAATGTTAAATGATTGATTAATGAATGTTTAAAGGTTTTCATCCTGTGTGGTACAGGTTTTTTCTCTGTTTTGTATTGGTTTTAATGAAGAGATCATTTAGCCTTTTAAAGAGATCATCACCAAATTTTACATCTTATAAAATTGTTTTGAGGAGGAAAAAATGCTAGCTGAAAGTGAGCATAGGCAAATTATTAGATACACTATAGGGAACCTGGTATTTACATATTGTCCAGGATCTGAATGGTGAATCATTGATATGAATAGATATGATTAGTTGTAAATCTCTGCACCCCCATGGGGAGTGCTATCATTCAATTTCCACACAGCAAGGGTTACTGAAACTAATTTTTGGTGCCTGCGTTTCCCGCTTTAAAGATGTTTTAATGCATTGCATAATTTGGACTGCAAGTAAAGGTATTATAAGTATAGAATCAAAATGAGAAATGTAATGGCAATCTGAATGGACTGCCATAAGTGGCTTGCTGAGTACAGTGACACAGTCTGGCAGGTGCCACTGTGTAAAGCTGCAGACCACAAACCTTACTGAATTCTGAACTATATTTTACCGTCTGGTCAACTGCAGAATTTGACTGAGTGCTAATGAGTTTCACAGCTGACTTCCTAAACCTGTCCAAGAGATAGAGCAAAGAAAGGATGCTGCTGTCACATAAAACAAGGAGACAAACAGCTTCATCACGCAATGTCATGTTAAATAACCAGACATAAGCAGACCATTGTATCACCCATTGCACTATTTCTTAATTTAGGCATACTACCAGAGTACCTGTCACAGGAGATGCTACAAAAAATTACTTTAAGCCTGCTGGGCATCTGGAGATGAATTTGTCGAAGAAAATACCTGACTGTATTTTAATGTATGCTGGTTTTTCAAGAGCTGCATGAATGCTCAAATAGGAAACCATGCCACTGACTGTTGCTTTATAATTCAGTTTGTCCTCTGGTTCTCATTCTTTATGATTCTGCTGGTTTTGCCTTGCAAGCTTTTCTGAGCAGAGACAAGATCACAAAGGAAAAAGAGGTAAATTGAAGGATAAAAGAGTTTCATTTATGACAAAACTTATCAATTAGCCAACAAAAGGAAACACTCTGCTGGACCACAAAAAGGAAGAATTGCTTGGGAGTTTGAAGGCTGGGGGCAATCTTGTCTAGAGTGATCATGAAATAGAAAAATGGAGAAGTTCGGGATCTTGCAAGGAGTTAACAAGGCAAAAAGCAAGATCACAATACTGGGCTTCAAGAGAACATGTTGATGGATCTTCCTAGAAGAATACCACATGATATGGCCCTGGAGAGAAGAGGTATCTAGGAGAGTTTGTGTAGTGAGTTGACCCTGGCCAGATGCCAGGTACCCACCAAAGCTGCTCTCTCACTCTCCCTCTGCAACTGGACAGAGGAGAGAGAAAAAAAACAGCTAAGAGTTCATGAGTAGAGATAAGAGCTGGGAGAGGTCAGTGATTGATTACCTTCAGAGGCAAAACAAGGCTCAAAGTGGGGATAATACTTATATTTATTACTGACAGAATAAGAGCCAAAGAGTGAGAAATAAAACAGTGTTAAAAACACCTTCCCCCCCCTCCTTCCTTCCATGTTCTCCCTCCTCCCCTCCCCAGGGTGCAGGGGGACGGGGATGGGGGTTATGATCAGTTGTTGTTTCTGCCACTGCTCAGGGAGAGGAGTCCTTCCCCTGCTCCCATGGGATCCCTCCCACTGGAGACAGTCCTTGATGGACCTCTCCAATGTGAGTCCATCCCTCAGGCAGCAGCTCTTCCCAAACTGCTGTCCTGTGGGTCACTCCTGCATGGGGTGCAGTTCTTCATGAATGAGCTGTACGGCCCTGGGTCCCCCATAGGGGCCACAAGTCCTACCTGGGAAAAACCTCCAACGTGGGCTTCCCTCTCCATAGGCTGCAGGTCTCTGGCAGGACCCCGCTCCATCCTGGGCCTCCCATGGGGTCACAGCTTCTTTCATGAATACACTTGCTCCAACATGGGCTCCTCCATGGGCTGCAGGTGGGTCTCTGCACCCTGATGCTCCTCCATGGGCTGCAGGGGCACAGCTGCTTCACCATGGTCGGCACCACAGGCTGCAGGGGCCACAGCTCCAGTGCCTGGAGCACCTCCTGCCCCTCCTTCTGCACTGACCTCGGTGTCTACTTTGTTGTTCCCATGTTCTCACTCCGCTCTTCCCTGGCTGGAATTTCTTCTGTGCAACAACCTTGTTCTTAAATATGTTATCACAGAGGCATTACTATTACTCCTAATTGGGTTGGCCTTGACCAGTGGCAGGAAGTCCATTGGCTCCACAGAAGCCAATGCTTCTAACAGAAGCCATCCCTGTAGCCCCCCGCCGCTACCAAAACCCAGCCACAGAAACGCACTACAGTTGGTTTATTTTCCAGCACCTCCACTTTCGAGCTTGATGGTGATGCAGTCTGATATGCAGGAAGTGAGGCAATGTTAGCAAGAAGCCTCTGTGGATGAACAAGGAAGTCCTGACAGAACCCAAATATAGTAAGAGGAGGTAGCAGTCAAGAGGTGGAGACAGCAGTAGCTGTCTCAGCAGGGATACAGAGACATCATCCAAGTGCACAGGGATGGATTTAGGAAAGCCAAAGCGAGGAGCAAAAGACCATGTACAAAATAGGTGCTGATATAGACTTAGGGCTTAGATCTGTGGTCGCACAGACTGATTTCTGTTCAGAAGTGGATCTGTTTATCCTGGAACCTGTTATCCTAAAAGTAGCCACAAAACATAGAAGGAAATCCAGATTTATTTAGTTACTTAATTATTTAGTTTAGTAAAATCCACAAATCAGCTACAAATAAATCACCAAAGTTTACCTACATGGATTTCATATTTGTTGCCATAACACACAACCTGTTAAGGAAACTTGAACCGGTGTGTGATGGGTTTGCATGGCAAGGTTTTGGTAGCAGGGTTGCTTCTTTAAGAAGCTGCCAGAAGCTTGCCCTATGTCTGACAGAGCCAATGCCAGCTGGTTCCATGACGGACCTGCTGCTGGTCAAGGCTGAGCCAATCAATGATGGTAATAATGCCTGTGTGATAACATGTTTAAGAAGGGAAAAAAAAGTTATTGCGCAGAAGTAAATGTAGCCAGTGAAGAGACAAGTGAGAATCTGAGAGGAACGGCTCTGCATGCACCAAAGTCAGTGAAGAAGGATGGCAAGGAGGTGCTCCAGCAGCCAGAGCAGAGATTCCCCTGCAGTCAATAGTGAAGAAAATGGTGAGGTAGGTTATTCTCCTGCAGCCCCTGGGGGTCCGTGGTGGAGCAGAGATCTACCTGCAGCCCATAGAGGAGCCTCATGCTGGAGCAGGTGAATGCCTGAAAGAAAGCTATGATCCCATGGGAAGCTCATGCTGGAGCAGGTTCCTGACAGGACCTGTGGACAGAAGAGCCCACACTGGAGCAGTTTTGCTGGCAGGACTTGTGACCCCTTGGGGAACCCATACTGAAACAGCCAGTTTAAAGGACTGCACCCTGTAAAAGGGATCCACATTGGAGCAGTTAATGAAGAACTGTAGCCTATGGGAAGGACTCACACTGGAGGAGTCCTTGGAGGACTGACTCTTCCTGAGAAAGAAGCATCAGCATAAACAAATGTGATTAACAGATTGTAACATTCAATTTCCTCACCAGCTTGGCTCTGTGTAAGCACTGGTCAGCAATTAAAAAACCCACCTCTGTATTATCAACACTATGTTCAGTGCAAATCCAGAACAGAGTCCTATACTAGGCACTCTGAAGAAAATCAACTCTACCCCCAGCCAAAACCAGCACACCTCCATTCCCCATCTTGCTGCTCTGATTTGATTGGTGATAAATTCAAATAATTTCCCAGAGTCAAGTCTGTTTTGCCTGAAATGATAATTGCTGAGAGATGTCTCCCTGTCCTTATCTCAACTCATGAGCCTTTATTATATATTCTTTCGCCTGTGCAGCTGAGTAGTGATCGATCGGCTTTGGTGAGCACCTGTCATCCAGCCAGAGTCAAAGCACCATACAGCATAAGAATGCTTCATAATGGAAGTCTAATTTCTACTAGTAAGACAGATTCCTTAAAATAGGCTGCACATAAATCTCTAACCAGGCAATGGGTCTTTCCATGTTGCAGCTGGAAGGTTGCTGTGGGTTAAACACTCGTCTTCCTGAACGGACTTTGCCCTTCACCCTGGCACTTCAAATGCATGTGCACATAGATTAAAAGAGGACATTAGACAGGAGTCAGATTTAAAACAGGTTTCTGTCTCCTTGCTTGTAAGTTCTGCTTAACAGTCAGTGCAGCTTTCAAATAGTCAGTCTTTCTCTTTGTCGCATTTCCAAAATAGTATTTCTTTGCATTCTGACATCTTTTAGCACCTCTGTTCCCTCTCCAGCTACTTTAATATAGCTGTGACACGTGGCTCCATCCTGTGTGATTATGTAGTTGTTTATGGAAACTGGAAAAAGCAGTTGTAGCTAGAAGCCTGTCTGCCTTGATACAGATAGACTCTACTAGTAGTTATCCAAGGCTGACCAAAAATTCCATTAATTACATGCAAGTATTTTTCTCTCCTCAAATCTAAGGTATTTTATGCTCTGTTCTGTTTCTGATTGCTTCTGAGACAGAAACTTCAGTGTAAAGTAGACATAATCCTCTTTAATGACACAGGCAGAGTGAATAATGAATTGCATGTAGAACAGGCAACATACCTCTCCAAATGTACGTAAAACAGTATTGGTGCTTTGTTCCTTGATAAGTTTAAATCCAGTTTTTAGCTAGCAGATTCAGTAGTCTGTGTGGTGCTACTATGTAATTTAATTATATTTAATGATTGCATTCAATACTATTATTAATAAAGTTCAACAGAAAGAATAGTGTTATGGAAAAGCAATAGTATCCCCTATGACAGCTCAAATAAGGAAGTAAACCTTATTCTATTGAACATGTGTTGTATCCTGATATGATTAACTTTAATTTGTGTTGAAAAGACTTTTCACCTGTTATAAGAGAATAAGCTTTTCACACATGGTTCAGTTTCTTTTACTGGCTTTAATAATTACATTTATCTGGTAATAATTTTTCTCCTTTACAAAAACGTGCAGTAGTTTTTTTGTGTATGTATAATAACTTGGATTGCCCAGTTTCTTAATCCTGTAAAGGTGCACTTTAAAAGTCCATTCATCTTGCAAGAGGAAAAGAACTTCTATTGTGCACAACTGGTGTCAAGATACCCAAAGTGGATAATGCAGTTTCTGTTCTTCTGAGTAGTATTTGTGCAACTTTTAAAAGGTTCAGTATGTCATTGTTTTAAATCAGAATTGAAACCATATTTGCTGAAAGGTTCTAAGAAACATCACTTTAAAATGTGTGTTAGGCCATTAAAAGTGATACCTTTTTAAAATGCATGTCAGCTAGCATTTTGCTACTTGAAAATAGAAAAAAACCCTAAAGCTTAATGAAGCAAATGCATCAATTACATAATTAGCTTAAAAAGCAAAAGGGAATTTCGTGTCACTTTTACTTACTGAACCTCAGGATGTCTTATTAATTTACACGTTAGATTTTTCTCATACAGAGGTCATAGTGTGCTTGTTACTTCATTTACATAGATGGGGAAAATAGAAGAAATAGAAAAGGAAATTTGTAAAACTTGAAGAATTGTGCCTATTATGGATAAAGAGTTTGCTTTAAAATAGTCTCAACATATGAAATTAAAATGTTGATTAATAAAATCATGATTAATGCAGTTGCAGGAAGAACTTAAATAAGAATAGTACACAGAAAGAATATTATGTCTTGAATGCTATGTTGCAGAACGAGCAATTATTTTTAGAGAAGAACATTTTAGTTTCCCTCTGCTAGAAACTGATTACCTCTGTTAGGGAGGCAGTTTCCAGACTTTCTTTCTCTGCTTCTACTTTAGGGGATTCAAATGTCATTTACCTGTTATGACTTATCTTTGCTTACTTGAACAATTACAGGTTCTCACCACTGTACTGCACATACAGGATGAGGCAAGTGAAAGGGTTCCTGCAACTGTGTGCGGGTTTGTAAGCTGATGTGACTTCCCTTAAAATAGTCAATAACCATATCCTTTTCTAAAAAGCACCTAATACCTCCCCCTTCCTGTGAATTAGATATGCAGGTTTTTCGATGGGTGAAGCTTTTTTATCCACAATATTTTTCAGCTGCAGTGTTCTAAGACACTTGTGCAAGACTGCATTGCAAATGAAACAAAAAGCTTTTTTCAGTTTTATCTACTTCATGATACTGTTATGTAACCCAGGAAGGGCCAAAGAAAAGGGGCATCAGTATAATGGTTTTTAAAACAATGAAAGTACTGAGAGATGTTGCATATGTTTCTTACCTGTTCTTGCAAGGCTTTAGTTATACTCCTTAATCTCTAAGTATCCTTAAATCTCAAGTTCCCTTGCATGAGGTTTTTATAATCAAGTACTGCATCAGTGCTGATACAGTTCTTGATGCTGTCATTATAAATTTCTTTTGGATCACACTTCAGTCATTTCTAGACTTCTATTACTGCTCTCTCACATTGATTAATATCCAAGGAAAATAGCTAATGGAAGAGATTTTACCTAGTTAAAATCCTGACCTTGAATTTTAACATCTTGTCTTTGCATGCAACATCTACTCTTGGAAACTGATTGACAACTGACTTTTCTTTGAAGCCCTTTTTTCTTAGAAACAGATTTTCAGAGGCTTGTCTAATTCTTCTAGGTTCTGTGAAAATCCCAGATTAGTTCTTGATTCATTTGACTATTGACTGCACAATACTATTTCCATTATACTGTTAGGCTCTATGTTGAAATAAATCAAATTGTGTTTAACTGGATTTTATGGATATCTTTCTTAGATGTACTTGTAAGAGTTTTTAAAACTAAATTTATAACTATTCTTAAAGCTTAACTCTAACTCAAAATTGTTAATTCCTCAGACTGACCCAAAACACTGAGTCAGAGGAAAAGCTTACCATCAGGCTGCTCTGTAAGTTAGCTGCCAACCTGTTTGGGATGTGTCTGTACAACCACTATAAGCCAGCTCAGGGCTTCTGTGCCTCAGCAGAGGAGCAATATAAATGCAAGAATTTACTTGCCTGTATCAAATTTCTGTGTGAACTCCTGTAACCTGTTTGCAACCAAACTACAATTTCTGACAATAAATCCTTATAAAATAGACCAACATGTCACAAATAGACCAATTTGTACTTCCATATATCATGAGGCTATGTGCTAGAATCAAGGTTACTCAAATCTGTTTCATTCAATCTATTTCAGTTCCCCATTTTAATTCTGCTTTTACCTCTTTTTCTCTTCTTCATTTTCTACATCATGCTTCAACTACAGACCAGAAATCTCTAGCATACTCTGCGAGCTTGCATAGCTGCCTTTTGACCTTCCTTCTGCTTAGGGACCATCTTGTCTCCATACCTGCTTTTACTGTACTGCCAATCTGCATAGGCCAACAGGCACAAAAGTAACTGTAATATGCTTGAGGAAGTTCAATTAAGTCTTTTTTTTTTTGTCTCTTTCTTCTCAGTTTCTCTTTTTTTGTTCCAGTTTGTCTTCACCTGCAATCTTACTAAGCCTAGCAATGTTTTTTATCAAAGCAATGTTGCTGAGCTTGTCTAATTTCTCGCCCAATTGGCTTGCCAGCAACAATGGACTGGCTAAATAGTAGCAAACCTGTTAACTCCAGAGGACAAGAGGGCAATATTTTGTTGTGCAGCTATAAAACCACTTCAGTACAACTGTAAGAATTGCAGAAATTTATTGTATTAGCATGCGTAGTATCATATGAACATTTCATAATATTGATACTAAAACGTAAGAATCATCCAAATTATGTGATGCTATGAAACTATTTCCTTACATTTTAGGAGTCTGGGGATCTCTTTCTTTTCTCACTAACACTACTGTCTTCCACATGGTCTTGGTTTTATTGTGAACAGGAGGACATTTCTCTGGGAGATTTTTTTCTTTTATTATCAGCTCTTTTGCTGCAGCTTGTGAGTACTCTCTCCCTCATCAGTGGCCCCCCAGCTTCCCTCCAGGCCCGTCCAGCAGTCCCTGACCCCACACTTGACATTTTGCTGATAGAAGTCCCTTTTGCTGGTGTGCACAAGCCATGCTTGCAGTACAGTCCTCATGCTTGGCCCAGGCTGGGATGACTTGGCATAACAAAATCTAGTGGTTTAGCAAAGGGCTAGGCCATGTATGGAACTACAGAATGAGACACAGGTCAGGTACCATCAATACCACAGTAACATTAATATATAATACCCTTGATAATACTAACAAGTTTCAGTTTATTGCTATTCCAGTGGGAGGCTTCAAACAATCAAGTTAATTCCTGACCTGTTGTCTATTACATGTATGCTCCTTATCTACCCAAGATGATGGGTTATCTTGAAAGTGGAAGTATTTCAGAGAAAAAGGATATTAGAGGACTTCATCAAGTGAACAATCTTATTTAATATTCTCCTTAATGACCTTCACTCACAAATGAAATTTGCTGATAAAGCAGAGATGGGGTCAATCTCAATGCAGAGGAGAAGCTGAATAACAAGTAGGATGAACTAGGTAATATCAAGAGCTGAAATGAATAAAAAGAGATGGATTTTAATAGTAGAAGAGACAAAGCCATGTATCAGAAGCAAATAATAACTTCTGCTATATTCTGAGATCTCATCAGTTAGAATAAAAAAGACTTAAGTGCATTAAGCATTCATAGGATGTTTATGAAATACTGATGAGATTTTGCTGTGCAAAACACACGATAGCAAAAGGCATATGATAAAGTATTTCTAGTCTTTTACTGAGTAGTATCAACTATTAAAAATGTTGATGGAGTTCCTTCCGAAATGCCATGGACCTGTCTGTCTTCAAAAAAGATAAAAATTATATTGAAGTTGCTGTAAATACGGATTGCAGGTAATCAAGGAAATGATGTTTGTTAAGAACAAGTAGATGTTGACTAGTTTTGTGTACCTCTTGCCTAGAAAATTTTTGCAAGTACTGAGACAACCATGGCACTAACTTTCCAGTGAGAATAGGAAATCTAACCAGATTTAAGATGCCACTTGAGAAAGTTCTAAACAGGATTTTGTTGCACATTTGGTCTGGTATAGGAGGGCACTAGCTTATCAATAGGGATTGGTGCCACTGGCAGAATTTTTGTTTTTTCGACTATGGAGCAAATTCTATGGTACCTAGCCTGCTAGGGGTCAGATGGACTTCATCTATCTAGGAAGGGCAAAAGAACTCTATCCCTTAAGTTGTCAGGGCTGATCAGGAAGGTTTGAAGGGGGAAAGGGTTGAAACCAGGCTCTCCAGAGAGAGAGGTGGAAAGCCTGAGTTAGAAGTGATACCAGCAGCCCAGCTGAAGTGCATGTACACCAATGCATGCAGTATGGGTAACAAACAAGAGGAGCTGGAAGCCATTGTGACTCACATGATTGGAGTGCTGCCATGGATGGCTACAAGCTCTTCAGAAGGGACAGGCAAGGTAGGAGAGGTGGAGGGGTGGCTCTGTATGTTAGAGAGTCTCTTGAATCGGTAGAACCTGAAGTTAGTAACAATAAGGTTGAGTGCCTTCAGGGGGAAGGCCAACAAGGCTGACATCCTGGTGGGAGTCTGTTACAGACCACCCAACCAGGATGATGAGAGTGATGAATTATTCTACAAGCAGCTGGTGGATGTCTCGAAATTGCCAACCCTTGTTCTTGTGGGTGACTTTAACCTGCAAGATGTCTGCTGGAAACTCAACACAGCAGAGAAGAGGCAGTCTAGGAGATTCATAGAGCATATAGTATAATTTCCTGCTCCAGCTGGTAAATAAGCTGATATGGTTTGAAGCTGGTTCCCTGCCAAGTCTCCAAACCTTACCACAAGAAGACCCCCCCCCCCCCAAACCCCAGGGAGAAGAGGGAGAAAAACAACTAAGAAAACTCTAAACGAGAGAGAGACAGCTAAAGTGATATATATAAATATATTTACACTTATGTTACAATTATATACAATTGAAATATATACAGTTTCACAAGGGAAAGGGAAGGGGGAAGGGAAAAGGAACAAAACCAAAATAAAATATATATATATCCCAATTAGTAGCCCAATATCTATTCACTAAAAGAGTTAGCAAAGAAATATCTCACTACTCTCCTTGGGACAACCGAGAATCACTCTGGAACGATTGCTGGCAACCTCCGTCTCCCAAGGTCGGCAAGGCCTTACCAGGCCTCGCTCCCCAACACTACAGACTCAAGAGCAGGGAACCTGCACCTCCAAGCTGCCGGAAGGAAAAAGAGCGAAGGCCTTTCCCCCTTTCTTCTTATAGTCTGGCTCACGTAAAAATCGTAGGGAATACTGGGTAAATCTGGGCCCTTCCTTGGTTACAAATTGGTCACCAAGGAAGGCCTAGAGCAAACTACCACATAAGCCTATCAGAGATGGGGCCCCACTAGACCTGCTCTTCTCAAACAGAGAGGGGCTGGTGGGAGATGTGGTGGTTGGGGGCTCTCTAGGGCACAGTGGCCATGAAATAATAGTTTCCAATACTCAGGGACGCAAAAAGGGCCATCAATAAAACTTCTACCCTGGACTTGCACAGGGCACATTTTGGCCTACTCAGAAGACTGGTTCAGAGAGTACCTTGGGAAACAGCCCTTGAAAACAAAGGGACCTGCCCTTTGTTTGTCCCCATCCCCAGGAGAGATGGACATGCTTCAAGAACGCACAAGAGCAGGCTTTTACTGAAAGATGACCCAGCGGGGAAGACAGCCGGCCTGGCTGAACAGGGAGATTTTGAAGGAAATTAGGTGAAAAAAGAGACCTTACTGACTATGGAAAAAAGGGCCAGCTATTCATGAAGAGTTTAGGAATATAATTAGGTCATGTAGAAAGAAAATTAGAGAGACAAAGGCACAATTTGAACTCAATCTAGCCACTTCTGTGGAGGGATTCTGCTTGTGCAGGGCCAGCTCGATTAACAGAACCCCTGGTGTTAACTAGCCAGGTGGCCTTGGCTAAGTTCTTATCCCAATTCTTCTAAGTTCCCTCACCTAGTGCCTTTAGAGTTGTCTTCAACAGTCCATTACATCTCTTGCTGAAACTTTGTCTCCATCAACAATGTGGAGGAGAGGCTGAGGGAGCTGGGGGTGTTTAGCCTGGGGAAGAGGAGGCTCAGGGGAGACCTCATCACTCTCTATAACTACCTGAAAGGAGGTTGTAGCCTGGTGGGCATCAGTCTCTTCTCCCAGGCAACCAGCAGCAGGACAAGAGGGCATGGTCTTAAGCTGTGCCACAGGAGGCTTAGGTTGGATATCAGGAAAAAAATGTTTTACAGAGAGAGTGATCAGACACTGGAATGGGTTGCCCAGGGAGGTGGTGGATTCACTGTCCTTGGAAGTTTTTAAGATGAGACTGGGTGTGGCACTTAGTGCCATGGTCTAGTAACCATAGCAGTGTTGGATCAAGGGTTGGACTTAATGATCTCAGAGGTCTTTTCCAACCTGGCTGATTCTATGATTCCATGATTATATGAATCACTTTTGCCAGAAATATTTACCTTTTTTTCCCCCATGATGGATTCTTGAGGATTGTGTTTAAGTTTCTTTGTAACAGAAGGAGAGTTTTGCACAGTATTGACTCTTCCCAGCTGCCTGTTAAAGTCTTTTCTTCAGAGAATCTGGGCCTCCTGGTTTGTAAAAAAACTATTTATGTCCCATACTTTCATGATTTTTCATCATCCTAGAAGGAAGCTTGCCCTTCCATGTTAGTTTCTCTGAGTTACCAGTCCCTCTTAAATTTTGCCCTAGTATAGACTGATTCAAGGCAATACCCTTCTGTCTTCTTTGGGTTTTTTTCCATAACTGCACTGTGTGTCTGGATTGGGACAGAAAATGCATAAGCAACTTTATAATGATAACATCTGTGTACAGTGACAGAATCTTTCAGCTGAAGACACTTTTCAGCTTTTTCATAGTTTTTTATTCTCAGTCCAGGTTTGGCTATTCTAAAAATAATATTCCTAGTTTTAGTTCAGATAAAGAAAAAAAATCCCAATGTTCTTTTTCTGAGAATGTCTAAGTATTTGCTTTCAAAGAACTCAAATTACTTTGACAGTGACCAGATATAATGCTGGTTACTTTCCAAGTTCTCATTAAAGATCATTTCAAAGACCTCAGAAAACAGGCATATAATCATTACAAGTGCCTACATCTGAAAAAAAGAGGTCAGTGGATTCATGAGGATGAGAATAACAAAGTCCCCAGTCATTTCACAGAAAGGTAATAATTCAGTTGCCATAAGAATTTTAACAGATACCAGTTCAGCATCCACAAGCAGTTTTCTACCAGTCTCCTAGGCATTCGTATCTTAGGCTTCAGTACAAGAAACTGAGGGATTTACCTTACAGACAATAAGGATTATTGCATTTCTCAGTCAACATTAGAAAATATACATATTTTTCGGCTTGGACATACAGAACTTGACCTTTATCGTATTCCAGAAAGGACAAGATGTCAAAACTCACCTGAGGTATATATTACTGTTCCTGTACTGTTAATTATACCCATATCCTAATTTTCTGGAGCTTTTGGGTTTCAGTGGAAGAAATATTCTCTTTCTCAGCATGCTCCATTTTCCCAAATTCTTAAACTAAGTCTGCAAAAATAAATATTGGGAATCACAGTAGCAAAATACTGTATTTAATAATTTGACTCTCATTATTTCCTGAACCCTTGATAATTTTACAGATGGGCGACTTGTTTTAAAAACATTTCCTATTAGCAGTTATGGCGAGCCCATAGAGCTAGTATGTATTGCAGCTTATACATCTGGAATCCTTATCTGTGCATTTTTCTTTTGCATACTATGGCTTTCAGGTCAAAAGCAGTATTCTCTATCCTCTGAGAAGTTTGGTCGAAATTTAAAAAAAACATCTACCTGTTTGTCTCCGTTCTAGGATTTTCACAACTGAACTAGTTGACTGCAACTTCGGTTGACACAACCAAATTAATGGAGCAATTAACATTAAACAGAAACATTACAGCTAGTAGGTACTACCAACCACTGTCTAGTACTTTCAGTCTGTATACCTAAAACATTTCTGCATGGATGTAATGCTTTGTGAAAAGTTACCGCATCTCACTTAAAGACCAGGGCTGCTTCTTAGGCAAAGAATGTTTCAGTTTTGTTGATTTGCTGCTTGGCTTCTCTATTTTCAGTGTATTTCTGCAGTCAGCACACAAAAGGAAGAGAAGAAGAAAAATGCAAGTTGTTGAATAAGTGGCATTATTTTACATCCTCACAATCCCTGTCTTCCTACCTCTTCTCTTCCAAACTTCACTAGTTCTTCCTTGCCTCCAGCAATCACTATCTTCCCTGCTGAGTAAGAGTTATCTGCTGCTGGGACTGGCTTTGAGTTCTGGGCATTCTGGTTGTCTATCTGATTTCAGCTGTTTAAAATAGGCAAAATATTCTTTCTGTCTCTGCTTTCAGAAAAGAATAGACACTTGTATGAGTCTTACTCTTCTACTTAGATGATATGTAAGAACTTCACTCCTGTTTAAAGCACAGTTAAAACATTTAAACACAGCATACTAAAATGTTCAATTGTATTTAAGGATATTTAAAAGAGATAAAAAAAGAAACAAACAAAAAAACTCCCAAACAAAAAAGTCCATCTTTTCCCCTCAATTCTATTTTTTACCCCAAGATGTACAGTTCGACATACTATAAGGGAACATCAAGCACTATATGCACATTATTGAAGAAAATACCCTTCCTTGTTCAGCATGCCTTATAAGAAAAGAATATCTAGAACACTTTGTTAAAAAAATTTTAAAAATACTCCAGATATGTAGTCAACTGAGGGGAAAAAAAATCCAAAGATAATGAAATGAGTCCCATGGTAAGACCTATTCAGCAGAACATGAAACATAGATCATATTTTAAAAATACAGGTACTATCTGATAGTCTGCTTTGAATAAAAGTTTGCTGTCTGTTAGGATTTCCCCAGGCTGCTCTAGATTAGCTGATAGGAAAGTTGCTGAAGGATGAGAAATGTGTAGCCCTCCCTCAGCATAGTTGTACTCTTGACCTTTGATGAAGAGGGTCTTCTCCAGGTAAGATCTGTTCCCAGCAAGTGATGGGGGTTGAATGTGTGACAGAATATAAAGGAATTTCTTGACTTAGGTAGTATAAAATCTGGTAAGCATAAAGGACTGTTATTTTTGGCACTGTAGTTCTCTTTGTATTAAGCAGATCTGGGGAATTTTGACTCCCTCTCCTAACTTCAAGAAACAGAAAGGCCCAATAGGTGTTACTCACTGAGAGTGTATCAGATTATTCACTGCCATTTTAATCAATGCTAATTTTCTCCTTTATTTTTTCACAGCTTTATTATCAAATTCACACACAGTTTTTAACTCAAAATACTGTTTGTAGCTATTCTACCTTCAGGTAGATGCCTTGAAAATTTACCAGCTATGATTACCAGTTCCAGTGAAGAAAATACTAGGGGGCATTTTTTCGTTTTCTTCTTTCTCCTCCATGCTGCTCCAAAAGACACTGACATGTAGTACTTCTTTTTGACACAACAGTTGCTGTGGGAATCTGAAAGTTTACCCCCAGGTCCTTTGCAAAAGTGCACCTTCCTTATGGAAAAGGTGTTTCTATGGTAACATTTTACTGGAGGCCATAGAACTTATACAGGATGTGCTGTAAGGCTTCTTTTGCACATTATCTGTGTTAAATATGTCAATATAAGTTTATCTGTATTGAGGCAGGTAATAGTGAGAAGAAATGTTTCCCTTGGTGAATAGACTCTCTAGGAGATGTTGAACACAATTCATAAGAATTTTACTTTATTTCAGATTTCTATTCTGTGCTCTTTCATTTTTTTTCTGATGGAGTGCCCTATTTTTCAGTGGTAGTCATTCTCTGAATAATATTGGTTGATTGTATTATCTTTAAAGAACATAACGTATAAGTATCACTTCTAGTTCTTCTTTAATAAACCTAATAAGACTTCTGATTTCCAAGAAGATAGCGTTGGTGTTTTTCAACTTCCTAAGATGTTTTGGTGTTTGTAAGGAAGTTGCTATCTGTAGCAAATGTATAAGACTGAGGGGTTAAGTATGGGGTTTTATTGTTTCTTTTGATTCACTATAGATCATTGTCACCTCTGATAATGGCTTTCACCTTAAAAAATGAGATGACACTTCCCAAATTAAAATGGTCTGTGTTTTCTTGCTGAGAGTCATCCATTGATGTCAGCTTCCATTTATGGCACAGCCTGAGCAAGCAGTAGCGTTGTTGCCTTGTAATAAATAATTTTGGGTTATCATCATTGTTTTATTACTGTGCTATCAGCCTTTATATTTATTCCTATCCATCAGTGAAGGGATTCTTATTGCTGCCAGATATGTGGGCCCATTTTGTTTCCCTGCTTGTTTTAAAATGCTGGTCCTGGCTTTGCATCAGCAATTGTTTTGCTTTAACTATTGGGACCAGCCACAATATGGGTTATTATTAATGTCGATCATTCTCTGCTGGCAAGGGTACAAACAAAGGCTTTAGCCATCACCATGCTATGTTAACAGGAGTCTTAATTAGATCTTCCTTGGCCAGGGAAAGGTGGAGAAGAGAAAATGAGATGAGCTAAAAGAATTAGGACAAATAAAAGAATTTTGTTGATACATTTCTGACAAATTAGCTCAGACTGCAAATAGAGATTGATTTGTTTGGGTGAAATGGATTGGCTTTCAGGAATGTAAGGATCAGACTCTTCAAGTTTAAGGTGAGGGAAGGTATATTAAGAACCAATGTTTGCTTTTCTTCTGGCATTAACCCTAAACTGAAGACTGAGTCTGAAGTTAATACTGTGGAAGCTTCTTACATATACAGTCTTATTGGGTAAAGATCAGCTGTTCTCATACAGAAGTTGGATAAAATGGAAATTCTGAAAGTGAGAAATAAGCTGAGTCATTCCCTATAGAATTAATACTGCCTGCCACCTTAAACATACTGCCACCATGGAGGAGGGTGCCAGCATCCCTTGTGCACACTTCCCCAGAAGACTGAAGAGTCTTAATCACTGCTTGTGCGCTTGGATTCACATCCACTTGAAATGGGTCTTCTCAAACTGAGCTGTGCCAGCGTATGATTGATGCTTATTTTTATCTTTGTCATGTCGAAGCACAAAGAGGGGAGAAGAAACTGTTTGCATCCAACCTGTTGTCATTTGGAGTATTTAATTCAGACAGCATTACTTTATTCTGCTTTCTAACATAGGTGTCACACAATTAAAAGCTTTAGATGTGAAAAATTCATGCACACATGACTTTATCTGGCATTAAGTCTTCTACTTGGAAGAATTAGCAATTCAATAAAATAGGAAGCCATATTTTCAGAAGAGTCTTAGAAAGGCATCTGAAATTATTCAAATACTTTTTAACATGCATTAATTGCCATGCATAAGTTAGGTGACTGCACACAATTTGAGCAGTATGTGCACCATTTGGTGCTTAGTTTCAAACTGACTCAAAATTGGAACATTTGTTTACTTAGCTAGATTTCTTAATAATGTGCTTTGCCAAGACTTTAAGCAAGCCAAGTATTTGTAGCTGCTATTTGCTAAAGATTCTTCCTAGGAAAATATCTCCCAGACCCCAAAAGTTAAATTATTAAGCCAGTTTACCTGAAAGGGTATGAGAAATGCTCTGTGGTGCCACCTGTCCGCTCCTCTCTTTGGTTAATTTCCATCCATATGTCTTCTTTGAAATAAATAATTTCTGTTTTCAAAATAATCTGTTGAACCCTTTTACAAATGAATTGTGCCCAGCCAACTGAAGTCAGTTAAGTCTAGTATCTCAGCCAAATCAAATTAATTAATGCTGGCCTGCACTCCTTCCTCAGGTCTTCTCTGATGTTATACGAAACTGCACCCTGGATAAGTAGCAGGCCTTCAGGGCACCATTTATTTCTCTTTACTTAAGCCTGCTGCCCCCTCTTCTCAGCAGTTCAGAAACTATTTGATACTGCATTTCCGTACCCAAGAAGAAGGATGAGACACAAAGGTTAGTATAAACCTTTTTCTCATCTTGTAGACCATGACAATGTAACTGCTTCCTCACTTCTTTCTTCTTCTCTTCCTTTGATTTCTATCTCCAGCAGCATCAGTATTGCTCTTTTTTACTTTTTTTCTTTTTTTTTTTTTTTAATAACTTAATTCTGTCTTCCTACCCACATTTGTTGCTCTTGGAATGCAACCCACTGATGGAAGACAGATCATGTGAAAGGATAGCAAGGCATTTTAGCATTTTTTTTCATGACTTGCAGGAAAAAGATATTTTGATGTTTTGTTTAGTGGTTTTTTTCATAGTGTTAAAAGACAATGATAAAGTTGAATAAGGAGGTTATATGAAATCTGCAATTTGGCATGCAGGGAATTCTCACTGGAGTTTTCATAGCTCCATCTGTGAGCTGAGCAGTTTTACAGAAATGGATGGAAGTAGGTCCTGGTGATGAGCCATATTCCTCTCATTTTTTTTCCTTATCCAGCAGCAGGTTTTCCTTATCCCTTGAAGTATCAGAAGAGAGCTGTCATTTTTGTCCTGTCATAGGTGGGAAACTGGGACAGGGAGGCAATCCTGTACCCAAGGAAAAGGGAGGGGGTAGAGAGGGTACCACAAGTGCTCTGGGCTGCAGCCTGTACCATGGGATCTTGACCTTTCCTGCAGGATCTAATTTGAAGTAAGGGTCCAATTTAGGGCAGAAATGAAGTTTTCTGTCTTTGCTTACTTTCTCCTCTAACTTCCTTGAAAATTTTTTAATATTTCTATTTAATTCATGTGGAGTTTTGGTGAGAAAGTTCAAACAATATCACCCTGGATATCACTGAGAACCAAGGTAACCCAAGTAACACTCCAATACTGAACCTTCTCTTGTGGCATCAGTATTTTATCCATAATTAAAGTAGAAGTTTCCATTATAAGTTTTATTTTGTATCCTTCAGTGTAATCTATCTAGGAATTCCTATCAGCTACAAAATAGGTTAGATTTCCTACAGGACTGAGAATTTCTCTCTTCATTCCTTCCTCCAAAAAAAAGGATGATACTCCTTAAGAAGAGCAGAGTGTTTATTCTTTTGTATTTAAACAAGAAAGAACAAAATAAAAACTGGTGTTGCAGATAGACTGACATGAGACAATGATTTTTCTTGTTAAATACTTGGTAAATATTTGATTTTCATAGTAGTAATTTATAAAAATATAATGTAATTAAGATGTTTAATATCGTAATTGATAGAGTTCCACTATAATTTGATGGAAGATTTTTTCCATCAATACACTTTTATTGTGGCTATCCTGGGGTTTTTTTCTAGTTCTCATTTATGTAAAATAAGAGAGCGATGATGTGTATGTGTGTTTTCAACAATTAATTGCTAACTGAGATGAATATGGATATACCCATATATGCCTAGTAGCTTGGCAAAACTAATCATAAGACTTTCAGTATTTTCATGGTAGCATTCCTTTGGCAAGTTAGGTAGCAAGTAGTCCCTAAAACTGCTGTTAATGTAATTACCTTGAAATCACTCTAGATGGAGAGAGAATTAAGTCCAGGACTCCTACTTCCTGGGCAAATTATCTAGCCACTAGGCTGAGACTTGATACCACCCTTCTCCTTTCAGGACCTTAAATACAGTAATTAAGCACAGCTGAAAGTTTGGAGCTTTTCATATTTCTTGCACTGATGTTATTTGGGGGCAGGGTTTGGCTTGTGGGGGTGGCTGTCTCACCCCACCTGGCCAACAATTTCAGTGTCACTTACAGTAAGATGTATAGGCTTCAGTAATACAGGACCTGATTACAGTTTGGCTATGCTGTGCAGCTCTGTTAAATGAAGCTCTAGCAGTAGGTCATGTGAACTCAATTTTGACTGACACAAGATTTTGAAGGAATTGTTGTGACTGTTTTTGCAGTCTCTTAACTAGCAGCCAAGGTAGGAAATACCACTTTTTGTTCTATAGGAGTAGAATAATTTAAAAACATATGAATGGACAGAATTTATTACTCTTCATTGTACCAGATTCTTCTCTAATGAATTTTGGCAGAAGGATCTAATTAAAGTAAATAGTAGTAAATGGTGACAGTAATACATGGAAGCATGTCAAATAAATAAATAGGTATCTTGAGAGACTTTATTGAATGTCTTTCACAGCCTGTTCAAGCTGTAGTATTATGCAGTGCTGTATTTTGCATGTTGTGTAGTGACTTGTTAAGAGATTTTTCTTTGTTTTAGTGGTGGTGGTTAACTATTTTTGGAGGTACAGTCACTTTAAGTCTAAATCAAAGCTTTACTTGTCATTTACTTTTTTTCTCTGTAAAACAACAATATGGCCTGCCCTATTATTTAAGTATAGCTGGCTGGATTATCTTAGCTGTCATTTTTTTTTTTTTTTGGAAAATATAGATTTCATGTTCTAATGCTTAGTTCCATGATACTGATCTCTTTATGTAAAGACATACAGTGTGGGAGCGTTGTAATCTACTAAAAGAGAAGTAATTCTTTTAGAATTGCAGTGCTTGGAAAAGTTCTCTTGGTTTTCTAAGTTTATCATGAGCACAGGCTGACTACAAGGAATTGTATTAATAAACTTAAAATCTTCGGTTTGCAGTTCGGTGTCTTCTGTTCTGTATGTGTTGTGGCCACTCCAGAATAGCACACCTGTAGGCAGGTGTCTTGTGAAAAACAACCTTATTTCAAATGAGAGTCGAAGACTTCAGACTGGTTATTTTAGGAGGAGCTGTCACATTATCTAATGCTCCAGTTCAGTTTAGCCCTTATTAAAGGTTAGTGAGCACAGAGAGGCAACTACCATTTTATCCAGATGTTTTAATTCAACAAATTCCAATAATGTTAAAAAAAAATCAAAACCAACTAACCAACCAAACGCAAAAAACCCCCAGTAAATCTTTCTTGTCTTTTAGTCTTTTACAAGGTAATTTTAACAAAATCCCATCCTAGTTTCTTTCTGTGATTTTGGCTTTCAGTTATCTGTTGCCAAAAAGAAAAAAAAAAAGGTGACCAGGAGATTTGGATGGGAAAGGACTGTTAGATTGTTTTCTCTATTATCTCAAAGACTATGAGCACATTGGATAGGAGGCAACATCAAGTAACAAGAATTCAGGGATTTGTTATTTTCAACACTACTGACTTTGATTCTGCATAAATTCCATGTGCCTCAGGGGCCTGCTAGCATGGACAGGGGTTAGCCAGTAACTGCTAACCTTGTCTGCATTAGTATTGATTCTGCACAGTTAAAAAGACAACTTTCTAAATAAGAATTTTATCATAGACCACTGCAAAGTGTTTACCAAAGCAAGAGTAAAAATTATCTAAAATGTTCCCTTATATCTCCTCCTTAAGCAGTGGGATTAATTTTGAGTAAATGCACATGCTTTCCATGCGCAAATGAAAAGAAGAGAGTCTTCTCTGATATGATGGTAAGGAGTTTAAACCTAGATACTGAGAGTTGCTGAGTTGAAGGCAAGGCAATAGTTTGTCTTCTAGCCCTTTTGTTTACTTTTTGTCACTCAGCACTTCTGAATTTCTTTAGCTGCAATTGTCTTTTTCTAGTCATTCTTCTAATTAAAAAACAAAACACAAACAAACAAAACCCAACTAAACAGAAAAAGTCTTAGAAGCTGCAAATCTCCAATTAAAGACTGCAAATATTTAGGGTCTTTGTGGATGCTGAAAAGTGAGAGACAGAGTTGTATCCCAGGGCTTCAGCCTTATGTCAGGTTTTTCTTCAGTCACTCTCTGGTTTGCACAATCAACCTGAAATTCAAACCTTCATGACTGAAAAGGGAAGGGGAGGGATGTGGGTAGACAGGGACATGGTAGTGATCTGTTGTGT
The DNA here is from genome assembly GCF_009829145.1 of Chiroxiphia lanceolata. Classification (NCBI taxonomy): domain Eukaryota; kingdom Metazoa; phylum Chordata; class Aves; order Passeriformes; family Pipridae; genus Chiroxiphia; species Chiroxiphia lanceolata. The sequence goes on from NC_045639.1 coordinate 50,018,115, forward strand.
CTCTATTCCAGCCAGTTTAGAGTTGCTCTTTAAATTACGTGTCCTGTAGTATGTTGTGTCATTTTGTCCAGTCTATTGCTGAGAATCCCAAATGAAAATTTCCTTCCTATGGGCTCCTTTTCTTAATGTTATCATATTTTCATTTTTATGTCTTCTTTACAAACACCTTTAGTACTCTAGCCACTCTACAGGCTACTTTTATAGATTTTCCAATAATTTTATTGGATTGTTTTGCTGAAGGAGTTGGGTGTGTTTGTTTACATTTAAACAGTAAAAGTTTTATCTCAGTCTCCAGGTGTTTATTGGTGACACTGAAAAATCATTGAACCACTAAACCAATGTATCAAGATAGAACTTGGCCAGCTGTAACCATTTCTCCTGTGGCATTCCCCAGAAGTCACAAAGTGGTGAATGAAGTCCTCTGGTCTAATGTCCACCAGGACGTAACCACTTGTCTGTCTGCTTTTTGTTTACATGGATGAGTCTGCTGTGACAAGTCCTCCTCTTCACCCATTACCAGATACAGTAGCATGAGGAAGGAGGTTGTTGTCTGAGTGAGTCCCAAGATCACTGACAGCAAGCTTTGCCTCACAAACAGACTAGTTGTAACACTTAAATATCCTGAACACTCACATATTTTCTCTAATAGCAAATGGTAAAGTTAAGAGTCTTTTTATAAGTTGCTTCATAGCAATTTATTTGCACATCACAGTTTCTTCTGTGCGTTTTTCTCATCTGTATAGTAAGAGCAATGTATATGGAGTGGCTTGGGCAACAATATTAGGGGAGAAATGGGATGGAGAAATCTCAAGAGAATCAGTACATGAAAATGATGTTGCAGTAGTAGTGATATTGTTTTTACTGAAAGCTATTGTAAATAAATGAAATATTCCACTAGAGGAAATGGAAAGCAAATTTGTTTTGACTTTACTACATACTAATAAATATTGTACTTTCAGTGGTGTGAAAGGAAACCTTTGCTATAGCCAAAGGAACAACATATTTCTATTGTAAGATATAGCCTTAAAAAGCAAAAAACCCATGCACTACTTTTCTTTAAACAAACAGAATGTCTTTAATGAGGAAACAGAGGAAAAAAAGTCATTATTTTCACTCAGCAACTAATCATTATGCCCTTGCTCTTGTAAACATATATTTCTCTCAGCTTAGCTACATTACATAATAAAACATTCTGGTTTCAGCAAATGTGTTTTCTGCTGAGTGTTGTGAAACTTAATAGAGAAGTAATGTCTTATTGATGCTTAGTTTTTGTGACCTTTTCCATCTTGTATTAGTGACATATTGGTCCTCTGTCTCCAGTTCTATGGGATTCTAATGGATAGTATAGAATGGGTCAGATAATGAAAGTCCCTGGTACATTAACTTTCAATTTCATGAATGTCTGAATACTGCCTGGAAGATGAATAACAGGCATTTACTTCCTTTTGCATTTTAACATTTATGACCTGGTTATGATTTTTTTTTTTCTGTTTTACCTCTCAACAGGTCCTATATTATCCTATTATACTGTGTGCTTCTGCTTTTTGGCAAAGACCAAATGCTGCTAAATGAGATAGTCTAATGCCTGGATTTTTATTAGCAAAGGCAAATTTTTTCCCAAATTTATGTTCCTTGTTGATAAGGTCTCACTCAGATGGTTTAGGAAAGCAGTTAGACTTTTATAGGGGTTGATCTGTGACTGAAAAAAAAAGAAATTACTGTTATAAGCAGCATTTGAGCCTTGTAGGGCCGTAATAGTAGGCATGATATATGGAAGACAGCCAAGGATAGGGATTGACCATTTCTAGGATGTATGTACGTAGAATACAATATTAAACATATACATATTATATTGCATATATGATATAATGGGACCTGGAAGTAGTTAGATTTAATATTGCCATTGTTAAAAGAAATTGAGAAAGAACTGTTAATGATACAACTGAGGATACAGCAAAGTGGGAACTCAATTAGTCTTCCACCTCTTCATAATTTATTAATATAGTAGTTAGTCTTCACACAAAGTGCATAAGAACTGACCTGAAATTTTCTAGATAGGACGTTTAGACAATGTTTTAGAAGGCATTACCTTGCAGGTCAGAACAGCTGCTGATTTCAATAAGCCTGTGCAATGTCAAGTTCTATAGAAACAGGCATCAGATCTTAAATAACATCAGTGTAGCATATTCGGAATCTTTGTGTCAAAAACACTGTGCAACGTTTTCAGGCGATGAGAAACAGGATAGGAGTGTTCAGCTGCATTTATTCTACTTCCATGCAGCTGCATTTGGAAACTAGAAACAAAGTTATTAGTGTCAGCACTCTTTTCATCCATTGAGATTGACGGATATAGATGAGTAGAGTGGTTAAGGTCTAAATAGGAATTGGACTAGATTTCCTCATTAAAGGTTGGTCTGTGGTTTCTGTTCCAGGACCAATATGTCACTAATACAACCAGTCCAGGCTGGGACTACTGAGAAAAGGATGTTTCTCCCATGTTGAGAAGGAAGAAAATCCACAAACATTGTAGATTTAAGTGAGGTTTTCTAGAGAGAGCTATGAAACGATGCCAAAAGCAGAGTAGGTTACATCAGAATGTTTTATTGTTTTGTGGCTGCAACAGCTGAGTCAGTTCATAATGCATCTTGGAGACAAATTGTTTGTCAACAATTTTTCAATTCCCAGCATCAAATTTACTTATGATCCCAAAAGAAGAATTCAAAACATTCCGGAGCTGGATTGAATCTGTTGCCTAGGATCCCATTCTTTCTCTGAAACCATTCAATGTTGGAGTATTTCAGAAATGAGCAGCATGTGACAGAGTGTAAATTTAGCAGACGTTCTGTGGAACTGATCTTAACACTCCTGCAGTGGTGTAGGCACTTTATAACTAACAGTTTGATAGACATTCTTATTTTATACCCAAAATTGCAAGGAAAAAAACCCACCTTTTTTTTTTTTTTTTAAACAGCGCATATTTATATTTTTGGTCTCTCCAAAGGTGTAATCTAAAGGCAAATGGGAATTTAATAATGCAGTTTGAATACAAAACACATTACATATTTTAGCAAAAAAAAAAAAAAGGGAAAAAGAAAGTTTTCTTGGGGAGTCTGTATGTAGGAAGACCAAATTTTAATTTCAAAGTAAGAATTGCAAAGTAACCTCTATGTTGTGCCTTTTGATTTGAAAAGTTTTAAAGGTGCCTCTTTAAAATCAGTATTTTGGATGGAAGGATTCCTCAGTATGGTTCCTGATCACTGTCATTAGTAGTCCCATCTGTTGCAAGAGCAAGAATTTCTTTCGGAACAGCTGCTGATTATGCAGATGTTGCCTCTTTTACAGGGGTTTCCACAAGTGTATATGCACATGGGACATCTTTTACCTGGATTTAGAGGATTGCTTCATCATAGGTAAAAAGCAGTTGCAAAGACTGTTGGAAGCACTGTTTAGCATTTGAGACCTGACCAGCCATAAAAGCCTATTCATGAATTTGGCATGTGTAACAGGCTGCCTCTACAATAATCTATTATAAATAGTTACCTAACTGCTTTTATGGTTAATTCTACTCAGCATCAAACTGGAAAACTGGTGTTTGGAGGGTTGGTGCATGTACATGTGTAGAAAATAATTAATGTGTGAAGTTGTCCTCCTTCCATCCAGGTCTGCCTTGGAAAGACCTCATCTGGGGCTGTGGGGTTGCTGCCATCCCTTTCAAGACAAACCTTTGACTGTCACCATAGTAGATGACATTGCCAGAACCAGGTATAATGGTACTTGTCCAGAGGTAAATTCTACACAATACGGATCTCATCTACTTCCCTAGTTAAAAAGGACAGTCTGCCATATTCTATGTGAGGTAGAGCAAATCTGTGATATAAGGGAGAGACAGCAGATTAGGCTGCCATCTCTAATGAGCTTGATTTACTTGCATTTTAAAATGAACTGGATTGCATCAGTCGGTCTTGATCTACTCTTAAAATTTCATTTATTTTAATGCACAGACAAAAAGGTATAAGAAGTCATCATTTCAAAGTGGAGACATAAAATAGTACGCAACATGTTTTTCGTAGATTTAAGGAAGAATCAATAGAATCAAAAAGAGATAATTTACAGTTTATTTTTTTTTACTTTTAAAGCACATACAATACAGCCAAAGAAAATGTATACTTTGAAGCAGAGATCAGTATAGAGTTCTTTAAAATGAATAAAATAAATCTGGTAAAATTAATATAATAGGCAGCCCAAAAATCTGTTTTCAACCAGGGCACATGACTCTGTATGCATTCATGATTCAGATTCAGACAAATATTATAAGGTCCCATTTTCAGTTTAAATGGGAGGTTTAATTTGTGTTGTGCTACACACAGATCTGAGTGACTTTTGAGATAACTGGGAAGCGACTTCTAAGATAACTGGGATTGCCTTACTCTATCGCCTTGCCAGGGCAGCGATCATCACAGCTTTTTTTATAGTGCTGAAGAGAGTGACTTCTCTCTTTGTCGGGTAAACTGTTTAAGAGCCTTGTGAAAATCAGAGAGGAAGCACAGCAGGGTATTTCTGTACCAATACATTTACACACATCCTAAGTATAAGACCTTTGTGCTAGAGGAAGGGGGAGTTTGTAAATAACTTTATGTTAATAAATATTTTTTCTACTAAGAAAATGCTCCAGCTCAGGGCTGCATTAGGGTCTCTTTAAGTGAGAAGTGGCTCTGGAAGGCCCCTGAGTCTGGTCCTACAAAACAAAGCATCTACAATAGTAAAACTTCAGTTGTCAGCAGGTCTGTTCTATAACCAAAAGTACATACTGTTGATGTGGTCCTGCTGCAGCCTTGCTAAGAAGTGCTTCTATGAGAAGGTATGGGTGGTTGTTCTACAGATATATATGTGCCTGACCTAGGGCAGAGGCTGGAATAGTGGCAGTGCAAATGCAACTGATGTTTCTTAGAAAGGACTAAGAAATTCTATAAGATAAGAGAATTCACATTAGAAAAAGATGGTTGGTAATGCTTACAGACACTAAATATTTTCAGGGTGAAACTCCAGGAGGCCAATGTGCTTGGGGAAAGCAAGCCCAGGGGATGTGCTTTAGCAGGGAAGAACCGATTTCACTTTCCAGTGATTACAGCTACAGCCTGATGGATTATTGGTAATAAATTCATTCCTCCCCCAATTCAATCAAATCAGAACACATTAAATGTGGAGATGACATTTAACTTCCATTCACCAGAACTGGGAAAAATGCAACTAGGAAACCCTATGACAGTTATCATATTTCTCTCATTTTGTTGGAAAGCTCCCTTTAACCCATATTAACATCTTATGCTAATTGAGAAGGAGGTAAAAAATTACTTCATGGATCATTCAAACTCTGATGATGCAGTGACATACAAAGGTTTTCTCTAAAGAGTCATTAACTGATTATTTAATCTTTGCCAGAGCCTGAAATTATATATTTATTTCCAGGCTTTTTTTAAAAGACTTCATTGAAAGATGTGGTGGTCATATCCTAGAGATACGATGCCAGAGAATTAACAGTGAATGTATAATCAATATTTCCAGCATCTATTGATTTATGTCAGTAATTACTTCTGAACCCATAATGTTGATTGTTGTCAAAATAGCTTTCTCTTTATGGTGTAAAATACTACTTGTGCCAAAGGATTCCTTATTTATCTCAATAAATTAACTATAATAGTGATAACTCTAAGCAAGTTTTTATATTATATGGCACCTTTGACACTGACCAGAGAGTAATTCATTCAGAAGGTTTCTAATCATGAATTAGTAAAGAAAATAGTAATTCCAGTCAGAACCAGAAAGCAAAAACCATGGGCTGAGTCAGCCTAAACAATGCTGATGTAGAACATAATTGAAAGATAATAAGTCAGCTCTCCTGAAAACTTGCATAGCTCCTGTTCTGGTTTGAAACTCAGATTTGCGCTTTTTTTTTTTTCCACTTTTTTTTTTTGTTAAGGTAAGAAGCCATGGTCTAAGTTGTATTGCTGGGAAACTTTTTACACAATAAATTACAGCTTATGGAATTTGAAATACAGTAGTGAATTTCTCTAGATTAATAGTTCACTGATTGTGAAAAAAGAGGCCTGCAAATTTACAAGTTTATTGTAACTCTGTCCCTGTAAAGACAACTTCCCAATAGAAATGAGCTTTAACTTGCCAACTACATTATCCTTTTTCAAGGTGTTCCCGATTTTATCAAAATTCACAGGGAGCTGCAAAGGACTGGAGTAATGAATTTTTAGTAGCTTACATGTATACTCAGAAACAAACCCACAGAAGCTGTGGCAGTCTATTCTGTAATTGAGGAGCAATATTGAGGAACAGTAGTTGGTACAATTACCATTCAGTTCAGTCCATCTTAGAATATTTATGGAGCAGCCACAGCTTTATACCTGACTTAGTTGTAATAATGTTGATTATCACAGTGGTGATTCATCGCTTGAATCATTTGATTATTTGAGCATTCACCTATTGCTTAAATAGGTTCTTTTGTTTCTGTTAGACACCTTCCTTTCCTAGCTCATTATTTTTTTCTGTTAAAAATACCAAGATTTTAAAGGAAAAGAAACTTAAACTGAAAACAAAATTAAGAACATGGCCTCTGATTAATTTAGGCATGATGGCAAAGGCCATATATTAGTGCTATCGGTATTACAAAACACGAGAGCTGAAAAATCCTTAATGGAAGTTGTTAAACTTTATTTTTCTAGCAATATTTAATATTGTCAAAAGATACTGTTTTAAGGATAATCCATACTAGTCCATACTGTTTTAAGATTAATTGTTCAAAGTAGCAGTGTAGCTTGCACAGTTGAAACTAAGCATGAGTGTATTAAAGGTCTTTTACCACAGAAGTTATTAAAGATATAAAAAAAATATTTATAGCAGAAATCCTCTGGATGGAAAATGCTTGTCCATTATGTATTTCCCCCATTTTTCTGAGTTAACAAAATACAAAGCAATATACTTTTATAGGTCACATCTACTGAAGTTAACAAGAGGAAATGCATATGATGTAATGAGCTTCTGTCATTCAGCATTTAATTTCTGATGGGTAATGCTATAGTCTGCCCTTCTGCAGTCAAGGACTGAACTAAAACTCTTCATATTAACTTCCATTATTAATACTTTAAAAAGTTAACTAGCAAAAAAAAGTGCGGACAAATTTTTTTTTGAGTTATATGATAAAAGCACTGAATCTTTCCTTTTTGTCAGAAATGGATGTAAATATTTTAACTACCGTGAACTGTGCCTTCTCCTGAGAGAAGCAGAGCTATGGTGCTAGCAAATAAGGAGGAGAGAGAACATCACAGCCTAATTTTAGAATTCTTTTAAATTCCATTTTTATAGATATAGCCTATTTATTGTGGGGAAAAAGAAACAAAACCAAAAACAAACCCACTCCAAAACAACACAAACAAACCAAACCAAAAGAAAACAATAAAAAACCATCAGAACAACACCATCACCACTCCAAAACCAAAACACCTTTAATAGCTCCAGAAAGGTTGAAGCTGTAGAATAACACCCCTCTTTCTATGCTGCTTCACTTTGTGACAGACACAGTTTTTAACAACCTTTCCCTCACTGTCAGAAGGATTTCTGTGAAGGCTGCAGCTAGATGTGTATAGCAGCTACAGCTAAGATCCTCAGGTTCTCTCTCATAATAGCCACAGCTATTATGTGAGACTCTTCTTTAAAGAGAAAAGCATCTTTTTGATTAAGAACTGAATACCTTGAGCTCTCAGCATGACACATGAAGGCCCAGCTGCCTAATGGAAAGATGGAGGTGGCAGTTCTCAAAAAGAGTTTGAATTCTCATCTGGTCCAAAAAAAGAAGTACACAAGACATTTCACACTCACCTATCTACCTGTACACTGAGGTTTCCATTCAGGCTGGAGATGAGGGGTTGCTAGGGGTATGTGTATATTTTGATAGGATATAGCATCCTTTACAGGCAGATCTTTCCCTGCCTGGTGACCATCTAATATATTTCTGTGTTTCTGAAGATCATGGGCTACACAGCAATAATGTTTTTCTTGATCTTGAGGAAAAGGCCCAGTGACAGCTGTTCATTTGTATTTTCCTCTTTGGCAATTTCCAAAAGTTAGCACCTCTAAAATTAGTAATTACTTTGAAGTATTCCTTCCAGTGGAATTAATTCTTGAGAGTTGAATATATCTGAAATATATATCTACTTTCAAGGTTTGACACCTTTGTTTATCACCTTGCATACGGCAAGTCCAGGGGCAATCTCTTCAGTAAGTATAGAAAAGTTTTTTGTACTTGTGAAATCTGGGTTAAGAGAACGAAAGCTAGAAAAGGAAAAATAAGGTTTATTTGCCAACCCATACTAGCCTAAGGAATGATTAAAAAGTTGATATAAGACAAAGTGCTAATAGGTATAATTGTTTGATGAGTGCAGAGTGGTAGCTGAACAGCTCCTCAAAATAAGCTGCTGTTACTGAGAGTGATAAATGGGCCAAATCCTACCTTTGCCAGCCACATAAAGATGTCTAGCTGTAGCCTTATACTTCATCAAAGGAGTCCTAGAAAACCAGTGTGACGCAGCAGGCACATACAGTTTTTCTGAAATGAAAGCACAAAGCTGTAACTAGCATTGCTGTTGACTTTATCAAAGGTGTTAGCGAACCTGACAGTTTGACCTCTTGGGAAAGACTTGGTAATATGCACTGGAAGTTAGCTTGACTTGACTCCCTGTGCTTTATTTTGTGCTATTGCTGCTGCAGCTTTTGTGAGGGAAATTGCCCTTTTCCTGCATTCTCAGCTCTAGCTGTAAAGTAGACTGTGATGAACAAATTTCTGCCCTGAAAACCTAATACATAAGGTCTGCTTGCCAGCAGTTTGCTAGCTGCTATTAAGCATGAAAATGGTGTCTTAGGATATGATCAAGTTTTTGCCTTAGCTTTATAAATATTCATTATCTTAAATTTTCACTAATTGCTCTAGAGCAAGAGAAAATGTTAATTTTTAATCAATAATACAGCATCCTTGAGAACATTTTACAAATTAGGAGTTCATTACAGTCCCAGCATATGTTGTTAATGTTGTTTGTTACATGCTAATTAGTTTGGATTTTTTTTAATCAGGAGTAACACTGGAAATACCAACTATGGAACTGTCCTTGTGCAGAAATTTTCCAAGCAGAGGTCAAGTAAGAACTTCCAGATAGAAGAAGCAGGATGTAGTTACTTGCTGTTTGAATCTATGAAATCAGTTAGCAAGGACATTAACTCCTTTTCTTAATATAGGTTAACCGACTGTATGTGTAATGCTCAGGAATTTCTTCTGATTAGTGATTTCACCATTTTAAGGCACTATGGTTCTAAATTGATGGGGTTTCTGAAGGTTGAGCATTTTAAAGCACAGAGATTTATTCATGCAGACTATCAATTACTTTGATATCCTTTGAATTAGCATTAAAGTTGAGGGTCTTTGAACTGAAAGGATTTCATTAATTGCAGGCAAAAGATATGGAGTCCATAATTCCTTTGGATGTAACTGCCATGAATCTTGAAATGTGGCAAGAAGAGTCATTAGCAGAGTGCCATTCACATTGGCTCATCAGAAAGGGAGTTTGATGTGATTGCCTCGAGCAGAGTACAGAAGGTCAGCACGGGCCAATACCCTCAGCTAACAGAAATGAAGAAAGTTCACAGAGCTGCATGACAGCTAGCTCCAGTAATCCTGACTCCTCTGTCTAGATGAGTTGTTTCTCTGGGAGAAACCTATCACCAACTGCTCAAGGCTCTTGCCATTTAAATTCTTAAAGGGATTTTATTTTTTATTAGGTGACATTTCTATAATATTCTACATGACTTAACATTACTTTTAGGGGTAGTAATAAGGTTCAATTAGGGATTAAGGATCAAGACAATGACCTGCTCCCTCTTTCTACATGTTTCACTTCCAGTTTTTCTCTGTGTTTAATGTTCTCCTATATCTCTTGTGTAATTTCGCATACTATTAAATGCAAACAGGAAATCCTGAATCTTTGCAGACTGAGACAGGTCAGGAAGGGACATTTCTTCGCTTCATTTAGCAGAGTGAACTTGGGCACAGAAAAGATGGATGTATGAGAGAAAGTGAGAGCACCAATCACAAATTCTCAGTTCTCTTGTGCTTTAGCTTATTCTACTGGTGCAGGATCAGGAGAAGAGGCACACTTAGGTGACTGGAGGAATTTACCTTTCTTCCCACTGCATTACTAACATGGATGTTAGTAATTGCCCTCACAATTCTGAGGGCAAATGAAGAAGTGTGGACTGACAGAACCACCTAATACAATGAACATGAGAGACATCCAGAGGGTCTTTGTCCAATATAAGAAACTTGGAAGTATGCCAGTAGGAAGGAGAATATTCCTCTATACTTTTGCTTTTCTTCTTATCCAGCATCAAAAATATGATATCTGGAGCTGTTTCAGCTCCTTCACTAGATTTCAGTTACAAAAGTTTAAATCTTAACGGGTTCAATAGTGGACAACAAATACTTTGGTCTTTATATGGCAGTTGAAATTATATATATGATTTCATGCCTCCTGGTTGAAATTGTTAGAAGGGGTATCTGCCTCACTATTCTCTGCTTATTAAAGCTTCTACTGCCTCATGTTACCACATTAGTGTTAAAGTGAATATTGCCCAAAATGAGATGTTGAGATACCAAATTGATCCTGTCTAATTGTAAATGACTTCATGCCTATAGAGAAATAAAGGTAGGAGATTAAGTTTTCTAAACCTCAGTTATTTCTGTTACTTCTGTAGAACAAATACAGTTTCTTCACATGACGCTTACTACCTCTACAAGAAGATTCTTTGAGACTGGGATTGACTGATTGATCCACTTGATTCATAAACCTTTCAAATTACTAAACTGTTAAATCTGGAAGGGCAGGAGGAAGACTGAGAAATGCCTGGATGTGACTGATTGGTAACAAAAATTGCTCTGATGTAAAGAATACAGTGCAGATAAGGTTCTTTTTCATTTTCTTTTGTTTTTAAGGTTTTTTTGGGGGCTTGAGGATGGAGAGACTTTCTGTGGTAGTTTTAACTGTGGTTCTTACTTATCTTTTAATACAGCTGCCTTTTAAGAACTATGTGAGACACACTCAGTTCTGGTTGTATGAAGTTCACACAGCCTCTGGGGCTGTGAAGAAGTTCAGTTGATAGTTGAAATAAAAGGTAGGTCACTTACTGCTAGTCAAATTTTAAATCTGATGATACTTTTGGGGAACTACTTTCCATGCCAGAAAGAGGCGCTTTTTCCCCTTTTAACTGGCATTTCAGGCTGTAGCTATATTTTCTGTCAGAGCCAAGTCCTGAGCTTTTATGTCTCCTGTCATAGTAACAAAGTGTTAATGGTTTCATTCAAGCAGTCAGTCAAATTAAAATCTCACACCGTCTATATTATTTATCCATCTTGTCCTACTATCTTTCAGTAATGCTTTTGATCAGTAATGGTCAATGACTCTTAAACCTTGACCAAAGTTTAAGTCCATGTGTTATTTGGGGGGTTTCTTCTTTATTATTTAATTAAGTATATTAGGTCTGTGCCCCGTCACAGTATTACTTTATTCATTCAGATTCATAGCGCTGTGTATACTCTCAGATTCAAACCTTCCACGCAAGTTTCAGCCCTAGTAGTCACCTCTGAATCAGCAGCAACCAGAAATGTTAGGACCTGGAAAAATAGGGAAGTCACAAATATTTTGTATTTAAACAGCTTCTGAGATCTTCTATGTATCTCCTATTTTATTCTCCTCTGGCATTATTTTGACTCAGCTATAAGTATATGCAGTTTTGCAGGTAGTAAATTCTACGGTTTTAAAAAGTGGTAATTTGGCAGCACTACTCCCAAACAATGCAGCTCTAGTATTTCTCAGTCTTTTGAATCCAGTCTCAAACATAGGTGGTATCTGGAAATACTACTATGCTGTATGAGTTATTTACCACTTGGGAGCTACTTTTTCTGGCAAAATGTATTCCTAAAAATAAATAAATAAATAAAGTTTGTAATTCATAGTGGTGACCTGGCCTATGGTCATACAGCTTTTTCATATTACTTCAGGGCAGTCCAGTAGGGAAGATGCAATAGCTTCATTTTGTGGGACCCAGAGATGACAATAATATTGTGAGGGAAGAAAGCAGAGCGAATGATGAGTTGGAGAGTTTATATATAACTGTGTCTGTGTGTGTATATATAATGTATAAAGAGTAAAGAAATCTGATAAGAGCAGTGAGTGATTTAATTTGGTCTGATTTTCTAGTTATCTCAGAAATCCATTGAACAACCTTTTTTCGGATGTAGATTAAATCTGAACATCAAACCAAAGCAAATTACATATCCATTTATTCCACACAAGGGAAGAAAAATGCACAAATAATCTTAGAATCAGCTTAGATTTTTTTTAATGTTCACTTTATTGCACATTCCCCCTGACAGTTATTTATTTTAAATGGTTTTGGTTTTGAGTCATAGGTTTTGAGCACATCTCTTCAAAGAGATTATCAGTGTTGTTGAATTCCAAAACAAACTGTGATATAAGTAAAGCAAAGTAAAAATGTTTCAGTAATAAAATTTATATGTACTTGATGTTGTAGTTCACAAATCTCAAATAATTTAAAACATCATTCCTTTAGTTTCTAGTTGTTTCCTTCACTTTTTCCTATTAAAAATGTAATAAATAAGTAGAATTTAAGCTATAAATTTATATATATAAGTACATTTAATAAAAATGTAGTAAAATATTGCATACATTATATATATATTTTCTGTTACTGTAAGCTGATTCAAAAAAGTCAATTTTAAATAAATTTTCCAGTATTGAGACTACTTCAGTTACTAATATGAGGCCTGTTTTGATCTGTATAATTTGTTCTAAAATGGGGTTAGGTGGAAACAGATTTGGTGTTAATTTAAGTTGATATGAAAAGACACCCAACTGAGGCGATGCCATAGAGGGAAATATTTCAGTTCAGCAATATAATAGACTACCTGAGTAACATTCACTTGTTTGGGTTTTTGTTGCTTTTCTTTTTTTTTTTTTTTTTTTAATTTACCTTTTGAAGAACAAAAATCACTCAGGACTTTCTTCAAAATATGTATTAAAGAATAAAAAAGAGAGAGACACACAGACAGGCAGAGAAACATCCTAGGGTGTTAGAGTTTTCCAGTACAAACTTCTCATCACTGTTTTATATTGACTTGTCCTGTGGTTGCCCTCCACCTTTGCCTTTAAGTACCCTCCTTAGGACTTAGACAATTCATAGCAATCCTAGGAAGAGCCTTATTGATAAAGAAAAGAATTAGCATAGAAGCACTCAAAATAGTAGGAAATGTCTATGTGGCATTAAAGTGAAGGTTCCAGCAACATTGATTACTTTCAGGTGTTTCCACATTTTCAAAGCCACAAAGTGATATCTCTCAGGCTATCAAAGGCTGATTTAAGATTATGTGAACTCTTTGTAAGAAGAGTCCTTGAGGATTCCCTGCCATTTTTGATCCAAATGTGTAGCTTTCGTATTGATTGAATTGAAATTTTCATGAGAAGAAATCTTGTAACATCTTTCTCCTTTATACCTCTGCTCTGCTCCCCACATCTCAATTAAATCAGCATTGACCTTGCAACTCCCAATAGAAAACACAAGAGTTCGCCTTGTCACTTTTCTCCCTTGCTGTTTTGAAGAAGTTCTTGTGCTCTCCAGAACTGTAGGATCAAACCTTCAAAAATATATCCAAAACACACCATGTACGTATTTCAAATACAATCTCTCTACTAAAGGTAACCAGTTGCACAACTCAGCATGCTGCATGCTTCTTCTGGAAATAGTTAAAATTGTACAGAAGTCCACCAAAATTAATTCTTCAGTCCTCATTTGTGCTACTTGCTAACTTCAAGTCTCCCTAAACTGCAGTCTAGAAAGGTGCTGTGCCACGTGCCAAGCAGAACCCGGTAGCGGGGATTGCTGGGATAGGGCTGAAGCAGTACAGGTGGAGCCCTAACTGGTTTAATTGCCTGTTGAGAAAGCACGTATGCGTTTTATCACGCAGCTCAAGCAAACTGCACAGCACATAGGTCAGCCACTGGGTCTTGTAAGAACCTCTTGGTGTAGAGAACAAGCTGCACAGGAGATATATGAAGACCTGGACACTGAGAAAAGTGAACCCTGCAAAACTTTTTTTTCTTCAGCTCTGCAGAACAGCTTGTGTATATATCTATTTAATACAAACACAGAATACAGACCTACTGGATCCTAAAGATGGAGGGATATTTTTATACAAGTGTAGACATTCCTAAATAAGAAATGGATAATACAGTTATAATTGATTTGAAGGCACTATATTGTCAGTATTATTCTCTACATTTTATTGAGCATTAAAGAGAAATTGCAGTATATTTTGCATTATGATTATTCTGACTTTCAAAAATAGAATTATCAAGTAGTTTTAACTCTTTACTTATGTTTTTATATTTTATATTTTTTCTTACGTCTAGACAGGTGTTAAACTTTTCTTCTCTGCCATTTTTCCTACTGGAATTTTAAAAATCCTTTATATGCCATGCCTTCAGGCATTCTCCCCAGAACTACAGAAGTCATCTCCAAGTTCATTAGTCCCTTTCTATTTACAAACCAAGTAAGATGCTCTGGCTGGCTATATTTCATCTTTCTTGCAGGCATTTAATGTATATGAGTGCAGATGTTTTTGCTGAGCATTGTCTTTGATAATATGTGTATTACAGTAGGGTTTAAAGGATCAAAGACAGAAAGACCCAATAAATTCTCTATGTCCTCTAATCACTTATTTGTCTCCAATCAGACTGGAATATGGATGTTGGTTGTAATTTCTTCTGCAGATATTAAAGGTGGACAAGAAGAGTTAATACTTGATTTTCATTTTACTAAAATTTTAAGAGAGAACTGTGGCCAGGTAAAAGCAGAACAAAAAGAAAACAGAAATAAGGTCTGAAAATCTGGGACTTAGAAGTTGTCCAGTCATAGCCTGATGTGTGCCTAACAGAAATAGGTCATGTATTCCGGAGAAGAAATACAAAAGCAGCAGGCATTTTTTGCCAGTTTGGATCACTTTGTTCAGTTGTCATTAGCTGGTACAAAAAGACGTAGGGTACAAGATACATGTGTATAACATAAAGCACTTATTCTCTAACTCGCACACGGAAGATAGGTAGGATTTAATGAGCTATTAGGGTAAGCATCCATCCATAAGCATTGGCATTAGCTATTCGGCTAAGCATGCGGCACCTCCGGCCAGCACGAGCCCGGCAGGGAAGGGTCAGCCTCTGCAGCCCCCGGCACTGGCTCCGCAGCGCTGCTGAGCTGCCGTCTGCCACCAGCTCTGTCATCGCTGCTGTCACTGGCAGCTCAGGTCTGTGACCTAATGATTCCCAACTGATTTGATTTAAATCCATGGCTTTTCTATTTAGGATTTTATACCTTTCTGTGTTGGTGCAGCTTTTCCTCTTGAAGGTTAGCTTACCTTTCCCTCTTGAATTCTTGCGCTAGTAATAAGTCGCAGCTCAACAACTGTACCCATTGTAACTTTTATTTTCTCATCTTTTTACTCTTTCAGACAGCTCTTTTTCCCAACTTAGTAATTTTCTCAAAAACCAGAGGCACATTAACACAGTTGGGCTGGATCAGATCTGGGCCTCCAATCCTGGAAATGCAGACAGTCAGGGCCCTAGGAGTCAGAGGGGAACCTTACAAAGCATCACTGTTAAGTTTTACTACAGCCTATTTTGGTTTTTTTTTTTTTTACTGTTAATATTTACTTTCATCAATTTTTGGCAATCAAACAATTGTGAACATTTTGTTTGTGGAACCATAGCATTACATCTTGCTTTCCTCTTTATATCAGTATCTTTTTATGTTAACCTGTATTTCTGTATTGACCTATTCCATCTTTCCCTAAATTTTTCAACCGTTGACATTGTTTTCTTTCCACAACCAATTTCAGGTGCATAGTATATGCTATAGGCTTATAATACAAATTCTACAACCAGGATATGTATGTGTTACATGCCTTAGAAAGGAAAGTAAGTCATATTTACATTAGGGAAATGGAAAATCCATGCTTTCCTTTCACAGCATAACTATTATCTTGCTGTGTTCATAGAAGTAGTCCTTATAAAATTGTATTTATGTAAATGCTGAATAAAACCAGATATTCAGTGAATTATTTTTTCTAGTATAGATTTACATTTGGTCCAGATTCCTTTTTTGAATAGAGATTGCTCTATTTCAGTGGATTTTGTATATTTATGCAAATTACTGCTCAAGTTACATAAATTTAGTTTGAGGTCGTTATCTGGATAATTTGTTACTTAATAAAGTAGTTTGCCAGGTTATAAGACATTAATCCTCCAATAGGTCTTTAATTAGGAGAGATGAACTAAATAATTCATAGCAAGACTTGGCCTGAAAACATTTATACTGCTTGATTATACCATTTTACATGCAATGATAAATTGTTTTGGTGTAGTCTGGAAATAGCTGGACTTTATTAATTGCTTCCAAGGTTTTAGACATCTGTGATAAGTTCTTTAAATGCATTAGATTGGAAATTCATACAAAGGCTAAAAATAGAGTTCAAGTCCTTGGGGTTAAAAAGCTGAGATTAGAAGGGAGCATTCTGCTTGCAGAAAAGAGCTGGAAGCAGCTGGAAGAGGAGAGGAATGGCAGCTAACTGCCATTCCCCAAATATTATTTTTGCAAAACTGAGCTGGAAATCATTAAATACTGAAAATGTCATGGTTTTATATTTGAGTAAAAGGAATGTGCTAATTACTCACCTTTTGCACATCTGGTCAATTAAATAGAAGAGATGGCTGAGAAAAGAGCCCTGAGTAGTTTAAAGATTATACAAATGCGTCAAAAAAAGGCAAGATGTTTTTCTATTCTGAAATCACATTGCAGATGAAATTAACTAAATTAAAATAATTTCTTAGACTGGAAGGAAGTGTTATTTAAAAAAAAAAAATAAAAACCCAAGCGAAATAAGCTAGATGTTGGATCACTATATGTCATTAAGTGGTGTCTTCAGATGATTGATTGGTGAATCATGCTGCTATTGCACTTACATCTAGTGGGAAGACCAAATACCAACGGGTTATAGTCATATGATCATATAAATCTGAGAAAAAAAAAATTTGATAGGAATATTTACCAATTTATGCTATGGAGGAGGTTATTTTTTTTACGAGTTAGATACCACCTTGAACACTCGAATTGGGAACTCTAAAAGACTGAAATTCATGAACCCAAATCTGGAATTAGTCTGTGTAAATGGTCCTTTTGAGTATGGACAAAGACGTAATTTTTTCTTTACAGTCAAGTTGCTGACCGTTACCTGTAGAATTGCAGTTGGAGCACTCATACAGTGCTCTCAAGTTCTGCCTTTAATTTCCTCTGTAGCCTGAGAAGACTCAAATGTACATTGCTACCTCACAAGAAGACATCAGGGTTCAGTAAAAGGAACTTCACCATTGGGCTGAATGCAATTGTTCATTTTCAACAGAAAATGAACAATCAAAAGGGAAAGTAATGGAAAGATAAGTTATTTGCAGACTATGTGATGGGAAATGGCAGTTTGAACACCATACAGACTGAAAAGTGTTTTATCTATGACTTCTTTCTGACTTTTTGCTGTAGATAACTACCACGTACCTACCAGCAGACATCAAGGTTATACCTGTTTAGTTTATTGGTACAGATATAGCTTGTGGGAACACATGGAAGTTCATGAAACATCCCCTTTGGGTCCAAGCCACTATCTTCCACTTAAACTGCATATTAGGTGCTGTTTTAGACCTTGGTCACTTGAGTTTCAGGTTATCTGTCTGCTTGTGAAAGTACTAAACTGAAAACCTCCTCTGCTCAAAGCACTTGCATTAGGAACAGTGCCACTGAGCACAGCAACAACGTGAGATGTCTGAATGGAAACAAGAAGGGAAATAGCAGTAGCCACCCAGTAGCCACTCCTGCTAGAGTGCACATACCTAGCCTCATTCATAATAGATTTCACTAGTAACTTTTTGTAGTGATCCTAGGAATTCTCAGAATATTTGCCACCTTTGGAATAATTCTAAACATCTTTAGACAATTTCAAACATATTTGATGAAGAAAAGATCTGACATCTGCCACAGAAGCAAAATATCTCTATGTATTATAAAGAGGTACTGATAGTAGAGATGCAAGAGACCAAAGGAAAGGAACATGTAAGGCTTCAGCAAAACAATACAGTTATATTAAGAAGGATACATAGTTAAAAAGTAGACTTACTGATTGTGTTTTTCCAATGCACATATATGAATTAGGTTGGGGCTGAATTTTAGGGGTCATATGAGAGTAAAGAAATCGCATTTCACAACTTCGAAGCAATTGCTTTACTTCATAACCATCCAAAATCAGATGAAGTTTTCTTGTTCCATTTTTCAGTCAGAAACAGATTTTTACAGAACCTACTTTTTAGTAAGACAGGGCACTTAGAAGGAGCTGTAGCAAACTCTTTCAATTCATTTATCAAAGCATTTGCACCACCCATTAAAAAACAAGAATAGATGTTAACAAAAGGAAGTTAATCTGTATTCTATAAATAAAAAGCTAGAGAACATCAAAGCTACTTGCAAAATCTTACATTTCTTTCAAGTTTCATTCAATTTCCCCTCTTTGCATCCATGTGATGAAAGTTTATTTAAAGAGCCCAGGTAAAATTTGCAACATAGAGAAAAACAAAACAGCCTACATAAAGGAGAAATAAGAAAAATGCAGCCAAATGAGGAAGATGTCAGAAACAGCTTAGCTGTCAGTAGCTGTCATATGCTGCTGAGGCAAAACCCTGCGGACAGGCTTTACTTGGCTGCTGCTTTCCTCTGCATGAGAGGTCAGCACCCGGAGCAGCTCCAGCAGCACTGCTGGAAGGAATCACAGGAGCACACTCTCTCCCTCCAACATCCACAGCCCCAGTGCCTGCCTGAAGCTGAGCCTGGATTTTGAATTAGCTGATGCTGCCTGCCAGTGTGGTTCCTCTCAGTTCACCTAAACAAAGCATGAGCTGTTGGCCGTGGAGGGCCTGCTTTGCTTTCTGTGGGAAGCTTTGAACCCTGCTGCAGTCTATTCTGCTGTTTTGAATTTGTTCTGAAGGAACTGATTGATAGAAGTGATGGTTGCTCCTGTGTCTCTGGCAGTAGGAGCAGCACCAACGGCTATGTCATTAAAGAACACTTCCCAAGATAGCAATAAATAGCATCTGTCTGAAGTCTTAAAACTGAAGTCAAGAGGAAAAAAAAAATAAGTAAAGTTGGTCTCCCAAGGCAGAGTGACAGTGGAGGAGTCTAGTAGAACACCCTCCTCTGCTAAGACGAGCCAATACCTGTAGAGGATGCAAGGCAGAGGCAGCAATGCCAGTAGAAGTCAACATGAGCTATTTCACTGTAGCCTGGCTGTCGAGAGACAACTTCAGGCAGTAACAGACAGTCCAAGTTTCCTTCCCCACAATAGAGTCCATAAAACCTGAGATAGGTATCTTTCCAGGGCTAGATTGCCTCTGTTATATTCTGAAGAGTTTTTCATTGTAAGGCTTGTTGTGTGTTAGTCTACTATTGATGCATCTCAGTTGGCTGCATAGATTTTTTGAGGGCAGAACAGGTGGTTGGTTTGCCTGGTTGGAGAAGCTACCAAAACAACTAGTGGTAAAATCTTGCACTCATACCACTCAAAGGGGTTAATTTCTACTTATATCATATGTAATAAATCCTGGGAAATTGTTTGAATGTAAGTTAAGCTGACTTGTATGATTTATAGTTCTTCAGAAAAATTCTTACTGGATGAAGTATATACCATTCAGTTCCTTTTACTTTTTGTTTGGAAAACAAAAAACAACACTGAAGCCAAAACTACAAGAGCCATTTTCAAAACATTAATTCGTGTTGCCATATATTTCTTAGTCCTCTTCACTAAGAATGTTACTAAAACGAAGAATGCTGAGCATCACTCAAGCTCCTGAAGTGTATTTTGCATTTCTCTTATTTTTCAAACCATTACTCAGCTGCATGCCACCATCCTAACTGTACCACTGCAGTCATGAGATGAATCTTAGAACAAGGAGATCTTGTATAACTCAAGCAGGATTTGCATATTTTACTGTTTGCAAAAAGAGCTATTAAATATTGGGAGTTGCAAGAAACGTAAAATCCAGCAATGAAAGGGAAAAAAATTTAAAAATAAGCTGTGCCATTCAGGAGCAGCCACTCTGTGCTGAAGTGTAAGAAATAAATAAGGCAGTTTTATTACAAGCAGGGATTTCCACAGTTGCCTCTTATCGAGATGCCTGGAAGTCGTTTTGTTTAGGGAGTTGGAGAGTCATTTAGTGGTCGGGGACTGGTGGGCTGCCTGCAGTTACTTATTGCTGCTTGCAGGTCTGCTTACAGTTACTTACTGCTGCTTACTTGTTGCTTGTTGCTGCTTACAGTTACCTACAGCTGCCATGGGAAGGCGGGCGGGGAAGCATGTGAGGTAGTGAGACCAGTCTGGGCTCACTGCCAGGGAACCATGTGGCGGGGACAGGGGAACAACCTGATAAGTGGGTTAAGACAACCAAAGGTCTGCCAAAGGAAAGTGCGAGCCAGCCCTGAGGGACCCAATCAAATTCAAGAAGAAGACTATGTTACTGTTAAAGAAGAAAAGGAATGGGCCTGGGCATGGGAGGAGCGAGGGAGTGGTTATGTACATCAAGAAACCTTAAAAGGGCTCGTCCCTCCCCTTTGAGGTGTGCTCGGACCTGGTCACGAGGTCCAGACACTCAGTGCGCTGAAATTAAACTTCTTTGTTTCATGTTATTTGGCCATCTTTGAAAGTTTAATTAGAGATATTTCTCACAGAAGTGTACACACTGTGCCAGCTTTCAGGTGTAGCATTTCAGATACGGGGAGTGTTTGTACAGTTTATGTTTTTGATGGTGTCTGGTAATGGCAAAATCTTTCTTTCTCATGTCGAGGCATATGAAATGCAGAGCTTTTCTCCTGAACAACTGATCCCTCAGGAGCCTGAGAGCTGCTCCTGCCTGGCAGGAAAGAGAGCTCTGGTCACACCCTTGCTGGCCATGTTCCTGGCTGTACCTTGTCCCTGGTGAGTCAGCAGAGTGAGTAGGCTCCTGTGAATGCCCTGCACACCTGGCACGCCCTCTGCTGCCCCAGGGGCCCTGCAAGCAGAGGCACTTACTTTCTTCTGCTACAAGTCACCCCTCTCTGCCATCCTCAGGAGAGGCTGGTGCTGTGACCCACCTCTGCCTCCAGGGCCCACATGTAGAGGAGAGGAGCTGGAGCAAAGCCCTCATAATTTGAGGTGGGGAGAGGCCACAATCATGTCCCTGGCAGAGGTGGTTATGTAGAAAGGCTGAAATGTGCTTTTGGGCTGAGAGGGTGGGTGAGATGGTAACAGGCCTGGCCTGGGATGGGCATGTGGACCTATCTCAGGTGGTCAGAAGGTCAGAAGGTCAGACTTCCTAGTCATCCCACTATGACTAGGAAGGGTGGCCCCAAAAAGCTGAGAAGGGTACAGGACACATGCCCTGGGCAGTGCCACACTCTTCTTGTGGCACAACCACCATGTGGGGTATTGACATGATCTGCATCTTTTGCTCGTGTGCCATAGCCTGCTTGGGGTTTAGGAAGTCAATGCAAATATTGCTCAAAGTTTGATAGATTGTATAGATGTGTACAAACACCTCCTGGGCATAGGGATTTGGTGAAGCTTGTTTGCCAAATACTGGGGTGGGAGGAAAGGTGCTCCAGGGAGAGCAGGCAGCTGGGCCGGCAGCGGGCTCATAGCACCTGCATCACCTGCCCTGCTGTCCCACCTGCCATCCACAGCCTCGTGGGTGTCCTGTGCCTCTTCTGAGGCCTGTGTCTTGAGGAATACAAAAGTCAGGTGAACAAAATGCCTCAGAGGGACGTGTATACTAGACTTTTAAAGGACCTTTATCTTCCGTTGAAAACTCTTTGTCTCTATCAATCAGAAAAGGCTGAAAAATACTGAATTAGCAAATACGCATCCATTGCTGTTATCTGAACTGTGGTGTTTTCACATTATCCTGGTTGTAGTGTGGAGAGTAGTTTGAAAGGATGCCTCTTATTCTTCCTGTTATAACACTGCATTAACTTTTGGATAGAAATAAATCAAGTACTAATGCTGCTTTTGTGGAAATACATATCCATGATTACTGGTAGTTAAGGAAGTAATTCACTCTGTTTCAGAAACTCTCGAGTCTGCCATCATTTACTGCTAGTTGTCAAAGACAAGAGATACTGTGTAAAATGCCTGCATAATAAAGTAATCTGTAAAACTAGTGGTTATATTCAGAAGACACATTCATAATACTCTATGTTCAGATCATTAGGTAGCATACTGTAGCTTCATGGCTCGGGTATGTGCTAAATTTGCTCACCAATATTCAGTGTTTCAAAAGCTTAATTAGGGTGGAAAACAGAGCTAATTTTTCAACTGCCTTCTGGTACACTTGCAGAAATGTTTCAAAAGTGAAATAAAGCTTTTGAAGCCTGCCTGTGCTGAGCCCCTCAAGGTGGTGTTTCTTGATGGCTCCTGCCAGGCTTCTGCACAGCCAGATCATCTGGTGGATTAAAGTTGGTCTGTAATTAGGCACAGTTACACACATGGTCTCTGCTACATGATGGCAGTCATCCACTAGCAACTCTAACCTTTACAAAGCTTCCTGAACTTCGTTTAAAAAATTCAGATGTAAAAGCCAAACTACTAATGCCCTTCTCGCCTTTACCCAAGTGCCACTATCTTAGACCTCCTTTTACATACTAAGAGTTCTTCTTCAGTACCTTTCAGTGTGTTCAAGCTGTATCTCTGTGAGATGGTGTCATCCACACAGATCTTCATGAGAATTCCCATGAGCAAGGAGTACTGGATTATTAAGTCTAATAAAGACTTAATGGGAAGTTTTCTGTGCAATCCATGTTCTCTGTCCACCAGGAAAGCCATTTAACTTGTCTTTGTTTGATATGACCTGACTCCAGCTATTATGACACTATAATTTGTCAGCCACTAATGTTTCTCTGTGTAGTATTTGTTTATCACTTTGCATGAGGTTTTCTTCTCCCTCCTTGGCCTCAGTCATTAAATACACTGGAAGTGCTGCTGGAGGAAGCTCCATGAAAATATTAGTTGGAAAAGAGGAAAGAGGGAGATAAAGTTTACGAATAGATGAAGCATTCAGCAGTCTCTGGTTTGAAATACATTCTGCAACTCTCTTCAGGACTGCATTGTTTGGGCTTCCTGCGCAGAAGTGGTGTATGCCTGGACCTAGCCTTGGTGCAGAGAGCTCTCCCTGTCCCTTGGTATAAGCATAACTGTGTGAAATGTAGATTTAATTTGTCCCGTAACAACATCAATAATGAGTAAAATTGCTAGTCGTGTAACTTCTAATACCTCTTTAATCATATATTCTATTGCAATAGCAAGTAATCAATCCCTGTAAAATAACTTTGATTCATAGAATTGTTTAGGTTGGAACGGACCTTTTAAGATCATCAACTCCAACCATTAAATTAACACTGCTAAGTCTATCACTAAACCAACTCTCTAAGTGCCACATCTACACATCTGTTAAATACCTCCATGAATGGAGACTCAACCACTTTCCTGGCAGCCTATTCCAATGCCTGACCAACCTTTCAGTGAAGAAATTTTTTTAATACCCCATCTAAACCTCCTCTGCTGCAACTTGAGGCTATGAGGCCTCTTCCTCTTGTTCCTCTTGTTACTTGGGAAAGAGACCTATCCCCCACCTGGCTACAACCTCCTTTCAGGTAGTTGTAGAGAGCAGTAAGATCTCCAGTAAGCATTTAGGCTACAAGACTACATAAGTAGATATCTCTTATACTGACGTATTTATTTTTGTGCCTTCATGGTATTAATTTAATGGTATTGTGTGGGTGGCCAGATCCAAATGGCAAATGTCCAGTATGGCCTGGGATCCCTCACACAAGAGTAGGGAGAGATTTTTGCTAAGAAACCTCAAAGAGACACGAAATCTGGGGGGAGTAAAAAAGGAGCATAAGCAAGGAGCTGGGTTTACAAAAGACAGTTTTTAGCAGGTGACTTGAAAACTGGCTGTGGTACCTGCTAGAACCAGCTGTCAAAACACTAAGAATATGCTGGATTTGGTGGAGTAGCTTTTCTCTTTTAATGGTTGTTTTTATGTATTGCAGACTTTTCTGTGTGAATGTGAATAATTGTATTATATACTACGCTTGCAATTTTAACTATAGATAAAAGGTGATACATGTGTGGGAAAGGCAAGAGAAGTCGTGAGATGCATTACATAATATATCCATTTCAGGTTTTGCAGATGGTAAATGTGTACAAAATAAAAGGTTTAACTTAGGGTTTAGCTACTTGTCAGTTAAAGTTCTGCCATATCCCCTATAACAGGAGGCAGGAAAATCACACTGGATCGTTCCCTTGAAGACAACTTATGAAAAGCCTTCTAAATGGAAACCTCCATTCCACAAATTACTCTTTGCTTATTACATCTTGGAAATAAAAGAACACATTCACAAATTGGTTAGGTAATTCTTATTATTGAAATGCTGTTTTCAATAAAAAAATAGCTTTTCTCACAATTATTGGGAAACTAGCTTTAAGACACATTAAACTGAAGCTTTTGTGCTGGTGCTGAAAAGATGATCTTCAGTTTGTTTGCTCTCTACAACCTTTATTACAGACAGATGGCTGCTTGATAAGATTTTGGGGAGGGGAGGGGTCTCTCATATTTTAGTTCGGTCTTCCTGGTCTTTGAGTCTCTGCTTCATGTTATTAAGTCAGCTTTACAAACCCTTTGCTCTGCCTAAATTCTGTGCATAAAGAAGGATGAATATGAAGGTTTTTTAGGCAAAATATTGTCCCTTGAGGATTATGTAGCAGTCTTATAAGCATACTTATATGGGGTACTGCATCAATGTTATCTTTAGACATTGAATAAAATGATTTTATTTTAATGAAGTTATTGTAGAGAACATAACTTGCTATTTTCAAATTTGATTCTTATCTCCGTTATAGTTGTATTACTAGTTGCTGTTTTCTAGTAATGGCAATTTTATATTAAATAGACTTCTGGCTCCTTTCTGAATCCTTCTCATCCTGCTAAACAACACTGGGAGTACAAACAAGGATCTAACTATGCTGGCGTATGGAAATTAGGTGCTATTTGAGAAATGCTTTCACTTGCTGTTTTTTATATTTCTTTTTTTCTGCTCAGTGATACGCTTTTCAGAGCAGAATTTTTATGTTTGTCAAACATTGCTTTATGTGGTTTTTTTTTATAATGATCATGGTAAGGAGTTATCTCAGAATATTGGGGTTTGCCATAAACCATTTAATATTTCATATTTTCCTATAGCATTTGAAAGTACTTAAGCATCTGGTTTTTTCTGTAGATCAGTTTCTCCTTTTTATATGAAAGTGAAAATGGCACTCTTGGTGAAGATTTTAGCTTTGCATTTCTTCAGTCTGTAGTTTTTCAGTAATCAGTCATCCACATGTAAACTGGTCATGTAGATCCGCCCTTTATAGTCAGTGTAGAGAAAAAAAAGCCTTTCTAGGATGTGGTCAAGATCATCCTAATGTTAGTGCCAAAAATACAACAGAAGTGTTTGTTTCTTTCCACTGACAGTAAAACTCATCTACAAGTTGACATTCTCTAGACATTTAAAGTGACATTTCTATCAACCATTCTCTCAACTGTGGAAAGTGCACAGAGATACAGAGTTTGAGAGTATTGCTTACTTGCAGCAGTCCGTATTGCCTCTGTGTGTTCAAGTTAATTGCTGTGTGGTTTTTAAGATCTTTTGAAAGAAAAAATTGTAGGTTTGGGGAAAAGAAGGATTGGCTTTTAGATGGGTGATAATTTTTAAACAGTAGCTGTGCCTTATGGATAATAAGGCATAGGGATGTCAAGATAGCACAGAGAGAAAGAGAAAGAGAGAGGGATTTGTGGATATAGGGCAGGTGAAGATAGTCAGGTGCTGAGTAAAAGCTATTTATCAAGTGTTTTACTTCACAAAGAATCCAGTGTATTCTGTAGGTATTTACCATGTAACATTTTTTTGCTGCGATTCATGATAAGCAGTGCCTGTACCATGCCACTGCAAGGGACACAAGGTAGAGAATGACTTTTATTCTGTTCTAGTGCAGAAGACTAGAAGAGGTTCATAATTTTTCACACAACTTCTCATGAGGCTTTGTACAGGATCTTAATGGTGTTGCGCTTTACCTAAGATTTTGTGGAATACCTCTGTCTCCAGTTTCAAAGAAATACAATAGATTTGGAGAAAGCTTGTCTTTTATGCCCTAATTGCTTGATGACCTGACAGAAGAATGCAACCTTTCTGCTACTGTCAATGGTATACAAGCTTCCTGGGGTTATAAAAGACAAGGGTTTTTTGTTTAATGTGACAAAGTATCAAATGAAATAAATTACTTATTTTTTTTTAAAGAAAGTCTGTTTAAATTTGGTTGTGTGCAGATAAGATCTCCGAGAAGACAGAGAAAAAATTTTTAATAAAGAGGGAATTCTGTTATTTATGTATTGGACAAACAGGCATAATACCTCCACAGTTAAATGTTTTAAAATCAGTCAAGGGGCACAAGCACAAGCTATGAACTATCTATACTTTTCTATCACATTAAGTTATCCATACATATATAATATGAAGGTAGACTGGAATTCGGGCTGTATATATCACTGTGTTTACATAAGGAAATTGTTTTCAATGCAGTATAATAAGCCATAGTATCTTAAAGGTAGAAGAAAACTTTTTCTCTGAGAGACTGATGTGTTCTGTAGTGTTTGAGATGGCTTTTTTTTAAACAGGAAAATTTATCAGATTAGCTCTCACATAAAACATTGAATTTATGTGATGTTATAATTACAGATACTACCGTCCCAAAAACTAAATTTAGGCAAGTTTTGACAGAAACATGACTAAATTTAAAAGCATTTCCTTACTTGAAGTATGTTTTAATTCTAGAAACAATTAATGTTTTGCAAAGTCTATAGTAAAAACTATTGCACTTTTTAGTTATGCCTTAAAAAAGAAAACCAACAAAGAAGAGTTTTCATCAAAGTAATTCCAGTGTACAAACAGGAGCTATTAATGTTTCTATGCAATGTCCTGTCATAAGCTACATGAGAACTACGGGGACCAATACTTACTAATTGTGTTTGTACGGCATCATTTGAAGATTTTAGGGTGGCTTTCAACTTTCATAATATGGATACAGAAGTTATATATAGTGCTCGTGAACTGCGTGAAGCAGTCTGATAGTGTATTTTTACTCTGAAGAAAAAATACAGAAGACAATAGTTTTTTCCTTGAAAATTAAAGACCATAGGAGAATAAGAGTAGAAAAATACCTCAATTTACCCTTAATTTATTCAGATATGTGATTCCGTGAATGGGTAGGATAATTTGGTTATTTAGGTGAATTTCTGACTTTATGCAAATAAAGATTCAATGAGGCAGAAAATGAAAGCTCCACACTAAATAGAAGCTGCTCTTTTTACTCACAGTTAACTGATTGGAACAAGTGGAAATTAAAAGCAAGCCTGGTATTTAGTGACCCACTGATAAGATGCCTCAATTCACACAGCACAAGGGTAGGAGAAAAATTCATCAGGTTCAGGAAATAACATGCAAGGGTGCTGATATCAGACAAAGAAATATCAGTTTTCAAACCCTGTGAACTTCATCAGGAGTTTCTCACAGACTCACAGCTCTGTTTAAGATATATATATATATATATATATATGCATTTATAGTATGTGTATTGTAGTTTATATTTTACACATAACTTTTTTAAAAGCACATTCATTTCCTGTTGGCATATCAGTCTATGAACTTTCTTTTGATCCCTCAGTAGTTCTTAACAAAAAGAAAGGTTCTTAATGTTACATTTCTGGCTCCTTTGATGTTTACAAGGAGAAGTTGTAAGCTCCATAGTGTGCATGATGAACCATGTGAGGAAGCACATCTTTCTTACATGGTTGTTGCAGCAGAAGTACTAAAGTCATAGTTAAATACTCCAGTACCTCTAGTGTGCAAATGCTTTTTAAAACTTAGTTATGATCTACTGAGACTATTTTTTAATTTATACATTTTATGATTATGTAAGTGCATCTCCAGAGAGGAGCTTTAAAATTAGTATTATTTGGTCTTTTCAGTCCCATTTTTCATAGACTTCATTTTTCTCAGTCTTCTTTGTAGTATAATTTCCCTCAAGTAATTATATAACTTGGCAGACTAACCTTCATCTAGTCTCTGCTGATCTTTCTCAAACTAGAAACAGATTCATAAATAGATAGTGAAATTTCTGTTTGATGGCAAAAGTCTCAGTTGAAGTCCTAACAAAGGATTCTAAAATCTTCACTAAAATGCAGACTTTCTACATCCTTTTCTGGGTCATACTTTGTAGTAGGGACACTAGCAAACTGCTAGTGAGAGAACAGATTTTTTAAAGAAGGCAATTGTTAATACTTCCTCACTTACCCTCACCTTTTTTAATTAGCACTTTTTACACTGTAGAGGTAGAAATAAAATTGAAGGCTACAGAATTCAAAGTGGTAGAGTTTTGTTTGTTGGTTTGTTTCAAGTTTGTGTTGTCGGTAATGCATCCATATTTACAAAGATGCCAGATGAGATTATGGCAGTACAGAATTCAGCTAAAAAAATTATAGCATTTTTTGTTATAAATTCAGGTATGTAGTTGCAACTGGCATAACCAAAAAAAGGGTCTTCTAGTTAGGAGTTTCTAAAATATTTATTTCTTTCAGATATCATTATGATTCTTTGTGACAAAAGTTTAAAGATTGCATATCAGCAGTTAACATCAGCAAAACATATTGTTTGTTTAAATTGGATTTGTTCTTACTTTAGTAGTGCCTTTGTGCTGTTGATTACAGACAATTGCTTCTTTCCTGTCAGAAGATTACTACCAGCCAACAAGGCTTTTTTTGTGGTGTTTCTTTTTCCCTTTAATGATGTGATTTGCCAGTTATACATTACTACTAGCAGGAACTGGCGGTGATAGCACCTATAATTGAGTTTTATGAACTTTTACCTGTTACATACGTATTTAAAAATATAATAATAAAAATTTGTCTTCCCCCTCCGTGCTTGTATCTAACTTTCACCTTATTTAGAAGGGAGGTTTAACAGACAAGGGTCACTTATAATATGTGTAATCCATAAAATAATGTATAAGGGCCAGGAGGGATATTTTTGGTTTTATTCATATGCATTTCTAATACTCTCTTAGAAACCATGCTTCAGACAACTATCAAATCTGCTCTAGCTTTTCTAAGGTGGTAAGTAGAGAGGAGACACACTGCAATTAAAAAAAATACTTGTGGAACTTACTTGATGTAAATCAGTGCAATAGTTTTCCTCACTTAATACACATCACCTGAGAGGTCTCATCCTTCCAGAGCACTCTCTCAGAGCTTTTTCTCTGATGTGCATACATGAGGCCGTGGCAAATGTTTGATGATTGTGCTTTGCTTTCTGTTGTATTCAATAGAACTTTTCAAGGAAATAGAATATAATCCCTGTGAGTTTTCAGGGAAATAGCGTTTTGATGTTGATGGGTAGAAATTTTATCTGACCTAAATTTTTGGAAGTGACTAATGCTTCAGGGAATTGCATTTTCTAATGCTTCAGCTGAGGTTATGTGAGGAGACCTTGTATGGCAGATGAGTGCTAACAACTGGGGAATTGACAAATCTGAAGTGATCTAAAATGGTTATCCGAATATTCGTGCCTTGAAAATATATGGAATGCAGTTTATGATCTCAAATTGTGTAACATAAATACATTTTTTTTTAGTATTGCAAAATCTACTCAATTATTAACTAGTGCACAAAGACGTGATAACATGAATTAAGGCAGGATTTTCTTTTTCTATTCTGATTGAATTGCTCCTCATATCTTCCTCTCTCTGATTCATTTTATGAAAGAGCTGGATTAAACTTTATGGGAAACAGACATCAGGATATGAATAAAAATGTAAATGCACAGAGGTCAGAAAAATAAGAAGTAGGGCTCTTATGATCTCTGTCACTTTTCCCATACTGCATTACTTTGTTACTGAGACTTGCAGTGCTAAACATATGGCAGAAAGGAGCTGCTGCTGGAAGAAATATTTTTGTTGTTTGATTTTTGTGCAATTTTTGTCTTTTTTTAACAGGTCTTCAAATTTTTTGTGGTTTTTTTCCCCTGGTTAGTGTAAATGTAAATTCTTTTCATTAAATTCCGTTGAAATTCCATCTGGTCACCTTGGAAAGAAAATGTGACTAAAGAGATACTTGCTTTGAAAGGGGATAGAGAGAGGTGGATGTAAGGTTTCTGTAGTCTCTGATGGAATAAAATTTGCAGGCTTACTCCTACACTGACTGAGTGGCTTTGGGTGGTGGTCCTGCAGATGTAATGCAGCTTTCCTGAATGTGCTTGTTGTAGCCCATTTTTCACACTGGTGTTTAGAATTTCAAAGAAATACATGGCAAGAAAAGCTATATTCTCTTACACAGATCATTTAGAGAGGTAGAAATGTGTCCTTGGCCTCCAAACCCTTCAGTGGGTTTCATATTTGGTAGCTTTAGTAGTGCTGCTATACTATAACTGAAGTTAATTTGTTGTAAATGAGAACTGACAATGTTTTTAAATGTGTTGTAGAAGAAACTGCTGAATTTTAGGCAACTTCTGAAAACCAGATGTTTATTACATTTGATGAAATTTAATTAGATTGAAGTTTACATCCAGAAGGACTGTAAATCTTTTGATACTTAGTATATCCATATCCCATTTAAAAAACTAGCTTTAGTAGTTAGGACAAGATTTCTAAATGTATGAGATGCCTAAAGATGCAGTGAATGCCTAGCAGGATTTTGGAGTCACATGCATTTGAATGTTACTAGTTGGTGACATAGCTCCTGAAACTCCACGTGGAGGGAACAGTCTATGTAAAGATGCAGCCACCTAATAGTTTGACAATACTCTGACAGTAGGCACTCTGAAAGTGAAGGGAAATTGCAACTTTTAATCCTACTCTGTAACTTAGAAAATTTTCTCATTGTCTCACACACTGAAAATTGTTTTGCACCTTTATGTAAAATTTAATGGCAGATGATAGCAGAGAGAAAAATCTGGATAAAAGGAGAGATACAAATACCCTCTGAACAGAACTCCCTCTGCCAGGGAAAAGAGAAGGAATGCCACAACAGATGATATTTTTGCAAATTTGGTTTACTTTAAGAAGCTTTTAAATCTGAAAGATGAGTGTAGAATTCAGTTGAAAAATAAGAAGCCTCAAACCTAGATGTTAGGATTTATTCAATAAGGTGATTTCTTGCTGTTGAATGCTGCATTCAATACAATAGCTGGATATATCCTTGCTGCACACTGTTCTCTTATCACTTTTTTCCTAAGTAAATTTGTGTGAAGAGCTGAAGAAACATTTCCCTACTCTTGAATTTTTTCCTCCTTATAGCAACTTTATCATACCTAAAGGAGAGCTATAAGAAAACTGGAGAGTGACTTTTCACAAGGGCATGTAGTGATAAGACAAGGAGGGATGGCTTTAAAATGAAAGAGGATAGGTTTAGGTAAGATATTCAGAAGAAATTCTTTACTGATGTGATGCTGAGGCACTGGTACAGGTTGCCCAGAGAAGTTGTAAATGCCTCATCCTTGAAGTGTTCAGTGCCAGGTTGGATGGGACTCTGAGCAACCTGGTCTAGTGGATGCCTACGCAGGGGGCTTGGAACTGGATGATCTTTAAGGTACCATTTCACTCTGTGATTCTATTATTCCCTATGCAAAATTCAATAACAATGCTTTTGAACATGAGATTCCTCTCTAAGCATGCCTGGGGAGAGGGGAAGGAAGTTAATGTTATTAATTTATTCAACCCATCAGCCTCAATGATCTCATAGGATTTAAAAGTCTTCTGCATTATTAGTTCACTTTTATGACCACCGAAGTAATTATTTCTTGTTCCTTAAGTCAGCATAAGAAAGGTTCTTGTTACTCTTGTGGTTACTCTTGAGTATACAGTCAGCTAGTTTGGGGAATTAAAGTCAGCAACATCAGTGTAACTTGTATATTCTCTTTTTAGTTCTTTCATGCTATTGTGTGAAAACAGCCCTTCATACTTCGAAAGCTTCTCTTTTGGCTGCTAAATACTAAGAGCTATATCCGAGTTAGAACTGGAGAAGGCATAGCATGGAAACTAGCACATCTCATAGTAGATTCTGATGGCCTGATGGATTCTTTGATCAGGGCTATCAAGGGATGCATCTTACAGGATTTAATTCAGTTCACTGTGTTCAAAGAAACTCTACATAGATGTGTACAGAAATGTCTGGAAGTAATGTTCATTTGATTACCTTCAGTAATAAGACACTGGTAATTTGTTGCAAGTATTACACTGAAGCACCTATAAAAGCCTTGTTAAAAACACCTTTTCAGTTAAGTTCTTGTTTTGAAGTGATATTTAGATGTTTATAACTACTTTGAAACTCTTTTATGTCCATAGAACCAATGGAACAGCATAAAATACGAAGAAAGATATAGAGTTACACCAAACATCCATTTGTGAAAGAAAATACACAAATACATTTTTACTGATATTAAAATTATCCTTTCCTTGCATCTTGCAATTGTTTAGATCTTTGCCTTATATGAAAAGTGTTAGTAGCATTACATTATTTCCAATCCTGAGTTCATAGTTTTCTCCTGTACAATGTGAGCCATGGAAAGCACAGTCAAATCTTCAGTAGCCTCTTTTATTATATGACAACTACTGATCCTGTGAAAGGGCTGTGTAGTGCTACATTGTGTGCTGCATAACTGAAAAGGTGTTTTTAACCAGGGCTTTTATAGGTGCTTTAGTGTAATACTTGCAACAAATTACCAGTGCCTTATTATTGAAGGTAATCAATTGTGTATGTGCATTATTTCTCAAAGAGAATCACCATTCAGAATAATTAATTATAATTAGCAACAAAGCAGGAACAAGGTCAAAATACTGACTGATTTTTTTTTCATTCACATCAATATCACCTATTTATTGTGCAGTCAGGAAAAAAAAATCATTTTTTAGAATGCATGCTTTAGTAGCTTGGATCCAGCAGTAAAAGAAATTTAAATGCAACCGCTACAGCTGGTTATTCAGGCCTGTCTACAGCTGGTTATTCAGGCCTGTAAGTTGCTGGGGTCTTTTTTAGTTCCCTATGAGTATACTCCCATGAGTGCCAGTAACATATATCAGCACCACAGAATGAAATACAGAAATGAAAATAGAATTTGAGGCCAGCACGTGTTTGTTAAAAGCACTGAAAGAGATGCCCTTAGCAACAAACAAGAAAATAAGAGGGAAGAGCATGACAGGATTTTTTTTATATCCTTCAAACATGCACCAATCCTATAAAGCTACACAAATGGAAATAATAAAGGGGATGATTTTACCCCTAGGCTTGACTCCAAAAACTGATAAAAAGTAAGAGGAGGAACAAATCTGATCTGATTACCTGTGCACTGAGGACTGAGGAGCTGGAGAAAAGTTTATGATTGATTTAACGCTGGATACATTAGGAAATCAAGCTCAATGCAAGACTGTTACAACATGATGCTGTATGCTGGTTATCCATGTAGATAAGAACCAACCAACTGAAGGCACATTTGAAAGTAAGAACTAGATGATTTGTACTTAATGGGTCAGAGCACTCTGAAAATGTTAAATCACCTTAGTACTACTTTAGTAGCCATTCTACTTGAAGGACAAAAGGTTTAACAAAAGTAAATAAACCAACTAAATTCTTTCTATTCTTGAAAAGTTAATGAAAATGGATCTAATCTTTGCCCCTTTCCTCTTTACATTTCTTTTTTTGTTGTTTTTTTGTAAACAAAGTTAAATAATTTCTGACATAAAAGAGTTATTCCTGATCTTAAAACCAATGTTTTACGCATCATTTACACGCTATACACCAGATGTTGTAAATACAAGCTTTAATAACTTGGAAGCATAGGTTTTTGAATGCAAATATATCAATGTGCTGACTACTAAAACTCAGGAGGGAGTACTACTGGGACATATCACCTATCACAAATGATTGAATCAAACCAGAGAACACAGTGAATTGCTCCTTAAGTAACTGCAAGTCATGTAAGGAAAGGCAAATATTATTGAAAGGCCTCAATTTGCAACAGGCATGCTAGAAATTACATACAAACAACATTTTCTACAATTGATGGAAATGTTAACCTCTATAATTTTTTAAGCTAGCGAAGTTCTGTAAAATACCCTTTTGAAGTCACAGTATTTCAGAAAGGAGGGAAAAAGATATAAACAGGAAAATGCAAGACAAAAAAACTCAAATAAGGCCTTGAGTAACATATACTTGGAGATAGCATTTCAATGTCAATGAATCAAAACAATTTAAGATCTAAATTAGAGCTTCTAAAAGAGGTTTAATTACAGTGGACCTAAACAGTGTATTTCTGTGTACATGAATGCCACATTACAGGTTTGGCCATTAGAATTTTCTTGATGAATATTTATCTTTAAAGTTGGTAGAGGTGGAAGTGGCTCCCTATTTTTCCCTCTCCTTCCTAGTACTTCTTTCAACTGAATTATTTTAATAATTATACTTTTATTTTGTTTTCCCCTCATGGAAGGTCTGACATGAGATTTCTGAAATACATCCCATTTCTATTCCCAATATTTCAATATCAGAATGAAACAATATAGCAATATTTTTGTGTATATATTATGAAATACTTAAAAAAATATATATATTAAAACAAAGAGCAAATTAGGAAGAGTTTATCCAGTTTCCTTTCTCTGTTTCTTCCAGTTTCCTTTCCCTGAAGGAATACAGATAGCTAAAAACTCAACTGTACTCAGATCAAGCCAAGCTATCAGAAAACCTTGTGAGATTGGAGGAAGTCATATACTCATCACCTTTGCATATTTTCTCTCCTTATATAGTCATTTAACTAAGTTACTCGAAACCTTAGAAACCACTGAGGACAAAATTTGAGACAGGAAAATGTGGAAATGGCCATAGCAATAACTAGTTGTGAGTTCTTTTGACTGGAAAACAAATGTGAACTCAAATGCCATTGTCTGAAGTGCTTGCAACCTTCTTGAAAATGACTTCAATGATTTTTTTCATTACTCTAGAAGACTAATTGTTTCTTACTTCTGCCCTCTGTTCTAAAGTGCTGCATCATTCTAGAGTGCTCTGCTGATGGGATACTTCCCCAGCATCCTAGATGTTGTATTTTAATAAGCAGATATGCAAAGGATGCTCTTATTGTTTTCCTGATAATTCCTTACACATTAAGGTCGCTGCGATGGTTTCTAGAAGATTATTAAAACAAATTGTTTAAAAACAACAAATCTGAGTCACTAGGGCTAGACAGACTAACAGAATTTAGATGCAAAGCATGAAGCCACCTTTACGGTTGCTTTATTTTGTTTCAGCAGCCAATATGCCCTTGACTAGATCGGGTCTAACCATCTAGTACAAATTCTTATACTTGCTGCTTCAGTGGGTTTTGTTGAAGATACTGACTTCTACTCTATGAGTCAGCAGTGTTTATCAATTTTTATATCATGCCTCAGGAATATTACCACTTACGCTTTAATATGACTTTGCTTGTCAATTCAAATCTTGTGGGGGTTTTTTTTCAATTTTAAACTCTCATGTTGCTATAACTTATAGGGCTCCGTGCAAATTCATAAAACTATGACTCAGTTCATAGATAAACCGTTCAGGAAGATGTGGCTTTTTGTTCTTGCAATGAGCTGATTTATTTTGCAGGTTTTATTTAAAGTTGTAATATTGAGGAAATTCTAAATACAGGTTGAGAATTTCATATTTGAATCACAGTGGGCATCTCAGTTTGAAAATGCTCCTGTAAAGGCTATCCTGTAAAGATTTAATTCTCGTTCCTGATACACCCTACAAAATTCTTTTTATATTCATGTATTGAAAGAACACCTTTTTTAAGGCTACTTATGTGGGAAATTATACCTTTTGATATCAACTGATACCTTAAGTTGTTGTTCTAGCACCTCCTAATAACCATCAAAAAAGTCCTGTTTCCC
The DNA here is from genome assembly GCF_009829145.1 of Chiroxiphia lanceolata. Taxonomy (NCBI): domain Eukaryota; kingdom Metazoa; phylum Chordata; class Aves; order Passeriformes; family Pipridae; genus Chiroxiphia; species Chiroxiphia lanceolata. The sequence continues at coordinate 50,054,371 of NC_045639.1, forward strand.
AGTATGTGCATAGCCTGAAAATCATGACTCCTTGATACAGCCTTTGGTATAGAATTTTATAGGCAATGCACCATGAGAATTTGGGGAATTTGCAGCACTGTTCTCAGCTTTGTATGGCCTTTTGGGAACTTGCCTCCTCTTTGTTTTGAAGTTCCTTGAGTGAAGACAATAAACCTTCTTCCAAGTCATCCTACTCTGAGTAGATACCTTAAATTGGTGATCAAGTGGCTGGCATGTTAGAAGCCTGCAGTGAGTTTCTGGCATAAATTGCTTTTTGAATGGTGGGCTGATATTTGCTAACAGCATCTTCCTGTGCAGGAAAGAAGGTGTATTTCATTGTCTTGGATCTTCAAAAATATAGATAGGTTGTGTTATACCACAGACTACTTAGAACTTTAGTGACAAAGCAGTGTTTTGTTATTTGTATGAAAGAAAAATATATTTGATTAAAATAAGCAACATTGCTTATTTTGTATAATTTTTCATTTGAAAGTTGTACACACTTTTTTTTTTAAAGTTGTTAAGACCCATTTGTAAGGTATGACATAAAACCAAAATCTTTACATGTATCAACTATTAGTGTATTATGATGTAAAGCTGCAAATACTGCAGTAGGAATAGTGTTGCCTGTGCATTGGGAGTACCTAACTATTACTTTTTGGTTGGTGTTGGGACTTCTGCTTTGCTTTTGGAGATTCTTCTATATGAAATATGGTTGCAATACCACATGGTTCCTCTTGTGTTTTGTTAGGCAAACCTTGCTGTCATTAACGAGGAAATTGCAGAGCAAACTCAGTTATTATCTTTATAGAGGGTTTTGGCTCACAGACAGAACAATGCAAACCAAAATCAGGCTGAATGAACACTAAATCCACAAAGCATGCTGATCATTGAGTATGCTGCTGAATAGTAGCTTTCAACACTTTAGAAACATTTTCAGCATGTTTCAACATGTTATGAGTGGTAGTGATGTGGTAAGGGTCTAAGGGTTTCTTGTTGTTCTCTTACCCGGCATTTTATCAGCTCTATTCTTTTGTTTCCCTATTTTCTTGTCTATAGCCCTCCCTATTTGTACATGTGCAAGTTACTTGGTACACTTCTTTCTATCCCTCCTGCCACCAAGGTACTTGGTACCATCTCCAAAATGATACTCCAGGTGCATAGGTGGTAACTGGTGGGTTAAAATTTTTATCAGCTGTAAAAGAATAGTTTAATCAGGAGCTTTACTTTGAAGTGTTTACCATCATAGGGTGGACTCAAAACATTTGCATTTGGAAAATAGTATTTGCAAAAGCCGCTGCTCCTATACTGACAGAGAATTTGTACACCTCAGATGTTGAGTATTGCATTCTGTCACGCATAAGTTGACACAAAAAGGAAAAGCAGAAGGACTTCCAAGAATTTAATTTATAGTATACGATAGAGTTATAAAATTGTAATCTCGTTTTATGTGTTTAGTTTTCTCTAAACTGAAGTTTATGGGGTAAAAAAATATAATGAATCCCTGTATATCCCTTTCCTTTATTCCAAATTTATTACTTTAAAAAGCTTCAGTGAGAAGTTGTTTATCTCAGCTCTGTGCATTTTGACTTACAGGACTCATGTGGCTTCATTTATTTAATCTAGAATGCTTGTGAAGGAAACACCATTTGCAACTGTGGATATTCAGAAACATAGTGTGAAAATACAAGAGCGGGATATCTTCTTTACTATATGGTCTTGATTTTTCAGTATTTTTACCCTTTCATGAATAAAGTAAACATTTAGGTAAAATTTGTAGAAATTTAGTATAATTCTTTTAAAAACATCAAAGTGAGGGCATGAAATAATATGGTTTTGTATCTGTGTATATATAAATGTGTGCACGCACTAATTTATTAAATAGCAAGTTTCAATATATATAATGCTCTTAATATTTACAGGTGATAATTTTAGTGGAGCTTCCTGACAGTAAAGCCTTAGAGTCATGAAGGTTTTCTTATGTAGACATGTGCCCTTTGCTGTTCCACAAACTGCATTTTGCATTCAAGTAACAGTGTCTGGAGCGTATTAATACTATACAGAAGCTAGATAAAAGAGGGGAGCTGCAATACATTGCAATATATTGCAGCATTACATTGTTCCAAGAGTAGAGCTGAGGGAATTGATAAGCTGGTCTGTAGTTTTATATAGGGCAGGTATCAGAGGTAACAGACTTGAGCTATAGGAAAAGGAAATTTCTGATAGCTTCTTAGAGGTGGGTTTGGGGGTCTTTTGTTTGTTTTTCCAAAATGCTCAGTGACTTGGTAATCTTACATTTTCTTGGTGTCAATGTCAGCTCTTGTTCCTTTTTCATGATCTTAATTACAGGTCCATTGCAAGAAACCATTTAATTGATCTTTGTGATGTTTATAGTGAAGCTCAGTATATTGCTCTCCTTAATTACACATTAGCAATTGGTTCCATAAATTGGTCTGTTCCCTCTGGGCAGAGCTGTTACATCTGGGCTCACCCAGAGCTGAACAGATAGCAATGTGGTCACTGCTGCCATGGCTATCAGCCATTTTACAGATAACATCACAGCCTGATGTGATGCATGTAAATAGCTCCTTGCCCTGAAAACAGTGTTCTGCTGATTCAGCCTTCCACCTGTTTCCTGATCCTAACCACCGTGTCATGCGGTTTTTCTCCTAGAGGTTGACCTTTCTTGTTTATGTAACTGCTTACATTCTTGAATTTTCTGTGCTTATGTATGTGAAAGGAATATGTAGTATATGCTAGGAGCACTTGTGTTCCTTCCTTGCTAAAGCTCTGTGTTTTGTTCCTCCCTCCAAACCCAACATATCAGGGAAATATATTTCTGAGATGCAGTCTTCTCATCCACCTCCTTGTCTGTTTGTGCAACATCCTTTATCACTTCTAGGTGCCTTGCTGACCACAGGGTAGCTCTGTTTTCCCTTAGAGGACTACCATGACTGAGTTTTTAATTAGGACAACGTTGTGTTTTAACACCAGCCAGCAGCTCAGCGCTACAGAGGCACTCGCTCACTCCCCATGGCAGCATCGGGGAGAGAACCAAAAGAAAACTCATGGGTAGAGATAAAGACAGTTTAATTATTAAAGCAAAAGCCTCTCGCACAAGCAAAGCAAAACAAGGAATTGATTCCCATTTTCCATGGGCAGGAAAGCGTTCAGCCATCCCCAGAAAAGCAGGGCTCCATCATGCATAATGGTGACTTGGGAAGACAAACATCCTCACTCCAAACGTCCTCCCCTTCCTTCTTCTTCCACCAGTTTTATACACTGAGCATGGTGCCATATGCTGTGCAATATGTCTTGGGTCATGTGGGGTGAGCTGTGCTGGATGTGTTCCCTCCCAGATTTTTTTACACCCCCAGCCTCCTCACTGGTGGAGTGGGCTGAAAGGCAGAGAGGGCCTTGATGCTTAGCAATAGCAGAAACATCCCTGTGCTGTCAGCACTGTCTCCAGCACAAATCCAAAACATAGCCCCATACTAGATTCTATGAAGAATCTACCTATTCTATCCCAGTGAAAACCACTGCAGATATTTAATTAAACTCTATGACCTATATCACATGAATAGTAAGGGGATGTGTTCTTTAACAGCAGTGGATAAAATTACATAGAATGGCCAAAATTTTAAGCAGAGGTTAGGAGAAAGTGTAACAGCAGAGAACATGTCTCTGAGCTCCCCTGCCAAGCAAACATCTCCTGCCTTGGCTCTTGAGTAGATTACAGCCATTAGGTCACTTCTGACTCCGCTGTACAGACCAAATACCTTGGCTCTATGTTTGTCTCTGTTCTGCTCTAATGAGCCTGGAGTGACTAGAGAGCCTAGTGAGTGACTCTGTCTTCCATGTGATGTCCTTGACATATGGTAATGTTTTACCACACAGCAGACCTGGCGTTTCGAGGTATTTCTTGTCTACTGTCTCAGTGTGTTTCATTACCTGTAGAGATTCACACTGCCCATTTTAATGGTCTAAGTATGTCTAAGTGGCTCCTGACCTTCTCTTCATGACTTTCTCTGCATCTATCACAATGAGGCATAAATGAAGTGTGACTGTCAGTAGCAACATTTTTTTTAGTAGCAGTGTATAGCCCAGCTGATCACTAATCAGACCCATAGCCTGTTTTACTCCTGTGGATGAGTGCAGAACCACAGCAGTTAGCTGTAGCTATGAATTTTGATCAGAGTAAACACCAAGGGCTCATTTGTTATGGAGATAGGTGGGAGCATGACAACAGGCGATGATGGTGAAAAGCAGGGCTGTGTGCTGCTAAGAAATGAGACAGTCAAATAATGTTACACTTCACAAATTTTCAGACACAAAATATAGTATGGGGGTTTACAAGGCTGGTATAATGCAAGTGCATGACATTATCTGGTAGCATTTGGAATGTAAATTTGGGGTAACTGAGTGTCTGTGCCTACACTGTACATATAAATCTCTTAGGCAATACCTCTAATAAAAATTAGAAAAAATTGAAAATGCTTTCCATGAAAGACATTTACAAATTGCCTATAGGTGCACTCAGCCTACAGCTGTTAGTGTTGTAAGAAAGTCTGTGTTAAAATTGGCTGCTTCATCAAATGGACATAATATCTGATGTCCAGTTGGACGTTGATTTTGCTTGTTTGTAAAATTTTCTTTGGTTTCTCTTCCCACTCTTGGGGACATCATTTTGGGATTGTACAAATTCCGGTCTTCTATCTAGCACATTGACATGGTTTATTAAAAGCAAAAGATCTCTATTCTCCACCAGTCTATCATTTTCATTTTATTGGTTAGCTCACATGCTTATGGTAAAAATACGCTAAAAGAAGACACCTGGGGACAGGTAGGACCGCATTTGAAAGAAAAGTGACAATCACAGTCTGGGTTAAATTGCTAGTTGGTAAGCTCCAAAATATTTTCGGAAAAAATATTTTGTATCTCTAGGACCTTTATTTTCTTACCTTCAAGCAACTCTCAGTTTCACACAAAAGACTTCTAGTGATAATTAGCTTTAAGGAATATTGAGATAATTGGAAAAGATACTGATTTGTTCACTGTTTGGGCTGTACAATATTTCTAAGGCACCAGGGCTAATACATAGCATTTTAACAAAAATTCATCCCTGCCTCTGAAGCTTTACCAAGTCTGTTTAAAAGAACATTGCAAAGTCAGAGGCTCAGACATTATAATGCATTTGCACAGACTCCCCATGCAGCTTACAGCCAACACCGTTTCCATGAGAATTATGGCATGCCATTCCCTATTTCTCCTACACCCTGAAAGCCACTGCCTCACCTAGTACTCAAGATCTTGACGAATGCTATATGGAGATCTAATGTCACTGGCTGTGGATCATCTGCTTTGTTTGTCAATTTATCAATTCTGCCAGGATTATTTTGAGGTGCCATGAATATAACTCAGGCTAACACACAAGTTCACAAAGTCTGACTGTCCACTGGGCAGGTTCTGCACAGAGATAAAAATTTCGGCACGAACATTGCACAACCAATACTTTTCCCACTGTGAAATATATCTGCGTATACAAGTTTGATATGCTTATAATTTTGGGGTTTGTATTTGTATGTGTTAGTAAGTCATACAGGTGCCAAGATGGCAGATGCAGAGAATTTACAAATTTATGTTCAGTAACTTACTGAGGGCCTAGCAGTGAAAAGGAAAATGTTGGTTTTAAAGAAGATATACATAGAAATGAAAGATTTCTCAAATATAGACAATGTTTGGCAAAGATTTTATGATTAGCACAGTTCTGTGAATCAGGAATCAAGTGACCAACTTTATATTCAAAGGGATTCACCCAGCACTGACATCAATTCTGTTCACACTGTCACTGGGTAAAGTACTGAACAAAGCAGAAAAATTAGATATTCGTTTTTTATTAGAAGTAAATTCTTTCATATTTGTATGGAAGAATTGCAAAAGTATGCCAGAACTAGTATGCACAAGCCTATTTTATAAAACAGATAATACTTTATTAAAATAATACAGACATAACCCCCTACCCCTCAACTTTACAAAGTATATTTTAAAATAATAAGTGACAAGCATCGGTCTAGAAAACAAATTCTCATGGTTTATACACTGTATGTTCTAGGAGGAGTCCATTCTCAACCACTGGAGCGCTGTCAATTTTTTAAGTGCCACAGTTGATAGAGCTCTCAAAATATGATGAAATTGTATCACTGCTGAGAGATTGCTATCAGGAGTCAGTGAAGAAACTCCTGGTCTGACAGATAGAATCTACCTATCAGTTCTGCTGTAATTAATGTAGAATTTACAACAGAAAACCCAGACTGTTGGTGAAGTGTTCAGTAACTTGTGCCAAGCTTTCTTATCAATAATTCTTCTCTTTGGAAGAGGCATAGTTAATTTCTTCAGTAGTCCGTACATTACTACAGAACATACAAATCTGCTATAAAATCAATGCAACTAATTGTAAATTAACAGATTTCTAAGTGTGAAGGAGCTTATAATAATGTAGATGAGTCCTTGAATGAGCATGCCAGTTCTGGTGTCAGGGGTGGGAGCTTCCAACTGTTTTATGTGACATCTTCGAGTGTAAACACATTTCTTTTCCTTTCCCCAACTGATTTAGCTTGCTAGTGTAGCGAGTAACATTTCCATTAGCCTCCTACCGTTAAATCGTGGAGTAACTATAATCACAAAAACATCCACCATGCGAGCAAACTAATAGAGCAGCAACTGTGGTCGTGGCTTATCTCCATCTTACAGGCATTTTTTGTGAGTTCACAACAGTTGGTGTAGAAACAAATCCCTTTAAACTGAATCTAATGAAGGAGAATAAAAATGGTTGGTTGCAATACAGACTAAGGATTTGTAGCTTTATTGAGTGAGCTTGCTAGAAAGAAAAATGTTGCGTTGTTTCCCTTATGTGCAGTACTTAGCAGCAGGGCAGTGTCCTGTGTGTTGATGTCTAGACTGCTCAGGGTTGAAGTGGCAGAAGAGGAATAGTCTGAATTCAGGATACTTCAGATTTTATTTAAACTAAAATGTATGTAGATGCTGACAGGTTTAGCTGTGTTACAGACAGTAGGACACAAACAATTTTAAGAACTTTCCTGCTTATCGCTTGCACTATTTTGCTTCTGGGCTATAACATACTGTGTTTGCATATGTGCAATAGCCATAATTTACAGTGATTTAGCTTTCTTTTTAACTAAAATCAAATAAAAGATAGTCTTAATTGCATAGCATACTAAGCTGTTCTTTTTCTATAATCCCAGTTTTGTAAAGTATGTAGACTTGAAGCTGAAGTGACTCTGAGGCAAGGTTAACTTTTGCACACAAGTTTTTCTGATCTGGTATTTCAAGGTGTCCTTATCTTCCTCTGAGACTGAAGTCTGGAAACTTGGCAAAAAGCCATTCATGCCAAGGGCTTATCTTGCAGCACAGCTTCTCTCTTCTGGATACAGCTGTAAAGGTTCATATTAGTGAATTTGATGGTAGCACCTATAGTACCTATGTGCTGTGGGTTTGGTTTGTGGTTTTTTTTAAAATAATAGAATCATGAACAGGAGGGTAACACAAGGTCTCATAAAGAGTAGTCTGTATGTTAATATATGCAGTAGTGGAACATTTGCAATGTGTTGTAGTTTGGAGGGAGGACAGAGTTTTAAAAAGCTTTGTAATGAATCACTAGAACTAAAGTGTGCAGAAAGTAGATGCTTTTGCTTTTTTGCCTTTTTTTTAATTTTCTGATTTTAATTAAAAGTGAAATATGGGACTTTTCTAACAGCATGTTAGGTGATGTAACAGCAGGGTGACATGGAGGGGGGAAGCACAGCTTGATGTGCAGCCCTGCACAGGAGGAACAGCAGCGGCAGAATTGTGAGATTCCTAACTATATCAGATGCCACCCAATCATTCTGACAGCCACAGCACTTAAACATTTTGATAACTCTCCAGGATTGCTGCTTACAGTTGAGTAACTCTTAATGCTTATATACGTTTGTTAAAAGCCAGCTGTTGTACTGGGTTTCTAACTGTTTCTAACTGTTCTGTAGCAGTAAGATAGTGGTAGAAATAAGAGGTACCTTAGAAACAGTATCTGACCTTTGCTTTACGTTCCCAATCCTAATTTTTAAAATGTATCATGAATATGATTTTTTGTCTGATTTGAGCATTTTTTTAGGGCCTAATTTGAGTCCTTTCTTACAGACTGTCTCTTTGGGTGAAAGGACACAGAGAAACAATGTCTTAGCTAAGAGTAATTGCAAACATTAGGTGGAAGTCTGAAGGGAAATTTATTTCTCACAAGGTCTTAGTTTAGTTAGCAATGATATAAGTTTTTAAAAAGTGAGAGTTAGTGAAGAGTTTTACAAAGGCTGAGAGAGGGGGTTTTTTGGTGTGGTGTCATCTTCATTATGCTTTTTTCTGGCTCTTGCCCCATCTTCCCTCCTTACCCTTGGGAGGAAGGAGGTGGGTAACAGGTGATATCTGCTGAATATGAATAGAAAATATCTACAGTATGCTAGCATCAATCTGTATCCTCATGCCCAGCCAGAAGGTCCTGGTGGAGGAGCAGTCCACTATGGAGCTGCTGGGAAAGTACCCCCATCTGCCAAGGGTCCGGTGAGGGTTAGCTCTTTCCCTCTGGACCAGGGCGTGGCACATTATCCATTTTTCTTGGTAGCTCTATGATGTAAGGGGCTCTGCAACTGTGCTGCATGACACAGCCTTCTGCTAATTAGATGGCATCTCAGTCTCCAAACTAATCGGAAAATTCTTACTGTTTTAAAAAAAAAAACAAACTATGCACTTTAAATATATTTTTGAATGGTACAACTGCACGCAAACTATTTAAAATCTTCTGAGAATTAGAGGTTTATTATATAGTCAGCTATACTCTGTAGGAAATCCTTTGTTTCTCCTTAACAGTCTTTTGAAGTTCCTTATTTAAATGTAAAACATCGTGTTCTAAATTATACAAATACTTCCCTATGATGGAAAATTTACAAAAGAAGCAGCGCAGTTCAAAGGTGGTATCAATTTTAAATGAGAGACTTAGTTCTTTTCCTTTTTCTTTCCTCCTAACCTCTCTTTTAAGTGTCCTTGTGCATTAAGTATTTTGTGTGGTTGAACAGTGGTGTGCCCTCAAACTACCCTTTCTTTGATAATACATGCTAGTATTTAGAAAGGGTTTGAATAACTATGTGCACATTTAGAGTGGAGACAATATGTTCTACTTTTTAAAAGACCATATTCCAGGAACTTTCAGACACTACCTCATTTCATATTTTGTTGAATTAATTTTTATTATCACAGTTTTTGTTTACAAAGATAACGAATTATGGAGGACTTCTGATCTAATCATTCCAGTTACTAAGAACTATTTAAGCAAAGTGGATTAACTGCTGGGTTTATAATGATTTTCACTTGTGCTTGACTAAGGCCACTGAAGTCAATCCACCCAATTAGAAGGGGTGAAGCTGCCTCAGGTGTGCAGTGACTGAGTGGCAATTTCGTCTGTTGCCTGAGACAAAAGCATTATTCCTGATATAGCCCCATGAGGCAGTAGGAGGGTGAGTTTGGGGCTGGTCAGGGAATTGGCCAGAGTTGCTGTTCTGTCCATCCCTGCCAAACAGGGTTTTTCTCCCCACCACAATTCTTCCTGTCACCCTAAATGGTATATCCCTTTTCTGGTATTCTGAATTTCTATGCCGTTTTGAATAAGAGGGGTATTGATGAAGATGTGTATTGATTAAATATATGTGCTGCTTTGTAGTACACATGCAGACTACTATAGTTTCTTCTCCGCTGCAGAAAAAAACTTTTTTTTTCTTCTTTTTTTTTAATGTGGAAGAGGGGGGGAGAAGGTAGAGTCAAAACTAAGTGAAGAAAAATTTCTTGCCTTTCTCTAAATGTCAGATCTGTAACACAGAGTTCCTGATATATTTTAATCTTTTTTCCTTTCTTTTTTTTCATTTTAGGTAAGTGGAAGCTTTCTCTTCATGACTTGGGGACACATTTAATTGCTGTGGTAAGTGTTCTTCATCATGTGAATATAGAGATCAGCTGTGTGTAATTTAATACCTTAAGCTGGCTGCATAAGTTGTAGTGGATGGTTTCTAGAAGGCTGTATATATATATATATATATATATACTGCTTCTCCTACTTAAGTTATTGGTATTTTTGAACACAGAAGATGATCTGTCCTCTGCAGATGTGCTCAGTCGTACAGCTTGCAGGTATCCTAACTCATTTTTACCCATGTAACTGTGATTTAGCATTAGCTTTGTTATGTTGTATTTGGTCTTGTAGTACAGAAATTTGTTAGCTGAAGTGGTTTACTTGTTTTTCTCTTTTGGCTCCTCATCCTCCAAATTTCATATGTTCAGTTAGAGAAATAAATGTTGCTTTCCTCATCTCCTTTACCATTATTTTACACTGCTTTGTAGTTGCACAATTCTGATGGCTGGTGGCTTGGGCTTATTGCTGTATGCAATTTTTTAATTGCAGATTACTTTATAAATTGCATGTGTATATGAAAAAATTAATTTGAACACTTAGACATTACTCCTTTCACAGTAAAAATGAATGCCTGAATTTTCTTTTGTGCACTAACTGTTCCTAATTTATCATAGCTGGGTGAAAGGGAAGGATGGACAAGGTTTTTTTTGGAACTTGGTTTTTAGATGGTAAGGATGACATTTTCTGTTGGGAGCATGTGAATTCTACAGTGTTTGGTTTGGGTTTTTCATTTGTTTGGGTTTTTTTGCCTTAGCAGATATATGATGAATGAGGCAGTGGACTGCAGGAGGGACAAACTTCCTTTTGTGTTTCTCGGATTTTCCTAGAAATGGCAATATGTGTGTAATCCTCCTGTTGGAAGGATTATGAGCACATGTTCTAGCATCATCTATTTAGTTGTGGCTTTAAAATGAAATTTTATGACTCTGCTTGGTTTTTGGTGCCTTTTGGAGAGGTTTGGGAGTTTTGTCATTGTAAACCTTTATCTTATGTAGTTTTTGCATATATATTGGATTAAAGAATACAGCCACAGTATTTCAAGCATATCCATCATGCTCAGCATTATTTATATTGATGGTATTATGGGATGCAATTAAAGAAGGTTGTGCTGGTGTAGAATAGTTCTCCATTAAAATGGCTTTTTTCAGCAGTTTGTTTTCAACCAAATGAAATCAGTTTATTTGTATTGTGATTATCTTTTGTTGCTTTTTTGAAAAATATAACAGTGGTGATACTTCTCTTAGTTTTTAAATAATCAAGGCTTGGCACTCTATCTGCAATGGCCTGGCTATTTTATGTGGAAAAAGTTCATTATATAGCTAAGTCTGTACTTGTAAAAACCATGTTTAACTCAAGGCATTTATGAATTAGCTGGAGGATAGCCAGGTATGCTTTGTTTTGTTCTAGATTTTTTGGGGGTTTGTTGTTGGTTTGTTGGGTTTTTTTGCTTGCTTAAGGGAAACATATATTTAATACCATAGATAGATCAAAATTGGATATTTTTTTTTAAAGGCCATAGATTATTGCAACTGTAGAACTAATACTGATGTGAAGGAGAAGCTTGTATAGTAGACAAAATCACAATGTGATTATGCATATACATAAATATATGAACTTTTTATTTAAAGATGTTTTCCAGTGAATCAAAATTATTCCAGTGTTTAAAGTTAAGTTTAAAAAACCCAAATGACAACCAAAAAACCTTTCAATAGCATATGAGTTTTAAGTAGGTTGTATTGAAATAATTTTTATAGGATTTAATGACATTATTAAGAATGTTACGTACTTGTTTCAAAAATTTTGAATTTTTAATGGAAAAGTAATTCCTTGCTTGAAACATCCTTTCCCCTCACCTTTTTTCACTGAATGCTTGTTAAAATATTTGATGGGGGGGGGGGGTTTGGAAGTCTTAAAAAAAGTAAATTTGTCCAACAGGACAAGTAGATCCTAACTAAAAAAAAATCCAATCATCCCTTACCACCACAAAAAGTATTTTATTGCCTGGTGATGTAAGGTAGAAAAATGTCAACTCTAAGAAGTACAGAATGTCCAAAGGGAAGAACATTTCATGTGAAAGTTGAATAAAAACCCTTGTTGCATTAGTTGAGCAGGGGAGGGAAGCCATATACGTATGCAACATTATATACAAGCTATCTGCTGAAGAGTTGCCGGTCGTCTATATGTAAAGGAAACTTTGCTAGAGAATGCAGTTATATCAGTGTCAACTCTAGTTACACTGAGAATACCCTAGTATTCTTTTCCAGCTTTTAAATTATATCTCATTGTTGGGTAGGACATTTAAAAGTGAATTCCTGGCAGACAAATAATTTTTTCTTGAAACATATTAAATCCAGTAGATTTTACTTTAAATGCCACATCGAGGTCTGTGCCCCATGCTGTTTCCAACCCTGTTATAGTTTTCTTTTCTATTGAAGAAGCAGGACAAGAAAGATCAGAAAACAGAAAAACGGGAAGGCGAAGGTCAGTTTTTCTGCTTGCATAGGCTTTTTATGCTTGTGCTTTGAACCCTTTTAAGAGTAACAGAGGCACACATACCCAGATGTTGTTTGAAGAGCTACCTCAAAGGAGGTGGGTCAGAGCAAATGACACAGTGTCAGGGCAAATCTGTGACTGTGGTTTTTCGTGACCATATATAGTCTAACATCCAACACCTTGGCAGCTGCATCCCATTTCAGGTGTTACTGGTGTACTGCAAAAACACCCAATCAAACCACTCTATCTTGTCTTTTGGTACAGATGTGAAATTTGCAATAACAGATTGCTTCTAAAAAATTTACTTCTACTGCATTAATCTGTTAAGTAACATCTAACTTTGCTTTTCATTATTATACCATTGAGACTTTTCTAAGCAGTCTTATTTCTACAGTGGGCTGATTAGAGTTATCTCTCAAAGAAACTTTAGCTTCCACCCATTGTCTTTCACTGAAGTAAACCATAAAATAAAAATAATAAGCTAAAAGTTTTGAAACCTTTTTGAGTTTATGTGTGTGCATGTGTAAACATGTATGTAACAAAGTAGGTTTACAGTACCAATCTAGATAGATTATTTGTTTCAATTTGTTGTTTTGATGGTCATAACTACATTACTTTTCTGATTATGTACACAGACATTCTGTATTGCATTGTTGTCTCTTGTAGTCCATGACTTCACCTTTACCTTACCTCATTTTTAGAGGGATTAGTTTGGATTGCCTTCCATAAAGCAAAAAGCACATTAGTTGCATTAATTCAGAAGTCCAGTCCAGAGGGATTGTAGTCATAAGCTTGTCATTGTACCTTCTAGTCTATTAAATTTCATTCAAAAGGCTTAATAATAAGCTTGTAGCTGCAGCTTCCCCCCCCCCCTTTCTTTTTTATCTTTGGCTTCTTAATTTTGAAAGTGAGGGGTGGATTTGTATGGAAATAATCAGTATAATCTCTGAAGATGCACATGGTCCTCCATAGCAGAATTTGTTTCTTTATGCTAGAGTGAGCAGAACCACTATGGCAACAATAATAGTGAACCTGTGTGTGACAGCGTTTCAGATTGCTTGTTTTTCTTGGCTTGTGCAGTGTCTGCAGTGTTCCTTGTACATTGTCTTGTTAAACTGGAGCTCTCAGATTTGACTGAGAGCCTGTAGAGTGCACTTTGGTGTATGTGTACCTGCCCTTATTTACACCAGTGAAATCAGGACTTTTGAAAGTAAGCATCTGCTAGTTTACATGTTAATGGAGGAGTTGGCTAGCCTAAAAACATTTTATGAAGCCATGATCTTTTTTGTGGTTTTTCTCTATCAGCTAGTGAGGGCAAACTGAAAGTCAAATTATCTGATGGTGTGTATCAAGACTGGATGTTAAAAAAGAACCATTGTATGGTTTGTGGAGCAGAATAACTCCAGAGCAATCAATTGCTCTGAACATGCAAAAGTTAAAAATCATGTTAGGAATTGCCATATTGTTCTATGCATTTTTTGCCATTAATTTTTTTAAGTGGAATTTATGCACTGCAACTGAAATCCAAGTCTTTTTAAAATTATTTATGAAATATTGAAGTGAAACATTTTATTTTGTGATCATTATTTCAATGAATTTTCCTAATTACATAAAATATCTGCTTTCCTCAGGCTTTGCCTGACAGCAAACAATAAAATGCTATTTTATTATTTTTTTAATGGTTTCCTTTTTTCCTTTTCCTTTTTTTTTTTTTTAATTTTGTCATCTGTGAGGATTTCTCTCTGTCATCTCTATGCAGAACTTAATTTTCTTTTATGGAAAAGAGATGAGAAGCTTCTAAATATCTATAAAAACACCAGAGTGAAGTGACAGCAGAGGTGTTGACATCAAATTGTTTTAACCTTTATTTACAAATTTAATTAAGAACTGAAAAGATTACCTTAAAATAAAATCATGAGAGAGAGTCTTATGCATGGTAAAATGTGCTCTTTCATTACTGCACACTTTCAGTGCTCATTTACATTGTTATTTCCAGAAGTCCCTGCAACTGTTAAATTATGCAAATCAAGTTACCATAATATTCACTGCCAAAATGTTTTATTTAATAGCAGTCATTAATTTATTTCTCTAATCGAATCCACTAGGAAATCATTTTAAATGTATCATTTTGCTTTAAACAGGTCCCAGTTCAGCAGAAGGAAAACCTGTTGGGCCTTACAATCATTGGAGGGGGGGGGGGGTGTTAACGCATGCATGACAATTCAGCAGTGATGCCTCCCTCTTTCCTTCCCATTTACCCAGTAATCTTGCATAATGGGAAAATCGAACAACATATTTAAATGTGACATAACCAGTTATTTTATAATGCAATGAATAACTACTATTGTTAATGCTTTTGCTCAAAGTGAAGCATTGTAAGAGAGAGAAGAGTTGAAGACAACCTGAGAGAACTAGGGTAGCACCTCTGAGAGATGGTAAAGGTAATGGTAATGACACTGAAAAAAAAAAAAAAAAAAAGGAGAAATTCTTGTATAGTGCCAGATCTCTTAGTCACATGGTATTTAGAACAGAATACAAGAACTTCTTGAATGCAAATGGTGCAGTGAGGGAAGTTCAAATAGTTTCTGATCTCCCCAGGGAAGTGATACTTTTGCTAAAGTCTTAGCAAAGGGGAGGCAGGAGAATTTTTTGCTGATTCATCCTTCTGCCATCCTCTCCTTGTGTATTTCAAATGTGCTATATAGAGGAGGAAAATTCTGAGGGATATGATTTAGTTTACTGCAGCCAGAAGAAAAAGCATGGTTATGGACTTAGAGTTGCCCTAGGTTTTGGGAGGGCTAAGCATTATTTAAATGTTCTGTGATCTGAAAATACTATTCGAGTAACTTTTTGTCAGAGGAAGCTATTGCATTTGAAATCCTGAATTTTAGGTATAAAATATAAGGCTTTATGTGCACACATTTTATTAGCACAACCTGGATATGGATAGATTTTCTTTCCACTTAACTTTAAACCTTTGCACCCCTGCCTTCATCCCAATACTCTTATGCAGCTGTGGCAGGAAATTAAATTCAGTACAGGACTGGAGATTGCAATCATCTCTTCTCCTGTACCTGATACATTTTTGCCTTGTTCCCTTACAGGGAAGTTCTGGCAATTTGTTTGAAAACACAAGTGAAATACTTTTGCAGGGACAAATAAGGTTAACCTATTTAAAAGCCACAGGAAGCAGAATATCCTGTTGTCTTTGAGAACATGCAAATGAGATTCTTGTCTAACTGAAAAATAGGACATTTCTGGGTTAATTGCTGGAAAAGACCAATTATCCAAATACCTCTAATAAAAGAAACACCACCACCCCTCTGCTATCTTTCTTCAAAGAAACTATTATCATCTTTAATCTGTAGCGCATTCACCAGCAGCCTGCATGACTCTTATTATTCAGCTTTGTGAATAACTGGTGAGGTTGTTACCCAGCTATCTTATATGCAATTAGATGGAGCTACAGTTCTGATGTCAGTGTGTTACCTCAAACCTGTGAGTGCTCGTCTTAGTGACCAGTTATAGATCCTTAAACACATGAAGTGATGTGAAATAGTAGGTAGGTGGCCATCATCTCATATTTTCCCATCTTCCCTCTATGCAATTTAATCCAGCCCTAAAGAGGTTGATTCCTTCCACTTCCATTCTTCCTTCTCCACCTCTGTAAGTGTTGCTATAGGAGGCAGAGAATTAAAGGAGTGGAGGACCTGATCACTGTTGGTATGGGGTGAAGGGCAAAACAAGGCTGCCCTGGCCTCATTAGGCTTCCTCTCTCCCCCTCTCCAGCAGGTAGGCTTCAGGAAGATCTGGTAATGAGGAGGAACACTCCTGCCTTTAATCTTAGAAACAGTCTATAAGTGTTCATAGGTTTCTTTATACAGTTTTGTTTTTCACACAACCCCAACGTAAATAACGTCGTGGGATGTATGTGTCTTTTTGCCTAGTCAATGATGTTTACCTCAGGTAACTTTGTCTCCTTATATGTAAAATATCAGGACTGAAAATACATTAGAAAAATAAATAGGTCTTTTGGAGAATTCTGGTTATATTTTGTTGGCTTGAAAACTAGGAACTTCTTCATACTGAATAAACACTTATTTTCATACTCAGGACGGGTTTTTTAATAATCATTTTCTGAATCATAAACAAAATCTAAATAACAATGGCACATAGAAAAAAATATTAACATTAGCCAAAATAATTATTTTTTACTAATCTCCCCATATATAGATTTTGTATTGTGAGACAATTAAATATTCCATTTAACTAAGATAAAACAATAAATAAAAGCAACAAACAAAATTGGTCACTATCTCCTCTTTTTCCTTACCTCTAGACTTTGTTCGCAACAGATTTCCTGTCTGTGATTATATATTTCTGTATTCCCAAAATATAAAGCTCTCTGCTGAATCTCAATGACAAGAAAAAATCTTAGCATTTTTATTCTTTAGTGATCTGACCTTTCCTCTGTTAACTTGTTTACTTAGAAACAGTTCTGCATCTTTGATTCAACTAGCAGTTTACTGAAAAGTGAGAAGCAAAACTCTTCAGTTTACCTCTACTTCCATGGTCTGTAATTTCTTTTGCAGAATAATAGTTTTGAAGAATAAAGGGAATATCTCTTCTTTTTCAGGAGTTCAGGGTCTTAGGCTTGGAATTTTGTAGGCACTGTTTGCTGTCTTGAGGGCTGTTTGCCTTGATGCAGCGCTAGATATTAATTGGATCAAACGAAGGTAACCAACTGCTAACACTTCAACTCCTGACACTTCTACATAGAGACAAAATGTAGTAGGTAAAGTGCTTTTTCCATTTTCCTGGTTGAATTTCTTGAGGGTGATCTAGAAATACTTTTAGAAACTCACTGGTGTGAGGGAAGCCTCTGTCAAGGTTCATTTTCAGGAAAAATAATTTACACCTAGGTCCTCTTTCCTCCTCACCATGTTTTCATCTGTCCTCAAGGACCAAACTTGTCTTAGCTAAACTGCATCTGCCTAATCTACCTACCTCTAGCATTTCCTGTGTGCATAGATGATTTTTCTATTGGTTTTGCTGCTTATGGGATGTTCATGTTTAAGTATTGGGGTTTTTTAATTCATAACAACAGGGTAAAGACCATACTCATACATACAAGTGAGTTTTTTTAAAATCTAACAGACTTCCTTAGCTGAAGACTGTCCAAAGCTCAGAAAGTGCATCTACTTTTATTGGGGTGTTTATTCTTTTTGTGTATCACAGCGTGTCCTATAAAACAATGTGGATTTTTCTTTCCCTCTTTCTGCTTTTAGGATTTGGTTTTACTGATGAGAATTTTATTTTTTTAAATAATACAACACTCACCTAGAAGGTCTTTAAACAGAGAAATGTTTACATAAACTAACTACCACTTTGGTCATCTTTTGTAGCTGTCACTAGGCTTCTCCTCCCCTAGATTTCTCTCTAGAAGAACCTCTTTGCTCAAGGCTTGGGAGGATGTTTGGGAACCTTGCCATTGCTTGGCTAGGGCTGAACTCTCTGAGGGTACCCAGGGTGGGAAGGTGGGCTTCTCTACCAGCACACAGCAAAGACAGCTAGTAGTGAGGATTTTTTTCAGAAGTTCAGAAATTCTTTGCTCATTATCTGCCCCTGTTAACAACTAGCATTAGCTACGAATAATGTGTTAGTTACTCATTAAAGCCCAGATTTTTGAATTTATTTATATGACCAACTTATAACGTAGGTTTCAGTATGGAAAACCTGAATAAATTTTGTGAAAGACATAAATGGCTTCTCAAACTTCCCAAACATCTATACCCAGTTTGCGCTCAGCTTCATTTCCTTGATAGTCATCTGCCATGCTGCTGTGCACTCTTGCTTATGGAAAGTAAATAAGGGAGCTTAAAGTGTATTTGCAGATTGGTTGTTTGTTTGTTATTTTCATCAAGAAGACAGTGGCTAAGAGATTTCTTTTTGGTTTTGGTTGTTGTTTTTTTTTCTCTTCCCGATAGCATGTGGTATGAAACACCTGAAGATGTGCAAATGGAAAATAATACTTGTATTTTTATACTTGCAACTTTTACTATTCTGTATTCTGCTTTATTGATCATCATCAGAGATACTTGTTTATCTGCTTCTCCTCAGTTTATTTTTACCAAGATATGATTAATTTGTATGGAAGAAGTAGTAAATTATTTAAATGTCCCTACTTGTCTGCAAAGATTGTTGTTCAAAGTGTACAAAGGATAATGTTAGCATGTTTATTATCCTTTAATGACACCGGTTTCAAGTGCCATTTGAAGCCATTAGTACCTGTGAATAGTCTTGGGAACAATCCACCTGAAATTTTGAAGTGGTTCAGTACATTTACATTTCATCAAGTATGTAATTAAATCGATATTATTCAAATAAATCTCTGTAAATTAAATGTACTCTATACTTGTCTCTCCTGATAGAATTAAGCTTGAAAAGTTCTAAGATTTTTTTGTAAGAGTAGGTGGAAATCTTGTGTAATTTGTCAAGACAGTCATTGTGAAAACAATGCTGACTAAAAAGAACTAAGATACATAACTAAAGTTATTCTGAGTGAGTGATAGTGCTAGTACAGTCTATACACTCTTTCAGGCAGAAATTTCATCTGTTAGATATCTGGTTTTTTTGGTCGTTTGACTTAGAATAAGTCTTGCTGGAAACTATACTGCCTCTTCTGATTTCAGTGAAGATTTAGTCTTGAAAAAGCTTCTCATGTATGCATTTGCTGGATGAAGTTGAATGCTGACCATTGAACCATTTTTTCCATGTGACAGGAGTGTACTCAAAAGAGATGGGAAAACTTGTATATTTGTCGGTTTGAATGTCAGGGGGGTTTTTATTGACAAATTATACTTGTTTGTTTTCAAGTTTCAATTTTTAATCAATACTTGGTCTGCGTTTGTAACAGAGCGAAACCGTGTAGAGTTAGGGAAGTTGTTAAATGTGTCTTGGAATGTTGAAGAACAATGCATTGTTAAAGTAATCTGAAGACCATTAAGAACGTGTTGTATAAGTAAAATGTATGTCTACTCAAATTATATAGCAAATTTGATTTGAGAAGAGATCAAAGTCCTAATTCTAGTTTAGCAACTTGCAAAAGATTTCTAACCATGGAAGATAGCAGAGGCCTTTCCACACTAAACAAATTAATGATATTAGTGAACAGTAGTACAATAAACTGAAGAGTCTAGAAAACATGTAATGCTGATATTACTTCATTTTGCTTTATAGGAGTTCTAGAAACTACTTGGCAGGTTTATAAACTTTACTTCTGAGAAAAATGCTCTGCCCAACAGAAATGCAACCACAGCTAGAATGAGTGTGTGTCCATTTACATTTTGAATAGTGTAGGAGTTGTGTAAAATCCTTTCAACCTGTCTTGTACCTAGTAAGCCAAGGAAGGAAGATGCTTGTTTGCTGAGATTCTTCCTGTTCTGTGCTTTAAGTATCATAGTTCCCTCAAACTTTTATTATTATTTGCTACTAAATTCTTTTCAAAAGAAGGCTAAACCTAGAAATAGCACAGCAATTAAGTGTATATTACCCAATACACTCAAAACCATACTTTTTTTCTGAATCAAAAATATTAGCCTTTAGTTGACTACATCATTGCTGCTAATAGACACCGTCAGAAAACTGATAACAATACTCACCTTGTTAAACGTATTTGCTCAGCAGATGCATATTGCTGCAAATGAAGTTCACTTAGAAATCTGGGAAAGTGATCTTTTGTATGCTGTAGTCCTGAAAACTGAAGGGATAGCTGACTTAATCTTCTCTGACAGGCATTTATTTGCATTTCTCATACAGAAATTCATTGCACATCTAGAAAGCCACTGGAATCTGTTGCAAAAATAAAAAAATTATTGTTTAAAAAAGATTCATCAATCATCAACATGGATGACATTTCATTTAAGTGTGATGAATGCATATTTGTATAAGAAATGGGACATCCTGATTCTATTGCACATACATCTTGGCAATTACTGTTGTGCTCTCTTCTGAGAAGCAAGTTTGTTGCAGATAAATATTTTTGCCAAAGCATGCTTTAGAATGTCACAGGTACTTGATGCTCTAGTAATACCCGAGAGAACCTGAGAATGTATTACACAGTTCAGAATTGTCTCTGGAAGCAGCAGTAGATGCTGAAAACCACATGGACGATTTCTTGATTGGGCTAGTGGCCACAGCATTGGAATCCCAGTTTTCATATTCTTTCCCATGCTGGTGTGCCTCCAGCGCTTTGTTGGACTCTGTATGTCGATGAAGCAGAATACCTTTGGAATTATTTTGCCTCCTATGTGGCCATGATGGCAGCTCCATTATTAAATGTCTGATAATATTTATGCCTCATAGAGACACTTTTTTAACTGTGCCACATGAACTTTTCCATCAGCTATTCATCATTGCTTCTAAAGGAAAGGAGTAGGTCACATAGCAGCAGGACAGGTTGTTCTCACCTTTCATCTCTTTGGAGCAAGGAAAGTTAAGAAGTGCAGATCTTGAAACAGCAGAATTTGTGATACCAAACAGAAATGAAATGCAAATAGTAGATTGTTTTCTACTTTAAAATCTGGTTGAAATTTGTTTTATTAGTTATCTCTCAATTAGCATGCTCAAAAATAGAAAAATAGTAGTAAAATTATTCTTAGAGGTTTTTTTTTTTTTGTAATTTCTTGAGCTGGGCTCTTAAAATATGATTTTGTGTGTGTTTATTTATAAAGTATGATTGGTATGTTGAATTAAGTTTGATGTGCTACTTTGCTTGTTAAAAAAGTAATGCCCTTCATATTCCTAAAGTGCAAGCCTCCACTTTTGAAGCCTTCTCTCTGATTAATCTTCTTGCTGTCATATTTAGAATAACCACATCATGTAATTTTTTATAAGGTCAAGCTATAAGGAATTATTTAATATTTCTAACAGAATAATCTGTTTTAGACCTAATAACATGTCAGATTGTAACATTACATAGAAATATAGAAAATTGTTGTAAATGTGTAAAAATAATTTGTTGTCTGAGCGCAGAAACGTGTTTTCAGTGCACTCAGGTGTATTGTCTGATCGTGGGAGAAGAAGGGGATATTTGTGGAAGACCAAACAAGCTCGTGTACAGGGTAGATTTTATAGTTCACCTAAAGTCTAAGCCTTTTCTTCTAAAATTCATCTGACATGTAGCTTCAACTGTGAGCGTTGGTCATTTTCAGTTTAATAGAATTTTGTTCTATATAACATTCAGTGAAGTGACTGCACAGTCAGTTATTATGTCATCAGTGGGGGGATCATTGTCTGGAATACCAGAACAGGAACTTTGAAGGATGGTCAAATCTATACTTTGAAAATCATTTAGTAATAGTCAAGTTTATCAAATATATTAGAGCCTGATCTTAAGGGTTATTTCACATTTCACTTCAATATCATTTGGAATAATAAACTTGAAAAGTGTTACAGTCAGTTCTGTGGCCAGGTAACTGGCTAGTCTGCATACAGCAGGTCAGTGGCACATGCTCAAGAAGAATTTCTGTCAGTGTATGTTCATGTGTGTGTTTGTTCACTTAACAGGTACCAGGTGAAATTTAACAAACAAACAAAAAAAATCCCCAACCAAACTAATAAAAGAACAAACCTTCCTGTGCTTTGTGTCAGTTATTGTATGTGCCAAGTAGAACAGAAATACCCTCACTTAACCATCAGTAAATAATATGATAATCTTTCAATATTCCAATATATTGTCTCCTGGGGAAAAAAAATGTTTGCGTTAAATAAAAGCATGTAATAGTAAAGTCAAGAATGTATTTCTGTTCCAGTTGACATTTTAAATAGCGGACTCCTGAGTTTGTGGCATTTGGCTCAAGTAAAGGGGGGGATTCCTTTTGGAAGGGCAGAGGAAATACTCCCCTACATACTGCAAAGCGTCAGCAGAGCTGCCCTTCAGTGACCCTGCCACTTGGCCTGGCCTTTGCATATTCCTTCTCCAAAGCATGGGCATTATGACAGATCCTCAGCTCCTCCTGTTCTCTGTCCAGTCTTAAACCCTGCAAACACTTGCACACCCATCTGAATCCAGAGACAAGCCATGTGCCAAGTACTTGATATGAATGTAATGTGTGGCTTCTGCAGTTTGTGCTGCCCAGCTTTCCTCTGAACTGTTGTTAAAGTGGATAAGGCTGCTGGAAAATGGGGATGCAGAGTTTGCTGCTACCTGCTTGTTTATACCTGTGTGTTCAGCTCTCAGTCAGCCTAGTCTATTGATAAAATGAGTTGCCTCTTTAGCCACATCACCACTGTATTCGTTTATACTCTTCTCTTTGAACTCTGGCTTCTTTTTATTTAAGTGCAATTAATATTGCTATAATTACACATGGCAACCTGTTTCCTTATCAATGGAAATAAAAGGCAGAAAGCAACTCTGCCTTTTTTCAGTTGGCTTACAACTGAGCCAAGTGCAAGACTATAACTTCCAGCAAGCTGAATGTTTAACATCTGCATTTCAAACCATTTGTACCTTCTCTCAGCCTTGCATGGCACAAGCCCACTCCTTCAAAATTGGATTCATAAGTCTAGAGAAGTAGGATACTCTCTTACCTGTTTTGTAATAATTGTTTTCATAAGTTGCATGCTACAAGGAAGTTGATTCCTTTCTGCATGTCCTATATTGGTTTCAGTCATTGCATGTAGCTGCTCTTTATTTCTTTAACTTGTGGGGCATTTTTTAAACTGTATGTAAAATATGATATGGAGATTGTATCAGTAGCATTTCCAAACATAGCATTTCTGGTTTCCTTTCCCTACTTTGATGTCAGGGCTTTGACAACTGCCCTTTACTTACGTGCCTACCTGCTGCAGTTGGAAGCCTAGCTCATATGCCATATTCTGTCTTTAAAACTATAATATTTTTCCTTTTACATTTTTTATCTTTTTTTTTTTCCTCTTGAAGGCTTTTGTGTTTTCATGCTGATTTTCTATTACTCTGTTTTTTGTACTAATACAAACAAGTCCACACAGGTTCAGTACTTAGGTGGGGTTTTTTTTGTTTCCATAGTTTTCCAGCTTCCCTGTTGTTCACGAGGTTTGCATCGACATGCTGCACTTTACAGACATTACACTCTAGTCTAGCATTACACTGTATAATAATTTGTAATCAAAATTGCTTGAGATAATTTAACAAGCAACACTGAATGCAATTGCTAAGTATAGGTAGTATGGAAGTAGAGCCCGATTTAGGGCCTGTTCTTAGGTCTTAAGGCATAAAACTAATGGTGTTAAGCTGGTAATGGGCAGACAACTATATGTTATCTGAGACAGGTGTGATAGAAACCTAAATTATGTTAGTGCTTTACTGTAGTCATGACACGTAAAAAATACTGCTATGCATAAGGAGAGTATGGAGAGACAGAAAATCAGCTCTGTCTGTCAAAAGTGAATTCACAGATGATTCTGAAGAGGAGGGGTAGCCTATTTGTACAGTTCTGTTACTGATGGTTTCCTTGTTCTGAAGCAATGGGCTTGTTGGCTTTTACTTGGAAAGGCTAAGCTGGGGGAAAAAGTGTTTTCCTTAGAAGAGGAAAATAATTCCTGTTAAAGATGCAAAGGATAAGAAAGCTAATGAGGATAAGTATGATTAGGTTTTGTGGTGCAGAATGATGAAGAGAAATATGCTTGCAGTCTGTGGTTGAAGAGGTTACATATGATTTTTACTTCTGCAGGTGGCTATAATAAGCCTTATTCATTATATTTCTTCACCACCATCTCAGTATTTAACTTACAGAACTCAAAATTTAGTACTGACTTTCGTGGTGCTACCATTGATTTGCATCAGTTGCAGACATCTATATCTTAAGTGGATTTCTAACACAGGCTAACATGTTGTTCTGTTGATGTGTTAATTAAGCTCTTAATTAGGTAGTGGTATGCTATGACGGTATTGTGTGATGTGACATCTTCCCCAAACTGTTCATGAGAAGTTATGTGTTTAGAACAAAGAGTGGGGAGTATTGCAGGTAGAAAATTAATTTCCACTAAAATGGTAATAATGAAGTTTTTAAAATCAAATGTATTTTGTTTTACCATGGAAAAATTTGACTTCAGATTTATTCTTTTCCTATGTTTAACATTTTTGTTTTGTAATCTAATTCAGAAATAGTAGTAGTTTTTTACTTATGTTTATTTGTTTATCAGCCTTTTCATTCCTTTGCAGTAACTTTGTCTACAATTTAATAGGTTTTAATTTTTTTTCTAAGTCTTTAGAAATGGGAAATTAGCAGTGCTTCAGATAGAAATGTCCAGGTAACATCCTCCTGGTGAACAGAAGGGAAGACAGAGGGCTTCCCTGGGAGCATTTAATTTGCCTAAGAAGGCAGTGTCTTTCCAATTGAAGGAAATTTATTATTATGAAAAATAAAAATGCATTCAATCTTTTTGGTGACAAATTGTCTTGTTGCAGTCAGGCAACACTTCTTTCAAAGACAAAGACATTGACAAACTATTTAAAATGAGAGGTGTAACAGGCAAAGGTAATGTGAGTTTCTAATTGTGAGGTTTCCAAGACATTTGTGGGGGTTTATTTTAATTTGAGTGATCTAAATGTGAAGAATCCAGAGAAGGGCAACAAAGCCAGTGAAGGGTCTGGAGCACAACTCTTATGAAGAATGACTGAGGGAGCTGGGGTTGTTTAGCCTGGAGAAGATGAGGCTCAAAGGTGGCCTTATTGCTCTCTACAATCACCTGAAAGGAGGTTGTAGCCAGGTGGAGGTTGGTCTCTTCTTCCAGGCAACTAGTGAGAGGACAAGAGGACATAGCCTTAAGCTGCACCAGGAGAGGTTTAGGTTGGCCATTAGGAAGAATTTCTACACAGAAAGGGTGATTATTTATTGGAATGGGTGGTGGAGTCATCGTCCCTGGATGTATTTAAGGAAAGCCTGGACATGGCACTTAGTGCATGGTCTGGTTGACATGGTGGTATTTGGTCATAGGTTGGACTTGATGATCTTCGAGGTCTTTTCCAACCTAATAGTTTCTGTAATTCTGTGATCTTAAGGAATATATTAGTGAGTTAAACCACAGTCAGAAGCCACTGATGCTGCTATTTCACTTGTGGTGGCAAACATAAAAGTTGCAATGTCAAGTTTTTTACAGCTGAGTGATGTAACCTGTGCCTGGGCAATAGTATGCTACTTACTGGTGAATAAAGTTTGAGAGAGTGAAGTGGTGACAGAGAATTATGGTTTAAATCCTCTGATTGGTACCCTTGTCCTTATCTACACTTGGATTTTTTTTTAATTTTTATATATTTTTTAAATCTTTCAATGTTATTTCTGCCTGCACAGTGTGATGGTGGGAGCATTGGTATGGAAAGACACAGCTGCTCTCTGAAGCTGTTTACAAATACTGCAGTCTCAGTAGCTGCTCTGTACACTTCTATAACTGATACATCCTAACAGGTGGTACTAACATTGGCTGTCCCAGGAGAAGAATAAAAAATGCTGTGGTAAATAAGATAATAGTATATCTGTGTAGTATTTTTGATGCTGTAATTATATACTAAGGCTTTGAACTATAATTATTTAACCCGCCTCCAGTTTACAATTTGACAACACTGCTATGTAAGCCTAGAGTTATAACAGAGGATAATTTCAGACTTCAAAGCTCCCAGCATAGATGTGTCCAAAAGTCCATTCTGCACTCTGAACTCTCTGTGGTTTTCAATTACTACACGTAAAGGTCATGATTTCCAGCCCTATTGTTCTGGTCTCCACTAGCTTATCCAACCTCTGATTTATTATAGTAGAGAGTGAGATAAGAGCCACTAAGTTAAAGTGTTTATGTTTTGATGGGGGATGGGAGGAAAGGCTACAAATGCTATTAGTAAAGCAGAATGCTCTCTTGGTGGCTGCTTTGCTGGGGTTTATTATTTCACATGCCTTCAAATGACTCCTGCAGGTGCTTTGACAAATGGATTGAGATATTGCCTAGTAAATTCCTCTGCTTCTTGTAAATACTTCTGTGGCTATGTAGATGATTTGTAACTTCCTATGCCAAGGTGTCTTTGTAAATCACATCAGAGATCTCTGTGCCTTCCAAAAGCCACAATGTGCTTTGGAAAGGGAAGTGAATGAAATCTGAAGAAAAATACTAACAGAAAAATTATTAATAGAAAATTAAGGCGTTGAAATTCTAAATGTGTTTTGAGGAAAGAGATGTCATTTTTCCTTTGCTAGTTCGCATGTGCTGTTTGCCCATGGAGTTATAAGACCAGTTCTCTCTTCTGCCAAAAGCCAGGGTCCTAATTTGAATCTCTTCCTCCTAAGTCTCATTTCTGGTGTGGCTTTTTCCTGCACCAGCACTGTTCCTCAAGTGATACTTCAGACACTTGAGTTTGGCTTATCCCAACACCTTCTCTGTCTTGAAAGAGAAGTTTAAACTTGGCGTAGGGGCTTGAATTATTCAGAGCTCCTGTTGACAAGATAATGTATTTGATCTCTCAAAATATTTAGAGAAGAGATGACAGCAGTGGGTGTTTATGATGCATGAAGGAAGTGGGAGGATCCTGTTCTAAAAAAATGAAACAATTACATATGTAATAATCAAATTAATTTCACCTTGAATATACTTTAAAAGCATTTAGTTAGTCTTGTATGCAGCTCTGAGGTAGGGAAGGGAAGAAGTGGTGAAGAAAGTATAAAGGTGTCATTTCCAAGGTTCAGTCTCAGAATCTGCAAATTCCTGGGTCCCTCACTTCAATTCCATCCTTGTTAAAAAAGACCTTTTTAGTTTTCTGCAAGATCCTGGAGCTTAAAATTCAGGGCAGCACCCACAGGTGAAGGACATCTTGGTGGTATATAAGCTAAAAGGACTTCTTAATTACTTTTTTTTGCTACTTCCAAATGAAAGATACCTGGTTCCATACTGGGATAACTGGACAGAACTTAATTTGCTGTGATCTAGTAACACCTGACTGATTCTTCTTTTCTTTGGGAGCAACCAATTAGCAACCTAATGGCTCAGATTTGTTTAGGCTGAGGAAAAGCTGTTTTACAGAACAGGGGTTTGGGGGTTCTGTTTTATTTTGTTTTATTGTTATTGGGTTTTTTTTAACTAGGACAAGTTTCTTCACTAGAAGAGTTGTCAAGCATTGGAACAGGCTGCTCAGACAAGTGGTTGAGTAGCTGTTTCTGAGATACTTAAAAGATGTGTAGATGTGGTATTGAGGACTATGGTTTAGTGGTGGACTTGGCAGTGCTTGCTTAATGATTGGACTTCGTGATCTTTGAAGTCTTGTCCAACCAAAAATTCTGTGATTTAATCAATTTTGCATATGCTTCCTTCTCTGTGTAAAATATTTCCATGTATATATACATATGTGTGTGTTTGTGCGTGTGTGTGTGCTAAGGCTGGGAATAGTACTGCTGTAACTTACTATGTTAACTTTGTAAATATTTGTATCTTATAATTTCTCCTGAAATGTTTACTGTCAAAACTGGGCTCAATGTTTTAAGACTGATCTAATTAATTATATCCAAAATTAATAGCATTTGAAAGTTAAAGATACTGATTTTATTTTTCCTAGCAGAAAAAAGTTTTAGAAAGAAGAATTTTCAAGTTTTGAACATCTCTGTAAATTCTTTTGGTACTTTTGTGTTCTGGTTTCATGAAACATATCCTATGCTCTTTTATAGAAATATTTCTGGAGTCAAACTGAAGAGAGATTATTTCTGACAGGAAAAGCTCATGAGAAAGTTTGCTAAAATTGTATCTTACTTTTAGAGAATTTTATAGAGAAATTTCTAGATACTTTGAACAATCTAAGCTTTTGTTACAAAAACTAACAAACTATTTCCCATTAAGAGAAATTGTTTTTCAGTGTGTACTTGTATACATTTTACTTAACTTCATTATCCTTTTAGTTTTTAACTCTTTGCTGTAGGCAGTGTCTCCTCCTATGCAGAAGAGAGAACATGTTCTCTTAAGTCATTCAGGTTACTGAAAGTGTTTAGAAATAACAGAATAAAGTCCTTTTGAGTTCATTTAAAATATGACATACCAAAACAAACTCACTCAAGTTGGTATTTGTTTTGACAAATCTGTGCACGTTAAGTGTAGTCATTTCAACCTATACTTAACTAATGAATTAAACAAGTTTTTGCTTCCATTTCTCATTCTTAGTGTCTAATTCTGTGCTGTGGGTACTTCAATGAACCAGGCAGACTGCTGGAATAAGAAAGGTGTCAGGTGTATCAATCCCCAGTTAGGTGGGGATTGATAAGGTGGTAAATTAGAGGTTTGAGGTGGTTTAGTACTAGATCAAAAACATCTCAACCATGTAAGTGGTGAACAATCTGTTCCTGTTCAAGTTTGTTTAAAAGCTGTGAAAGAATATCTTTGTCCAAAGATTACGACTGGATTGGGTCCTTTCTGCTTGCTTATGCTGTTTGGTATTCAGGCAAACTTTAAGGTGGAATGAGGCCTCTGTCTTGCTACAGCATAAGCACCTGCATGGACTTGGGTTAGATGGACGGATGCACAAGCGTATCTTCTTGTTTGATATTGGTGAAATTAACGTGGAAAGCTTAGTACCACATTTTCTTTTACTTTCTAAAGCTAGTTCATAGCCTCACAGAGTATAAAGCCCAATATCCTAGCACTAAATGACAACCAAAACAAATTGGTTCTTTATGGTGAGGCATTAATGAGTACAGCATCATGGTATGAGAAGCCTGTGTAAATAAAATGAACACCAACTCAGAAAACTTTTTTTATAAGCCTTAATATAAAACAGAGCAAAGCCACTGTGGTCAGTAGAAACAAAAATAGCAGTATAGAGGAAAGCACCACAGGATGAGCTGCCTATTGAAAAGAACTGAAAGCTGCATTTTGTAGTGGATATTTTCTGGATTCTCTCTCAACCTTTACAAATAGATCACAGCTAGAGTAGTTGCAGAACTTCACATCTTTGGGGCATGCTCAACAGGGGCTTTTAGTATAGATTCATTTTTCCTTTTGCTGTCTCAAAAGGAATTGAAGTTTAGGTCAAAAAGAACATCTGACTGAAAGTACCCAAGTCAAGATAGCAGGACAATTAAAACAGGAAGAAAAGGGGGAGGATAACAGCAGGACTCAGCAGTCACCAAAGCACGGTAACCTTCGTTGTTGAGCCTGACCTCTTTGCCTTTCAGCTACCTGTGTTGTACTTACATTTTGGGAACAAAAATAACTGGGGAAAAAAAAGAAAAGGGGGGGGGGGAGAAAAAGCAGACACCTAAGAATACTAATAATAGCTCTTTGAAATGGGATATTGGTATTGCAGTCTGAATGCTATTTAAACATTGTTTTAAAATGCTAATTTTCCATTTTTTAATCTTTTTTCTGAACTGAGAAGAGCTATACCTGGGGAAAAAAACACTTGGCATGCAGTGATTTGAAAATCACTGTCTGTCCCTTGATGTCTTCATCTGACAACATCTATATGTTGCCAGGTTGCCATGACAACTAAGTACAGTTGTAATTGCAACCCTGGAAAGGTAATTCTTTCACTCAAAATGTGGCATACATTTAGCCTGTCTGAAGTTTCAACAAACCATCTTTTAATGACAAGTATTTTGAAAGGCCTGAATGAGGTAGTTTCTTTGATGTCAATTTTTTTTATTATCTCATGTAGCCTAACTAGAAAGATATGTTGGCTTTTATTCAGTGGAGTCTGTATTTTTAACCTTTTTATGCCTTATTTGAGTTTCAAATATATGGTATCAACTGTAAATCTGGAATTAACATATGAAAGCAAAATACCACATAAAGTGTTCATTTACTTGTATTGGCAGTTGTGAAAGTAGAAGTTCTTGATACATTCCTTATGCTTACTATCCTTTGGGTTAAATCAAATTACTTCTGTTGTATGGCTGACTTTATTTCCTAAAATTGAAAAAAAACCCCACAAACAAACCAAACAAAAAACAAACAAACAAACAAAAGCCAACAAAACCACAACCAAACAGCAAGAAAGCACATCCATCAAACTCAAAAAATAACTGCAAGTGTTTCTACTCAGCAGGCCACATAAGCTTTATAGTACCACAAAAGCAGTCTTAAGAATCTGCAAAACTGCAGTAATTCTAAGAAATTTTCACCTGATTTGTATGCCTGTGGAGGGAACTAAAGAATCAGGAAATTATGTGTGCATAGCTGAGCCTTCTTATTCATCTACAATCCTGGATGCTGAGAACTGGCAACACTGGCTGCACTTTACCCTGTTAACAGTATGACCTGTCTCTTCTATCCACAATGACATACAGTCTCTTACCATCATTTCTGTGGCACAAGGAAAGTAATATGACAGTCAACTACACCACTTTGTAGTAGAGGAAAAAGTCATCTTCCTGGGATGTTTTGGTTGTCATTTAGTGCTAGAATATTGGGCTTTATACTCTGTGAGGCTATAAACTAGCTTTAGAAAGTAAAAGAAAATGTGGTACTAAGCTTTCCACGTTAATTTCATCAAAATGTGGTATGACTCCATGAGGACATGGTAGGAACATTTCCTAGGTTACTGAGTTCTTGCTCACTAAATGATAGTACTTTTATTTTGGGATACTCTGGGATAAACTGGGCAACTTTAGCCTTCAAATTTGTTAGAGATTCAGTGAAAACTGAACATAATCCCACACTATTCGACTTCATATGGGATAAATGCCTGCATTTATCTGCTTATTTGTCTCAGCGATCCCCAACACATAAAATCACTCTCTACAAGACCCATGCAGAGATGTTTGGGATTTTTTTTTTTCCCCTTCCCTGAAATACAAGAGCAAGGGGGGGGCTCTGAATGTGTTTTAAAATCAAGCTGATTTTGCTACCACAGCTTTGCCTTTCCAGCATACACTTCAATAGTAAGTTAAATAGTTTAAATGCACGAAGGCCATGTTGTAGTTCAATCCCAACTGGCAAGTAAACCCAACACAGGCACTCACTCTTCCCCCTGAGTGGGATGGAGGGAGAGAATCAGAAGAGTAAAAATGAGCAAAACTGTCTTTATCTCAGCCCACAAGTTAACAGGTAAAGCAAATACCACACACACAAGAGAAGCAAAGGAAGGAATTCATTCACCGATTCCCATGACAAGCAGGTAGGTGTTCAACCACCTCCAGGAAAGCAGGGCTCTATCACTGATAACAGTGACTTGGGAAGACAAATGCCATAACTACAAATGTCCCCCTTCCTTCTTCTTAGCCTTACCCTGCAGTCCTCTTGAAGAAGGAAGTCTTTGGGGTGTTGGTTGACGAGAAGCTCAATATGACCTGGCAATGTGCATTTGCAGCCCAGAAGACCAACCACATCCTGGGCTGCATCAAAAGAAATGTGGCCAGCAGGCTGAGGTAGCTGATTCTGTCCTTCTACTCTGCTCATGTGAGACCCCACCTGGAGTACTGCATCCACCTCTGTTGGCCCCAAACATAAGAAAGACATGGACCTATTGGAGTGGGCTCAGAGAAGAGACACAAAGGTGATCTGGGAGCTAGCACACCTCTCACATGAAAAATGGCTGAGAGAGTTTGGGCTGTTCGTTCTGGAGTTGAGAAGGCTCCAGGGAGACCTTACAGCAGTCTTCCAGTAAAGGGGGCTTAAAAGGAAGATGGAGAGGGACTTTTCACAAGACGTGTAGTGATAGAAGAAGAGTGAATGGCTTCACACTGAAGGAGGATAGGTTTAGATTAGATATGAGGAAGAAATGCTTCATCATGAGGGTAGTGAAACACTGGCACAGGTTGCCCAGAGAAGTTGTAGATGCCCCATCCCTGAAAGTGTTCCAGGCCTTGTTGGATGGGTCTTCAGGCAACCTGGTCTAGTGGAAGATGTCCCTGCCCATCATAGAGGGGTAAAACAAGATGAACTTTAAGGTCACTTCCAACCCAAACTATTCTATGATTCTATGTTGTACAGAATATCCCTTGGGTTAGTCTTGGTCAGCTAGCTGTCCCAGCAGTGCCCTCTCCCAAATTCTTGTGCACCCCCAGCCCACTCACTGGTGGGCTGGAGTGAGAGGCAGAAAAGGCCTCGACTCTCTGTAAGCCCTGCTCAGCAATAATGAAATCAGTGTTTTTCCTAGCACAGCCCCATATAAACTGCTATGAAGAAAATGAACTCTCCCTCAGCCTAAACCAACACATCCTGTCTTTTTTTTTTTTTTAATAATAGGTCTCCTTGTAAGTCTAGACATCTATGATCATTTCAGAAGGACAAGTCCTTTGCAATAACTGTGGCATTATGCCAGCTGACTTGTTTCTTTAACTATTTTTTTGTGCTTTAACTTATTCAAATAATTCTTCTTTGGCTTGTTTTTTTTTTTCTCATTGCTCCCTAATAAAACAGAGGGAAAAACCATGGTATTATTCAGCAAAATAAAACTTGAATATTTTGAAACAAGTCACAGCTGCATCCCTTGAGATGTCCTAAAGCTTATTATAACCAAAGTACTGAGCTAGGCTTTCAATATTCTAACCCACAACACAGTAGTGTGTGTATAAGTTGCAGAGAAAGAATCATGATTGTTTAATTTGAAATAATCCTTTTACCTCTGAGGCCTGTGCTTTGCATAGATATGCTGTATCATTTGAGTATTTTGTGTGATCTGATAAACAGTGTTCTAATTGTTTTTGCAGATCACTAGTTTAAAAAGCCAGGCACACCTTCTACACATGGTAGAAAACAGCCATTCTGTGATTAAAAGATGTTGAGCATCAAGCACGTAACAATACCAACTGGTAAGGCAAGTGGAGTAGGGAAGGGACAGCAATCCCCATGAGTCTTTATGAATGTTACTCTGAATATCAATATGGGGAGATATTCTAGTGCCTCTGAATAAACAAACTAGGATGTGCTGGTGTAATTCAGCTCAGAATTTGCTGCCTAGTATATATGAAATATATGAAGTGTTTTATGTTGGAAGTTAATTTTCTGCACTGGAAATTTACCTAGTAAATCCCCCATTCACTTCCTTCCATAAACTTTAAATATTCACTTTAGTACACAGGAAGGTCAACAAGGATCTTATATTCTGATTTCTGGTTTATGCTGTATTTGT
This sequence comes from Chiroxiphia lanceolata, assembly GCF_009829145.1. NCBI lineage: Eukaryota > Metazoa > Chordata > Aves > Passeriformes > Pipridae > Chiroxiphia > Chiroxiphia lanceolata. The sequence continues at coordinate 50,087,949 of NC_045639.1, forward strand.
TAGTTTTGGATTCCTGGAAGCCATTGAGATATAAATTTGGCCCAGTATTCTTGCAGAAAAACAGGTTGTATATGTTTTCAATGCTAGTTATGACTATGCCTTTGATTTCTTAGTCCAGTTGCTACTGTTTCCTGGCAGAGTCACTCTGTTGTGCTTTCAAAGTTTAGAAATTCTCAGTCCTGTAGTAACTCCACACCATTAGTTTGTTGGTTTGGATCTTCACCTACTGCACTGTTGTGCTCCAGATTTTCTCCTGGCCTATGAAGGGACAGAATTCTCCTTCTTTGCTTCTCTTTCCTTCTCCTTGCATGCTTGCTGAGTACAGGTTCTTGCCTTCCCTTAATGAGAGCTGTGCTTTCTGACTAACCTTGAAATCATTTACATGCTCTTGTACTCTGCCCCCTGAATTCTCTGTACTGACAGTTTATTTGTTCAGAGTTGAATAGTAGGGTATAATTTATAGATATGTTTATGTTGCATAGGATTAGAATGTAAATTTTTCGTAGCTTGCACAGGAAATACAAAAGTGGGAATGCATTTAGTGTGCTTTCTCAGTTGCCTCAAGCTCCTTCAAAGTCCTGTTTCAAACCCACTTGCTTTCCCCCTTTGTTTGACCCTGTACTTAAACAGGACTCCACCTGCTAAGAAGGCAGGTTTTTCACTCTCTGCCTATGCTCTTTAGGGGCTTGGTTCATCTATTATTGTGGCTTCATTGACCACTTCAGCACTCCTTTGCACAAAGGCTTAGACAAACTTGGTGCCCACTGTGGTAGCTTGCTTAGCCTGCCTGCCCTCGGGTCAGGGCAGCAATGTCGAGAGATAACCACTTCACCTGAGCCTGCTTCCCACAGAGATGTGTTACAGTTCCCTTTCCCACACTCTCCTCCTTAAAGCAAATACATGTCAATATCCTAATGGTCCCAAGAATTTATAAATTATATATAGACTGCCTATATCACCTTATTTCTTCTTTGTCAAGGAAATCTCATTAGTAGAGAGGTAAGCTAGTCCTCTGGGTGTCTTCTGATGTTTTGGTGTCTCAGTCACAAAACACCTTATAATCCTTATTAATTGAGACTTCAGCATTCACTTAGTGTATGGCCTCCTATCAGGAAATTGTTTTAGGTCGGTTTTCATCTCCCTTGTGTAAATCTCTTTTCTTGTTACATGTGGGAAAGCTGTACAAAAAGAAGCACTCATAGCTCCCACTTCTCCTTCAGTTCATTCACCTATGAAATCTATGTTTCACACATGAATATTAAAAGAGAGGATTTACATGAGGTAGGTGTGAATTAACCTGTAATGCTTTTGCAAATCTCTACATCTGTGTGATCATTGAGGCAAATGGGTGACTGTGGTGCCTGTATGAAAGAGAAGCCACTTATACGCAGTTTTATCATTACTGTAGAACCTTCTTGGAGAGGTTTGGAGTCCAGAAGCGTATTTGCCTGCCCATCAGGTGGAACTTGAAGAGTAATGAGTATGTCTTTTGTATTGCCCACTCAGCATGCATAAAGAAGTTGTTTCTCACGTAGAAATGTGATATAGAGATAGTGCCTTGCATACTCTGTAATAGTTCCGGTCTTTAATATGCATACTGTGATTAATACAGTCCTCATAGCCTTTGGTTATAAATGTGGAAATGAGCTAATCTGTAAGAATCAAACTTTCAAAATGTATGGTCCATGCCTATAAATCCAAGAACCCATTTTGGCAATGAAATACGTGTTTGAAGGGAAAACAGTATTTAAATCAGAGGGTCACACAACATTTTCTTGAAATTATAATTCAATAAAGAAATTGATGCTAATTAGCATTTAAATCTCTCATCTTGTCAGCTCTGTGTGGTGCCTTGTTTGAAGTGAAATGTTTTTCGACAGAATCTCCTAATACAAAATTTGTTTTCCTTAGTTCTTTGATGTTGTTGTTAAAGGGAAAGACATTAAAAAAAAGCTTTTTTTTTTTTTTTTTTTAGTAAAGGAGGGGAATTGATTTGATATTCGTATATGCAAAGCCCCAATGGATTTATCAAGAACTCTGACCTCTCTTCATCAAGAATGGAGAAAAAATGATTCATTTTTTTGTATTATAGTTACATCTAGAGGCACCTTCCAGAATCATCTTTATCATATTTGACATTATACATGTCAGTAAGTCACAAATAGGCCAGGCAAAGATTAAAGTAAAACTGATGTTGTGGTAAGCTGTCCTGTCTGGATTGCTTTGAGAAACTGAATGCAGCAATGGCAGCATCAGCTTGAAGTGAGCTGAAGGAGGGAAAATGGTGACAGGAAAGGTTTCTTACAGGCACACTTATTCTCCACCAATTTGTACTTCTTCTGCACTGTATACTCCTAATACAGTGTAGTATAAAAACATTTGTGGAGGTTTGACCCCAAAAATCCAATCTCCAAGCTCTCACCGCAATTTGCCTCAACACAGAAGAGAAGTTTTCAGACAGGCACAACTCAGCATGGGGGAATTACATCAAAATTTATTACTAACACGATAAATACTGTAGAAACTAAAAAGCAAATAAATACACAGTATTAATACAATCTCTACCACCCCTGGGGGTCCTCCCACATCAGTTCAGAAGACAAACCCTCCAGGACGATAGTTAGTCTCTCTTTCATTGGAGTATCAGGGAAGGGATCTTTTGCACCCCCACCAGCTCCTTGGCTTCTGCTGAGGTCTCCTCCTGGACTGCAAAGGAACATTTGCTTTACCAGGTCTTCATCACGAGGTCCAGGGAGTCAGCTTTGAGTCCTTTCTCCCTGGTTTGTGAAGGTTCCTCTCACACAGTAAGATGTTCACTCTCTCCAGGTTGCAGCATTTCTGGGTCTTGCTCAGTTTTTTATACCCCAAATAGTTTTCACCAAAAGTCCTAGCCCAGAAAAAGCCTGCTTGTTTTCACTTCTCTCTGCTCCAGCTGCTGCAGCTTCTCAGCTTCCATGTGTCACGGGGAGGCATTCCTTCCCCTGCATTCCTCCTTTGGTTTTCGGCTGCCCCCACCCAAACCTCACATAGAGCCTCCTCCGAGCCCTTCAGCCCGTCTCTCTGTTGCTCAGTCTCAGCTCAAGGTCACTACCTCTCCCCTGCCATTATGGGGGGGGAGAAGGTAGCAGCGAGACTGCTTTGGTCTCTCTCCTCTGCCTGGAATTCTTCCAGCTCTGTACGATCGCAGCTGCTTCTCCGGCTCTGGACTCCCCCCTCGGCCTGTCTCTGGCTCGGCTCCAAATGCCGTGCCTGCCTGCCGGGGGTGGATTAGCTCCAACCCCCTGGCTGGCCTCTCAAGTCCACACCACTGCCTCTCCTGGGCAGTGGGAGGAGAAAAGCCCCCTAGCCTTTGGCCACAAGCACCGTGTTCAGTTTCAATACTGTCCTGGGTTCCTCGTAGCCTGGCCGGGGAGGGGAGAGAGGGCCTGGCCCCCTACAAGGGGCCCGCAGGCCTCTCTCCTCTCACCTCATGGCTCCGAATCTCTCTCTCACACTGCCAACGACTTCCTTCCAGCTGTTGTAATATGCTAATTTCACAGGGGTGAAATACAGCTCCGATTGCTCCCTGATCGGAAACTCACCTGGGACCAACCACTTCCAGCCCCCCCGGGGGGGGGCTCAAACCACCACAATGTGCTTTAAGTGCTGTGATAGTACAGTGCATTGTAATCTGCTGTTCATCTTGGACGTGGCAGATGCATAAAACAAAGTATTCCAGGTGTAAGTGAAACAGAAATAATAAAATACGCACTATAAAATATTAGCGCGAGGGTGTGTTTGTTGGGGAATGCATGTGTGCATATAGACATTGTATAAGTCATAAATAAACCAAGAGTATATAATATAATACACAAAAGCAGTGTTCAAGTAGCCTTGTGAAGATCATCACATTTAGCTTTCAGGAACTGGGAGGTGTTGTTGTGAAGGCTTTCTTCCTGGTCTCTGTTTAACCTTCTTTTCCCCTCTCCTGTTCATTCTTTGTGCACAGTCCCTGTACCTGCTTTGCATGTCATTCAATTCCTGTTCAAATAAAACAATTTATATCCTTGTAAGTATTCTAAATTATCATTACACGATCCAAACGTTTAAATGTTAGTAAACCTGTCACCAATACTACTGTGAAATTGTAATGATATCATTATCCTCATTTAAAGATAGTTTTATCACAAAAAGCACTAAAAAACTGGATTATGAGTAGTAGGAAGTCTAGAACTGAGGCAAATGGGTTACAGTTTTATTTGCCTGATCCACGATGTCTGGGATTGTGCTTCTCTGGGTATTGTTCAGTTCAAAATATAGCACCTGCAGGGATCCACAGCAAAGAAGTTTGGACCTACATCACTTCTACAAATTGGAACCAGACTCTTAGCTAGGAACCTCAACAATGTCAAACACAAACGTTTAACCAGCTATGAAAGTTAACATTCTCATTCGTCTAGTATTCTGTCTTCTCACACAGTGAATATGCAATTAAATTCACCATGGCAACATCCTTTAGACATGACTCTTATTTTTTTTCTGCAATATCTCTCCAGCTTTCAAAGAGACAGCCAAACATGAAACAAATGTCACAACAAAATCGTGGATGTTAGTAATCTTTACAGATCCCCAAGGGGAAGTAAATGATATCCAACTGCATTTCACATACATAGTCAAGTAAAACAGTATCTGGTCAATTTTAAAGATATATAATGCAGCTAGCAGCCAATGTGACACATCATTTTATTATCTGCCTTATGTCATTGTCAGGAATGAAAACTGTAGGACTACCCACAAATGATGACTGAGTTAAAAGAGCACTCAACAGTAATGGAAAGTTATTTTTCTTTAGGTCAGACAGAAGAACTGAAGGTTTAGTGGGAATGGCTGGGTCTTGGGTTTGGGTTGGAGGTTTTTTTTGTCTAGGGCTCTTTTTTTATGGTGTTTTGGGTTCTTTGTTTTTTCTTCTTGAGACACAGTATGGAGGACAGTTGTTTAGTCTTAAAATCAAAATGGCCTGTATCCTACTTTAATTTGTCTATATTGAGCATGTTGTTTTCTATTTTAAAGAGAAATCAAATTTTGATGCTGCGTACTGAAAGTTTTAAAGCTTTTCCTCTGAAATTAAATATAACAAAACCAGATAAAAAGTTACATAAACTCTGGGTGTATTTTTTTTTTGTAATATCATAATTTCTTTTCAAGACACCCTGATGACTCTTGAGTAGGTATAAGAAATCATAAGTTAGGATAAACTTGATAACCAGACTTGAAAAAAATAGAAATCTACATTAAAATAGATTCTTCTTCTCTATGCATAGCACAGAATTAGCTAAAATGCAGGATGCATCTGGAGACTACTTCAAATGTGTTTGTATTAAAGGAAGTTTCATTTCCAGTGATCTTAAATAATAATCAATTGCATGAAGCTTTAAATTTCTAGATGGATTGGTTTATTTTGTTTGTATTATTAATGATGAATTGCAGTTGCATTAATGATGCATCTTCAGTCAATAAACAGCTTCCAGCAAATATTTGAAAACACTGGCAAATCTATTGGTATTTTCCATTAATTAATTTGTATTGTATGACATCTGATTTTCTGCTCAGAAACTTTCTATCAAAATAGCAATTATTATAATGTGAACTTTGTATGGAATATCTTTTACTAAGAAATCTGATAATTATTGGTTTCCTTATGATATTAAAAATTTTCCATTAACAGCCCTAGTGTTTGTTAACTTGATAATTTGAAATTTTCAGTCCTCCCTCACATTTTAAAGCAGCTCTAAATGTGGTATGATAGTGCTGGAGAGCAGTGAGTGTAGAGAAAACATCTCACAGAGCTGTTTGTGAAAAAATAAATTCTAGTATGTATTGCTATTCCCAGTATTTTCTCTCCTTGGATTAGGTTATGTTCCATCTGAGTTTCTTCTTCCTTTGCTTGCTGTGTGCTGTAAAAATGTTAAAGCATTCAGGCTATTTTAATAATCCTTTTAAGTACTGCTAATACTGTCGGTTAGCTGATCCACAGTGAAGCGTTATTAGTCAAATGAGTCATTTCCCATGTTCTAGTAATAAGTGGCATATTTAGAGATATTAATAGCATCTTTAATTTGGGTTGGTGTTGCACTGTTATTTCAGTATATGAGTAGCTTGAAAAGGTCAAAAAGTCTTGCTTCCTTGTGAAGAAATTATTTTTGTGATCTCCAGGCATACCTCTGCCCACAGTGTGCTTTGGCACTGGGTGCTGGGGGAGGCACAGTGTGTGCTCTCCCGTTGTTGGCTGGTTTCTTCTCTTGTGTTATGCTTTTGTGTCTTTCAGTCTGTGACTTCTGCTTAGGTCAAGGGCAAGCTTTGACAACGCTGTACCTTTCTGTGACTGGAGCTAAAGGCTGTCTGTTCAGGCTTAAAGAAACTAATTGTAGTGTTAGTATGGTATGTCAAAACATTTGTACAGTCAATATTCATGGATTCTTTAATATAGCACTTGCTTTTAAAGTTTCCTCAGAGTAAGGAAACCCAGAACATCACTGATTGTATTTGCAATAGCCATCAGCACCGCTGCCTATGGAGTTATATGAACACTCACTGTCTGCAGGAAATACTACAGTTGTTCAGTTCTTGCTCTGCCCAGTTCAAAAACGTCATTATTGTCAGACAACGCATCACCATTAGTGTGACCATTTAGATGGCAAGGAATTTTCCTCTTGTCATAGGGTAATATGTTAAATAGAATATGTTAGTAATGTCAACCTTAAAATAAAAGGGTTTCTGTATGTTTGGGGGTTTTTTTCTATTATGTAGCAAAAGATCTTTCCCTTGAAGGTCAGGTACTCCTCAGTAGCATTTTGATAAAGAAACTTTTTGGTTACTGCAAGATCTGTTTAGCTTAGTAGCACCAAAATATCTATCTCTGAATTAGTGAGAAAACTGTAGATCTACCAGAGCAGTTTAAACATTTAGGAAGCGTAGCCAGGCAAAAGGGATATTCTAATGGTTCTGGGTCTGCAAACAGAGAAATGCTTGTTCTCAAATTTGTCTTTTCCAACATATAGTTATGCTGAAGGTCTATTGGCTTGCTGTACCTGTCTGACATCTATATGTGAATCTGTTTTGTGTCCATAGTATTTCATTTGCCTACAAGGATAAAAACTTTAGGAATATGTTGCTTTCCTCTTTGATAATGTTGGAAATATAGGCTCAGTGTTTTTAATCTCTCATTATCAGGAGAGTAAGGAATTTTGCAGGAATGCCATCTGAATTTAGTTAATTGCATGTGGAAGATAAATCCATATTCTAAACACAACCCTCAAAGGCCCAAAGTTCAAAGGTCCCCATGCTGTGCCTACATAATTCAGACCAGTGTCCTGTGTGGAATATATGTGTTACTTTTAAAGCTAAAAACTCATGTATACTTCAAGCTAATATTGCTAGTGGCTGTGCAGGTAAAAAACAATTAAGATTTTGTATTACATGAGTATGCTTTGTCATGAAGAAATAAAATATCGTTTTTCTACTTGTGAGCAAAACTAATGAATTCTATGACTTTTTTTTTTTTTTAATCAGTTCATATGAATTTAGATTCCATAAAAAATTTTGGGAGGCTCTTTTCTCATGTTCTTGTAATTCTTGTACTGACAACATGACCTGTGTTTCACCTCTTCATTGAAAATGTGGCTAACAAAATATATTTATGGATGGATAGATAGATAAATCTACATATTACAAATATATATTATTGCATATTCAATTAATTTAAAGGTAGAGGTAATTTTTGAAAATACTATGAAAATACTATGAATATGATTGACATTTCTACTATGTAGAAATGATATCATGCTTGAGTATTTCTGAACTTTAGGAGAAACTAGGAGAATGTTTTGCATGCCAAAAGTCGGAACACTTGCTCATATCATTTAATACTTTTGCTACTGAATTATATGAAGGAAAAAATAAAACTAAATGCATCTGAAGCAAATACACAGAGTTTAGAAATAATCAGAAAATACTTCTGTAATGCTTTGTCGATGTTTATTTTCTTCTGGGATAGATTTTATTTTTTTGGGGTCTTTTCAGCCAGTTTATATGGCGACTATTTGGAGTTCAGTCTGCCAGATAAACAAGCAGAGGAATTAAAAGGAAACTTGCCTTTCAGTACCTCAAGAGACTTCAGGATAATTTTCCTTTTTAACCCTCTCAGACTAAAGTAGCTGAAAATATGCAGGGAACTGATGTGCTGGCACCCCAGAGGAGAAAAGCTGCACCTCTTTCTTATGTCGCAGAAACATTCCTCTGTGGACTGAAGGGTTGGAAGCTCAAGTGGAGAAAGCTCACTTGACAGGAAGCAGGCAAATATAGGCTTCTGCAATTTTATCCTTTATGTCCAATGATAAAAAATTTTGATTTGGAAGAGTACATTTGAAGGTGCCTTTACTTATGCATTGGGTGGGTTGAATGAGGAAGATCCAAAGGCCCTTAAGCTTCAGTTAAAATTCCTGAAAGACAGAATACAGTCTGAATCTCTTGTCTCTGAAAGCAGTTAGGGTAGCTCATGAATAATTTCGCATCAAATAATTTTTGAGAGAACACAGTCCTCAGGCCCAAAGACTTTAAATCTTGATTAGATTCAAGCCTCATGGGTTGGTCTTGAAATAAATTTATGTATTCAGTGCTAGAAATTAAAAAAAATTGCTGTCTCTTGAAAAATGAGAGTCAGCATGTGTTGAAGAATCCCTTTAATTATATTTCTAGTCTGCATTTTTTTTTTAAATTCATTCAGCATAATCTTCATTGCTGCCTCCAAAATGAAACTTACCTTAGTTAATTGGCTCCTGAAAGTGAACAGGATCTTACATAGTTGCAGCATGACCCTTTCAGCGATAAGATGGGCAGTGGGCTGTATCCTTTATGCAGAGTTATCAGGACATGCATATTGCCGCTGACAAGTCTTGCTGCACTTTCCATTATAATACTTGTTTTTCTTCTGTCTGTATTCCAGACAAGCATGAATATTTGTATGTGTTTTCACACACAGCTCTGTCAGCATATTTTGTCACTATGCAAACCCCCCTTATTTGTTTGCAATATCTGCTAAACATCAAACGGAGTTCCGATCAAATTTAATTGCATGATTTTAAATACTTTAGAATAACTTCACAATAAGTTATTTAAAAAAAGATAGGTCCTTTGTGAAAAATGTTATTAGTGGAGTCCTTGAAGCAAGTGCTGGAAAATGGCTTTTCCATTACTTCAGAGGCAGCATTAAAGTACCATGAAATTCAGAGCTTCTGGTTTTATTACAGACATTTTTATACTACTATTTAAGCATTTCTCTTATAGAACTTATAGCTAACAGCCAGCAATTTAAGAGAACTGATATACCTGGAGAAGGATCACCAAACGATCACTTAACAGCAAGTTATAAACCCATCAGTTTTTCTAAGTGTTGTAAATAATTTATATCACTAACTTATATTAAAAAACATATTTGGTTTTAATTAAAATTTTAGTGTACATAGAACTTGCTTTTGTAAAAGGGAGTTGTAAATTTAGCTGACCTGAAGCCAGTTATTGGATTTTTCAATTTTTTTTTAATCAGTTAGATCGGCCTTTTACAAGTTAAATGAAACTATTAGTTTGTCTCATATAAATGAATAAACTTCCAGAGATCATTCAATTATGGTACTTGGTCACAATAGGAAATTTTCTTTCCTATTGCAGTGTCATCTGCAGTCTATTGAAGAAAAGATTTGCATTTTATTCCTCCCTGGAGACAGGTTATAAGAAAGAAGAATTAGCAGGTAAAATGGAGCAAGTCTGAAATAAAGCACTTGTGTTGACTGTCCACCCTACCATCAGTCTTCCCTTGCCAGCAAATGCAGTGAAGCAATATATTTTCAGACCTGCAGATTATTTAAGGTAGCTGTGGCTGATGACTCCAAGAACACAGCTGCTAACACCTGGGTTATAAATAGGGGTAACTGCAGAGGAAGAGCAGATACATACCTGTCTCTAAGCCAAAACATTTTATTCAAGGAGCATTTTCAGAAAAAAAAAAAAAAAGACTAGGACAATGGGAACAGTTTCTAAGAAATATGCTTAAATGGCACTGTGCCAGGGCAAGGCAAGAGTGGTTACAAAATAAGAGCAAAGACTTTGCTTAGTATTCAGAGCTATGGCTTACAGGAATCCTAAATGACAGAGGAGCTGGGCAACTCAAGAGATTAGATGGGCATTGCCACACATCTTACTTTGGCACTTTTTGAATCTTAAATAATGACAAAGGGAAATGGTGTTACAAACCTCTTCCTTTTGTGAGATATTTGGTGAGATTTTGTGAGATATTTGGTGCCTGCCTAGTACAATGAGGCAGGTGTACTGTTCTTTTCTTCTATTGCTGGTCAGATGACTGCTCTTTGAGTATGTTGATCACTGTTAGCATTACAGAAAAAACTTATTATATTATAACCATAGTCTTTGTTGTCTTCTCTCACCATGATAAAGGACAAGGCACAGTGAAGGCTGGTCAGTGCTTGGCTGGTAGGTCAGTTGATTGGTTGAGATGATTCATAGGACTGGTTGGTGAAGGCGAAAGGGGGTAAATGATTGTGTTAAGAGAATATTGTATAAAGTTTCTTCTCTTGGAAAAGTTATAAATCTGATGTTTGATCACTTGGAGTTTTGACGTTCTATTTCACCTTTCATAAGGTTCTTTCAGAAGTAACAACTACCAATATGCAGACCAAATTTGACTTCAGGTAATTGTCTCTGACTGTGTTGCAATGCTTTTAAAATAGTGTAATCACATCCTCCTGAAATATGGTCTGGTGTTATTGCATTTTATAAAATAATTGTTCCTTCTTCCCTAAAGCATATGTATTGAAGGAGAATAGGCAAATTGCTTCTGACAGAATAATTTTAGGCAAACTAGAAAGGAAATAAAGTTGCCTAATGCTTTCCATTATTAAAGTTTTCTTCCTGTAGCTTATAGTTTTACCAGACTTAAATTTCTGGTTTGGATTTTTCCATGCTTGATCTCTGTCTTTTTTCAGAACATTTTTTTCACCATATTAAAAATTAAACTTGAGGCTGCAGGTATAAACTCTTTGCACTAAACAAGGTTCACAGATATTCCATACACCTATAATTATAAGACCAGATCATTGGAAATAGATTTGCTTTGAATCGGTGGACTTAACTCCTAAAATTTTGTGAACTCTTGCATGGTTTTAGCAAGGTGAAACATTTCAATAAAATGGATGTGGCAGTCTTGTGTTTGGATAAGGTAAGAAGTACCTGAAAACTGAGAAGTCAAAAGTTACCAAATATTGTATTATGTATAATGTTCTTTCCAGAAATTTAAGGTCAGTTTTTAGTATGATGAATTCATAAGTTTGAAACAATTCACTTGTTTAGTCACTAAAAAGCTAGGGGAACTACGCAGAGGAAAAGCAGTGGCCTCTGTTTCATTTGATCCCTTTATTGTAGTTGGGAGGCAAAGTTATTTAGATTAAAAATTTTTCATTTTCTATCAGATCATATGAAATATCCTTAAAAATGTAATTCCAATTGACTTAAATGCCCTTTGATGGATGAAAAACTGACAAGCAGTAACCAAAAACTACTGAATGATCAATGAGAGTGCACTGATTATAGGAAGCACGATCCATTGTGGGCAACACCGGTTGCCGGTACCCCTGCTTATGCTGAGCAAAGAGTTTCAGTAGTTATTTCTCGCAAAAAAATGCCATATATTTATAAAACATATAGATTATACTAAACCGGAAGAGGAAAGAAGAATTGAAACACCAAACAACTATTAATAGAGAAAGGCAATAACAAATTTAAATTTGTTATGTGACATAGGGAAGAAAAACAGATGCATATTTAGTTTAAAACTAAATCTTGTCATGGTGAGGATATCTCTTTTTATAGTAAGGGCTACAGTTTGGCGCTATCAGACTCTAGTGCAACAGCATCAAAGCTGCATAGCCTGGTGTTACAAAGTTGTGCACTGAAAGAGGAAATGACAAGTTGAACCTACAATAATGAATCCTTGGTTAGAGATTGATCTCTAACTTGCAGAATAAAGAGGTCTGGAGTGCCTCAAGTCCACAGCATTCACATTAATCCCTTTTAGAATGACTTGATGGTGTTCCCGTTGTGTACTTTTTGGTCTCCCCCAGACTAAATAGGGTACCTCTGCTACTCCCAGACATACTTATATGAGCATTGGGTGTGGACAGAAGGGAGAAGTTCAGTTTGTAATCTTAAATAGAGAGAAGACTAAGTCACAGCCCACCAGACTGACTGGTGGTTTATGGCATAATGGTGAAAGTATGACAGCAGTAGTCAACTTCTTTAACAGGGGAGCTGGTCCTGGTAGAAGGTGATGTTAAATGGTGCTGCCTTATTCATACTGCCCCTTGGAATGAAAAGCTGAAGAAAATCCCTACAACCTCACCTCAGTTGTGTCTGAGTGAACACTTTCTTTTTCCTCAAAGAAAGAGACACAGATAGTCCCTGAAACATGACCCCTTATCAGGCTAGAAATCTGTGTTGTTTGATGGCATATGTGCATCCTCACAGTTGTTTGTGTGGGCTGGAAGGACAATGAGTCTAATTGTCCACTGTAATGATATATAAGTAATGCCCTACAAAGATTGATTAATAAATATGCTAAATGAAGATAGAAAATCATGATAGCTTGTGTTGGACTAGTTCCAAAAAACTTATGACCTGATGAATTGTTGGTCTTTTATCTCCAATGTCTTCCACACCATTGAGATCAACAGTGTATGCTGTATGCCTTTAAAAAGCCAGAAGTGACTATACTGGAAAAAAATTCCATCACTCTGATGATTATTGTTCTTCCCAAGCTAATGTGGTTGCTGACTGTTAACCTGAGGATTATTAGGTATGGAATCAATGATGTGTGCTATCTGTAACAATGTAACAAAATGGCAGAAAGCATTAATGTCTACCATAAATAAATAATGAATATTAATAAAAAGACTTGCATTAGAAATAATGTAGTTGACAGAATCAAGATGTACTAATGAGATTTACATCTAGTTCTATTAATCTCAAATATCTAGGTTTTGGTTTAGAATCTAAAATAGAGATCTAAATCTAGATAGAAATCCCCAAGGTGGAGCATCAGTGCATGTTGTCAAAATTTAGCAAAGTAAAAACTTATGGACGTCTTTGCAAAACCAAGAAAGCTTTTTTTCATTTGGTTTGGTTTTGGGTTTTTTTTCCTTTTTTTTTTCTTTATAATCTCCACCATATTTCCCATTCTTCTTTTTAGAGTGGAGCTTTTGCTGAAATGAGAAGCTGTTATGGGATAAATTCTTTGGACAAAAAAATCTGTTAAGCTCGTTGGTAAAAACGGCTACTTGAAAATATTGTTATTATAGTTATAAAATCATAGAATAGTTTGGGTTGGAAGGGACACTTAAAGGTCATCTCCGGTTCAACCCCCTTGCAATGAGTAAGGACATGTTCAACTAGATCAGGTTGCTCAGAGCATCATCAAACCTGACCTTGAATGTTCTCAGGCATGATCCATTTACCACTAGTCTGGACAACCTGTTCCAGTGTTTCTCCACTCTCATTGAAAACCTTCCTTACATCTAATCTAAATCTACCCTTCTTCAGTTCAAAATCATTACCCTTGTCCTATTGCAAGAGGCCCTGTTAAAAAGTTTTTCCCCACCTTCGAAGGCACCCTTCAGGTACTGAAAGACTGCAATAAGGTCTCCACAGAGCCCTCTCTTCTCCATGCTGAACAACCCCAACTCTCTCAGCATGTCTTCCTAGGAGAGGTGTTCCAACCCTCTAGATCATCTTCATGGCCCTCCTCTGGACCTGCTCCAACAGATTCATGTCTTTCCTGTGCTAGAGACCCCAGAGCCAAACATGGTACTCCAAGTGGGGTCTAATAAGAATGGAATAGAGAGGCAGAATCATCTCCCTTGACCTGCTGGCCACAATTCTTTTGATGCAACCCAGGACACAAGTGGCTTTCTGGGCTGCAAGCACACATTGCCAGCTCCTGTCCAGCCTCTCATCCACCAGCACCCCCAAGTCCTTCTCGACAGGGCTGCTCTTGGTCTGTTCATCCCCCACTTGTATTAATACTGGAGGTTACTCCACCACAGGTGCAGCACATTGCACTTGCCTTTGTTGAACCTCACGAGGTTCCTATGGGCCCACTTCTTAAGCTTGTCTAGGTCTCTCTGGATAGCATCCCATCTTCCAGGTGTGCCAACTGCACCACTTGGCTTGGTGTCATCTGCACATTTGCTGAAGGTGCACTCCATCTCACTGTGTATGTCATCAATGAAGATATTAAACATTACAGGTCCAATAAGGACACCTTAGGGACACCATTTGTCACCTATGCCCATCAGGACATTGAGCTGTTGACTGCTACCCTCTGGATGCAACTGTGCAACCTACTCCTCACCACCAAACAGTCCACCAGTCAAATACATATATCTCCAATTTAGAGAGAAGGAGGTTGTGGGGGGCTGTGTCAAAGGCCTTACATCCAGATAAACGACATGTGTAGCCTTTCCCATGTCCACTGAAGTAATCACTCCATCATAGAAGGCCACCAGGTTGGATTTGCCTGTGGGGTGCTTAGAAAACTAAAATTCCAAATATGCTTGTCATTAAGATGTAGCTTATTGTTTATGAAAAATACTCCACAAATTGGTCCCAATATATATGATGTTATTGCTGTACATTGAGGCAGATCTTCCAAGATGAGAGCTACTATTATGAGGCACTTTCTGTGATTTTTCCTTTAAGATGCTACTTGGTCTACATGCAGTTCCCAGTGAATCCCTTGCTGTTGTGTGAAAAGTATGTTATAAAAGTTGCCTGTGAATGTGTTTACATCAGTCACTTCGTATGAAAACAGAAATTACATCTGAGCAATGACCTACAGAGAGAGGGCAAAAGAAGGAGCAGTAGGATCTATGCCAGTAGTATGTCTTATATCTTGAGTAGAATGACTTTCTAAGATTAATTCATTTTAGACAAGAGGAATCACCTTGTTTTATGACCATGTAGTAATCTCAAGGTCTGTACATTAAGTTTTGTCATTATGAAAGGAGGTTTCTGAAGTCACATAAAAAACATGACCTGTTAGAATAATCCAGTGCACAAAGCCTATTTGCAAAGATTGTGTTATAAATCATGATTCATTGTGTGATTGTGATCAGTATGTAGCAGAAAAAAATAATCTTTGGTGGCATATTCTTTTATGACCTTCTTTTTGTACAGTAAATTGCTTTACTACTTTGTTCTTTATCTGAGTTTAAATAGTTTTTACATCTTTGCTCGCATATTTTCACAGGATCTGTTTTATTGCACTGCAACCTTTATAAGAAAAAGAAAGCTTTCTTTTCCTTCTTTTGTTCTTTATAGAACCTTACATTTGCATTCATGCATTAATGTTTCAAGCACAAGACTAGGCACATAATAGTGAAGTATCACCTTGCTCATTTTTGACCCAAACTGTGGACAATGCCTTTTGGCAGAGGAAGAATCCCTAAATGCTCTGCACCACCGACCTGTGCTATAAGTTGTAACCCAGTGGGCGGCAATCAAGTGCTGCTAAGCATGAATGAGACCTGAAGTAGAAATCCTTCCTCGCTGCTGCTTTTCTGCTACAGTATTCCTGAGCTGTCACAGAGGTGGGAACGATTTGGACAACCTTAAAACTGTCACTATGTCCCCTTTCCTTTGAGTTACTGCCTGACACAACTGCAACTGTGTGTTTCTCCCTTGGGTTTTGTATCAAAGGTAGAATTTAGTCTTTTATAAGCAAATAGTTTAGGTGTTTGCAGTCTTTCTGGAAACTTCATTTTCACTGACTCTTAAATTATTTGAAAATATAGTTTTAGTCTAAAACATGATGACAACACAGACTTGTAACTTTCCTTTATATGACACGAAATCAATTTACACCCTGATTTTTTTTCACTCTTCTATGCTTGAACTACTTGAAAATATTTTTCCCTGCCAGCAAGCACAGAGAGCTTACAGACCCTCTATATTTAAATATCCCATGTATTTAAGAGTGTTGCTAGTTACCAAACTTCAACAGTATAAGGAACAACAGATGGAGAGCATAATAACTTTACTCTCTCGGTAGAAAGCCAAAAAGCATCAAACTGACACATGTGCCCAAAAGCTCCTAGAATGATACAATTTTTCCCCTAGAGAAATTTGAATCTAAGATCTCATTTGACCCACAAAATGTGAAAGGTACACTTGGACATATACAGTTTTTAATATAAAAATGCATTTGTAGTAACTTGTTTATATTCAGATCAATACATTCAAGGATCTATAGCCATAATAATTTAAAAATAAGTAGTTATAATACTTCACGCTAAGAATCTCTGATAGAGACTACTCTATTATTGAACTAAGACATAAATCTTTTACTTATGTGCAGAATCTTGAACTCTTCTACTGCAGACTATCAAATTAAATGTCATTTTTTCTGCATATGATGATTAACAGTGTGCAGGCCTTTGAAA
Source organism: Chiroxiphia lanceolata (assembly GCF_009829145.1). Lineage (NCBI taxonomy): Eukaryota > Metazoa > Chordata > Aves > Passeriformes > Pipridae > Chiroxiphia > Chiroxiphia lanceolata. The sequence continues at coordinate 50,104,490 of NC_045639.1, forward strand.
TTTTGAGCTAATCTTTTCTGAACATATCAGTGAATTATTTTTCTTTTTTGTTCCAATGACATGACCTCTGAATCAAAACATGCAAGCCTTGCCTTAAAATTAGTCTCTGACGCTTTGAGAGCTAGCCAGCAAGGGATGTGTAAATTATGCAGAGAGCAAATCCCGACTGTGTGTCGTTTACTTGCACAACAAGCTCAACTTTAATTAAGCCAGGGCCTAAGATCCTTTGCCAAGTTGATTTCAATACTGATTTTACAGTTCATAGAGCAACATCCTCACCTATATGAAAGCCTTTTTAACCCTTCAAAAACCTGCCTGTGGTAGAATGTATGTGATAAAAGGCAGTCCTAATTCAGTAGCTGACAGAAATGCTCTTTGATAAATATAAAAATGTTAGCAGATTGCAAACTTGAATTTAAAGCTGTGTTTAGAATTCTTCAGTGCAACAGGCATAATGATTGACATGACCTATCACTGTAGTGTCGGTATTAAATCTAAGAGATTATCACTTGCTAACATCAGCTGGAAGGATTAGAAAGAGATGGCCTGAAGGGCACACCTAGGACTTGGAAGTGAGATAAATTCTCATAACTCAAGAACACTGAACCTCCCATGTGAACTGTGAAGGTATTTCCTAGTGAGTAGAATCCATTTTAGGGGAGCACACTGCAGTGTGAATTCTTTCCTCTATGAGCAAATAAAATATTAATCCATTTGCTTATATTCTACAGAGCTATATATTTCAATTCTATTACAGCTGCCAGCTAGCAACTGTGACTGTTACATTTCAGAGGGATTGTAGCTACAGTAATTTATGTTCTAGTGTATTAAGCATTATATCTAAAAATTATAGGGTTTGATTTCCCGTACAAAACTTCAGTGTTGTACCTAGTAGTAAGGTCCATCTAAAATGCTCATTTTAACAAACAAGAAGTTGAAAAATATTGATCACCTGACAAAATTTAGTGATAATTAGCTGTAAGTGGTTAAACTTGGTATGTGGTGTTTGTAGTTTGGGCTTAATTCGAGACAATCAAAGAGAAAGAAGTTTTAAAGAAGAAAAAAAATAAATATTGGAAGGATTTTCCTATTTTTTTATTGTTATGCTTTTTAAAACCATTGTACTAGCTCTGATAAAGGATTTAGTGCCTTAAAGAATGTGCAGAAGCAGAACTTAAAAGAATGCAGTGTATGTGCTGAACAATAGGTGGGAGGTGGGGCAGGGAGGACTGTTTTGTTTTGTGCTTTTTTTCATGTTTGGAGGAGCGTTATAGTGTTTTGTTAGGATTTTTTTCCCAAATTAGGCACCTCTGTAATGCTCAAGAGCTCATTTTCTCTAAAGAGCTTCAATAGGTTCTCTTTGCTTACTCAGTTAATTTGAAGTTTCAGTTAGACCTCTGCAGAGGATGGGGATTTGGACTTTTAAATAGGATTAAAGGGAAATTTTGGCTGTTGACAGTCTGTTTTACAGATATTAATGTATGTCAAATACAGCCAAGTTTGGTTTTGTCATTGGATTTTGAATCCATTTATTTATTAGCAATTTCAAAAGTAGTTTAAGCTTCATTATGCCTCAGACCTTTTGAATTAAGCTCTCTGGGGCTTAATGGTGATGGTTAAAATTGCAAATTGCTGTGAGTCCTGGTCATTGAGCTGAAAGCCATTATCAGGTAGTGCTGTTTCTAGTGCACTGATCATATACAGATCTAATGCATGCCATGATATGTTTTTATGAGAGATTTCCCTTTAGTGCCATCTCTGGAAATATAAGTAATAATGTAATAGTAAATGTATGTAAATATTAATGCCTGGTTCAGATGAATTATCTTTATCTTACATGCCAGCAGTGTTTCTTCTCTAATTCCTGTAAGACACTCAATGGATTTCTTAAGTTATGTGTTTGTGTTGGTATTTTAAAAACTCAGTATGGTGCTGAGAGGTAAGTAATAAATGTTAGTTTTCAGCTAATGGTTAGGCAGAAATTCAGTGGTTGTTAGTTCCCCACTAGGGACCCTCTGTTTTACTGAACTTTTCACTAGGGTTTTGGGTTTTTTCAGAAACTTGCTATCGATAATCATGTAAATATTAGACATGAGTATATTGTAAAGGTTCGATATTTAGTTATCAGACATAGAGGCACAGTCTCTACAGAGACTTCATGCCCTTTCGTTTCTATCTGAAGGACTGCATACATCTCCATATCTTTTTTCTAATTCTTTCAGTAGCTTCTTTTAGTATCTTTTTTTTCTAGTCATTATCTGATTTTGTCATGAAATATTCTGGATTCTCATAATTGTGTCTTACTCATTAGTCAATAAAACTTGTCATGGTTTCCTTTTCCAGCATCATACAACTCTTGCTCCTCTCATCCCTCACCCAAAGTTCTTGCAATATTCTTCACTCTACTCACTATAACTCATGGGCCAGCTCATCTTGATTTAGTGAATAGTGATTCCATAGCTCTCAGTCCTGAGATATTTTAGAAAATTACTGAGTCTTCATTCTTATGAGCCCAGTTGCTTGTTTCTGGATCTTGAAGCTTTGAACGAATATATTTTTGGTGGAGTCTACAGATGAATCTTAGCTTGTTTCAACTTCTGGTTTTGTTGATGTTGCTGTTTCACTCCCTACAGTCCTCCTATTGGGTCTTTTTGGAGGGAGCATCTTCTCTTCTGATATCACTTCTTTTTGAGGTACTTTGTCCTTGTAAGGTAGCATTTGAGTAAGGACTTCTAGGAGTTTAAAGAAGTTTTGATAGAGATCAAACTTACTGTCTAGAGACATGTCACAGGTTGGAGAGGCTACAGTTGCCTGACTGTGGGGAAGGGGCAATTCCCATAGCTTCATATGTTCAGATCACCAGAAATACAAGCTAGTTAAGAGGAACAGACGAAGTTGTAGATTAATAGTAGCAAATATAAATAAAGCAAATGCACATTATGGAAAACGTACCAAGCTTTTTAAAAGAAGCTCTAGCTAGCATGTGCCAAAGAAGACTAGCATTTAAAACCATCTCTTGCATTTCTTAAAACACTAAAGCTCAAGCTCATGTTTGGTGGCCAACAAAAGAGTAAAATTTAGGCAGGGAATGTATGTAATATTAACCTAGATGCTACTTAAGATTTCTACAGGGAGATTCACTAGTTATGGAAAGCACACAGCTCTGCTCTTCAGGACTCTGCTTTTAGGACACTGAATTTCAAAGTGAGACCTTGGAGCCATTTGCTCAGCAGAAGTCAACCATGGTCTTGTTAATCACACTCCACTTCAAAGACGAAAACAAGAATGATACTGAAAATTTCAAAAAAGCCAAGGGTGATTAAAATGGTTAGGGGGCTGACAATTATAACACGAGAAGAGAGATTGAGAGGGGTGGGTTTTACAGCCTGAAGAAGAGAAAGTTAATCAGGGATATAATTGCAATTTTCAGTTAACGTGAGGTGGAGGAAGGTTTTAGAGGAAGAGATTGGATTCCTCTGGGAGGAGCGCACAGAGAAAGGACAAGTAGCAGCAAATACTTAGTTGCACGTACAGGGGGGGAAAAGTGTTCCCTATGAGGTTTCAGAACTGGAACAGAAGCCGGGGGGGGGTTCATCTCTCCACCCTTAAAGATTTTCAGAACTTTGCAACTTGATCTAGCTTTGGAAATGCATCTAAACTTGTAAGTCATCCCTGCTTTGGCAGATGGTTGGACTCGGTCACCTTCAGAAGTTGTTCCCAGCCTAAATTATTAGTTGATTTAATGATTCAGTATTAAATCTTCTCCAGGATATTTGATTTGAAGTCATATGGTTAAAAGTCAAAAATTAATACGGCATACACAGAGTAGGTTTCAAAATGCCAACCATTGTATGTTTGTAAATGCCAACCAGAGTGTGTAAACAGGGAAGAATTCCCAAGGGATTGTTTTCTAGTTGGGTCTTGTAGGAATTTATCCTTGTTCCATTGCCAGTTGATATTTTTACCTGTCACCCTATTTTCCTCCTAAAATAGAAAATATGCGCTGGCTGGTGAGGTAAAATGAAAAACCTTTTTCTTAGTTTATTTATTTTTCTCAGTAAGCAAATGTTCATAAATTTAAGCAGTGTTAAAATGGGGAAAAAAATTCCTACTGTCAAAAATATGATGTTACCAAGAGGAAAACTGACTGTGGGTATTTGAAAACAGAAAATGTCAATTCCTAATGTGTGAAGTAAAGCTCACACCTTGTTTCTAATGAAATACCTTGTATAAACTGAGAATACAGTATAAAGAATAGAAATGAAAAAACGTACACAATCTTCTCCGTATATTTGATTTATTGAAAGAGAACTCTCAACTAAACTTACTTAGCTTTCAAAAATTATTATTCTTTCAGTAAACTGTTTTTAGTCTTACTTTATTTTGCTGTCCTCATCACTGTTTAAATTTTCCATTAGGTATGGACCATTCTTGCATCGAGAGCTGTAACCTGTCTCTTTTCCCGCGTCCCGTGTTACTCTTGACTAGGACTCCTCTGGAGTAGGGAAGGCTGTGACTGGAAGTGAGCTTTAGGGCTAGATCATGTTCCTTTCCTGCTGGGCCTGAGAATAAACATGCTGGTCTCATGGCTAAGTATTCACAGCCTTTAATTCAGTTCTGTTAGTTGTAATTGTCTTTGTTGTTATGTTGAATAATTTTAATGCCCTTAAAGGAAAGCTAGGTTTAAAGAAGCTGTTTTAATCCATTTGTAACTTCATTATCAAACAAACCAGTAGGAAAAGTGGGCCTACCTTAAAAGGAATAGAAAAGAAAAAAGCTCTTAGTCATTTGTGAGCAAAGGGAGGGAACACCAGAGATCAAGGAAAGGATGCAACAGAAGCACCCTGTGTCCAGTATTTTGCTTAAAGAGAAGAGGAGGTGGGAAGTCTTCTAACTCCTGACTACATCCTCTCTCTTTCCCTTCACCTCTTGAAATATTTCTTGGTTTACAGTTCAAACAGTACTAGTCTCATTTTAAGCTGCCAGACATTTATTTGAAAACTGGAATTAAGTTGCCATTTTTGATACTTTTCTTTTTCATTTATTTAGCTCATTTGAAAAAGGGTTTAGCTCATTTGAAAAAGTTGGAAGAAGGGTAAAAGAGAGCAGAGGAGAACACCCTACCAATTATAATGCCTGGCAGAAAAGTCCTTAATATTTTGAAGTGAGCATTTTTATACTTTTTCATTAAAATCTGTAAAAGGAGAATAAATTATTTCAGGACTGTTCTTTGAAGTGCACATTTTTGGATGAGCTGGGATAGACATGGGACAGACAAAATACTGGCATAGTCCTTGATTCCTTTGCTGGACTTGTATGATGGGGAACAGATAGAAAGTTATCCACTACTCAGGTAATGTTAGCCATTTCTTACCTCAGGCTCATATGTGGAAGAGGTTTAAATATGCCCTAAGGAGACTATTCGACATCTTCAGTGCATTGGATGAAACCCAACTTAGATCTCACAGGTATTACCAGCAAAAGGAGGGGGAGAAGGAGGAAGGAAAAAAAAAAAAGAAGACCTTTCACAGGATTCTGCCTATATTAGCAAAAGTTATGCCCAAGAAAGAATGCCACATTTGTGCTATAGGAAAAAAAAATCAATTAAAGTACCATTATGTAGCAGGAATTTGTATTTGTATTGTTTTTATTTGCTTTAATTTTTCATTCATGCATCACCCTTAACCTTTAGGGTAAAAGGTATTTCACATTAGCATAAATATTAAGCAGATGCCATTTCTGCTACATAAAGAACCTTCAGCTAATCATTTTTCCATGCATTTAAATAGGAATATTAGAATGAGGGTAATTACTTCAGTTTTCCATGAGTGATCCATCAAGACATTGACTTTTGCTGTATTTTGTTGCACAGATTAGTAAGGGTAGAATTAAATTACAAACAGTGTTGGAATATTTTAAGTGTTTTGACAAGTTTGATGTTGTTTTGGTTTTTCCTAACAAAGGTAGAGTTTTATTTTTAGAATGTATTCCCTTCTTATGAAGAGGTTATTTTGTCAGGAAAAGGTATATCAGATTGGCTGATAGAGGAAAGTTTTAGTTTTAAGATGTGACCAGTTATATGAAGGAATAACCTAGGAGCAATATATAGAGTGTGAAAAATAAATTAGAGAAGTTGCTTTAGAATTAAAGATTTCCAAATTAATGTTGTTGTCATTATTTTATTTCACATCCAAGATAGTACTGTTGACATTGGTGAAAGACCGTACAGCATTGTTGAAGCAAATGTTATTGTAACAAGTACAACTTCAACATAAGTATGTCTGGTGTTTCAGATTGGACTATTAACAAATTAAAAGAGCTTTTATTTGCTTTTCCAGTTTTTGGCGATTATACCCAGATAAATTTTATTTTCTAAGCCTTTACAAGAGGATTTGACATTAAAATATCACACTGAAATAAGTGCAAGAATGTATCCTTCATCCTTTTTCCAAATGAGGAAGCAAAGCTCTTTTTGTGTCCCTCTCTAGTTAACTGTATGCTTGAAAGCAGATCATCAGCTAAGCAAGTGATGGGACTTCGAAAGAAATTTGCTTTTTGAGTAAAACAGAATGCATTGCCAGAATAATGTATCAGAGGAACTGCTTATTGCATGAGGCAGATCTGATATTAATAGGATGCTTTGTCAGTGGTTGGAAAAATCCTAAGTAGTCATTGACTTCTCTTTCCAATATCAAGATTTATTGGCACGAGAGATATCGACTTCAGCAAATCCATGACATTATTATATCTCAAAGACTAATAAATCTTGTTACCAACTAAAACCATAAGTCAATATAATTATGCTTGATGATGCATGTTTTCCCTAAAGATCTCAGTGTCATGTTATACTTCCAAGAAATATCAAAATGTCAAGAAAAAAAAGGGAGAAGTTAGTATAAATAGCCACATTCACATCATATGTCTCGTAGTCTCTGGGTTTTTGCAAAAGGTACTTGCCTGTTTCTGTGCCATTTCATATGCTTTTTGAAAATGAAAAGTTGGACTCCTTTTCAGCAATAGGATTTAATTTTTATTGTTGAAAAATAGCCAGATGATGTGTAAATGTGTCCATGGGAACTTCTAAATTCACAAATAGTCTTGTTTCCAAATTATATAGTAAAATACATAGGCCTAAGGGGCTTTGTACGACTGTGGGCTGCTGAAGAGACCGTGTTATGTAACACCCAAAGGAAAACAGTTCTCCAGTGTGTAATTTAGGTAAAAATCAAAAACATGCTCCTTAGTAACCTGATTTATTTTGAATCAATTTATTGTTATATGAATTAAAAAGTAATTTATTTTTTTTTAAAGACCTTCTGCCACTGGTTATACCTAGGGTTTATTTTCATTGGGTTTTTGTCTTGGACTGTGTTCTTTACAGCAGAAGGAAGGTGGGGAAGGCCCAGGAGGGCTGCTCAGCTCTCCTGTGGTGGCAGGGAGTCCCCCTCACCACACCTCCTGGGGATGGCATGGTACCAGCTGGGATTTGAAGCATTGATGTTCCTTGGTGGGAGGGCTGGACAGCATAATTGCTCAAGATGCACAGTTTCTGTAGCTAACAGATCATGGGAACAGCATCACTTTGGGACTGTGTTTGTGATTGTACAGTAATTTTGGGGTTCTCTGTGAAGGGTATGTATGTAAATAATGGCGCAGAAGGAGGGAAGAGTCATGAAAATTCCTTTCCCTGGGTTAGTTTTGACTTCTTTACACTTCTTTATTTCTCAAACTATTGCATATTTCAGATAGTTCTTTTAAATCCTCCTCTTGCTCAGCTTGCTGAGCTCTTCTTTGTTTTCTCTTAACCATGATATTTTCTTTACCTGTTGACATAATCAGCATTAATAGCTTTTCTTTCTGATTTACAAATTAGGTATGAATCCTCTTATTGTGGTTAATCTGTTAACTTGTAAAAATATATTACATCAAATATGGAAGCTGTATCACATCAAACGTGTAGATTTCTGAGGAAAAGGAGGAAGAGTCACAAAATGGAACCATATATTAAATTACATATTTATATTTCTACAAAGTAGATAGAAAAAAACCCTGATATGAAGACCTGCAATCACACAGCAGTAGTGGTAATAGCTCCGCACAGGAGTTGAATTCAATTCTGTAACAAACTGAAAATGTATTTTAGTAAAATTGGAGATACTGATGGGATTGAAGAAGAAGGAGAGTCTTAAGTTTGTTCTTTTTTGTCAACTACTTTGATTTCATATTTGTCACTAATTTGAGGTGAGAGGTCTTTAATAAAATATCAGAAGGTCACCTTTTTTCTGAAAAGCCTAAGACATTTATTAAAAAGGGGGACAGTGTTAAGAATAGGTGCTCTGTCACATCTGATGCAGTTGAGGTTGCAAAACAGTTTACATATAGTGTCAGAGGATGTAAAGTATTAGTGGCTCTACAAAATGAGACAGCAAAATTCCCCCCTATAATCTTCCTTTTGCTCCCACAAATTAGTTGGAGGATTGCTTCGCTTCAAAGCAAGTAAGAATTGCCAAGCACTTCTCAAAAGCACAAAAGGGAGATGTATCATGTTACAGGATCATATCAGTCAGTATTTTAATATTTAACCACATTATGTGGTTTATATGTTATGCAAAATTGGAGACAGTTGGTCCTACACAATTTGAAGCAATTTATAGAGATTAGGGTTGCAGTCAAAAGAAGAACATGAAGATAAAAGTAAAAAAAGCTGCATACAAATGCTCACAAAATTACAATGGCCTTTTTAACCCTGTCTGTCCTGTGCTACTCAGAGGGTTTCAAGGTGGCACCCCTCCTAGAACAAATGTGTTCAGCTGATCAAGACAGTACTAGCATTGCAGGAAGAAAGCAGTTGCCACTTCATCTGTAGACTCAAATAGCGTGTTTTTTCATGTGAGTGTGTACATGTTCTCCAAAATAAATTATATTTGATTATGCTTTTTTAAATATGCCAAATATTGTACTTCATATTTTAAAGACAGTTTCAGAAATATAGTTCCCCCTTAACGTGTTATTCATCACAGCACAGAGCATAGCACAGGAGACTGTATCAAAGAGAAAAGGTAAATGAGTGTAAAGTCTAATTTGATCACTCTCTGTTGTGATAATCCTTCTCCCTTTCCCTTCTGATTTGATGCTTTTTCTTAGCAGATGAATCTGTCTGGCCTCTACAGTCCTTTGGTAGAGATCACACCTAAAAACGTGCACTCCAATTTGGGGGGTATTTGTGGCAGTACTGCACTATCACATTGTGATTTAGTGGACTATCACATTCTGGAAGATGTGAACACATGGTCAGATTAACTGTTGTCTTCTCAGAAGGTTCTAAGAGTGCAAAGGAATGTGTAGGAGGAGAGAGTGAAGCAAAATTTGTGGAAAAGCTGTACCAGAAAAAGAGGAAAAGCATTATAACTTCTACTGTTCAGTGGGAGGATTCCATGAAAATTAAAGACAAATTTTAATCCTCTAGGGAGATAGCAGGGAATTTTCTGAGACTGCTTTGGCTTCTTTGCACTGCTTTGAAACCTGTGTCTCTGATGTAACCAAGGCAGAACTGTGACTTACTGAGGTACACATGACACATAAGAATTTCATCCTTTTACAAAGTGTGTAGGCCAACCCTCTGTCCTAGTACAATTTTAATGAAAAGTCTCTAAACTGCTGAAATCTGTAGCTAGGCTGCATGTCCACAACAAAATAATTTTTCATATTTCTGGTAGTTGTTCGTAGCAAACTTCACTGAGTCTGTTTAATTTTCGTTTCAAGTTGATTATAATAAAAATAGTGTTGGCTGGCTGAGATGCTTTTACAATATTATATTAATTCTACTCACATATATTGTCTTTTTCAAGGTGAAACACAAGATTTCTCAATACGTTATGCAAAGGTGAAAGCAAATATGACACCTGCTGTTCTTTAAAGATTTTACAGTAGCACAGCTAGAGCCAGTTTACACTGCAAATACCAAACTATATAGTATGAATTTCCTGATGAATCAGTAATTTGTCTTTTTACTTATGCTGTATGGATATACTCCAAATAAAAAAATCCTGTGCAATATCCCTGATCTACTGATCAAATCATTTTCTTTATGAACAATATAAGATAATGGTATGTTGTACTGTGAGCGTAACTGAACTATAAACCTTTGCTGTCTGCTCTGGTGGGGGTTCAATTTGTAATCTTTGATTCAAGCCATTGCTCATTCTTTTTATATTCTTCACTCTCGGTTGGCTGAGTCCCAACACCGTTTGTTCTTTAAGCAAGCACTGGGAGCAATAACCATTAACCTTTTTTAAGTGGCTTTTTAGCATGTCATGAGTTTAGATGTCTTGCTTCTTTTCACCATTAACCTTTCTGATGGGACGGTGCTCTGTGTTTTGCTTACTTCATCATGTCATGCGCATTATCACCCCTCACCCATCTGCAGGTGCTGTATTTCATTACAGGAAGGATGGGGGAATGTGGTGGGGAAAGGACAAAGGCAGTGCATGCCATGCCTTTTCCCTATGCCCACAAGCAGCTAGTATGACCCTAGTTAAGAAAAACAGCCCCTTAAAGAAGTATCCTTGTTCAAGTGCAGAAGCAGTTCCTCTGACACTATCACTGGCATTTGCTACCAGGCCATAATTGTCAACCATAAGGCATTGCAACCAGAGCCCTCAAAACAAAAGCTGTTCATCTGAGGCCAACATCAGTGAAAGGTTCAGTTATTCTTGCTTTACTGAGCATGAAATGGAACTGAAAGGCAATATTAAATGGGTTATTAAACTTAAGACATGGTGTATTTTGATCTCCCCTTGCAATTGCCCTTACCAAATGCATATATAATGTATTCTCTATAGGGTTAGTCACTTATACGGCCTTTAAGTTTCAAGAAATGTTAGCATTGCAATTATTCAGTTGTCATTTTATGATAAAGCAAAAATGTGGTTCCTTTGGAAATTAGGTGTCTAACCTCTGCTTATTTTCATCCTCTCTCTACACCGGTAGGTATCTACCACAAAGGATTAAGAAGTAGAAAGAATATACATTTTCTAGCACAGTCTTCCTCCCTCTCAAAAATTCTTAAAGTGAGAAAGATGTACATTTGTTTCTCTTCAATATTAGGACTAGTGTCTCAAGTTTTTGGGTTTTTTTACATATATATGGCTTCCTACATGTCCTATTGAAAAGGTTCTAGGACAATTTACATGTTTCCTGGAAAAAAACCACACAAAACCCCCCATGAATTTAAAAAAGAATGCCATTGTTTAGTAGCATCTTGATCAGAACCTTTTCTCTAGGAAGCACTGAAGAGTTGTTTCAATCAACTGTAGCTGATTTGAAGGCAGGCCCAAGGGAATTGCATAAAAACCCATTTCTAGTGCTGGATTCAGCGTTTGTTCAGCTTACATTGAAACCAGAAAGGGCTGGAACATCAAACAATAGGAATGATCTAAAGGACAGTTAAACCCAACAGCTAGTAAAGGTGCCTGGTAACACATCATTTCCACTGCTTACTCAAAAACTACAACCAAATTGGACTAGGAAGCTCCCATGTAAAAATCTGTCACTTGCCTGGCAAAAAAAGTATTTTCTAGATATTAATTATCTCCCTAACTAATTGAAAGACTTATGCAGACTGGTCAATTATCATCAGACAGGACCATTCAGTATCATGAAGTAGAAGTTGGAGGAACTGACATTGCGCCTAACATCCGTTAATTTTGCTAAATGAAGCTTAGCTGATATCCAATTTGTGTTTAACCATTTACCAGAGAGTTCTTGCTAAAGATTTTCAAAATTTAAAAGAAGGGAAAAATATATTCCCCATGGAATTAAAGAAATGTTACAAGATAATTCCCAAAAGACATTGCTAGAAATGTAATCACTTCCACTGGGATTTGTCTGTCTTATTTTGACAGTTTGTATTGAAAAAAGCAACTTGACTTAGGAATGGCTGAGAATTATGGTATAAAGGGGTATATCTGTATTAGAATTTCTGGTATCTATAGCTACAAGGTATGAATGTATTTCTAAAACAGTAGTAGAGAAATTCAACCTTTTCTTTAATGATGCTAAAATATTTTCAGTGTTATCTCTTCAATAATTCAGCTAACTCTGGAAGCTCTGTCAAACAGCAAAATAAAAAAAAAGTGTTGATACAGTCAAAGCAGTCACAGATCAATCAAGAAAATATTGACTGGAATCAAAGGTGCCACTTTGATGGGAATTTAGGTTTAATCTAATGACTTGGTTTCTGTCTGCCAACAGGTAAACCACCACAGCGTCATTTAACACTTTGCAAAATCATCTTCCAAATTGCTAAAAGCACAAAGAACATGTAAGGGCAACTTTCACCTGAAAATAAATTTCTGTATCAGAAGGAAAGTACAATTAAAATTAAATGCTTTATCAGATCAGGTTTAAGTTGCTTAGATGAATACAGAGCATGTAGTGTTACTCTGAAGATGCTTTGAAATTAGGATTCTATCTTATTCAGAACTAAAACTACTTAGTCACAGATACTTAAGGTCCTAACAAATATCGGTGTTTTTTATGCCTGGGATTTTGGCTTATCTTAGTGGTCTTTCACAGGAATTCTGGAATGTGACTTCAAATTGTGGTGCCACCTCAGCCTGTATCTAAAAATCATAAATAATTTTTCAGTCATAGTATTTTACACCTATATATATGCTGGGGAAAGGATTTGTGCCAATTATTTTGTATATTTTCTTATTTTTGTTTACAGTAATGAAATTCCAAGTTGTATTTTTTTCCCACCAGATATTTCCTTCCCCCCCATTAAATCTTTTGTTTTTCTTCAGCACAACCCCTGGAGTCCAGGGAACTGCACAGAAGTGCTTTTTATTTCAAACACTAACACTAATGATCCTACTTGCTGCGTTAGGGAAATGGGTAAATCCATCCTTTCTTCATGGCTCAATCAATTTCCTTTTTAAAGGGAAAACCTGTGCTCCTTTTACCTTCAGACAATATGTCACTATTTCTACTGTGTTATATAGACATATGGATTTTTTTTTTCCCATAAACCAACTATATCCACACTGCCTCTTTGCTCTGAAGTTCATATTTGAAATATGCATACTACACTTAATCCTTCAGGGGTTGGTTTTAGCATTGTAGTTTGTGCTTCTGCCTGCACAAGGTTGGTTGTTCTCACTAATTCTGTTCTCTTATCTCATACTGAATCTGCAATATAGATTCATATGAGTGGTGCAGTACTCTATGCAATCAGTGATACTTGGTGTATTCTGTTTTCCAGTGACTCCAGACACAATAAAAAGCAGGGTTTGAGTGCTCTCCATAGAGCTGCCAGTCTTCTCTGTGTCTGAGCTGCATGTGGTTCCTGCTTAGCTTGCTGAGGTCCACTGAAAGAGTGGTAGTACAGTGCACAAAGATGTGGGGAGTGCTTTGTGATTTTGTACAATAATCTTTTGTAGCCTTATTAAGGCATGAGGTCTTAGAGGCTTGCTCCAAAACAGACAGAGAAAGAAAGCTGCTATTTGGCAGGAAACTTCAGTTTGGGCCTAAAATTTGCATTAGATCATATTGGGCTTTGATGCTTCAAATCCCCTCTTTAGTTTCTCCATAAAACATCAATTTACTGTAGCAGGTGCAGGAAGCTCCAGTATCTCTCTCCCCACCCAGCCCAGAGAATCCTGTAAAGAAGCCAAGCTCATTTTTCCTAAAGAACCTTGTGTTCAAGAAGCACAAAACATTAAAAAAACCCAACAAGCAAAGCCAAAGTCCCATCCAAAAAAAGTTTGTAAAGATTGACTTTTTGCACTTTCTTTTCAAAAGATCAGTTGTGCTTCCCTGAAAAATCTTTAGGCCAATTCCCTGATGTGAATTAAAGCTCTCTGACATTGGCAAGGGCAGGGCCACAATAAGATGAACATACTGTACCGTCTTCATCATATGTAGAAACTATATGGTGAAATCTAAGAACTGCATATAGACTTTTATTTTATTTTTAGCTCCTACATCTTATACTTTATTTATCTGGTTTTCCTTTTGTAATTCACAAAGCGTATCTATTAATCACACCAATAAAAGATAAATAACGTATTTAATCTGAATGTACACAGTTTTGAAAGAACCTCAGTCTGGCATTTGAAACCACTACTGAGGATAGAAGTACAAGTTTACATTGCTTTGCAGGTCTTGGACAGTATTCTGAATATGGGAGAGAATGGTAGAGAATATAAAACAGAGCATGGCTGTCAATCCATCATACCCCTCACTGGGTTCCCTTGATAGAAGAGTGACTTCTGTAACCTGTCAAGAAGTTTAGAGGCAGTTTAAGCTCAGCAGCTCTAAAAAGATTGAAATTTATTTTCTTTTTTATTTTTTCCATTTTTTTAGGGTACTTCTAAATCTCAGTGGTGTCTGCTCTGACATGCAACAGGGATTCTTTTTTTACTCTGAGGCAAGGCCTGAGGCTCTAATCCATGTCTGCAGGTGACCTGCAGTAAGGGCTTGTCAGAATAATTACATCTTGCTGTGGATAGGCATAAGCATTCTTTCTCTTTTTTTAAGATTCTCCCCTGTAAACTACCTGACCTGAGCTGACTAACATTCACAATGGGGGCAAGGAGCATAAAGTAAAATTAGCTATGCATGTCTTGGTGTCAGCCTGAGATCTCTATCGTTTACTTCTGTCAACCTCCTTGGCAGGAAAACACTCTATTCTTCCCACTCTTTGCTTTATGAAAACAATGTTTGTTCATTAAAGTTAGGAAGAAGAAACAAAACAAAACCTTCCATCATATATTTAGTTTATATCAAATAGTCCCAGAAACCAAACCCCACATGTTTATTAAGATGTGTCTCCCTGTTGCTGTGACCACCTGGCATTGCAAAGAACAGACAAGGAGTGATTGAGTGTGGATTTTTCGTCTTTATGTATTATACTTGAGTTTATTCTCAGTCTGGCTCCTAAATAGAATAATCAATGCTATTATCTCTTCCTCTCTTATCTAAATCACATCAGGAGATCAATAGCTACAAGGAAGACGGCCAGTGCTTTCTTTCCACTGGGACTCATTACTTTGCTGCCCAAGATGGGGGTATAGATATTCTCGGGAAGGTTATCTGGTGTTCCCTGGTAGTTAACAACAACTGTCAGTTATTAATGGTGCTCTGCAGCCTCACCTTTACAGTGCTGTGACTGATAGCAGGACATGTTTATAACAAAATAAATCTCTTCTGCCTTTTTTCCTCACCCTCCTGAATCTGGTGTGCTCTTTAGTTTCCTTTCCCCCCTCCTGTCTGCTGTTGCAATCTCGGGCAGCATGTCTGAGAATATCAAATGTTGGGGGCCTTCTCATTGAGATTCCTCACAAGTGCAGGTTTGCTTTTATACAGGCTAACATCTGCTGCAGTATTACAAAGGCTAATTAAAATAAATTCAGATCCTAAATTAATCTTTTCAGTAACATTTATTACACAAGACACTGGGTGATAAAGTGTATTATACGGTTAAGCTGAAACAAAAGTTGTATTTTTATTGGGTTTGCTGGCAAGTCAGGACCAATATCCCCAAAGAAGCTTGTATTTGTAATACAGTATTTTCCACTAGACTAATAAGGAAGTCTACCACAATGTTCTTGTGTTTATTTATACATATCAACTAAATGTAAACATTTATGCTAAAAAAAAAAAAAAGATGCCTTTCTTATGTTAGTTTGGACTACACTCCCAGTTTTTCTTGTCAGAAGCAGACAGCAAGTTCACAAATCCTAGGTGAACGGCATGACAGACAATTCACACATCAAGTCATCAAATCCTCAAAGGGGTAGTTATCTGCTAATTTAATGGCTTCACTCTCTACAATGGCACAGCCTCAGTGTAAGTGCAGATCCCACACTACACCATAATCTCCTGTGGGGAAGCTGGGCACAAAGGTTCGGTAACCCCAAATTTCTGTGTAGCGATGAGCAAAGAGGAGGAAGACAATGGTACCTGAAGTACACTTTGATTATATCAAACATTTACACGAGTTAGAAATATATGGATGACCAGGACTGTGTTTATTCCTTATTACGTGTTCCAGAGAAGCAGAACAGAGTGCTCAAGCAACAACATTGTCACTTTTTTGGCCCACAAGGCTGTAAATGAATGAAAACGAGGGGAAAGCAGTTGTGAAACTGTGCCCTCCAGACACACTAAGCTAAGGAGCCAAAACATAAAGCAGTCACACTGCATCTTTTTTCTAATGCAACATCAGGATTTGCTTGTCGAATCTTATAGACCTGACCTTATGCCAAGTGAAATTAATGTAAGTTTAGTGGTTGGATTTGATAGGAACAAATTTCTCTACAGGAAAACTAAGGGTTTTCTGACACATGGAGGAGAAAAGATTGTGGGATATTTCAGGTCTTCAGACCATCAGTAAACATCACCATGATGTGAAAAATGTAGCTGTAAAAAGGCATATCTTAATAAGGAACTGGATTATTTGTATTTCCAGTTATTTCTGCTGCTAATTGGGAGAGGTTATTATGATGAGGTTTCTGTGGCTTTATGTTAATAAATTCCTTTTAAACCTTTGGTGATTACTTTTACCTGCAGTCACACTTCATTTTTGATGATATAGACTAAGATAGAGCAGAAAACATTTTTACTTTTGTTTTGGTTGTTTTTCAATGTACCTAAGAAAATATTCAGGAACGTGGAGTGTTGGAGGTATTGCTTTCCTTTGCCTGCACAGCATTTCAAGTGCAAGACATCTTGACCTGGACCATTCTCACTTTTATTTCTTTATACATTTTAGGTGATTTTTTGTTATCTTTTTCTTTAAGTATTTGGATTCTTTTAAAATTAATAACTTAGCATCTCTACTGCTACTCAAAGACTTTGTATGCCTTCCAGAGGATGGGAATAAGTTAGTTGGCAAATGTATGCATTTCTTTATGTATGAAAGAGAGAGGGCCCTTACATATACTGTTTGCTTTGATAGCTTTTATTCAGGGCCTAAAATATAGCTTAAGACATATTTTCCAGTAGTTCTCCATTGACTACTCGTTTTTTCTTACATGAAAGAACAAAGCAGTGCAGGAGTTAATAAAAAGACAGCTCTGTAAAAGGGCATAATATGTTACAGACAACTCAGCACCAATATTTATGTTTTATTTTACTCTGACAGTCCCCAGATTATAATATACAGATTGAGTATTTCCAAGGACACAACAGGGAAACTTGCAGAGAATTCAAAATGGGCTATGGTAGGACATAATCAAAATAAACAAGAAAAACTGTCCAAAAAATAGCCTTGTGAGTAACCAAGCTTCAGAGTAAGAAAATCTCAGCAAAATACTTAAAAGGAGAGAATGAAAGAGATGAGCAGTACAAATAACTGAAGCTGTCTTAAATTAGAAAAACACAAATGAAATGGAGTTGTCTGTGACAGGATTTCTTGAGAAATCTATGTGAAGTTTCTTTTTTCTCTGATAGGGTTCTTTTAATTTGGTTTGGTTTGGTTTTTTGGTGGTGTAAATAAAATTACTTATATCTAGTTTGTTGCCTAAAATCAGTCTAGCAGGAAACATGAACTGATAGTTAAATTTTGGATTGGCCAATATCAGCTTCTTACATTTTTGTTACAAGGGTGACATTGTATCTTCATCTCACAAGATGATGAAAGGCTTATTATATCTGTTAGAGTACAGTGTTCTTTTCTTCATCTGGAAATGTTTTTGAGCTTTTTTCTGCCGATTTGGGGGCACTAGTAGCCATCCACCGCTATCTCTGCATTACTATTGCTCTCAGTACCGTTCAAGACCAAGAAGAGATGAGAGCATCCGACTTAGATCAAAGTGTGATCCTTAACTAACACAAACACAGATCACTGCAGTGTAAAACTGGGAAGCTACATTAATGCACACCTTCACCTTTGTCATGCTGAAAACTGAGTGATTCTGGATTTCAGATTCAGTCTCCCAGGAATAATAGTGAAAGTTTGGTCATATCGTTCACAGTGTAATGTTTGGCTACAGTTCAGCAAAAAGATGAGAAGGGAGGAGCAAGGCAGCAAGACAGGTATACCATGCAGGAGTGCTGATGCTGATGAGATGTTTCACTAAGATGATTAATGCCCATTTACAAAATTGGGCTATTTACAAAATTGAGCATGCAATTTAAAGACTGCCTGGGTTAAAAGGAAGTGTCCCTGCCCGCTGACACCGCTTTTATCCCACACTGTTCCCTCTGTCCCATTGTGCCATAATTACAGCTGAGCCTTGTGCAATGGCCTGTCCCAGGTGGCATTAATCCAGGGTCTGCTCAGTGCAACTGCTCCTGTTTTTCCTGGTGTGTTGTGTGAGGCTGCGGGAGTGAGGGGACAAGGGAGCACTTAATGGAAGGCAAGAGATTTCCATTTATGGCTGTTACTCCACTGCGATTCTGGGGTAAGAGCCATTATAAGGGTGTTTCAGAGCACAACAGGAAAAAACTACCATAACTAGGAGTAGTAGGATAAGATTGAGCAAAGGCAAATGGAGGCCATTTCCTGACAGCGAGATCTGTTAGACTGTGGAATGGATAAGTCTCCCAAAGGAAGTGGTAGAAGTCCAAGCACTTGAGTAATTTAAAACTATAGTGGACAAAGAACTCAGAAGTGTATAATAGGGAATAATGTACCAGTGACCACAGAATGAAAGATTAATGTAGTATGTCCTTCCATCTCTAATTTTTGGAATACATACAGATTGAAGCTTTCCAGCTAAACATATTTTGGAAAGTCCCTTTGTAGAGAAAGAGTAATAGCTGCAGGTGTCTCTTAAAGGAACTACTGCTTGTTTGTAATGTTGTTCCACAACCTTTCTATAGATGTTTCCTCTTCAGGTGACAAGTTTCAGGCTTTTACAGCTGAGTGAACCCTAGCTAGAGGGACAGCTTCCATTTCAGAAATGCCATTTTTCCTCCTTGTGTCCTTGTACATGCCCTGTACTCATATATGTCCAGCAGTGCTGTACCCATATATGTATGGCACTGTTAATATCAGTTTCAGGCTCTTGGATGCCTTGTGCCTTGTTTAACCATTTCTATACATTACCTAAAACATAGAAACAAGGTTTCCATGTTGTCAGTGCAAACTATATCCTTCACCTTACAGGCATATGTTGGCATGATGGAGTGGGCCTTGCAGGAATAGAAGTTAATGGTCCTACACTTAAACTCAGGGAAGGGAAAGCACCTCATACATGAGGGACGGTAACAATGGCAAGCACAAAGAAAGTACATGTGAGAAACACAGCAGTCTAGAATTTCTAAAAGAAAAAGAAATGGGGAATAATGTGGTGCCAGAGAGCATCCAAGGTAGTAGCAATGAGGTTCTTAAGCGTACTTGAGCATGAAAATATGATGCAGAGGGATAGTGATGTAAGCAATACAGTGCTCAAGAGTGATAGACCTGAAAGGCCAATTTTTTGATAACTTGGAGGTAAAATTAAATGTGTTCAACAGGAGTCACTGGGGAGAGCAGAGAAACATGCGAAATACTTTTGATTTTGGAAATTCCACTGTCTCCAGTGGACAAGATTGATCTTATGATGCATTGAATTAACAACTGCATCTAACCTGCAGCTTTGTCCTTCTTTTGCTATTGCATTCATAGTATAACCTTAGATTAAACCACAGATTGCAGAACTCCAGAGCAGGTGCAATGTATCTATGACTCGCTTCTCTCAACCTTGTACCTCTTCGTGGGTGCTGGCAGAAAATAATACTAGCATAAGAATAGGCTTGATCTAATCTGCAATGTTGTTTGTGCTAGAAAGTGGAGTGGGCTAATATAGTCTGAAATCTTTAGCACCCTGTAATGATTTACTGTCTTCAAAAAGTTGGTTTCTTTTTTACTGTGACTTGTATTTTTTTTAATGTTGCAAGATTCATTTTTAACAAATCTGATTTGAACATGCCCTTGTTTACTCCATATTTTTTACCTTCTTTCCCTGTTTTGATTTTTAACATGTATATGTTTCATGTTTGCCATTTACATCTAAACACACGTGCTGCTATCTCAAGATTCTCTAGTTAAAAGCCTTATCTGAGAACTGAAACAAACACATCAGCCCACTCTGGGCTATGTACATAT
This sequence comes from Chiroxiphia lanceolata, assembly GCF_009829145.1. Taxonomy (NCBI): domain Eukaryota; kingdom Metazoa; phylum Chordata; class Aves; order Passeriformes; family Pipridae; genus Chiroxiphia; species Chiroxiphia lanceolata. Next base: position 50,124,588 of record NC_045639.1, read on the forward strand.
CACATTAAGTCTTTTTTATCTTGGGCTGTTTAAAGGCAGGATTTTATTTATTTATTTTTATTAGCTGCAATGGCTAATTCTAAAATTTTGACCTCTCACTAAGATGTCCATTTGGTCAGCACCTCTATTTCACTGATGTATGTGGTCAAGATTTTGAAGAAAATGTATTGTGCTGCAACTTGATGTGTCAAAAGAAATGACAAAAAATTTTATTTCTCTTTCTTTAATTCAAAACTTCTATTTTGCTTGAGCTGTAATCTCCAATTAACAGTAGCAGCTTCAGACATTTTTATATGTTTTCTGTTGTCTATACTAAGCAGACAGATCTGTTTCTTACGAGTCTGTTTTATTGCAGAGCAAATCCATAAAGTTTCTGTCTTAGAATAAATTTGTATAGGATAACAATAAAACCTAAGTATCAGAATTGTACCTGAATTGTTCTTGCTTTATATGTATTTTATATTTATAATGCTGTTCTATATTTAAAATAACAAAGGAACACTAAAGGAGGAGCAAAATTCCAGTGACTATACCAGTATTTATCCACTAAATGAACACCTTTATTGTAACATTTAGATGAAAGATAGGTATATTAAAAAGCATATGTAATGGTAAGATATAGAGTGTGTATGCATACTTTATATAGTCCAGTAGAAAGCTATGCTGAAATATGTAAATAGATGAACAGCGCATGTAACCATTTCCTATCAATAAATATATTTCCACATTATTTCTTGTAAAGTGTTTTCCAAGAGGGAAAAATAAGAGCATGTAAATGGAATACTGATTCCACTGGTGGTAATGGCATCTGATCTAGAGAGGTGGCTAGTAGATTCAAATCATTGTCAGCTCTTGCCTTATAGCTAGCTATTTTTCAATGCAGGATTTACCATAAAGATCAGAAAAATAGCTGGCAACAAGCAACTTGTTATAAAAAGGACTTTTAAATGTTGTCTTCTATCTAACTGTGATGTAGTGTGACTTACTTTAAAATGTAGCCATTGAATGCACAAACTTATTCAAGATCCCAAACTCCATTTAACTGGCAAAATCCAGTTCTGACATTAATTGTTTTAAGGTTTCCATGGGAATATGAGTCAGTGGAAAGCTGAAAGGGTGTGGGGATGGACTATGTTCTGGAAATTCAGTTACCAAATTGTGACAAGAATGTTTCACTGGACATATCTGCACTGTCATTAGTGAGCAGAGAGACAAGTGGCAAATATTACAAGATAAGATACAGCAAACTGCAAAAAACTATAGCTGAAAAGGAAAAGAAAATTGATGGTTGAAGGACATATTGGATGTTTAAAGCGGGAGAATAACTGAGATAATGATTTTTCCTTTCACTCAGCTGGAGCAGCAATGCAGGTGTACAGTCTATACAAACTCATGCACACTCTGCGCTGCTGGTGGGAATGGTGTTTCTGCACCACAGTCAATACTGAGAGAAATGGATTGGGATGATTCTGAAGATGAATTTTCAAAGCACCTCCTTTCCAAAGCAGAAAGCTGTGAAAAAATGAAGTTGCCATCAGCAGGATTTTTATTTTTATTTCTTTTGTAAGATGCTAACTTGTTCTTCAGTCTTCTTTATTTTTGTTTCCCCCCACAATTCTTGGAGCTCTCTCTGCATTACCAAGTATCTAATTCACCTTTCATATCTGTTTTAGCTATCTCTTTGTTATAGCTACATTTGAACAAGCTATCTGGCTAAAATATTCTGGTCTGAAAACTCAGACCAACAGCTGAGAAAAGTGAGTTTGGATTAATGGATAGATAAATGGTTATTCAGAATAGCTCTTAGAGCTGTCTATTTTAGCAAACTATTTAAGCTGTCAGCCTCTGTGTATTTATAGCCTACTTATCACACTGGTATCTGAACACCTATCAATTTAGCATTAGAAATCCAGTCCAAGTCTCAGTCCAGCTGTGGAAACTCACTGGCCGTTCCCTACTGCTTGAGATGAGTAGAATAAAAGATGTGATATCCAGCCATACTTTGCTTTTTGCTTTCTAGTCTCTTATCTGAAGACTTGATCTACGGCTTCCTAAACTGTCAGGACAGATTCTTTTTGATGATTCTTTAGAGAAGGTAGTTTGTAGTTGTTCACAGCTCTTATTTGAAAAAGGTTTACCTCTTTCCAAAAGTGAATTTTCGTTAAAATGTCTTGCAAAGTTTCCAAGCTAAAATATTAGTTTCCATTTTTCCCAAACTTCTTCTCCTTTTTTAGTTTGTTACTCTTTTCCATATCTTTTATCTGTAAAGTTGTTTTTGTTTTTCACATTCTTACTTGGGCAATATGCTGTGCTGGTTTAAAAGTAAACTGGCTGGATAAATGAACCCAGCTCAAGCAAGATTACGAGTAACAATTTACTAAAAAGATTACAATACATACAATGATACAGAGAAAAAAAGTGGTTTTAATCCACAAAGACAGATGTATAACACCACACTCTGGGACAAGAACAGAACAGTGTTAGTCAAGCCTGTGCTGAGCACCATGTGCCCCCCCCCGGGGGCAAAGTAAAAGGAAAGGAAACCTGTTAGTCTGGATGATGGTCGCAGTTCTGTCTAAGTGATGATCACAGTCTTCTCAAGAGTGGCAGTCGCAGCCCTGTTAAGTTCTGGTCCTCCTCTGGATCCAACAAGTGGTACCAGAAGTCCCAAAACCCAAAGTTTATATATGCTCAGGTTCAGGTGGCAATGCCCAGTACCTCCCCCAGGGTGGGAAGTTTCACAATGGGTGATTTAATTCTGTGAGTCTGGGGATATTTTTGGATTCTTTGATGGTCTAGGTCATTGCAGTTGCCTATTATGCCAGTTGATTAGCATGGTTGATTAACAGAGATGACCCCTCAGGCTGGGCATGAAGGTGCTAATGCCTTCCTGGAGGGGAGTTATCACAACTGAGTCATTGGTGAGAAGACAAAGAAACACTCCCCTTTCTCAAACACTGCCCTGCCTTGCAGGGCTCTTTAACACCCAGCTTGTAGCCTGAGGTGTCAGGTGTGCCCTGGGCAGCTGCTGCAAACAATCCATTATTAACAGTCCATCAAAAATTACATAGAAGGTGTAGATTACAGTCTTGGTTATACCCACATAGTGATAGACTGGTCCTGGCCCCTCTAACTAGGACATATGCCGAAGAGAAAGTGAAGATTATTTTTTTCCCAGTAAAGACAGTGGATAAGGACAACACTTTGTTGAATGTATCACCAAGGTAGAGATAGTCACTTGACAGTCAGAAATGCTAAGCTTTGAAAGGGAAGCTGTTCTACAGAATGCACAGCTGAGAATCATCTAGAAAGAGGAAAAAGGAAATCATAAAAAAAATTGAAAGTTTCACCTCTGATAACTGTCTATATCTCAACCTGCAAAAGCAAGAGCAAGTTTTTCTTGCTTTTGTTCTTCTGATTGTTTCCCCCATCCCACTGTGGGGAAGTGAGTGAGTGGACTGGGTGGGGGCTTAGCTGTCAAACAGCATCAGCCCACCACAGTCTATGACGACTTAACTTTGGAAATGATGAAAAAGACTAAGTCTCCTCTGCTGGAGATAAGAACATGTTATCAGCTCCTCCTTGCTATGCAGCTTTGTTTACTACTAACTTACTTGCTGTATTCATAGGTTGTTTGCAATAAAAAATATAATGGGGAGAAAAGGACATGCATATAAAAATAAATTGCTGGAGGTGTTAGTGACAAGTTGCTCTCAAAGGAAACAGCTGATCAATGTATAGGAAAGATGAAGGGGTGTGATCATGATCAGACAACAAGGTTAGCAGTATCAATCAAGTCCCCTAAAATAGATGGAAGAGTTGCCATTTCATGTCTTCAGCTACAACCTGGCCTTGTTTTCTGGTTTCAAATCTAAAATAGCAATAAAGCATCCATCTACCTTTTATGTTCCCTTTCAATCATGGGCCGCAAAATGTTTCTTTTCAGGTTTACTCTGGTTTGACAGCCCTGTTATTGCCTATCACTTTAAGGAGTTGAAAGGCTGGGGATTGATTTCATTTTCTTTTAGCTCTCGAGCTTTTTTATGTGGAATCTGTTTCTCACTTGGTTTGCATTTCATCTAGGATAATGTTGGCTATCAGTGCTTGAATAATAATTGAACTGAAGCAAGCTGTTCAGCCTAAGGTCTCAAGCTGGGAAAGCTGTGTATGTCATGTGTGGGTATTTCAAAAGAATTTAACATTCCAAAATTAAGTTGCAAGTAAAAACAAATGTAGGGGGAAATCTGTGCAGCTCTGGCTATGCAGCTGCACTACTGCCTTCAGTAGTTCCTCACTGAACTTGAGCTAGCCCTTCATATTCTTTAACAATTTTCATCAGTGGTATGTAGTAAAGCACTGAGGGGTGGAAAATGGCATACTGGTAATTTTGAAACATGGATGAGCCCTGTTTCTCCCACCCCTTCAGATGCTTACCTTCTGTTGAATGGCCTTTAATAGTTACCATGCTTGAAACTGAACTTTTATTTTCATACCATTAGTGCTGCTAAAATATAGATGCTGGTTGTAGCTTTTGTAATTATGTTGCTACACCTTTAGTTGACAATAATGCTACATCATTATTGTTCTACCATCTGTAATCTCTGCTGATAAGTGTTTGAAATTGTGGCTCAACTGGCAGATAAAGCAAGCTTATTTTACAGAATCAGTCTGTAAGTGGATGGGTGATCACGTAATTTGTAGATTGCTTTTATATTGAATGTCACTGTTTGACACATCCTACTTAAATTTGGCAGATCTTGGTAATTGGATATGAACAGTTTTGGGTTGCAGTTTGGCTTCACCTGCACCAAGTACTCAGAAATCTCCTGTCTGCAACAGGATTTAGCTGTGACTTGGAGGCAGCATTTTAGTTGGGGATAGGGGAGCAGAAAATTTTTCACTTCATGAAACTTAACAGACTTCTACAAAACTACAGAATGTTTTATCTTTTTTTTCCATTATATTGCTGTTTGAACCACTCTAATACTCTTATAATCTCGTATATGCCATTTTTTCTTTACCTTGGGTGAAAAATTGTATTAATGGTCCAAATAATAATCATATCTTGTAAGTCACAATCTGATGGCTTGAAAACATGGGTTAATTAAACCTTTGCAGAGTGTTTTTGAGAAGCTTTAACCTTCTTCTGGCCTACTTAATCCAAACATTGCAGTGAAACTTCACCAATATACAAGCACTTTTACATGTTTTACTAGTTATTCACATGCACAGTTACTGTGCTACCAGACAGACAGTGTGATTCCACTGTGCTCTGGAGATAAGCAACAAGGAAGGATATGTTAAATATGAAGAAAAGGTCTTTCTATAAGAAATTCTGCCATTTGAATAAAAGATGCCACAAGACACAAAAATGTGAGTTAATCACAGAGGTTAAACTATAAAAGAAAACACCATGCTTAGAGAGAGAGAGAGAGATTCCTGTTGTAGCTATCTATGAATTTATGATACTGCTGATGGATATCTTTTAAACTTCAGAATTAATGAGCACCCTGGGGACAATGAATGACAGTTGGTTAAAAAGGAATAGAAGAGCAAAGGGGCAGTATTGAATGTAGGCTTTTTTGCTCTGCAGGGTGAGGGCATTTTAAAATCCTTTTGTTGATAAATATAAAATAACTTCTGTTTTGAAAAAAAATATGCTTCAGCCAAATTAGAAATTGCAAAAACAAGTTACAGTGTAGCCCCTGCAGCTTAGTTCCCTTATCATGTAAAAAAGAGAGCTAAATAGCATAACTTAAACCAAAACCCCTTAGCTTTTTCTTTATCTTTGAAACTTCAAGGAGAAATGCCAAGCTTTCAAATGTCATATCATACCCAAACTGTTAGTGTCTTCATTTTTTTATAAGAGAAGAAAGGAAATGTGCTGCATTGGGACTGTATTTTGGTGTATACATAAAGTTAGGAGAGGAGTGTATACACTTGAAACATCCCCTCCTGAGCAGGTGCCTGCAGAATCCTATAAGACGTTCATTTCCAGCCTTTCTGAACTGGTAAAACGTTGCAATTCAGTGTGAAGTACTTGCTCAGTATTTTCTTTCTTAGGTCTAAAGTGCTTCTAATCACTTTTGAGCACTCCAGATCAGCAATGAGATTTGCTACTTTCAGCACTGCCCATGCTGATCCACATGATCTTGATGAGTTGAGATTCTGACTAGCCTCAGACTCACCTTTTTTTTTTTTTTATTTTAGAGTCCTAGTACAAAGTAACATTACTCACACATACAGTAATCCTCAAGAGATATTCAGCTTTTTTAAAGGTTGCAAAAATTTGCATGGGCATCTCTTGGCGGTGGATGGTCACTGTCATGGCACAGGGGTTTAGATTCAGCTTCCCTCTCTTATGGGTTCATACTGTGTTATCACCCTTATGCAAGTCTCTGGGGTTGCACCTGGTCTCTTGCCTGGCTGTACCAAACCAGTGGCCATAAATGTGTCAGCCACCCATCAGTAAGTGGTTCTCTAGGTTGCGAATCTGCCACCTGCATTATGGAGGAATGAAGCAGTGTATTTTAGAGAGTTGTCTTGGTCACACAGCATTATGTCTACACCAGATGCCTTCATCTTTGCTCCATTTGTAAAATATTTGGGCAATTGCCTGCAGTTTTGCAAGTTACATGGCATTTAATTGTGAAATTTCCTGAAGTGTTTCCTTGCCTCTGGAAAAACTTTTCCATTAGCCTTTAAACATCAGTTCGGCAATTTGTTGAAAAGCTCTGTATGAATGACAAACTCCTTTTAATCTCACTTATCTGTTCATTCTCTGTCTTCAGCCCTTGACATAGGAACCCCTCTTCCATATGGGTATTTTTTCCTTATCAGGCCTGAATGAGTGCTGTTTAATATAAAGCCCTTAGTTATAACAGGGTTAGACAAGTGATTTCAACTAGCCTCATACTTCTTGAGTCTCAAGCTGATCAGTTTTTTCTTTACCAAAACAAACTTGTGACAGGTGAACGAACAGATGAATGTGCAACTGAACTAAGTAGGATAAAATCTTCTGTCCCCTTGCAGAAGCAGAGTTCAAATGGTGAAGAGGAGGAACATATGCGGTGTTCCTCTGGTTGGGTTATGTTATCAGGGGAAAGAGCAATTCTGCATTTCTTAATCACAGCGGATATCAGACGAACATAGTCTCCCAAGGCAACAGTGAGGCTAATATGGTCTGCGATATGTGGATAATTACCAACTTGGGATATTGAATTGGGTTTGACCTCTTCTGCACTACTGTGTCTAGTTCTGAAGTCCCTGGTACAAGAAGGAAACCAGCAATTTGGGAAAATCTCAGGTGAGAGCCTTGCAGTGGCTTTCTAAAGGATCTTAATTGGTTCAGTAGGTCAAGAAAATGGTTGAGAAAGAATTAGATTATTAGATTAGCACTACTTGCACAGAGAACAGAAGTGTGATGTTAGAGGGTTTTGTAACCCAGCTGACAAATGTATCTAACAACTGGAAGCTAGACAAAATTAAGAGAAATACAGTGATAAACACTGGCAAAATGTACCACAATCAAGGAAGGATTTTCTAAACCACATCAGTGGTAGAATTTTCTAATTCAAAAAGACATTAGTTCCAGGAATATCAGAGGTTCCTTCTAACATCTCATATGGAAGCCTTTAAAAAAATCATACATAATACACCCTCCACCTTTCTCTTTAATGCTGTTACAGGTGTTTTTTATAGTATGGAATAATGTCTTTTGCAATATTTCCAAACTCTCCAGCAGTTTCTCTTTTTGTTTAGGCACATAGTCTGTACAGTATACCAGGGGCAGTGATGTGAAGATCCTGACCACATTTGATCTGAGTGCAGAAATAGCAATATAAAATGTGAGAGCAATTACTTGATTTTTCTGGGCTTTGAAACTGCTGTCTTAGAGGACAAAGGAGAACAGAGGCACATGAGAGCATTTTTTATCCCATTTTCAGACATGTCACAGTTCCTACTCAACAAACAAGTCTATGCAAGGTTTGAAGTGTTAGCAATAGATTGCTGTAGTAATAACATAAAGATACATAAAGTGTTCTTTAAGTGTACTAGCTTAATTAAACATGGAAGTTTTTAATAATCATACCTGAAGCCCATTCCATCACTCTACAATTCACTCACACTTCTTGCACGGATCTCTTGAAAACAATCCCTAGTTCTGCAGTCTCTTGAGTCTTCACCAGGGCTATGGATAGCAGCTATGATTTTTTTTTTTTACTTTTTTTTTTGTTAAAGGTGGTTCAGTGCCTGCAGTACTTCATGCTCAGAATTGAGAAAATGGCAATATGCTCCCAGAAAGCATCGGAATATTTAATCCCCAGGGCTAGGAGGTGTGGTGTTTATACCTATATTTATTTCTCAGGAGGTTTTAATGTTTTGGGTTCCTTTTACAAAATAGGGATGTTTGCAGTAGATATATTTTTTGATGATGATGAGAATACAGACACGAAAATAATAACTTCTATTTTCATTAGCTACATCTCTGCTTGTCCTGACATTTTCTGATGAATACCACCTAGAATTTCAGCGGCAGCAACAACAGCAAAAACTACCAACTTGAGGTTTCTTAGCAGGTTGAGAAACAGGGAAGGAGAAAAAAAGAATATTCCAAACGTATGTTGACAGTGGCAGAATTTGGGTCTGCTTCTGATTAATACAACCAAAAATACACTTGAGAAATAAATGAGTAGGAAATTATTTGTATTCTCAGGCATGCCATTTGTATATCCTCTCTCCCACTTTTTAAAAATACGAAACTCCTGAGTATGAGATCCACTGTATTTTTAAAGCTTCATCTGCTCTGTGTGTAAATGGTTTAGATCAGGTACAACTGGTGCCATTTGTTTCAAACACCCTGTTGAATGGAACCATTTTATGGAGAGTTGGTTGACAACTGACTTTAACTAATGGCAGCAGCCAGGAGGGCAGCTACGCCTACAACTTTCTCAGCAGTGCTGAGTTGCTATTTAGTCTGAGTCCTCAAAGTAAGTATAAGCAATTCTTGCAAAATATTTCCTGGATAGACAAGCCTTTGCCATTTGAACAAAAAAAAAGTATTTCCATTTGATCTATGCAATTATATATCTGTCCCAGTGTTTTTGTCTCCAGCAGTGGAGAGTATTAGATCTTGGAGAAAAGTGTTAAAACTCCCACAGTGGACAATTATGGAATAAGCTGCTCTAAGGAAAAGTTCCTTCCTAGCCCCAGGATGCCTTGAAATATTTCTATTCTGTTTAATGTAATTGGAGATCTTCATATTAGTCCTATAAATGCCAAATCCCTTTATTAATCCTTCTGCAAGATTAGTTCTTTTAAAAGTCAATTCTGCACAGTGTCTGTTCAAAAAAGTAAAAATCTGTTTTCAAAGCAGGACAAGATCTAACTGATAATTTGAAAACATATTTCTCTTCATGCCTAGCCTGATACATTCCCGTTGAAAAATAAGAATGATAATTCACCCTGGTTGTAGGCAACTGAATCAATTATGTTGCTACTAGAGAGTATATTCTTGAGACTTCTTTTAAATGTTACTATTTTTTATTTATCTGTTCCAGTTTCCTATAATTTTTTGTATAACACTTGTTCCATAATCCTTTGTAACATACCTCAGATGCTCTTCAGAGCACCTTTTTTTTTTCCTGCAGGTTCATGATCTAAGTTTTAAACATGTAATTCACTACTAATCTTTATGAGAAATAGGATCATAAATTCAGGCATTAAAGATAAATATTAGGTAAATTATAAGGCTAATGTGTTCCCAACTAAGCCATTTTCTGATAAGCATTGACATTTCTGGAAGACATTTAATTATTGATGTGCAATAGATCAGGAATGATTAATCAAAAGGGTATCGTAAGTTCAAATGGATATAAATTATATGCTTTATATTGCTGACATTATTTAATTTACTAGGATTTTAGTTTAGTAGTCATGTTGGATTAGACATTGTAGGGGCACACTCTGAGAATATTAATTTTTTGTCCGACATCCACCGATTCTGAACTGGCAGGAACTGGGCACAGTTTCCAAGGCTAAAGCCTATGTCAAATTTCAATATAAATGCATGCCTGAAAGACTGTTTAACATGTACAATAGTGTCAAACACAAGCAATCTTTTAAAATAAAATTACATTGGCTTCACTCTTCTATAACTGATGGGGAGGGGTGGTATTTAACCTTTTAATGATCATAACAGCAAGGCCTATGTTGCACCATAAGGTGTTGAAAAATACCATCGTCTATTTTTATCTGAGAGCACATATTCTAAAGTTACACTGAATAGTTTAGATGCTGTATATTTGATTTTTCTTTCGAACACAAATTTTTCTCTGCTAGGGTAGTGCTGATACTGCTTTCTCATGAATATTCATGAATATTCAACAGCATAAGGAAAGAGCTGGACAGTATGTGTTCTATATTAAGAAATCTATTTTCTCATCATTATAAAACACAAATATGTTTCTAACAGAACTATCCATACTGTAAGTATGTTTCAATCAGCTGTTACACACTGGTCTTATGCAAAAATGCAGTTCTTTTACATTCAGTTTCTGAACATGCTGTTGATTGTGCAGGCTACATGCTATCTGACAGATTCATTGCTAAGTAGGATCAGGTCTGTGGTGATATTTTCTCATCCATCATAAAGGTTTGTATAAAGTTTCTGGCCTTTCAACTCTGAAATGAGTTTGGGTTTCAAAGTCAAACTCATCTCTAAGGTGCCTTTTCCAGCTGAACTATCAGCTTACCAAAAATCTTCTAGTGTGGCACAGTATCAAAGTAATTGTGAATTTAAAGCTTAAAAAAAACCAAACAAACAAACCACAAAAAAAAAAAAAAAAAAAGAGAAACATTTTAGTGCCCTTCAGGCAAAATCATGTTTTCAGTGAAAATCGGGATGTAGTTTTAACTAGAGAATCTGTAGTAGGAAATATCAGCAGATAAGAACGTTTGAGCAGTTTGGTATTTTCTCTCAATCTGACTCACTCAATTATTCAAAGTAGATAGAAAGCCCATTATTAGGACCTTTGGTTATTTGGTCGTTTAAGTGTATTGGGGTAATACTGTTCTTGCCACAGCTTCCATGGCAACTGAGGAATATTTAGAGGTCATGGCAACTGAGGAATATTTAGAGGTTCAATTCAGCAGCACACATCAGTGATAGTAGGAAAATGAAAATAGCTGTCTGACAGTAACCTCTCTGTTCTCAGTTACCCTAGAGAGCAAGCTAATGGAAGGAAAAAAAGAAATACCCCATCTCAGCTACAGGTGAGAGCAGTCCAGGGTCTGCCTACATCTTGTGCATGGAAGTATCAGTGGCTTCTTAGGCATTTTTGCTTTCCCAGCATACCATCCAGCCATTACTGGAAGTCATGCGGACACATATCAATGTATTACTTTTTTGCCCTTCTTTTTTTCCTTGAAAGAGGCGACAGTGTCTACTGTATAGTCAATATTTTGCTATCAAAAAGACAAGGGGAAAAGGTCATCTCCTTAGTATGGCATACTTCAGCTCTTATGATAATAAAAATTCATGCAATTTGTTTTACACAGAATCACAGAATATGCTGAGTTGAAAGGGACTCACAAGGATCAGTGAGTCCAACCCTTAGCCCTGCTCAAGATCATCCACAAGAGTAACACCATGTACCCAAGAGCATTGTCCAAATGCTTCCTGAATTCTGTCAGGCTTGGTGCTGTGACCACTTCTCTGGGGTGCCTGTTCAGGTGCCCAACCACCCTCTGGGTGAAGAACCTTTTTTCTAATATCCAACCTAAACCTCCCCTGACACAACTTCAGGCCATTCCCATTGGTCCTACCACTGGTCACCACAGAGAAGAGATCAGTGCCTGTCCCTCCTCTTCCCTTCATAAGAAAGCTGTAGGTTTCAGTGAGGTCTCCCCTCAGTCTCCTCTTGTCCAGGCTGAACAGACCAAGTGACCTCAGCAGCTCCTCATATGGCTTCCCCTCAAGGCCCTTCACCATCCTTGTGGCCCTCCTCTGGATGCTCTCTAATAGCTTAATATCTTTCTTATATTGCAGTGCTCAAAACTGTGCACAATATTCAAGGTGAGGTCACACCAGTGCAGAGCAAAGTGGGAAAATCCCCTCTCTCGACTGGCTGACAGTGCTGTGTGCCTGATGACCCCCAGGACAAGGTTGGCCCTCCTGGGCACTGCTGACTCATATTCAACTTGCCATTGATCAGGACCCCCAGGTCCCTTTCCACAGCACTACTTTCCAGCATCTCATTCTCAAGTCTGAACGAACATCCAGGGTTGCCCCATCCCAGGTGCAGAATCCGGCACTTCCCCTTGTTGAACTTCAGGAGTGGAGATCAGTGCAATTTTAAACAGTTGCATGAAATTGCACTTTTAGAAGAGACAGACTTCTGTATCAAAATAGAAATTATCCAATAGCCTAAGTATTTAATCTGGCTAGAAGTTATATAATCAGCTGTAAGGTCATGACTGTGTAAAAAACCTTTCTGTTCTATAGCTATTGGCATGTTTTTTTAAAAAATTGTTTAGCCTCCACTAAACTTTCTTCAGTGCATTTGAAAATACCATGGTACAATAATATAATTTTGAGCTGGCAAGTTCTGTATGAGTGCATGTATTTTAAACATGCGTGAGGAAGATCTCCTTTGTATTTTTCGTCATATGTCTGGGAACATTTACAAATGTTCCCAGATGTCTGCTCTGACTCCTTCATGATCAGTAGGTCGGGTCCTGATGTCCAAAGTGGAGTTGTAACTTTCATAGTGGCTGTTTCCTCAATTTTTCTGGGGTGTGTGCTGTTTTCCCAGTTGTGTGTTTGAGCTACTTTGGTGCAAGATAGCATGACTGAGATTTTGTTCAGGATTTTAGTTTGAATTTGGATAAACAATGATTTTGTTAATAGCAAAACATTAATGTAAGCAAATACAATGGAGCTTTAACAAAGCTAGAGAAACATAATAATTAGCAAATACTAGAGAAACATAATTCCCTTGCGCGTCATGTGGTTTACCTGGTGACGAAAGGGCCAAAGCCCAAGGAATGATGAAGGGTGAGGTGGTATATGTTGAGGACATTTTATGCTTAGTGTCACCCCAAAAACAGTTCTGATCTATAAGGTTAAAGAATTCAACTGTTATGATTAACCAATGACAAGGAAAGACTGGAAACAGTGAATAGTATTCAGTGGAATCAATCTTGAGGGCTGCATGTAAGTTTGTATACAGTAATTTTAAAATTGCTTATTTTAATGCATGAAATGCTAAGATTGGTTTGTAACTTCATATGCAGAAATTATCACAATATAGTTTCTGTATTTTATAGAGTACATCTTTTCTTCTTTTCTGTTTGTTTACTTAGAGGCTTAAAAAAACACCCACATACCTTCTTGGGTAATTAAATTGTTGTTCTGTGGGAAGTGAACCTTGGATGCCTAGAGCAAAACCTATAAGCTACACATTGCATTTGGCCAAAGAGTTATTTTCAGGTTTTTGTATAAGTTGCTCTCTGCAGAGTTCAGATGGCCACAGTATTCTGAAGTGGGTTGCATTCGTCAAAGGGGGTTTTTGCTGTTTTCTTGTAAAAAGGCTCATGAGCACTGAGTCTACAAGCATGAATTTCGAATGGGGAAAAATACAGAAAATGAAAAGAGTAAACATTTTGCATTTGAGAAATATTGGTGTATTCAAGGATGTTCTTATTTACCTGTAGAGATTTTCTATTTCCTTTCCCCTTACACACCATGAAATGTGGCTTAATACTGCTGATCTATTGTATCATGTTTATGATGCCTAGTTGCATGGTGAGGTGCAGGGGGCAGTGTGTCTATCTGAAGGCAATCTAGAAAGGACTCATTCCAGTGCTGCTGGGTTAAAATTAATCTGTTTAGGGAGAGAATTTATGTTACCACTGTTTTTAAACAGATGAGAAAAGGCCACTTCTGTGAGGGTTAGAGGCTTTTCAGTAGTCAGAGTTGTCAGCCAAGTGAGTGCTCTGTTTGCTTTCCCTCTGCAGGGGCCTGTGTGCAAAGTGGAAATTCAAGGTTGAAATGGGATCTCTGCAGTCATTTATGTGAAAGTTGTATGATGATGCCCCTAGATGAAAGAATACATAAAAATTCATAAGATACATGAGGAGCAAATTTCATTAATATTTATCAGCCTTCTCCTTTGTGAAATATACAGATGTTAGCTCATTGTTGCATTTAAATGCAGTATACTCAAGATAGGAAAGAAGTAATGGGCAGTAAATTTCAGTAACCTAATGCTTCTGAGTACGTGGCCATGCAGCCAGAATGATAGTAACCCTGCTTTTAAAACAGCATTTTCATCTACCCTTTTTCTCATGTGAGTTTGTGAAAGTTAATCAGCTTTATTATCATCCCCAAGTTAAGTATGGCATTAAAGCACTTTGATTTTTAAAGGTTGGCCTTCAGATTTTACCAATTACTTAGCATCACAACACCATCAATACTGGAAAATTAAACCATGGTGGTAAAACACTGTTTCTGTTAACTTACATGGGTTTTAACCTATTGCACTCTTTCTTAGAGAGGACAAAAGTTCAACCTGTAGCTCATCATTCACTGCTGCTCCAGAAGTGTAGCTGAAATGGAGAGGATTGTTTGGAGCTACAAATGTGCTAAAGCTTATCAAATTCTGCTGTGGGTACTCTTGTTCTCATGCTAAGGAATAATTATTTGGAACTAACATTCTTGGCAGATGTGCTTTTTGTCATACCAGAAAACCAGGCTGAGCAGTGCAGTGTAATAAGTAGTTTCATGTAACAGGTTGTTCCAATTAGCTCATTCCAGGACCTATGGAATGACCTCCAGCACTTTCTCACATTTTTACCTCCCAGCCAAACACAAAAGTAATACCACTGGAAAACACAAGAGAACAATTACAATCAATCCATCAGTTCTAACTAAATGGCAATACATAATCAGTTACTGAGAGGTCCTGGGCTGTTTGTGTTGACTGATGGGGCTACCCTGAAGTAAAACCAGAGTGTGAGCAGTCTTACTGTGGTAATTCTGCTTGTGCTTCAAACTTAGCAGTTTCACCTGGCATGTTCTCACCTGAGACTTTCTTGAGTAAAACAGCATCCCGCTCTTCTGAGACATGGGAAAGATACCACCACCTAATTCTGTGTAAAAACTGCCTATCTTTGTTGACAAATGCATGCGATGCCACCTACCTGCGATGTCCTGCTATCTGCAGTCATCATTTTCTATTGTAGGTGTTTGTTTTCATGGTAGCCTCCAGGAGCCATGTGGTATTAACTTTTGCCTTCTCTCTCTCCTTAGCAACTGCAAGTCCTGGCTGGGTCTGATGTTGGTTTCCAGCAGTGCATGCCTTCTCACTGGAGTTTTTGGTTGAGCAAAATGCAATAGCTATTGAGAGAATTTCTCCTCAGTCCATGTTTTAGATCACATATTTGTGCAGATCCAAGATATACAGAAGTGCAGAAACATCTGTGTGAACTTCTGTTAAGTGGGCCATCCAGTTTCACGCTGCATTACTGTGAGAGTCAACTGTCAGCTGTAAGACAGCAGCTAGACCCATTCACATTCTCCAGGCTATCGAACCGACTTCAGAGAATTACAGTATTAATCTCTGTGTCAAAGGTGGGAAAAAAAACTTGAATAAAACAATCAAAATTGATGCGGTTCTCTCTGCGGTGGAGGCTGGCTCTAATGGCCTGTCAGAAGCACACTCTGGTGCGGAACTCTGTGTGTCAGACCTGGGCGATGCTTGCCACACAATGGATTATTACACAAATGGTACCAGAGAAGCAGTTTCAAACAGTCCTGAAAAAAACCCAAACAACTATGATCTAGAAAAACAGAATTGAAGAAATGATGATAGGACTATAAGAGTCCTGCAGGAATTGAGGGTTCTGACCCTGAGAGGATTTTAACTAAATGACTGCTTAGTTGATTGGATTTACTCAGGAACAGAGGGGTGGAGAAGCAGGAAGAAAAAGTTTAAATGAAGCTGGATAGAGAAAAGATTCTCTAATAGATCAGACTGAACAATAGTAAGAGCTTTATTACAATCTTGTTAAAATTCCCCCAGCTGAACAGTTATTCAGTTATTGCCATACTTCATCCATTCCATACAGGCAAATTCATGAAACTATCACACTAGATCTAGTAGGGGGGTGGTTAGGTGTTTCTACACAAATGCAAAGATGAAATGTAGAGCAAAGAACAGTCAGATGAAAATGTGTCAGCAGATGGCAAGCTGCTGCTGCTGCTACTAGTACTACGGGTTTATTTGTTTCCATAGCAAAAAGCACGTAGGAAAAAAATACTCTTGGTCTACTAACTGAGCACATAGAATGCTGTGTGGATTCTTTAGGGCAACTTTTTACCTCTTTAGAAGAGATGTAATGCCTGCAATATGAACAGGGAGGTTGAACTAGATGACCTCCAATGGTCCTTTCCAATCTTAACCATTCTGTGATTCTCTGAATTATCAGTGACGTTTATACATAATCGTAGCAGCAGTGCTATGAAATTGTTCTTTTTAAAATATAGAGCATTTATAAACTTCTCGAAATTACTAGTAGAAATTTGTCTGTGTTTCCTTTAATGATTTGTGGAATGCAGATGGACAATTATATTGACAATTAATTTACAAGATTTGTAGATATAGGGATGAAGTCTGTGAATTTAAATACTGATATGGGAATTAAGCTTTGCTTCAAGAGACAGTTCATGATAGTTCTTTTGGAAATGCTGCAATCTGTTAAAGCTGAAATGACATTAAGATACACATACTAAATATATATCTTAAGACTAAAATATGCAAATGTTGGAGACTGTAGATGCAATTTTTGTTTTTCCTGATGCATATATTGAATTTTTTTGATGACACCAAATTTCCCTCTTCTGATCTTTTAACACTTAAAAAAAAAAAAAAATAGCAGTACCAGGGTTACTTTCATTATCATCAAATCCACTGTGGATTTTTCTGTTGAACTAGTGACTCACTTCAGTATTTACAAAGTACATTTGGTATATCTTAGATATTAGGGGAAGTAAATAGGTATATAAAACCAATTTCCAGTCAAATGCTGTTTGAGACTTGGGAGTAAATATTGCATTATTATATGCACTATCATTTATTATTTGCATTGAATAAAAACAAGACTTTGACCTTCAGTTATTCAATTGTTTTCTAGGACACAATGAAGGTTTTAGTAAGTGTAATTTAATGGTCTAGGACATGGGTAAAAAGATGTGCAGATACAGACTGTAAGGAAAATGCTAATTATCTTAAATTTAATTACAGAAAAAGATCATGATGAGAATACATAAAAACACTTGAAATGCAGCCAAAACATTTTCCAAAGAACATTAAAAATGATTGCTGTTTACTAATCACAGATGATGTAGACACAAAGCTGCAGCAAGAAACACATTTAAATTTCACCTTTGTGGGTAGCAGTGGAGAATCAGGGCCAGATGCACAGAAAACTGGGACCTTAGTCTTATAAAAGAGTAATGTGTCTAAGGCTGAAGCGGAGCCTTCCCTATTACCTCTGAACCGTGCCAGCTGGACACCTCAGCAGCCTGCATAAATGACAAATGCGTCCACATTTCCTCATCTCTGAGTACCAATGCACACAAATTGCATGATCTTTGTGAGCAGTCCTGCAGCTTTCAGTAGTCTTCTTTTGTGTTTAATGTAAAGTCTGAAGATTGCAGGTAGGAAAGAAATAATGGTATATGACAGCGGCATTACCTACTTGGTAATTGCAAGTGCTACGGATTACTGTCTCTTACATGCAGCTGAGAGCTTTCTTCATAGTGACAGGGATGGAAGGT
Source organism: Chiroxiphia lanceolata (assembly GCF_009829145.1). Classification (NCBI taxonomy): domain Eukaryota; kingdom Metazoa; phylum Chordata; class Aves; order Passeriformes; family Pipridae; genus Chiroxiphia; species Chiroxiphia lanceolata. The sequence continues at coordinate 50,142,430 of NC_045639.1, forward strand.
TTCACAATTCTGCACTTTCAGACAAGAAATATGTGGTAGCCAGGGTGAAGAAGAAAAGTCTGTTTAGTGGAAAAATTGTTTGTGATTATTGATTTTCATCTCAGGACTTTGACTTCCAGTCCCTTTGAAAGTACTGCTAATTTCTGACAAGCCTCATTTTTATATTGTTTTATGCCAAGCTGAATGTTGACTGTTCAGCCAAACTGAATCCCAGAACACTAATTTTTGTCCCCATTAAATGTAATATTTGAGATTTAGATAAGTCACTAAATTCAAATGAGGATTAGGACATTCAAAATTATAGTTTCCTTTCATTTGAGTTTTTTCCAGTTTTGCTTAGACCACTTCTTTACCCCTGTTCCACCAAGGAAACAAAATGTAGGCAATTGGGCTGTTTGTCTGGCTGGCTTCCAGTTCTCCTTCCTAGTTTGACGTGAATAGGCAGAAAAGACAGCAAATAAAAATATCCATGGAGACACACTAATGAAAATTAATTGGACTTCTCACTTTGCTTCAATATCCAGGATATTAAAAGATAATAAAGGATATATCCTTTATTTTCTATAGAATACTACCATTTCTCAGACTGGTAGGTAATCTGAACTTAAACTTCCCAAATTTGAAAGTAAGATAAATGCATATTTTAAGGTAAGACAAAGGAGAAATCTTCAGGTAATAGTCGGACAATCCTGGGACAAGGGATCAGAATCATCATCTTGATGGTCTATATCAACTCCCTCATCCCGCCCATATCCCTTTTTATTGTCTTGATAGATGAATTGATTACTCCACTGGCAATTAGTCTTAAAGTGAGAAGAGGACAGAGGCCTGAGATACTGCAGGAGAGAAGGAAAGTACTGGAAGGGAAATAGAAGAGTGCAGTGCAGGTGAGCCTTGGCCCTGCATCCTGGACATGCTTTCTGCTAACAGTGAGATCTGACCTGTCACTAACCTAGCCCTGCCATCTGTTGAAAAACCAAATTGGAGAGTAACGACCCATGGACCACAATTAGAAACCTCATGTAGCCTTGGCCGTGGATTTGGCATGTGTTTGCAAGATGTTTTCAGGGAGCTTTTGTTCTGACCTTTCAAGCAGTGAGTGTTGTGAGCTGATGTAGGGCTGGCCTCCATGCCTGAATGGGAGCAAAGGCTATGAACAGAGCAAAACAAGTACCTGTCAGAGCCTCGGGAAGGCTGCTGGGTATGGCATGTTTGGGGAGAAAGGATTCATTATAATTTAGGCAAATCAGAAATCACTGTGGTTCGTAGACCCTTCAGGCTGCGCAACAGATGGTGGTGTTTTGGCTGGCGCAGGAGGCAGGTGCTAAAGCAACTTCCAGAGATAATGAAGCTGCAACCAGTGGAGTTGAAAAGAGTACACAGAATTAGAAGGCATAAGACATTTACATGGAGAATAGTAGAAGAGGAGCTTTGAAACTGAACTTGGACTTCAGTGGCAGCCACCTGACTTGTTTGCTGCTTTTAGGTAAAGTCACTGGTGACTGGAAAAAGGGAAACATTGCACTCATTTTTAAAAAGGGTAGAAAGGAAGACCCTGAGAACCACTGACCTGTCAGCCTCAACTCAGTGCCTGGGAAGATCATGGAACACTTCCTCCTAGATGCTGTGCTAAGGCACATGGAGAACAGGGAGATTGATTCAAGAAAGCTAGTACAGCTTCACCAAGGGCAAGTCCTGCCTAATCAACTTAGTGGCATCCTTCTATGATGGAGTGACTACATCAGTGGACAAAGTAAGGGCTATGGATGTCATCTGTCTGTAATCTGTAAGGTCTTTGACATGGTCCCCCTTCTCTCGAAACTGCAGAGATGCATATTTGATGAGTAGACTGCTTGAAGAATGAGGAATTGGATGGATGGTCACATCCAGAGGATAGTAGTCAACAGCTCAGTGTCCAGATGGACATCATTGACAAGTGGTGTCCCTCAGGGATCCATATTCAGACCAGTGCTATTTAAGGTCTTCATCAATGACACAAACAGTGGGATCGATTGCACCCTCAGAAAGTCTACAGATGGCATCAAGCTGTGTGGTGCAGTTGGCAAACCTGGAGGATGGGATGCCCTCCAGAGGGACCTGGATAAGTTTGAGAAATGGGCCCTCATGAAGTTGAACAAGGCCAAGTGCAAGGTGCTGCTCCTGGGTTGGGGCAAACCCCAGTATCAATACAGGTGGGGGATGAACAGACCGAGAGCAGCCCTCCCGAGAGGGACCTGGGGATGTTGGTGGATGAGAGGTTGGACAGGAGCTGGCAATGTGTGCTTGCAGCCCAGAAAGCCACTTGTGTCCTGGGCCACATCAAAAGCAGTGTGGCCAACAGGTCGAGATGATTCTGCCCCTCTACTCCACTCTCATTAGACCCCATTTGGAGTACTGTGTCCAGATCTGGGGTCCTCAGCACAGGAAAGACATGAACCTATTGGAGCAGGTCCAGAGGAAGGCCACCAAGATGATCAGAGAGCTGGAGCACCTCCTAGGAAGACAGGATGAGAGATTTGGAGTTTATTGTGGCTTTTCATTACTCAAAGGGGGCTTGTAAGAAAGATGGGAACAAACTTTTCAGCAGGGCTTGTTGTGATAGGAAGTGGTAATGGTTTTAAACTAAAACTAAAACGGGGAAGACTTAGCCTATATATAAGAAAGAAATTTCTTACAGTGAGGGTGGTAACATACTGGAACAGGTTGCCCAGAGAGGGGGTAGATGCCCCATCCCTGTAAACTGAGCAATCTGATCTAGCTGAAGATGTCACATGACCTTTAAAGGTCCCTTCCAACCCAAACTGTTCTATGATTCTAGATGGAAAAGAGATACGATGGCATAAGCAGCTTTGGGGTCCCATGGGAATGGTGTGAATTGCTGAAAATATGTAACCTTGTCAGGGCTGAGACACTGTAGTTATCATCTTTTATTGCTGATGTTTTCCATTCTCATATATCACTGAAAGAAGAGCTGTGCTGTCTGGGAGAAGTAAAAGTTGTGAAAAATGGGTATAGGTGATCCCTGAGCATGGTGATATTTATGCACTAGAGCAATCTGCATGCAGAAAAAGCATTCAGCCAAGGAATGGGTCTTCACGCGGCAGAGGATCTTCTTGGAGACAAGATCTTGTTGGGATTAATCCCAACCTGTCAATTTCTGGGTTTTCTTTCTATGGTTGAATTTCAGATTATAAGCCCTTGCTGAGCACACCTCTTCCAAGCCACAACTCCTGCTGTGATGGCAGGCTGGCCTGACCTCTGTGGTCACTGCAGCTTCATCGCTCCACCATGGTGTCTGGGGTGGGTCACAGATCTGCTGGGCTGCAGGCCCTGGATGCAGGTGCCAGGCACTGCATGGGGAGCCTGCTCTGGGACACACACAGTTTAGACCATGGTCAGCTATTTGCTGCTGTGGCCAAATAGTGCTTGCTAGCTAACTGTACTGGTTTCCTGATCTATTCAATGCTCATTTGACTACAACTACTTGTACTGCAACTACAAGGACATACCCGATATTCAAGTGAAAGTCCCAAGGTTTGCGGTACAGGCTCAATAGAATGGCAATATTGAATCCTATTAACTCTTTGTTCACTTTAATTTGCCCCTTGGCAAAGACCCACTGCCAGTCTGTCCAATTTATTTTGTGACTCAGGCATAGTTTCCCACAAAGGGACACTTGAAATTAGAAAAAAACAAAGGGCTATCACACTCTGTGTGGAAGTAAAGAAGCGCTGGATGTACTTGCACGGTTTTCTTGCAGGTCAAATACAGATATTGCTGCAATCTCATCAGGTCAAGCGAGCCTTAAAAGCGCAGTGACCAGCACATGTGATGCCCATACAGTCATTGATGTTCACCCAGCTTCAGAGACCCTGACTGAGAGAATGACTTTTTAGGTATTGACTTTTTAGGTATTTGTTTCAAGCTGTAATTTCAAGGGTTATTTCCTCTATTTCTTCTCTGTCTTATTTTAGCTAAATTTATTTTCATTTCATTGTGACATATTTCATCATGATTACAACAAAAGTAAATAGTATCATGGTTGCTATAATAGTTGCTATGTACAGATGATTAAAATAGAAAATATTATTCTACTCATTTCCTTTCACTAACTTAATGAAGAGTCATTGAAGGTCTCAAATGCCACTTACTGTTTAAAATGCACTTCGTGATTGTGCCAGCTGCTCATTTGGCAGACAGTATAAAGAAATAGGAGCTATGTGGCCCAGTTAGAAAACTGTAATAATACATAGGTTACTGCATCACAGGGATCCTTTTCATCTAAGGTTTGGTGTGAATAGATTTTGCAAAATATATTAGACTTCTAAATACTTAGAACTCTTCTTACAAATTCGTCAGTCATTTGATCTTCTCTTGAAGGTCTGCATGGATTATAAATGGCATACATGGATGAGCAGATAAAATAATCTAGGAAATATAATCTCTCTGGTTTCTAATTTAGACTGCTGAGGTTAGTACTGAGTGTTGGTTATGATCTGCAAGGAAGATTGATGCTCAAATTGTCTAAATAAACAACCAGAAGTCTCCTTTACAAAGAGAGCTACAAAGCTGCTCATTTTCCAGTGACTGAATGATACAAATATGTATTATTCTTGAAGTATGGTTCTCTATTTTAAGTAATTTGGGGACTTAGTTTGTAATAGGCCATTGTGTCTAAATTATTATGTCTAAATATGGCAGTGTTGTGATACCATCCGTGTCAAAATAGGTGCAGTACAAATTGCCTCTTAGACATGTCTATGGGAGAGGGAGTGAAACACTATTTGAACTGTCTCTGATCTATGCATATTGGTTTGGGCTGTATGCTGCCTGGTAGTCTTAAGCCCATAACTTTTAACTTTTGAGGCATTTGAGGCTGACTTACCAAATGAAAAAATAAACTCAATACCCACTCCACAAAAAAAAAAAAAAAGAAAGAAAGAAAAAGAATTGTACATAGAAACACAATGTGAAGAATATTTTAATTTTTTTGTAGTGCAAAATGCTTACTTTTTTTTAAAATTGTCAGTCTATATAAAAGCATAGGTATTTATACTTCATCTCTCGTTGTCTAGTCAAGCAGATTTTCCCCTCTTTCAATTTGCATTTACTATAATAGGAGCTTTGAGGAACCCATTGTAATTTAATTTGACATGTAGTTTTTATGTGCACAAAGTTATAATATGTGGCACTTAGAACACTAAAGGTCTCAATCTTACTGAGTTTTGCTAGGCAAAGAAAGATGAACAAAATAATCTCATCTTGAGTCTTTGGAAAAGTCAATATGTATCCTTCCTTCCAGATAGTGTGTTTGTCTTGCATGTTGGCCTAAGTTATACATGTTCTCAATACAGTGTAAGATTTTGCATGTCAGTTGGTGTGAAGTTAGCAAGGTGCCTAATTTCTTGGCAAGAATTATCAACAAGAGATATGAATATAAAATTATACAGTTACTATCATTAGTTTCAAAAATTTGAATTTGTTTCATATTCAAGAATAGATTGGTCTCATTTCCTTTTTTTTTGAAGTGTGAACATATCACACCATAATTCAAGTTTGAAGAAAGATCAGGAGGCATCTACTCCAGCCTCCTGACAGAGCACAACCCATTGACCCCCACCCTCTGAGCCCAACCAGCCAATTTTATACCTGCATGGACTGTAACATCCTAACATGGATTCAGGAATATTGTGGGAGGTGTGTTGCAAGCCTTTCTAAAGTCAAATGGGCCCACTTGTTTCCTTGTTTGGTCTTTAACTTCAAGAGTATCTGTATTGTTTCCCTGGTTTAAGTGCTGTTTGCTGTTAAGTGCTGTTTGTCCCTGTGCTTTGGAAATTTTTGAAGCAGCTGTTTTGACTGCCTGGACCAGAATCTCTTCTCCTAATGAGTGATGTTTCACTTTAGTTTAATTGAGTAAAAATCAAAATGAATGATATTTTTCATTTAATAAGAGAAGTAATGGAGACTGTTATGAAAAGGGATACTAAAGTTTCATAGTTTGTTCAGTAAATAATAACTTGCTGTACTAGGCTCTTTTAGGCTTTTTAAAAATGCGTATCTGTAGTGGAAATGATTTCTATTAATTATAAAGACAAATTATAATACAATCTAGTGGAAAGTTTTGTTTTCATAGCAGTATCTTTCAAAAAGTTCATCCTTCACCTGCAGGCAGAGTCTGCTTGGGCTGGTTTTTAAATGCGTTCTTACAGATATCCTGTCCAGCTAAGTCCTATTAGAATACAAAATATCATGTCTGTGTAGTTGTGGTCCCTAAATTATCACGGTTTAGGAATCTGAATGTGTAATCTTTGCAGGTAAGAAACTCCACTATGACTGTATGCGCACGCACAAAACCTTGCATCGTTGAAACCAAACCACTGAAGATCTTGAATTTCATTTCCCAGTATGGCAGACACTATAGGTCATTTCTAAAGACACCTGGGTACCAAAGGATTTATGCAAGCAGTGAGATTGTTAAAAGCATATGTTTATCTATCTCCATCATTCTTCACCTGTCTCAACCTCAGCCATCTTAAGAATGTAGTCAAATAGAGTATCCTAGATTCCCCCAACCATCTGGAGAGAGACACTGATGCATCACAGAGTGAAGTCTTCAGTGCAATCCAGATACCTTCTGGACTGCTTGTGCTCTGTACAATTTCAGATTATATAATGCTGCTGTAATAAATATTAATTTATATTTGTGCCTAAATAACGTGATTGTAACTAGTTAATAATTTTATATCTAGGGCCTGAAAAATCCAATGCTTGAAAGAATTTATGAAATGGCGTTCATGAATTTTTTCAGCCCTAATTTCTATTGTCCATATTTATTGCAAAAGGCTGACCTCCAAGTCTGAAAGACTTTGCAGAATCCTTTTTGCATGTAAAAGCAAAATGGAAAAAAATGAAAAGCATTCATAAATTGTGGTAAAACACACTTTTTTTGCAGCAGCAGTTTTTGTGAGGGTAGCTATCTAGTTGTCCTCTGCTACGTATTCAAGAAAATGGGAGCTTGGACACTTTTCACTTCAGTGGTAGAAATGAAAACAGAACATATGCACAAACTGTGGAACAGCTGCCCTGATCAAAACCCACTCTGTTTCATCAGTTCAATTGTATTTTTCCTCATGCATTCAGATAATAGGAAAACAATGTATTCTAATTTCTTCATCCTGTTACAAAAAAGTATGAAGCAAAGACTGAGATTTTATTAATATTAAAGGAAAAAAGTGTGCTGAGACAGGTCAGTGGTAGTAAATGCAAATACTTCAGAGAAATATTTCACGTTATAAGGAAATCTTTATGCATGTGGTAAAAGACTGCATAAACAGGCTCCTTTTTATTTTCGGTGGTAAATGGTTGTGAATTTCTTACAGAAAGGAGTCTACAAGAAGCTATGAGACAGGATAAATTGGAGAAAGATTCTTGTTTGGGATCTGAGCTCATCAAAATAACCAGATTGTGGGCTCTCAGTTCTCAGCCATTTTTCAGGTCACAGCACCTAAGGCTAGAAGGTAAATAGGTGTGTCAGCATATGCAGTGCAGAGAAGCAGGTGAGTACCCATGTACCTCTGCTGTGACCTGAGTTTGAAGCAGCAGCCTGGGCAAGAAGGGGAGCGAGATGGGGAGGCACTAATGGGTAGCTGGAGGCACACTGCAATCAGGATGAGCAGCCAGTTCTCAGACTCCTCGGCTCTGCCACCCTTCAGCATGAAAAGCTCTGAGAAAGAGATAAGTCAGTCAGTTAAACACAATAATTATATTCCTTCAAAAACGAGTGAAAGTGGCACATGTTCAACATGGATCTTCTCCCCCCTTCTTGATTGTAACAGAAGATTTGGGCGGATTTCCTATTTGGAGGCAATCAGTGAATGTGGAGAGCAAGGGATGAAGGATGCCCTGGCTGACCTTCAGAAGAATTATTGTTTCTTTCACTCATAGTTTCTCCCCTCCTCCCCATCCCCCATTGCCCTTGTACAAGGTTTGGGAGCTACAGAAGCTTTTTATTTAAAAACAGGTGCTTAAGTGGAGCTGTCTGCTGTGGGGATGTAATTGACTCAGGACAACAGTGCCCCTAATCAGACAGCTGCTTTTGTTGTCTTGCCCTTTTGTATGAGGGAATAGGAAAATAGCTATCACTATGTGTTTTAGTCAGGAAATATTCAACAAATATTTGTCAAGTAACGTGTGTTTAGAGTATTGCTTGAAATTATACATATATTTAACACTTTCCCCTCCTTTTCTGCTCCAAACTGCCAGGCTTTAAAGGATACAATTTAATTAGCAATGGCATTTTAATACAGTTACTGGCACTGGCTGTGCTCTATGCAAATAATTTATTTCAGGGAAATTGTATTGGGATTGAAAACGTTTTTTCTTTCCCAAGAAGTATTATAATTCCTAATTGACTGAAGCTTTGCCGATTTAGAAATGCGTTCAAAGAAACCAAGGCACAAGTCAAGGGTATAGGGGGATTAAAGTTACTGTCACTCTTATGCAAATGTCACCCTGCACAAGGCTCACAAATTAAAATTGAAGTGCTGGTTTGCTGCTGCAGTCATGCTTTCAGAATAATCAGTGATGAATTCATCTGACATACCACAACTGTTTCTTAAAACCAGAGCATTATTGCTTTATAAAATGGAATATTTACATTATTAGACAAAATATATATCCATTTAATTCTACATTCAGATCTTTGAAAGTTGCTAGATATGAACCAAGTGCCTTTGCTTGCCCTGAAGATGAGTTTTCCATGTGCAGTGCCATGCTTGTCATTAAAGATCAGCACATCATTTAGAGGGAAAAGGAATAGATAGAATAGATAAAATATTTTGCATATGCATAATCAACACAATTGCAAATAAAGGCAAAAGTCTTGGGAAGCAAAACACAGCTGTAATGCTAATTCTGAGTGAATAATTTTCTTGATGAATTTAGTGTCTGTGTCTGCTCACCAAATAGCCTCAAACATATTGTAATTTCTGAAAATGTGGTTATTCTTTACAATTGCTGCACTTTTTTGTTTTGGCTTTTTGTTTTATTTTTAACTCTTTGGATTGCATTCAGTTTGAGATTCTAAAATATCGCTCTCCAGCCTGTAGGCTTTATTAGCTAGTAGTATCTATCTTATAAATATACCTTATTTCTGTCTATTGGTTGTAGTGGTGTAATTCCTTTAGGAATACCATCTGCAAACAGTTGGCCCACAGCAAAGAGAACTTTATTTCTAGTGGTTTATGGCATGTCCTAGAAATATTTGCTTTCTGTATAGAAAGGAAAATTTTAAAATTTATGTAGTTGCAGTCTTTGAAGGAAGCAAAAGATAAAATGATGGTTATGCTTCCCACAGGACATATATGTGCTTTGTTCACCACATTTTCATCTACTTGGTCTGGTTGGACTTGCCATTATTCTGTGGAAGGGAAGGTTGTCTTTATCTAATATTTATAATTTAATTTATAAGCAAATTGATAATGACCACATGCATTTTGAAAAAGGATCTCTAAAAACTATCTACCTGAAAAGTGTTAGGACCTCTTTCTGGTACAATACAAGCAATTTCTTAGCAAGGAATAAGGGAATAAATGTTATTTTAGAGCAGCTATTGTACTTCCTACAGTGATTAGATGATTGCTTGACATTTTGTGGAAGGAAATATTTAGTTTAATAAGTTTTATTTCACTTTCTTATTCACTTTCTTAGTTACTGGAAACTGCTGCAACGAATCCAATAAGGCAGTTCAGTATTGTCACAGACTGCCCAATGATTTAGGAATATTTTCTGTGATTGTGTTCCAATGAGTAGCAGACAGGTTATACCAAAAACCATTCCATAAAGTATAAAGCTATAAAACTTTTGAAGCATTTTCATACAGAAATAAACCCCTGTGTTTTCAAAAGCAGTAAATCAAGAGCGTAAGTGTCCTTGCAAACTGAAAAAAAAATAAAAGGCAGTAAATGGACTTGTATCAGTTCATGCAATTTAAAAGTATTTAGATGTACGAACACCAAACAACAGGGCTGCTGCTTCTTCCAGTAGTGTCTGTATTCTTGTATTTGCTTTTCCATAAATCCATTAGTCAGGCAACACTCTTCAACAGCCTCTGTACTGGGTTTTACAAATCATAACATTCAGTTATTCTAAAATTAGCAAGTTATGTATACCAGATAAAACCCAAACACTGTTTGTCAGGGGCTGTATACCACTGGTAGGGTTGCAATCAAGCTCCCATACATCCGATACCATTAATAGTTCTGATTGTGTGATAGTCACCCTCATAATACAGGCAAAGGAATGACTGCCCAAAGCAAAACAGTGTTTGCAAAGAGCTCATCATGTGCCATTTTCTTTCATGACGTGTTTGATGACCAAGTACAAAACCTTTCTAACTCCATAGCTGTTATTCAGGAACATGATTTGTTTTGATCTGGCGATGGAAGGTCAGATTCACTTAACAGTACTGTGCATTCCCTACCTTAGTCTTTGCTGTATTTTATGGTTTTTTAACAAACTGGACTAACTTAATGGCAGTTTTCAGTAGGACAGACAGGGTTAAAAGCATTAGTGGATGGAGAGAACAGAGTCATAGTCTGTCTAGAGAATATCTACTGGAATAGTTGAGGTTGTTTTAGCAAGGAAACTATAGTTACAACCCTAAGCTGGCATTTGCCGCTTACTGTCTGTCTTCTTGTTCAAGAAGCATTTGGACAATGCTTTCAGTCACATGGTGTGATTCTTGGGGCTGTCCTGTGCAGGAGCAGGAGTTGGACTTCGATAATTCTTGTGGATCTCTTCCAACTCAGGATATTCTGTTGTTACAGACAGTGAATCTACTAATCAGTGATTCAAGAGAAGTGCTAATGCACTCATTAAGATATATGAGGACTATCAGAGGTATAAAGATTAATTGGCACAACTGCAGAAGAGCAAGCACAGCCCTATAGCATGGTTCAGGTGGGCATGGCTTGGACCTCCTGATTTCTCATGTTTTAAGTCTTTCATGTCCGTTGCCCCTCAGCTCCACTGCAGCAAGAAAAAAGTCATCTTTCAGTAAGCAGTGTATATTGTAAGCAATATTTTTTTGTTGATTCCCTGATCTAGAACTGAAGCCATTACTGTAATTCTTACTGTATTTGTGGAGTAGCTGCAGGCCTGATTAAAAAAAAAAAAAAGAAAAAACAAACAAAGAAAAAACTGTCTTAAATGTGTGGGACAGTTAAACTGCTGGAGGGCTGGTTAAATGTATTTGAAAAATGAAAGCATTACTTTAGAACAGTAAAGTAGAACACTAGACCAGGGCGTAGTGACAGTTATACTCAGGACTAGCTATTTAAAACACTAGACCCCCATTAAAATAGATACCTTTATATTATTATTAAAAAGTCTTTGAAGTATGAGATGGAATAGCAAAAGAACAATGAAAAAGGAAAATTGAAGAACTGCAAATAATTCTTCCCTTTCAAATGCTTTGCAATTAAATGCCTTGTTAATCTCTACTAGTCATTAACTGAGATCAGCTAATGAAGAGTCCACAAGACAGTTGGGCTCTACCTCTACTGTACAATTGGTCCTGTGAATAAAATTGTTACCTGATGGTAATGAAGTGTTACTGAAGCTGATTGATAGTAAAACTCTATCTGACCTTGATGGGGAAGGAGAGGAGTCAGGATCTCACTCCCTATGTATAGCTAGTGGAGAGACTTTTAACATTATTGAAAAGGGAAAGAAATTCTGCTTCAACTTTTCATGGAAACACTTCAAATAAATAGAATTATATATGTGTAAGCTGTTCTGATCTCAAATAAATTCATCAGAATAACAAGTGCATGCTCAAACAACTAAGTCAGTGGTCTGATTGCAGAGGCTGAATGGTAATTCTGAAATAAAGGCAAGGTATGTAAATTCAAATAATTCCCTTTTTAATTTCTCCACATGTATATTGGGAGAATTAGTGAAAAAAATTGTTCTCAATTGCCAGTGTTATACTCATAGAAGTATCACAAATTACAAAAACAGTTCCACATAGACTTTAATGGAACATTCCCAAATGACAGGAATCTTCTCCACTTCTAACATGTTAAAACCTACACATAAAATCAGGCTGTGGGTGAAAAGGAGCAAACGTAAAAATTACTGGATGAAAAGGTGAAACCCTGAAGGGCTAAACCAACATTTTACTTTAGTCTTTCAGTCCCTACTCAGCTGAGCAGCGGGAAGCACAAGATGCTTTTAGATTCTCCACAAAACTTCAGTACTGGGGTTTTTTTTCCCTTTAAGCTTCAAGCTCACTTGGAGATGTCACTCCTTCCTCCCTAATAAAGATTTGCGAGTCATGCACATACTAACTCCAGGCTCAGCAATCCTAATTTATAGGCTTTGTAGCTGCATGTGAAAATGCAGTACAGCTCCCAGCTGGCAGGCTGTCCAGCTGCCTTGTGGGACGGCCCCTTGGACTGCACTCAGGCTGGACTCCTTCCAGCAGCTTTAGTCACCCCTTGCTAAACCTGCTAACAAGGATCTGGTGCCCATTTTTGTGTGGAGAGTGTAGTGACAGCAGCAACAGCTTGTTAGTTTAAAGCTTTTTTACTGCTTTTTGGCAACTCCTTCCCCAATTCAAAGGGACAACTGAGAGGTCATAGTTGTAGCCCTTCTGCTGCCCTTCTCCACTGCAGGCACGTGCATTCTCTGTTCACCTTGCTGTAACAAGGTGAATCTTTTTTATCTTCCAGTTCAAAGCCAAAAACAGTAGAAGGGTGTTCAAAAGCAATAATTACTTTGCATTTCTCTATCATGTCATCATCTTAAAAATTGTATTCATCAGTGAACTTCTGTGAAAAGTCAAGAACATTTGGTCATGGAAAGGCAAGTATTAGGTGAATGTCTAGTTTGACCATTGTTCACCATGAAAAATTACTTTCTGTCATAAGAAGATGATATTTACTTGGCACTGCCTTATATCCATAAATCTCAGCTCCTCTTACTCTTGCCAAAATAGTTTATATTCTGAAAAGAAAGTGTCAGATAGTTGATAACTTGAAGACTTTTGTCTGAAATTGTTGCTGTTATATGGAAGATGCATGAATGTTATAATGATGGAGAGAAATGTAAAAACCTTAAAATAATCTTTTTTTGGAACTGGAATGATCCAATAAAATGAATAGAATTACTAAAGTATAAATCATGGTTTGGCCCAAAGTCTGAGGATTTCTGCAGGTTTTGGTAATTGTATGTAAGAGTATGTAATTTTGTCAGCATACAGCTTGTGCAATCAGTGTTGCTATTTTGTTTAGGTTAATCCCAGTCATGTTTGTTTCATTACTTTCTAAATGTTCTTTTAGGGCTGAGTGGTGGCAGGTTTTTTTCCTCACCTGTGAAGAAATACAAAAACAGGGAAAAGGATCCCATAATGCCTCCTTAAACGGAATTGTTGACAAACCCTAACTAGTTTCCACAGAAAGCAAATATTCACTTATGTTGTCATAGCACAGAAGCTATCACCTCAAACCAGGAATAGTGCCAATAAACTCTGATCCCTGAATAAGCAGTTTACTTGCTCGAACTCCCAGGCCATATGGGAATCAGCACTCTTCTCCCCCACAAATACCTCTGTTACTTGAAAGAAGTAGTCCCAGTGTTGCACATATTTGTGATCAAGGGTTCATACTCTGAATTTCACTAGAGAGGGTTATTGTATGTAAAACCTGATACCCTCCCTTCACTCAATCTCTACCAGATATTTCAAGTTGGTTAATAACAAGGTGCAACTATACGAGTAAGGGATTTTTTTCATGTTATTACGGGTTTAGATTGAATGTAGTCTGATGAGACTACAATTTTCTTTTTGATACATTTGTGTACCTGATTTTAGAGTTCAAGATTTTGGGTAGGCCCAGCACTTCCTGAAAGCTGCTGACTGGAGGAGCTGTGAAATCCTCAGTCATAGCCTAAATGTTACTGTCAGCGTGACATCCAGCAGTTTCTTCAGATCTAGCTTGGTTTGCTCCTAAAATCATGACAGAAGAGGCTAAACAGTCTCAGGCACGAGATCTGGGGGTATGTGTTTGGTCGCTTGCCTCCAAAGCAGCAGGAACAAGTAGAAATGTCAGGGGATCACCCGAGACCTGTAATAAGCTTGTGACACAGCTTGGCACATGCTGTTGCAGTTGAGTCTGCTTTGGACTACTGCCAGGCTGGACGAGAAGTCAGGGGTGCTGTTAAGAAGCTGCACACATGCTCCTCATTGGTACTGTGCAGCTCTTTTTTGGGGGGTGTTGGGGTTTTTTTAAATCAGTTTGCTTAGTTTCTTTATTGGCTTCCTAAAATTCTCCAAGAGGAATGGAAAAGCTTTAATAGGTAATAAATTAGTCCTTTTTACAACAACAATAGTGAAAAAATTACATTCGTTTCTCCAACTATGTGAAGTTGGGAGGGCTATGTAGTATTTAGGGGAGGGTATCTTTTTATTTTTTAATATTTACATTTTATAATACTTATTGCATAAGTGGGGACCATGGGAAACTCAGATAATGTGATCCAAAGAGATAGGGACTGTAAAGTCTAGGGTCACAGGTTATTCCTGATATGGGTGAAGGCACTATAAACACTCACAGACTTCACAAAGGTGCAGAGACATCCAGAGTGATTTTCTCCTGGAAAAGATTCTTGGAGAATTAGCTGTCTTAGTGCTTATTTGCAGGGAAAATTTGCCAGTATAATTAAACTTCTCTAGTTACACAGGTATAACTCCTTGTTCAGTCACTCTTGTTTCAGGAGTGCCCAGGCAGGGAATTTACACCAGAGTAACCCCAGCAGTGTGCTGCTGTACAAGTACAGTGAGGCCATTTGCCAGCTGGTGTGTGCCAGGTGGTTGCCATCTGAGATGCTCACAACAGCATTGCTCATGGTGAAAAAGGTTGCCAAGTTTTGCCAGGGCCTTAGGCAGGACACACATTCCCATCAACGCCCTGAAAATAAACATTTTAAATCATAAGTCAAATCACTTCCCTATGTGTATAAGCTCCAACTGCCTTTGAAAACCTCCTCTCCCAGCATTCTTTTGCAGTTCAATTTGAGAAAAAGATGAGTGCAACTGTTAATATTCAGCAGGCTTCTGAAGTTTGATCCTTAACTTAGTTTCTTACTACCCCTCTTTGCTACCATCCTTCTTTTTCTCCACCCTGCCCTTGGCTGCAGAGTGATTCTTGACTGAGGAAAAGGTGAGGAAAGACATAAGGTGACTAGGTGGAAGGATGGGGGGCCTGGCTCCAAGTCCTTGCTTTGCTGCAGAATTTCTGTTTTGTCTTGGGTAAGAGTCTCGCTTACCCAAGCAGTGTTCCAGAACCTTAACTGCCCAAAACATATTTCTGTTTGTCTTAATGCATTATAAAGTAACTTTCTGAACAGGGATAAAGTCCCTTGGAACCCCTTCTGACCTCTGATTATTACAGCCTGAAGAAATAACTTATTTTTAAAGAAGAAAGGTTCATGAGTCTTCTCAGGTCTTGCAAAGATTTGGCTGGAGAAAGACAAAACTCATTCAGAGAGATAGATTGTAAAGAAGTTGACTTTTCAGTGTACAAGGTATCACAGGTTCTTCTATTGCTGTCAATGTTTGCTAACAGCAGGTTCAGAAAAATCGGCAGCACTGGATGTTAATGTTAGATACCAAAAAAGACAAAAGGAAAAGGAAAGAGTTGGGGGAAAGAGGGGGAGCACCACCATTAAGTGTGAGCTAACACTAGATTGCTCTTCATCTCTTCTTCCTCCACGTGTAGCATCCCTGCTTGTCTGGACTGTAGTTACTTATTTGGTTAGTGGGTTTTTGCAGGGTGTTCCTGAACTGCTGAATGTTTATCAGCTTGCATAATTTCCTCTTACTTATCTTACAGCAATCTTTGTCTGAGGGGAAAAAAATGTATATCTTATGTGGGAACTTTATTATACAGCTATAAAAGCAGCTGTTTGAATCCTGCTGTTCAGTCTTCATTTCAAATGGGACAATTCAGTTTGTGAGTTTAGCTCAAGGATATACAACAAGGGTAATCCAACGTCTTTATATAGCCTTAAATTTGTGTCATAAAGAACTGCAAAAAAGGCATCCAAACACAACATTGAAAGTTAGATGGCAATTTATGTCTACGGTATAATCTGGCAGTCGTTTCCCTGGTTTATCCAACAGGTTTGGAAGTGCTGTGCTGTTGTTTGTACACTCTAGAAAGAAAGAGATCCTCGTGAACATATATACATGCTGTGTTAAATGTACCTTCTATGTTTCAGAATTTCTGTTTGCTTGTGTCATCATAGGCCTACAGTATCCCTGACATAAAAATGAAGGGATAGGCTAATGCTTTAACTATAATAATCTGTGTTCCCACTTGCAGCCATACCACTTTTTCAGCATATAGATGTCTGGTGATGGGAGAGACAAGCCATAGCTTCTTTACAGTACATAGACTGTGCTAGCTGTCCACTCTGATCCTTGGACAGAGTAATGGACAGGGTGATGGAGAATGCTTAGCGAGTGGGAACTGCTGGGTCCAGTGCCTTTCCCTATCCAGGATTTGGCCATCTTTTCCCTCCCCAGGTTAGTGAGTAGTTCAGCAGGGATAGGGTTGGGCACCCACCTCTGTTTTCTCTTAAAAGCCTGGCTCTGGTTGACAGTCCTTTTCATTTTTCTTTTATTCCTACTCTGCATATAATCTTTTTCTTCAGAAATAGTTCATTCCTCTTGTTTCTTTCTAGGCACAAAGCAAACCAGTGCTGTGTGTTTTCAGACTGCTGATGGATCTTTGTTGCTTTTTGTGAGGAGGCATCCCAGGGTGGCACAGCCATACTGAGACCCCATTCTAACAGGCACTATAGTTCAGAGAAGGGCAACGAAGCTGGTGAAGGGTTTAGAGCACAAGTCTTATGAGGAGGAATTGAGAGAGCTGTGTTATTTAGCCTGGAGGAGGCTCAGGAGTGACTTTATTACTCTCTACAACTACCTGAAAGGAGGTTGTGACCAGGTGGGGATCAGCCTCTTCTCCCAGGCAACAAGCAACAGAACAAGAGGACACAGTCTTAAGCTGCACCAGGGGAGGTTTATTTTGGACATTAGGAAAAATTTCTTCACAGAAAGGCTGATTAGACATTGGATTGGACTGCCCAGGGAGGTGATGGATTCACCATCCCTGGAGGTGTTTAAGGACAGACTGGATGTGGCACTTAGTGCCATGGTCTAGTTGACATGGTGGTATTCAGTCAAAGGCTGGACTCAATGATCTCAGAGGCCTTTTCCAATCTCATTGATTCTGTAATTGAAATTTGCATCAAGCTTGGGCTGTTTTTGCAATCGTAGCTGTTTAGGGGGAAATGCACACAGTATAGTCAGTACTTTGTAGGATTTCATCAGTGATGGAGCTTGATTGCTTGGTCCTGATTGTCGGGCTAAACAGCAATACTGGGGACGTTTTGTTCAAAACTTCCTTTGTTAAATTAAAAACAACCAAAACAACCAACCAACCAAAAACCCCCAAACCACACATGGTATTTCTGCAGCCATACGGGGTATAAATAACCGACTTTGGGCCACTGCTGTGTTTCCTTGCAAGTTTTATCCAAGGATGACCCCTTCGGAGATGACTAGGTATAGTCAACGTGCTGCACCTATGCCTTTGGGCACGAGTTTATCCAGCGGCGGCTGCCTGGGAAGGCCCCTCCTGGGCCGCGGCCCGGCCGCCCTCGGCGGCTGCGCGAGCGCGGGCTGCCACCCAGCGGCCACCGGCGGGGCCGCCGCCGCCACGGAGCCCGCGACGGGGCCGCCGCTGGCTCAGGTGCCTGCCCGTGGCCGGCGCCGCTGGGTTGAACTCTGCGGGGCCGGGGGCTTTCGTACCGCTTCGCACGCACCGTGTCACGTTCATAAAAACAGAGAAACAAGTAGATAAATAACCCCCAGCAGAGCCCGGTCTGGCTGCGCCCCCTCCCCCCCCCCGGCCAGCCTGTCCCCGGGCGCTGTAAGTGCTTGGGTTGGGCACGGCCCCTGCGGCAGCAGCGCTCGGGGGTCTGTGCGGAGGGCATTGGGGGGGGTCCTCTCCGGGCTGCCCACCCTGTGTGGGTTCTTTCGGGAGCTCCCGCATCATCGGTAACAGGTGGGGAGCTGGCTTTGCTACTTGCTTTTGTATTTCAAACGAAGCAAACGTTCGCAGAACGAATACTCTTGTGTCCGCTGGAAAAAGTCCAAACAGTCAAACTCCAACAAAATGGAAGAAAAAGGATGAAAACCGCAGGAGAACCTAAACAGGCCAAAACGTGGTTTGCTTATGTGCAATGTACAGCATCACAACTTAAACATGATATGAAGAGCTGGTATTTTGTCCTGATTTAATAATCATAATTTTACTTGCAATTTGCTTTTTTAAAAAAAAAATTGAAATGCCTCTGATCAGGATGATAATGTGGCAGACAATTTAGCCATTCAGGGTGTTCTTTGAAAGTATCTGGTGTCTAGTAATTGACATGCAGTTATGCTTTTATCTTTTTTCAAGGCCTAGATTTGAAATTACAGATTTATTAGCCATTTACAGTTACTTCATATAAAAAAGATCACTACTGTAACGTTGCTAGCATTTGCACTGTATTTTGGTATTAATCGTTGCAAGATCACTAGTCTGTAGCACAGAAAAGTTGTTTCATTGTGTGCTTTCCCACTATGCCACACCACCTGAGCACATTGGATGAGAGAGGAAAACGAGGTGTTTATAACATTCTGCACAGATCTGGACAAAAATAGATGAGACAATTAAGTACACTGTTTTATGATAGAGAGTTGTGGATATAAACAAAATGCTTAGGGATTCTGTTGGTGCTAAGAGATTTTGATTTCCCCGTTGCTAATGCCAAATATGTAAAAAAACCCCAAACCAGTTTTATTTACCTGATTACATTTTTTAGTTTTTAGACATGAAACTTTGTGTCTCTTCTCTGTGATCCTGAGTACTTAAAACATCATGATATTCTTAGTGAAAACTGAACTTCTTATAAATAACATGATTCTAAGAACTGAAGCTTAAAAATGAAAGCTCTGCTTATATACCTTTGAGAAAGCACAAAATTATGAATGTTATATTATTTAAATTATAGCATTATTGTTTGTGGGGCTTGTGTGTCATTTTTAGTTATCTATGGATCTATGGATAGCATATATAGATAAACAGGAATCAGACTTACCAAAAATACTGCTAAATCTTGTTCTATTAAAGCCAGATGCTGGGGATGGGTATATAGCCACTGCTTTTACCAAAGAGCCAGGTTGGGACTATATCAACATTTAGCCTTGGACCCTTTTTTCCCATCCACTATCAAACCTTGACTTAGCTTTCAAATAGTACTGTCAAGGAGTTTGATAAATATCTTTCTGATTGCTTATATATTTTATATAATTCTGGCTTATTTTTGATAAGTAATCAGTCTTTGTTGCATCCTTGCTTGGACTATAAATGTTTTTCTCATGCTGCGAGGTTGCTATGTTAAGTTGAACACAAGGACTGGCTGCCATGGAGAAAATGAGAAAATGATGTTTAAAAGTCTCTGTTTGCAAGTCTGAGGAGGAGAGAGGAAGAACATTGTTTACTGTTGATAACTGGGGACTTTACATAAGAAAAATCAAGTTCTTTTTATTTCCAGTCAAGATCTTTTGACTGAAAACTACTTTAGGTTCTAGAATTTAGGGTAGTAAATCCAATAATTAGTAGCAGCCTCCTAATAATGGGTAAGAAAGTTGTGTAGGAAACAAGCAACATGAACACCATAATTTACAGAGCTACTGGAAAGTTCAGAGTAAAATTACTTTTTTTTCTCTCTCTTTTTTGGTAAATGAACTGGTAACTTTTTCTAAAATCAGTATCAACCTTTTCTACATTTTTGAAAAAAACACATAATGTTCATGTGTGGGTAGACCTGACTGAGCAGTGTCAGTGGTTTTCTGTCCTATCTTCTAGAACAGGCAAATTTAGGATAATGTTCTGTATAAGAAATTCATGTAAGCACAAACGCACTTTAAACAGAGATTGCTGGCATCATTCCAGCGGAGGTAGCAGAGCTGCATAAGGGTTTTCTCTCCCCTCTCTGGAATGGCAGCACTCTGTGTACATTGTCTGAAACATATACATCACAGTGTAGACTGTCAACAGTCTAAGTACACGAAACTTAGGTCAGCTGAAAATAAGGCAGCTAGCAGACATCAAGTATTTTCAAAAGAAGTTTTTTTGTTCTGATTTGGTTTGGTTTGGTCTGGTCTTTACCTAAGCTTAAAATTGCTGTTGTGAGGCTGTCCAAGATGATAAACTGCTAAGGAAGAAATACTGAGCCACCTGCTTAGAAAGCAGCTAAAAATGCATTTTTTTAAAATCAGTAAATATTTCATTGTACCCTCCTTTGTTCAACGCAAACCCTTGCATTACTTGTATTAATGTCCAAGTTGTGGTCTGTGCATGAGACATATGTGTACAGATAAATGTCTTGAGTTAGTCTGGCTGCAGATGGAGAGCAATGCCCCAAAGACCGTAGATCTGATCCAGGGAAATGACTTTGTGTTCTTCTGCTTTCAGTATTTCTTAAATGTTTCTTACACCTCACATAGGAGTTGATCTTGATGTCCCAGATTCGTTTCAGCAATGAAAGGTTACCTGCTGCTGCACATTCTTACTCATACCGTGAGTTTCTGCTACAGAATCCATAAAAAGGAAAAGAACAGTGGGAACTCTTCCTGTCAGCATCCTGAATTCAAAAAGTAGTATTGTTCCTGCAAGGAGGGAGAAGGAGAGTTAAAAAAGCAGAAATAGAAAACTAAAAGCAGCACTTCCCTGCTCCTCCAATTTGGCAGAAGTATCTGGGAACGTGACAAAGTTTTAGTACTCATTGATGCTGAAGGCCTGTGTAGGGGTTCCTGGAAGGTGAATATACTGACCTCTGCTTTGAGTTAACAAACCTGACATGAGCTTTACCATCCTCATGTGGTGTCCCAACCTCTCTGAAGACTCCATGCTCTTGCAGTGCTGTAAATAAATGAAAACAAGAACTGAAGAAAATTGAGTAAAGGGGTGATAAATTTTTTCCTGGCCAAATTTTGTCCTGATTTTGCAAATCTCTGTAGCACAACAATCAAGAACAACTGGTTCCCTTAGCACAGCTGTGTCCAGATTTACTATATAGTTTGCATTTGAAGTCACTGTCAGAGATACTGGAGACCTTTTTGTCCCATTTCCTCTTTATTTTATCAATCACCAGTGTCCTTTCTGTTGTATTCTTATATGCTGTTCTGTAATCAATATGAAAAATAATTCCTCTAACACCTCAGATTTTGTGGTTAAAACTATCACCATTTCTTGTAATAATTCTCAACTGTAAAATTGAATCCAGCATTAGAGGGTTTACTTAGAGTTCAGAACTGTGATTTTATGATCAAAACTCTTGATATTTTGTCACCAAAGGGTATCTTGGAATGTCAAAGGAGATCATATGCACAGATAACAGCAGGGATTTATAGCAGCGTTGTGTTTGACCACTTACCTTTGTTACAAAGGTTCCAAAACAGTTATTTTCAAGGATCTTCTACTGTGTTACATAGTGAGCACACAATCATTTTTAATATCCAAGGTCTAGAATGACTGTTGCTTCTTATGCCCCACTACATTTTTAGCTCCTTTTTCATATTTTAGCTTGATGAGTCTGATTCAAATTCCATTGGCATTAATGAAGAACACTCATTGACTTCAATAATCTTTGAATTGCGTCTAGTCTCAACTACATTAACATAATCAAGTGAGAGGCAATTGTTATGGATGCATTATTTAGCACTGATTGGGGAGGTACTGTCAGCTCACAGTGTCAGCTGGTGTTAGATATTATTTTATAAGGACTTGATTATCAAATTAATATTGTCAGTTATAAATCTTTCAGTTGTGCTTTCACTTCTTATTGTGCAATATTCTGTATTTATATTATAGTTCCCCTAAAACATACATTGGAAGGGTTCAGCTGCTTTATATAACTTCCAAATCTGTAATCTCTTCTTCCGTGCAGTGACATTTCTTACAAAGCAGAGTGAAGGCCTCACATTTCTCTCTACGTCACATAGTGAGATGCATCCTGCATTGCTGCAGATAAGGCTTTGACCTGAGAGCAATGATTTGGGCATAAAGCTTAAGACAAAGAATATCAAACTACTGATGGCACATCCAGGGATAACTCCATCTAGCCCTGTTCAGGGGGTGTGATCAGTAGTCACAAAATAGGCAGTTGCAAGTAGGAAGCAAGATACTGGCAGGTTTACATACATATATGGTAAAGCTCATGTCCGTCTCTTTATAATGACCATGTTAGATGTTGCCCTGTCACTAGAGGATCTGCCTGTGCCCAGGATGTGCAGTAATGTGGGAGTTTAAATTTTTTAAAACCAGTTTTCAGTTTGACTGAGTCTAGAAATCCCATGGTGCCAGTTGCCACCAATTTAAAAGCCCTATTTGATCGCAATTTGAGTGAACAAGTTTAAAGGCCACAGTGGTATAAAACTAGGAAACGGGATACTTTCTACAGTGATAATCTCGGTTTTGTTAGTACCTATGGTGCAGTTAAAAGTAGTTTTGTTGAGTTTTCTCCAGAGGCCTGCAGGGGACATAGAATTCTACTGCAAGTCAGCTGCTCACCTTAAAGGAGCACATAATTTGGTTTTAGTGAAGTCCAAAATGATTAACTGTCATATTAACCAGTGTCAGCAGCTAGAATAATTTCACTTTCGGACTGATGGGCTTCTGTGCTGCTGTAAAACTTCATCAGTCAATAGAAGTCAATCTGCAAACTTATTTCATGTTGTAAAAACCAGACCTCACTCAGTAAATCAGATGTGAAATCTTCCTCTGCTTGTCTGGTTGGAGTGAAGATTCCGAAGAATAATGTGATTTAAATTTTGGGACAAAGAAACGTGTGCACGTTGTATTGAGCTCAGTAGTATCACTGTCTTAATCACCCCCAGGATAAGGCAAGCCTGCAATGTGACACCAGTAGGTAAAGAAGGCCCCTCACTGGGGTGAATTGCTGCACTTCCACAGCTCAGAGAGGAGAGACGGCCCCTTAGTATGTAACTGCAGTACAAAGGTCTGCTTCAGAAACAGGGCATGAGAGACAGAATATACTTGCACTTAATACAAGAACCAAACCTCAGAAATATTTCTCACAAATCAAAGCAGGTAAAATGTGCTGAAGCACCAAGGAAAATTATTTGTATGAAATTAGTATAAGTACATGGGTTTAACATGTAGCTATTTACATAAGTATTGACATTAAAATATAAACTTGGTACAGACAAAAACCTGGAGCTAGATGATGGACATGTGAAAATATTCAAACCATGTTGGGAGGGGGGGAGAATCAATATAAAAGAACTTCAGGAAGGGTACATAAAGGTGATTTCCTTTTCACCGTTTTCTGGCTTACTGCAGAAAAATGTAATTGAACTTCAACTGGTCTCTGAATTATTTGGCCTTCTGTTAAGGCAGTAGAGAAAGATCTTTGATAGATGTTTATTATGATTCTGATGAAAGATTTTATGTTGTCTAGCATGAGAATCAAGGGAGAAAAAAAAAGAAAATAGAGTTTTAAAGATGGTTTCTACTGTGTGCCATTTCACCTCTGTGGTTTTCTTTGCCATATCTATCCAGGGCTCCTGCTTATAGGATCCTGTAGCACACAAGCTGCCATCACTCACCCTTTGCTATTCTTTTTTATTCCTACCCTCCAAATACTCCAAATACTTTTTTATTCCTGCCCTCTTCAAAACTAAGAACTTAGCATTTTCATCACAGTTTTTCACCACAATATTTCGAACTGTGGAAATTGTTTTCTAATTTTTTAAATAACTAATCTAAGATGAGGTAATTTTCCATGTGAACTAAATTTTATAACACAGTCCCAAATGCTTCTCAAAACAAAATAACTAAGTAAAGTAATATTAGCATGGTAAAATAATGGATCTACAAAAATTCCATAGAGCTTACAGTGGAGACATATTTCCAACTCACTGGGTTCCATGTACACGGCTCAAAATAACAGCTAAAGTTTTGGAGACGTTCTGTTTGTAACTGGAAAGTTCAGAGGGTTAAGGATCCTTTGCAATAGGACAAAGAGGCCAGAAGAATGATATTAATTTACCAAGTTGCAAGATTCAGAGAATAAAGCAAGAAAAACACACATCCTGATAAGAAACAGTTTGCTAGTTTTTGCAAATCAAAAAGCTTTAAAAGGCCTAGTAATAGATTTATTGCTGAATGACATCCTTTGTAATTATTTATTTCTGGGCAGATACAGGATGATCTGCATCCTGTTTTATTTCATTTTGTTTGTGTAAGTAGAACACTGAAGTGATTAACTGGGGAAAAGTGCTGATTAAAGGTGCATCTAAATTCACCCCACATTGTTTGGGAATGACACAGACTCAGGAAATCTGAAATCAGATAATTGGATTGTAAATGTTGATCAGTGTGTTAAACAGGCCAAGTATATCTCGGGCCAAAGTGCGCAGTACTACTTTCTCACTCACAGGAAACCACCAGGTAGGTGTTTCATGCCCCAGCTGTGAGGTCGAAGCATCCCCCAGGCAGGCTGGCCTGGCTACCTCCCATCACTCCAGCCCCAGCAGGGGGTGCTGGGGCTCCCCCAGGAGCTACTCTCTGCTTCAATCCATGCCCTTACCTAGTTTTGCCTGTCTGCTTCTCAGAGTTATGAGAAGAATCCACAAGGACAGCAAGGGCGTCAGAGGAAGATGTTAAAGATAGAAGCTTGGAAGAAAACATGAGCTTTTTAATATTAAAACTTGTAGCTCTGGAGAACATTCATCTTGATTGTCTCAGCAGTTTCCAAGGCAGTAAAGGCTGAAGCACACGCAGAGCTCCCAGCTAATTAGGAAATGTCAGGTGGTGTAGAGTGCATACTGCCTCAGACTTCAAGGTGTCAGAAAAAGTAAAAGCTTGGAAAGAAAAAAAGGTTATCCGATGAATCTGGTGGGGGCTTGATGGTCATGTAAAGGTCTGCAACAGCATTTATTTGCTTGCAGTGATATTTTTGGTCTGGAACTTGAAAGATTTTGAACCTTCACAAGGTTTACCTGTCAAGGCAGCTGACATAATCCTTAAAGACTGATGAAAAAATTGGCACATCCTGCACTGGAGGCTCCCAACTATCAGGCTTATAGGTTGATACAGATTTCTCCTCTTTTCATTTTACATCAGAGATTTGTTACTAAACTACTTCACCTCTCTTCCCAGATCACAAACAGGTCTGCTGCATCTCTGTGGAAAAAAGAGACACAGCATTTAGATTGCCCCTGGATCTTGCTATCCCCGTTTCTCAGAAAATGCTATGCAAATTCTTCTGTGCTTTTCTTGGCACTTGGAGGAGGGGAGTGGTAATTGTTAAGGGTTAAAATTATAAACCTATTTAAATATGGTTTTTTATCATCTTCCTATTGAAGTAATTTTGTACATTAATCCAGTAATGCATTGGAGCAGACTATATGTTTTTAATGTGTAGCTTATAATGAACTTTATGATATCTATATACGTAGCAAGCAGGAATCCACAGTTACATTCCATACTCAGAATGTAACTTCATACACCTTAGGGACTTAAACTTCAGAGACTTTTAAATACAAGACTTTGGCTTGAAGCTATCTTTCTCTTGTCTGCACATAGCACCCAGTAAAAGTTTGTATCTGGCACGTAGTTTTTGAGGTGTGGCAGAGTTATAGATGGTAATACAAGTGGAAGTTTTACAAATGATTATGTTAGAGACATGTATGAATCCTTGTGTTCCTTTATTATATGTTGTGTGAGCATTCAGTTAGCTGAGGCATTCTTTGCTTTTGAATCATAAGGAAAATGCCACTACCCAGCTTGCTTGCAAACTCGTTTGCTTAGAAGCCTCATTGCATCAGCAAAAACAACAGTGTGTGTTTAGAGTGCTGTGTGGAGCACAATGTTTCCTTTGCTGCGTTCAGTAATTTAAATGACTGGAGTGATACTTTTGACAAAGAAGAAATAATTTCATTGTTATGGATCATTTTTCCTGTGAAACTGAGTTTTGGAATAAAGTGATGGTGAGTAAACCATGTGAGTGGGTAAAGAGGGATTATTTTTGTTCTGAGTTTTATTCAGCAGTTTCTGAAAACTAAGATGGAAGTGATTTTGGTATTCTGACTCAGGGTTATATGTTTTTTATTAAGCAGAAAACATAATGTAACCATTATAGACAGTAACAGGAATGCTTGCTGTTGTGTTCTGTGGGGAAGTGGAATGTGATTTCTCTTTTAATATCGAGATACAAATCTGATTCACTGTTAGTTCATCTGGCTTCTTCTGAGAGGGAAACATGTCAGCTCATGAAATAAATGCATTTTGTCTAAGCAGCTACTTTTAACATAAGTGTAACCTAGATTTTGAAAATAATTTGTGGTATTGCTATTTAGATATTTAAAGAGGTGGGTTTTTTACTTTAAAAAAATTAAGGAAAGATAAAATCAAAACCTAATTTTATTTCAAATTGGAGAAAAAGTTTTAAAAGTGACTAATTATGATTATTCTCTTTCTGGGAACTGTATTCTGCATGTTCTGTAAGTAGGATTTTTTTTTCACCTTCTTTTTTCTTTTTTTTTTTCCTGTCAGAATGCAAATAATATTTCAGTCATTGAATTACTTGTTTCATCCAAAGAGAGACTGTGGGTTTTTTGAGCCAAAGTTTTTCCCAAAAGAGCAGAAAGGTGAGACAAAATAATGCTGCCTAAGTGCAGGCAGGTACCCATAAGCATAGCTGCAGGTTAGGACAAGTAAACTTTATTGTGCCTTCTCTTGTTGTTGATGGTAATCAGGACATTCATATTATCCTGATGAAAAGGAAAAATCAGCTGAAAGGTTTCTAAAGTGACTTTAGGAACACTTCCTTTAGGGAGAAAGGCAGCCTGAGCTATCTGGTAAAGCTTATAATCAGAGTGTCTGGCTTATTGTCTCAGGCACTGCCACAAGCAACCTTCGTTGAGTTTGAGGAAGCCAACGAAGTACAACAAATTTTACTACACTTGCTTACAAAGTGAATTGGACTTTGTGTGCAAAATCTTTTGGTTTCCATATTCTTAAAATGTCAGTAATTTTTTCTTACTCTAGTGGTATATTTAGTCTTTGACAACGCCCTTTCAGCCGTCTCTAGGTCTTTCCTCCATGGGCAGCACTGCAGTTGGGAGAGCATGATTAATATAAAACTTGTTCAAATTTGTGCAGACTTATTTGTAGTTCCTTGTTTTAAAAAAGGCAACTAAAGTAACCATTTGGCTGTCCAACTGCTGAAAATTCGAGAGTACCTAGACAACCTTCATATTAGAGATGTATGAGTTAAGCTGATCTTTTTCTATATGCTTTAGTTAAAGTCTGGAAGCTCTGAAGTTCTTCATTTTGCTATCTTATGTGTATGGTTTGTGCAAATGTCATTAGCTCATGACAACAGGTCTACAAGTGGAAATGATTGTTCTGTTGAACCCTTAGGCCATGATAATGTAATCTGGTTGTAAAACAAGAGGTTTTTGGGTAAAGACAGCCTCTGTGGTTGTCTGAATATAAAGATTGAGCAGGTTCCCATGTGTGGAGGTTGCCTTTGCAACTTAGTTATTTCAGGTGAGCTTCAGTCCAGAGACAGCTTTGGGAACGTGTCTCCATGATTTATTTGCTAAATGGCTTAAATATTTCCTAAATAATAAAACTAGAACAGCAGCTTGGTTTGTTCTTATTTTGCAGCAATTTCTCCCAGAATAGTAGCACTTCCATCTTCAATTGACTCTTCTTCTCAGATGAGCTCTCTCTACCAAGAGCAGAACCCTGCACTCAAAGTTGAGCTTTAGAAACACTACATGAAGAAGATGCAATGAAAAAAACTTTTGTCTGTGGGACTTCCTATCTCTTGAAATCAAAAAATGGCGCTATGGTTGTGTGAACACTAATTTTAAGGAAGTATTTTAAAAGAAAGGTACCTGGAAATGTTGGTTGTAATTTCAAAATACAACAGCAAATGCATTGTGTTCATGTGGAAGAAGCCAGTTGGTTGTCATGAAGAAGATATGCTGGTATTCACATTGTTAGTGAGGTTTGCAGTAACATTGCTGTGGTGAGCTGAGATTTGGAGGGGATTCTCAAGTTGCTCTGCAGAGCATCTGAGCACTGGAACCTGGTGAACTGGTTCCCTGTGTGTCTTGACTAGGGGGTTATCTAGCCAGCTCGATGAGAGTGAGTCAGGATATCTGGGCCTTATTGGATCATTGGTCTGAGCTACATCCCCTGTCAAAGATAAAAAGGAGAAAACACTCTGAGGCATGCTTAATCCTTCAAAGGTAGTAGTGGACCTGCTCTCCTGATCCACAGGCATTTTGCTTCCGTTTTTGAGTTTTAGAAAAGAAACAGATGATAACCATAACCATAACAGATGATAACCTTGATGTCAGGTTAGCAAATGTAACAGTGGTAGAAAAGTGTGTAGTCATTTTACATTGAAAACTGGGGAATGGGAGGGACATCATTAGAGCAAAATGGCTGTTTGATGCAGGGCCACCCTGTACTGTGGAAAAATTGGGGATTTTTCTTTGGTTCTTGTTAGATACTGAGTTGCTGCCTCTATTTATATCTGTGGGTCAGGTCTGAACTCTGACTCACATCAAGGGACGAGGAATGTGGAAGGTCTCTTGACTTTGTGGCTGCTGGCATTCTGAGGCCCGGCATCACTCTTGTGGGCTCAGGAGTGCCCTGTCGTCCTTATCATCTTCTGGATCATCTCCTTTGAGGTACAGCTGGTCACCAACAAAATCTCTTAGTGATGAGAGTTTTCTTCCTATAAATTCAGAACTGCTGTGGTGTGCCTGTCAGTGTCAATGCAGCATTTGAAACTGGCTGGGAGAAGGAGTGTAGAACAGAAGGACTGTTAACTCTACCAGGTCACGGGTTCATGTCTGACCATACGAATAGGATGTTCCAATGTTTACTATTGGCAAGTGCAGTGTCACTCTGCTAAGACTTTTTGGATGTAGCTCAGAAACTTGGTTCTGCAAAACTGGAAGTTAACTGTGTGTGTTGCTAGCTTCACCATGGAGTGATCACACTTTCCTTTAATTAAAGTGCTTGAAGCAAAAAATAAGCTAAACAGTTCTTTAGCAATAACATAAATAAAAGCACTGGTAGGTTTTAAACACGAAAGCTGAAGAAATCATGGTTTAAAAGGAAAGCAACCCTTACCACAGCAAGGGAGCAAACTGCATCTTCTTCTTGTTCCAGGTTCTGGAAATGCTGATTGTAGCCAGCTTCCCTTAGCAAGCAGGGGTCCCACCATTTTTGAGAGGCCGGCTCCTGCCTGCATACAGTCCATCAACATCTGAAATGTTTTAGCCATCACCAACCAGGCAGAAAGTTCAAATTAACCTGTGTGAAGAAACTCCTGATACGTTTGCATGACACTGCACAGTCCCGCTTCTTTTAATGTAGTTAGCTGGTAGCTAGCCAAAGATACAGAAATATATTTTTCCACAGTAGTTGCATATAGACTGCCTTTTTTTCTCCCTTCCTCCTAATTTTCATTCCCATTTTACGAATGCTCTCTATATTTTGCGTCTCTTTCATCCCATCTATCAGTCTTCAAACGCTGTATCTACTGCACACCTACATTTGTTTTTTGTCAAGGCATCCAAATTCTAAAAATCCAGACCAAATATTTACAGGTAATCTGCTGATCTGGAAGCCAACAACTCTTTTAGAATCAGATTGAAGGCTATATGCTTCCCCAGAGAAAAGACATATATGTTGATGTGTTTATGCTTTGCAATAATAATATTTGTCCATGTGAGAAAGTGTGAAGTTTTTCTCTCCTGCCACACCATATGGCTTATGACTATTTACAATCCAAATAGTAACAGCTGCTGCTGTGTAAGAGGATCCATTCCTGTGAGCTGGAGATGCGCTGAGTAAGGAATGACAAAGTATATGTCCACAGATGTATTCCAAATATCCTCATTTACCACTCAACATCCTGTCTATTTTTCTACTCTTGGAAACCACTGGAATTTTTTTCTTATATGCTTAGCTGATGGGGAGAGCACTGACAGCTTTGTTTTGGACTTTGGGAACAGATAGAGAAGCTATGTTCAATAATGACTATCCAAATGGGAGAAGGGAAGGACATTTTGGTTGGGTTCTCAGCAAAACAAAAATGTGAATCATGCTCTTAAGCCCTTTCAAAGAAAAAACCAGTTGACTCTCTCAATCAATAAATTAGAAGTTTCTAGTTGGAAGAATAAACCAGGTAGTCTCTAGGCCTTTAAAATGTGTGTCGCTTCGTGCCCTTCATTTATGGCATGCTTAAAGCTTGGAATTCCATTTTACAAAGATACATTTTGCATTTCTCAGCTAGTATCAGTCATTTTGGACTCCTATCAATAACCTGTTTGAGCCTCTTTTTTTCCTGCGTTTTTCTACTGACCATTTTGGTAATTCCTGAATTTTGTATCAGGCATTATAAGAAAAGAGTTACCATTGTCATTCCTGTCAACAGCAGGAGGACAGTGTCCACGTATTATACAACTGAGCTACATGCCTGGCCTTTACCTATATACTCTTATTGAAAATGGCATTTAAACAATGTCTGTGCCTGTCAGCAGGTTCTCTCATATTTGCACCAAGTTGCTCATGTACCTGCTCTTTCCCTATAGGTTAGACAATTGACACATTATATTTATTATGACTTATCTCACTAAAGCATGTTCCACGGAGGATGAAACATTCAGGGGGGTATTCCCTGGGCTTATTCTTCCTGTCACACAATAATCTAATAATGCTCATTAACAAAGAAGAATTGCAGGTTTCTTGCAATGTATGCTTTATCTGCCATGAAGCTTTGCTGGTAAATAAAACCCGCTGGACTTTGTCCGACTTCAGAGTACATTGAAAGGTGGCTATGAATAGAAGTGATCACATTTTCTAGCAGCATTTGCTGTTACACTGGAGCCTTCTCATTGAAAAGCCTTAAAATTAAACTAGATTAATTCCCTAACAGCATATAATGATTTCTAACATTTGCATTTCATTTTTTTTAATGTATCTGTAGTACTCCTGTGTCACTGGGAATTTTTGCATGTGAAGGCTAGAGCTACCATAGAAACAAAAGGACTGAGAGGAACTTTCTGAGTCTTACTGGTAATTATGTTGGCAGTCCCAAACCTCACTGTTTTAGCAACCTTTTAATTTGGATACCCTTGTGGTCATCTCACAGAGGCATGTTTTTAACTCAAATAGTTTTATTCCCTCTGCTTGGTGTGAGCAAGTCTCCATCTCAGACTCCACTTACTAAG
Organism: Chiroxiphia lanceolata; assembly: GCF_009829145.1. NCBI lineage: Eukaryota > Metazoa > Chordata > Aves > Passeriformes > Pipridae > Chiroxiphia > Chiroxiphia lanceolata. The sequence continues at coordinate 50,173,835 of NC_045639.1, forward strand.
GTCAACAGTCTCTGCTCTTCTCCTCATGTATGATAGATGCTCTGCTGCTGTGATTACACTGGCTGCTTACAATTTCTTTTTCATGAAGTGAAAATGCAGTGCAGTGACCAGAAATGTTTTGAAGAATAGACCCCCACAAGAATGAATACACCCTTGTGACCACTGAGAACAACCTTTAGGGAACATCCCATCTGCCATTTCAGCATATGAATAAAGTGGAGCACCAGGTAGATACAGGTCAAATACCTTTATTCTAGGACCCAAGCAATGCTACTTATAGTTAATGCAAAATCTTTATAAATTTAAGGGCTGTAATATGCCACCGTGTAGTTGTGATTCCATAATTCATGTGCTGAGTCAGCTCATTCCCACGTGAAGAAAGGAGTTACTTGAGAACATACTCCTTGGTGTGAATTTCATCTCACTTGTCACAGATAAAATGGAATTATTTGTATGAAATATTTGTAGGAAAAGGCATGAGTGCAGGCTTAATCTACATCTGTGCTACAGGAAAGAACTTCTAGCATATTTCTACCAGAAAAAAAAATGGTGATAGGTGCTGTCTTCTGCCCCATTTCTGCTTCACTAGAAGAGACAAATTACTTCAGCTTTCTTGGATCAATGCAGCTGTGCCCGGGTTAAACTTGGAACTGCATGGTGAGAAATCAATATAAACCAACTGACAACAAAAATGGCAGATGGGAAAAATTTCTCTGTATAAACTACAGCTATGTTTTGTCATGTCCTTTGCTTGCCAAAGCTGTTCTGTAAGCAGTAACAATGGGTTGCATAAACAAATTTAAGGGACTGATGGAATTTGATTTCATGCTTTGTTCTTGCTAGCTGTCTGCTGTATTAAGTAAAGAATCCATTTCAATACTAACAGTGCAAAATTCTAGAAATAGCTGTGAGTTTTACTTCCAGGATGCTGCTTAGGGATAGGTGGGCTTCTTGGTAACTTTGTGTTAGAGCAATCAATGTCAAGGAATCACTTAGAGAATAAAATTGTTTTGCTGACCTGTGACATGATTCGATGCCTTCAATACCAGATATTGAAGCCTCTGCTCATCCTCCAGTCCTGTTCTCCAGTCTACAACACTGAGATGAGAATTCGCTTTTGAAAGCTGTCTCTGCTTCCTATCAGGGAACCCATGAGCAGAGATTGAATTTACACCCATTTCTTTCTGCTGCCCCATGGCTTTAGAAACACCGTAGAAATAAATTGCAGAGGGTCTGTGCTTTACTATCAGCTTTGCAAGCCACTGAAATGAGTCTCGTCTGCACAAAGCCAGCCTTGCATACTAAAATTGCTTAGCTTCGGGACTTCATAGGTGTTGTCTGCATTTTGGCTTCAGACCAGCAAGCTAGAATCTAAAAGAGTAACCTCCCAAATCCCATATGCTTGCTTTAGCATAGCAAGTTAGAGCAAGAAGCTGTGTTTGGGCAGCATTCCAGTGAGATACCATGGAAAGTATGGAACCAGTTTATGACAGAAACCTGTACCCTGATGTGAATCCTGTCCTGGTGCTGCTGAAGCACACCTCTCAGAGGCCTCCTTCTGGAAGTTAGACTCATTGATTTGCCCAGAGACCTCTGCCAGGACCCAAGTGAGTGATCTGAATGCACTTAGCAAATCCTTGCAAAAGCACGTCCTTTAGCGTCGGGCAAACATCTCCAACAGCGACTGTTTGTATGGTTTTTAGCTGGCATGCCAGAAAAGGCTGAGCAAGGGATGAGGTAAGAGGGCATTTGGGGAGGTCTTCTCTGCATTCTACTCAAAAGCAAAGAAAGTCCTCTTCCCTCTATCTCCTGTCTGTAAGGGATCTTCTTTGCTGTGTTTCTGCAGGATGATGGTATGAAGGCTTGTTTTGTTGGAAAATATAAGGTAGGGAGAATAAGTGCAACAGCAAAATCTTGCAAGAGAAGAATTAAAACGCAAATCCTGTGTCTTCCTCCTTTCCCCTCCAGAAATGCCCCACTCTTAGTTCTGCCAAAGAGTAGGGATCCCAGCAGCAGAGAAAGCTCGGCAACACTGAGACTCTGAGATCTGAGAGAGAGCCTCAGGCCCCATTGTACCATAGGAGAAGCATTTTGGGACAAGAGAGGGTCTGACAGGCTGGGAGCTGTGCACTGGCATTTTAGATTTCAAATGCACTTGAACTATCATCCTAGATTAATTCCTGCAACATGAATTGCACCTTATAGTGCCATTGATTGCATTATTTCTGCAATTTCATTCCTCTTATTGTGAATTTTATCTGAAAAAAATAAAATGAAAATAAAAAATGTACTGTCCTCCACTTTGTGCTGTCATAGGATAAACTTACTTCCTCCAATACTTTACTAAACCAGTGGTGCAGTTCCTCTGTTAAAAACCTGCAGCTGTTACAGGAATTTCAAACGTATATCTTCAAAATCCATCTTTTGCCTCTTGATTTTATAGTCTTCTAAGCCATTACTTCAAAAAGGGATGTTACCTATTTTTTATTTCTTGGGTTCAGTAGTTAGTGATAAATGAATCTCAAGAGAGAAAATAGCTAAAGATGATGAATAGAAGAAAAATGTTCATTATTAGCTCAGGCAGAAAATTAATCCCTTTTCAGAAATTCAGGAAGTTGATAATAGTGGATTTTTTTTTTTATATATATATAGATGATTACCCTCATGACAAATCTATCACTTTGCCTTCTCAAACAAGTATGATATGTTTTGTCTTTTTTTTACTCTTGACAAGGGAATTCATGACATAATGTCACCCTGTTGGAAAATGTGTATGTTTCTGGTAATTACTGGAAATTATGATGTTCTTAATTTCCATATTACGCAGGGTGGTTGTGATTAAAAAGTTAGACATTGACATGCAAGACAGTGCTAGGATAAGTCAGTTAATTTCTCCTAGCTGTAGCAGACATTTCTCTGTGAGGAGACACACTACCACTCACGTGTGTTATTTTTTTAACTGTTTAACAGCAATTCCTGTAAAATGCAGAGCTGTGATCCCTCACAGGTGCTGAATTTCTTTGCTATCTTGAGTGGAAGTGCCCCATCCCTCATGTAATCTTTTACCTGATCAGGAACTCTAGGATACTTTTTATTATTGCTGCACAAAGCAAAAAATGAAAGAACTGTCTTGTTATCCATTTCCAGGTCTATATGAATTATTTTCAGAGACATAGAGGTGAAACTTCATCTAAGCACCTGTCCCCCTACAGTGATGTGCTGCATTTGAAACTCAGGCAGAAAACAAGATGTCATACTGTCTTTCTTATCTGTAAATCAAAACAGTATCTCTGCCTTCTTAGACATACCCTGCCACTGGACTGCATTAGTATTTCTCTCCAAATTGTTCTGTTACAAAGTCAAAGCCAAGAGTGACAGAACCACTCTGTCACCACGTGTACTGGTGACTACTCACACTTAATGAGTGAAGTCACCACTTGTATTAAACCTTGCCCAGCCCTTTATAACTCCCCAGACACATTTAACATGTCACATCTGGCCACCCTTAGGTGTGGTCGTCATCTTTATTCCAAAAGTGTGATGCTTACCTAAAATGTTTGCCAAAGCAGAAGAGCAAAGCAAAGCCAAGATTCAAGGTTCCCTTGGGAAATGGAAAGAGAGGCTGGCAGCACAGACCCCAAAGGGGTCCTCCTGAAAACCACTGGGAGCGAAGTATTCAGTAAAAGAGGAGGAATCAGAAGAAGGGCTGATTTACTCATGAATGTGCCAGAACAAGGCAAGGTTTGGGTTAATGGGTTGCTACAACACAGGCAACCCCTTAAAGCTTTCTGAACTTAGAAAAGGGTTTTTTTCTAACTGCTCATGGTAGAGAAGTAATCCTTTAATACAGTGAGAATTTAAAGCATTGCAACACATTTTTCACTCTCAAAGTAGGAGGAAAAGCCTAACTCCTGAGAATCATCATAAATTCACAAACTAAAAATAATTAAATAAAAAGGAATCACAGCATCTCTTTTTGTTTTCTGCCTCCTTTCCTTCCATTTTGCACCATGTTTTACCAGTGTTTTTAGTCTAAAATTACTAATTGAAAAAAAAAATTATTGCCACAGAAAATACAAACCTCTGCAATGTCAGGTTCTTGGCAAATAGAAATATTTTGTAAAGATAGGATATGTTTATTGAAAAAATTTGCAGTTGACTTGACTCCCTTGTTGAAAGTGGTCCCTTCAAAAACATGCAAAACGCAGATAAAGCCCCCCCTTGGCAGTCTCTTCCCATGGACTGTGGTTAAGGAGTTTAAGTCCTGTTGGCTCTGGATGCAAGATGAAAGCCTGTTACATGGACTAGACCTGTAACCCAGGATAACCTGGGTTAATTTTTATAGCATGTGACCCAAAGTCTTCTAAAATTCCCTCTCCAAAGGGAAAGGAAGAGGAAAGAAATCTTGTGTTAAGTGCCTAGATTAAATTCTAATTAAATTCATCATCGTGGCCAGGCTTCGTGAACGAAGATTTAGGAAGGCTCTATCCACGTTTGTTACAGGCATACTGGTGACTTATGAGGCCAATACGAGACAGACATATCCGATTGCAAAAGGCACAGCAGAAAGACTCCTTAGGTGGTGTATTCAGCAGGATACAATTCTTTCTGTGTTGTCTTTTCTCCTCAAGAGTGATCCTGCGAGCATTCTCAAAGGAAACGGCAGCATTATAGATGGTGTGTCTCCAGGCCTCCCAGTTTGCGGCCAGAGTAGACCAGTTATGATGATCAGTGTGGCTGAGGCTGAGATGTTGTTTCAGGGAGTCCTTGTATCTTTTCTTCTGGTCTAATAAGCTACTCTGTTATAATTGAATGATTGATAAAGGAATAGCACACTATAAAATGATGTGAAAAAGATGAATACTGTTCACCAAGATTTATATGCTAATAAAGGGCAGTTTTTGCTCTAAACTAATTATGAAATCCCCCTCCTGCAAATGACTGAATAGGCTCAAGTTGCTTCTTCCTAGAGTTTCTTTGCTGTTGGTTATCTTTTAGCAAGAAAGTTTATTATGTGCAATGTAATGGTATAATGAAAAGCAAGAGAAGGAATTGTCATCAGTTCAGGAGGGGCTTGGGTTTTTTTAATCTTGACAAGCTTTCTGGGAGTTTCATGTAGCTTTCAAACATCTAAAAATTGTATTTAGATCTTGGATGCAATGTACAAAAATTTCAAACAGATATTTTTAGCCTGAGCACCAGTGAAGACGAGTGGAGCCCTTACATATGCTCTGGAAACTGATGTGTGATGATCCCTGCCTCTGCTCCAACAAGGTGTGTGCTGGATCATTTTGGCTTATTGAAAAGGTTTTTTCAGGTACAACTGACAAAAACAGGATCTTTTTCATATTATTCCTATGAAACTGTAGAGCACAAGGAGCTGTCAGGGTAGAGTTGGTGGAAACATAGGATAATTGAGGCAGAGAAAGACAAAGACCCTCCATCTAGTCCTTTGCTGGGAAGAGGTGGTAGCAGGAAGCAGGTGGTACTACATAAACCGGACAGATGTGTGCCGACTCTCTCAAAAGGTTTCCCTTTCTGCTGCAAGGCCCTCATTTGCAAAGGCACCTTGCTTTCGCACAACTTTTGTCTGATCTCAACCTCTCTCATCTAGCATCAGAAGCCTTTTGGTCCTACCAAAGGCTGCTTAAAACTTGTGCTGCCTGAAAGAAGTCCTTCTTTATTTTTCTGAAGCATCTGTTCACCATCTAATTTCAAAGCATAGCTGAAAATCTTTTTTCTTTGGTTTTGCTCTTTTTTCCCCGTACCAGTGCTTTCAAATTTCTTAATCACTTTGTTGTTGTTTAATTTGTAAATTTTTAGATGTGGTCCTTTTCCTTTTCTTCTTTTCAGAGCAAGAATACAACTTCAGATTGCTGTATGACAACATATATCAAAAATTTATTAGTTAATAATACTTTAAAAAACCCTAACAACCCAACATTCTTATTCCATTTAAATCAGTGTAATGATCTGGACCTGTGTTGTTTCACCAAACAAAAAAGCACAAGAAAGAAATCAGTTCTTTGAGAAGATGAAATAGTTAACTCTGATGGATTTTCACGCATCAGATGTGGTCAGTTTTTTTAGGGTTTTTTTTTCCCCTAATAGTACAAGTCCCCTGTCTGATGGTGGGATGCTTGCCATGACAATATAATTCCTGACATACAGAGATGTATGTGCTCCTTCGTGCATGGTAGAATAGCTTTGGTTTTCCTTTCCAATCCCTTACTTCCCTCTCCAGCCCCCCCACTTTTTTCTTCATCCATATTTAGACCAACAATGATGAAATGAGGAAAACTACCTGCTGTGGTTTACTTTAGGGCCTAAGAAATTGGGGTAAATATCCAGGTGGGTTACATTTTTCAGTTTATGTGGATTTTCTTATTCTCTCAATTTACAGACTGATGTCAAGAAACACCTTCCTCTGACAGCCAGCCACAATCCAAGGCTCTTAGAGAAGAAAGAGGAAGGGCAACAAAGCTGGTGAAGAGGCTGGAGCCCAAATCTTATGAAGAATGTCTGAGGGAGTTGGGGTTGTTTAGCCTGGAGAAAAGGAGGCTCAGGGGAGACCTTATCATTCTCTACAACTACCTGAAAGGAGGTTTGTAGCCAGGTGGGGGTTGGTCTCTTCTCCCAAGTAAAAAGTGACAGGAAACATGAGAGGAAATGGCCTCAAGTTGTGACAGGGGAGGTTTAGTTTAGATATTAGGAAAAAAATATTCATGAAAAGGGTTGCAAAGCATTGGAACAGACTGCCCAGGGAAGCGGTTGAGTCATGATCCCTGGAAGTGTTCAGAGAACGTGTGGATATGGCGCTTAAGAATATGGTTTCATGATGAACATGTTGATGGTGCTAGGTTGACAGTTGGACTTGATCTTATAGGTCTTTCCGACCCTAAATATTCTGTGATTCTATGACTCTGAGAACTTCTTCCCCTTCCTTCTTTCCCCACCTTTTCCCTCTTGAAATCACTGGTCCAGACAGTCTCATCTCAGCCAAACACATCTTTTAAATTGCATGCAAACATACCTTTCAGATCTTTTCAAACTCATTTTTCAAGGAAAAGGATTGGAAAATTCACAGTCCTTAGTGTGGGTGGGAAAAGCCTTGAGAAAGAGATATCGAAATACATCATGCTGAACTTATGTCAGAGGCTGCTTCCCCTGAGTACCTTCTGAGCCATGTTAAAACTGAAAGCTGCATCTTATTTCTCCTTAAATAATATTTTTGTACCAAATATTTTTCTTCTCTTGCTAGATATTTGGGGATAAACTCTCCTTTTAAAAAATGCTAATAATTATGAAAATAACATGTAGGTTTCACAATTCTCAGAAATGTTTGAACTCAGGAAAATTCATGCTCCAAGAACAAGAAATACAGATGATGTTAGTCTAGAAAGTAGAAGTAACTGAAGCTGCAAACGTATGAAGATCAGGAAGTTCCACTAGAGGTATTCATGCAACATGACAGTTGCTATTCTTCCCTTTGTAACAGATGCCTGTGGCAGAATAGACAGGCTTCGATATATACACTCAGGTACTGTAAAACTTGTCCTACTGAATCCAGGAATCCTGGGAAAAAATCTGTGAATGTTGAGTTACAGCTGTAGAAAATAAGAATTCTGCATCTATCATCAGTGCGATAGTTTGGAGGGGAGGAAATCTCATCTAAAAGCAAGTACAACAAGTATGATTTGCCTGAGTTTATCCTTTGAACTTAGAGAAAAATGTTCTCCACCTAGGTGAGCAAGAGCCAGCTGCCTTCTTGCTTATACACATGCATGTCTGGTCCTGTAGAGTGGGCAGAAACTGAGCTGATGCACTGAGCAAGTGTAATTTAAATAACAGGTTTAATTACAGTCCTTGAACTGGAGTGTCAGGTTTGTGACAAACGTGTGGTAATTTCCACTGCACTTTATAGTCAGCAAATGTTGATCAACAGGTGCTTCTTACTCGGTATTTTTGAAGTTTTGATTTAAAATAACTGAGATCAAAGCAGCTCTAAGAACAAGATATGCATGCATTAGATTCTAAAAGTTTGTTCATTTTATCAGTTTGTTGTTTTTCACAGTACACAGTAGCAACAGACTTTGAAAAACAACTGCTATGACAAGATAATATGATTTTAAAAGCCAATACCATTGAGTGCTGGAAAAAGAATGAGAGAAATTAATAGCTTTTGTACAGACTTAAAATTTGTGTGTGGTGACAGTTGTTTTCCTGGATATCAGTGGTATGTCAATAATCACATGCTATTCAGGGGATATATCATCAAACCATTCTAAAGACTAAGAGTGATACATTTGCATTAATCAGTCAGAGCTGTATTCCTACACCATGTGGAAAATCTGCCCTTAAATCTTCCTTTTAGTTTACAGTATGAAGGAAACCTCTTATATTAAAATTATTTTGCCTCTGTAAACAGAGAATAATGTTGTTAATGCAAAAAAAAAAGTAAAAACTGATGCAAAAGCAGTTTCTTTTTAGAAGACATTTTCTAAACATTTCATTTGTTTATGTGCATTACATACCCTAAAAGTGAATGCCAAAGTGGGAATTATATTTTAGAAAGAAACCTTTTTTTCCTCATTAAAATATACTTTATGCCTTTTTACGAGGCTCTCTGGAGAATGAAAGCAAATAGTTGATTCTCAGGAGAACTTTCATTTGCTTAAAAGTTAGAATTTTTCATTTTTTTATAGAACAAGGTAGTTTAAAAGAAGTTATTCAAGCAGAATGGGTCGTTGAATTCCTGTTCCTTTGTTTTTCCCAGTATCTTTTGCTTTTCCAGAAGACTCTCTAAAAAAACCCCTCCATGTATTTGACTGTTTTCCTGGTACTGTTAAATCAGTATTAGAAATAAATAAATTACTGAAGGAGATATTTTGAAATTCAAAACCTGTGAATTTTATTTTATCCCTTCTAATTCTGGCAGACTTTTTCTGTTCCCTCAATTTTTCTTCCTTCTCCCCCTCCCCTAAACCTCTGCAGCATTTCAAAGACTTGTATTGACAACTGCAGAATTTTTGCCTTGTTTCTATAGTCCAATATTGGAATTCAAGAAATAAGTTGTACCTAATCTGTTCAATTTAGATGCCTCTGATGTCAAAACCCAAGTGAGATACACTGAATACCATCTTGGTCTCCTCAAGATAAGAAGGCACTTTTGTTGTCTTGTATCTGCCCCTATGATTTCTATAATGCCTCATTCATAGAAAATAAAAGGGCTCATCTCCTATGTTTTTAAATTAATCACTTCTGTTTTCAAAAAAAAAGAAACATTCACAGAACAAAAAATTTACTATGTGTTAATTCTCTGCTCTTTTTCTTTGGCAAATTTTAGGCAACCTTGCCAATTTTGATCATACTTGAAAAATAACGTTTTGGTTTTATTTTTTCAGCTATGTTGGTCAAAACCTATGAAATAACTGAATATAAAACATATATTTCATTTATACATTAGTAGATTTTTGCTTTTCTATTTGCAACATGAGGATAAGCAATTCCAATAATTAGTTACTGAATACAGGACCTGATAGCAAGAAAATGAGAGCTTCATGAGCCCTACTGAATGGGAGCCATTGCAGGCAATCACAGGGAAAGAGCTGTGAGTCCCATTCTGCAGTCTCCCAGCCTGGATTTTATACCTTTCCACCTGCAAATTCCCATCCTCACTAAGTGTCTTGGCAATCCATAACTGACAGAATTGAGCACTATTTTTCAGTGCATTGGTTCCAACCATTCCCGACTCCACTCCCTTGGAGGGATCCCCTCCAAGAACTTTTATGTCAGTTCTGCCCCAGAGTATCCTATGTGAAAGTGAGGCTTGAATTTTTCCCCATGCATACAATGTTGTGAACTTGTCCCAAGACTTGACAATTGCTTAACTCCATGAACAGGGCCCCCTCAAGTCCAGCTCTTCTCGGGATGACTCCAGAAAGAGAAGTTGCAGTTCATGCTGCTCCACCACAGGGAGAATGGAATGATGTATGGTCCCTCCAGGCTTTCTGCTTCTCTTAAAGGCACTGATCAAAATGCAGCTGTGGAACCAGAAGACTTGGGGGATGATGCTGTAGAGGCGTTCATGACTTCCCATTGCAAAGTGGAGGAAAGATCTTCATGAAAGAGCCACAGCAGGACTATATGCTGGTTTTGCATTCTAATAATATTTGTGTTTCTCCTTGAGGGCCGATGAAAGCAATAATTCCATTAGATACCAGTGATCTCTTTCTGTAACTTATATCAATCCTGTTGGGTGTTCATCCAGAAGGAATCAAAAAAAAAACTGGCTGATTAAGAAAGACCCAGTTGTTTAATGTTATAAATACTGGCCTATGGCTTTGCCCTTAGTGACCTAAGAGGTACCATAGGTTGAATTTTTATTAGCAGTGCTTCCCCAATAAAGCTATTTTCCTTCAAACCTCACATATTAAATTGATTATGCACCATGTCATTTTAAAAGTATGCAGTTGCTGTTGATTTATATGGTCAGACTGCCTGCCAACTCAGCAATTTCCATCCTAAAATAACAGATCCAAAAAAACCCCAAGTCCCACAGTCGGCTGCTTTATGTTGTAATGAGTCAGCTACAGATCTGTGCAACCACTGATTTTAGCTTATTTGTCCAAAAGGAGAAGCAAAAACATGCAATTTCATAGCAATTATAATCAGTGAAGAACTCTACATGGAAATGGTCAGCAGAAATATCAAGAAAAGAATTTAGACCAGGAAACATTTTCTGCTGTTTTCTAGGTGTGCTCAGTTACTCTCTATAGGTACATATATATGTTTCCAGTAAACAATTGAGTGACAATCACTGACCTTATTGGCCAGTTTTAGGAAAAGAAAAAGATGATAAAAAGCCGAACCAAAACAAAACAAAAAAAGAAATACCCAAACCTGATGAAGTCAATGAAGTGGCTGAAGGTTTGTAGCTAAGTGTGTAGTTAAGTGAATGGATGCTGGCAAGGCAATGTAAGTTTTAGTAGTGTCTCTTAATACCATAACAAAATGAATGAAAAATTTTCTATGCATGGTTATTTGAGATGTAAACCAGACAGGCCTGTGTGTGTCATGTGTGATACTTTACCACTTTACAGCACACAGACTAATGGAGAGCAGTAGTAAGTATGGCAAATGTACAGTCGTAACTAAAAGCAAGAAAACATAAAGAGGCATCCCACAAAGCAAAATAAGGCTGCCACACTCTTCATGTGTATAATATGCATCTTGGTATTAATTCCAAAGGAGTAAGAGAAGAAATTAGTCTATGCTTACTTCTAGTAGTTCAAGATATAGAACTTGCTGATCTCTTCAGGATATTATTATATGGCTACCTGTGTTGACCACTCAAAACCTACTGCACTGCAGTGCTACAGTCCTTTCTTTGTGACTGGAACACAAAAAACTGTAGGATAAATGCAGAGAAAGAAGTGGCATTCTTGTAGTTCTCTAGTGGTAGCAGGAAACACAAAAATTCCAACCTATGTAGTGTAGCTTGTATGGCACAGGAACCCCATCTCTGTTATCTTCCCTTTTGGCATTATGAAGGGCAGTAGGCACTGAGGGCCTTTTTTGTTGTGAAAGAGCTAGCAAGCATCTGACAATCACTGCAAATGCTGGCTTTCATCATTCCAATTACTTATGACCATAATCATGTGTGACTTTGTCCTTTTAAGGTGATCTATAGAACCTCATACTTAACTTCTGTATTGTTTCTGTTAATGATGCATAGTTAAGCCTAGAGCAATAATGTAATGAGATGAATCCAACAGAGTTCATTTGTGGGGCCTGTGAAAGAACCATCTTTAACAGACCTTACATTTAATGAGAATACGGTATTGATTAAATTAGATCCACAATGGCATAAACAATAACACCGAATTTCCGAAGTCTGCTGATTGAGCTACTACTTCAGATTTAGGCTCTAGGGCTAGAAATGGGGTGAATGCATATCCATAAATAGTCTTTGCATGGCATCAGTACTAATTAGTGTAATTATATGCCAATGTCATTTGCTTAATTTATGAGCTGGCAGCATGGCTGAAAGTAGGGTTTTTTCCTTGCCTTTTCTGTTTCAGATTTGGTTATTAGGATGAGATCGTTAGTTTACAATTAAGTCACTTTATTTCCTCTAGCTCTAATATTAATGGAACACTTCATCATAGGAGCCCATATCTTGCCATTCTGGTAAATAGAGGGAGGAACTCCTATGGGGTTTAGCTTCCCACTCCATCATTAAAGCTGCAGGAGGAATTTCTTACATGTGTTATATGAGACAATGAGGCAATTTCTTACTAAGTCATTTTTGTACTCACATTCCCATCTCCATGCCTCCAGTGGTTCTTCGGATCTTCCCCTCAACCCTCTGCCAACACAGTCCATCAGATCAGATGTGGAAGAAGGCTTTGCTTTGTGGGGAGGGGAAAAGTGAAAGTGGCTATATGACAGCTTTACCAATCCAAATCAGCCCTAAACATTCAATTCTAGGATATGTGTCTGGCAGCAGTTGCCATTAGGTCCCTCTGATTAAAGCTTTTTCTCCTTGGTGTGGAAGAGGAATAAGGGAGGAGACCTGTTCTTTGGCTCACCCTAAACTGTGAGTGTGCCACATAAATAAACCCCTGTTGTTATCACCATGTGATGCTTAAAAACAAAAAAGTAAAAAAAAAAAAAAAAAAAAACATAAAAAGGTAGGAGAGATTCCTTTTTTCCCCACCTATATTAAAAAACATAATTAAAAAATTGGCTCAGAGTTTTTTTATTATTGGTACAGCGGGATGTGTCTGAGCAATCCTGCTCTCCGTCCATGCCATTCCCCTCTAGCGGTGGATCAGAGGAGGAGCACTGCTACCTTCCTGCAAAAGCTGCTGTAGAGCACAGCAAGCTCCTTGCTATGGAACTGGGCAGCAAATGTTTTGAGTGGCCTTTTAGGATGCATGTTTAGAAGCAGTTGTACCTGTTGTTTTAAATATTGTATTTTCCAGGTAAGTAATCATATCCTTTCATAGATTTTCTTCTTTTGCCCCCTGAAACTAGATAACCTACAACTGTATACCACTGTTTTAAAGCACATACTTCCCTTTTACAGTTCTCTTTGCCAGCAGTATCCACTCAGAGCACGAGGCATGCTATTACAATAAAACACTGTATTTTAATCCCAATTCACTAGTTGTGTCTTTTATCCTTCTAAGTCATTCTAGATATGTTTTAAAAGAATCCCAAACCTAATGCACCCAAGAATGTGTGCTATGGCTTTTTACCACCATAGCTGTGTTTCATTTACACACAGGGATATATGTCCCTGCATATAAACTCCGTGCCTGAACTTTATGAACGGGATATCTTGAGTTCATTGAAAAATCCCCTCTGTGTGGTTCCTAATAGAAGCCCTGGGCAGCTGCAGTGGGCGACCATGTGAGAATGTGTCAGAGAGGGACTGTTGCCAAGGCTGGCCTCCTTCCACCCTCTCTTTTTGCCCATCGGCCTCTGGAGGAAGGTGCACACTGGAGAGCTTTGCCCCTTGCCAGCAGGATTAGCTGTTTTCTCGATTTGCTGGGGTGGGAGGGACTGCAGAAAGGCTGGAGCTGATCAGCTGACAGGGCTCTGAAAGCAGTTAAATGGAGGGCTGGGTATACTCCTAAGAGTGGAAGTCCTGTCCTGGCGCTCCTTCGTTCATCCCACATTCCAGCCTCCTGCCTTCATCTCAGATGTCTTCCAGAAACCTTCCCAGGAGAAACAGCTGCCTCATGCTTAAGAGAGGAAATACTGAAAGCTCCTGAGATATTAGATCTTGGAGGATTAAGGCAATCTCTCCCCTTTGGCAATGGAAACAGTGTTTAACTCATCTCTTGCCACTGTCAGGGTCAGAAGAACTACTGTAAAATTTTTTGTTTGTTTGAATAAAGGATGGTACCTTTTGCAGGCTCTCAATGGTCCTAAAAGTGGACAGCTCTTCGGTATGAAATCATACAGCTTAACAGGATTTGAAAAGCAATGTTGAGAAAAGGATGGCAGTTGATGTGATATTGGCATGTGGGCTCAGATTTTGAAGGCCTCTAAGGTACTTTAAGGTTGTTCATCTAAAGGTGGCCCTTTAGTGGTTCTTTTTTAAGTGTCCACTAATAGTTAGGACATTGATAGATCATTTAGCAAATATCAAATTTTGACCCTTTGGGACCCTAAATAGCTTAAAAATAAGAACTGTGTGTCTTTCTGTCCTACAATGGCTGAAGTTCTTACTCTAATGCCATTGGAAGGGAGAGACAAATATTAGTCTGGGGGCTGACTCCTAGTGATCACTCACAGACAGAAGTAGCAGCCTGACAGGAGTCTGGCAGAGAGAGGCTGAAGCCTGAATGTCCACATGCATGGATTTTTTCATGCTTGTATTGATACAAACAGGCAACTTCTGAGTTGGACTTGAAGCAGATTAATGCTAATTGTTAAATAAAGTGGTTAGATTTTTAAGTAGATATTTTGAGTCATAGATGTATGTTCCCATTCTTGTAAGAGTATGGGTCAGCTTGTGTTAACACTTACAGTGCTGTAAATCCAGAGTAGCTTCCTTGAGGCAGTGGCTTCAGGATTTTACCAGAGTGTAAAGGGGAACAGATACCCTGAAGAAGGGTGTTAAGACATGGAAGGGAAATTAATTGCTGTGGTATACTCAGTAATTTTGCTAGAGGTAGGTAGGATGCAGAGGAGGTAGAGGTGACTCTTTAGAAAAATAGCAGTTGTTCTTAAAAATAGACACCAAACATCCCTAACTAAATGCATATGAAGCACTTTTCCTTCTCTAAATTTCTTCCAACTTGCTTGCTTCACACATTTAACAGCATTTTGAGGATAGCTGCATCTGCTGTAACCTCTAGCATATCATTTAATCAGTTTTCAGTGTTGTTCCCAGGTCACTGCTGTTAAGTGTTTGTAGGAGTAGCAGCTGTATACCTGGCACTTGAGGATAACAGCTTGGACAACTCTAAGGCATCTTAAAAATCAATATGTTTTCAAAGTAGCATGTAGGAAGTGAATCTGCCAGGTTCAGGTGAAGCAGAGGTTTTGGGGAAATTTGGACAGAAGAGGTAATATGGGGCAAAAGACAAGGAACCTCCAAAAACCTGGTAGGCAGTATGGCTGGAAGGAAAGGTGGGTGGGCAGGGAAGGGAGCAAGAAGTTAAGAGAAAGCTTAACAAGGGGAAGATAAATTAAAAGGACCCAGAATTACATTGAGCGTGGAAGATGCTGACGTGTTATGATTCTGAAGGAAATCTAATGGTGAGCAAAAAAAGACATGGAGGGGAGAGGAAAGAAAAGAGGTGATCAAATTTTCAGGCAAGAAACACGTTTATTTGGCAGCACTTTGATATATATGTCTTCATGCTCATGGGAAGTTAGAAAGGAATAATGGAGGCTGCAGTAATGAAAACAGGAATATGTGTTAAGAGATGAAGTAAAGGATTGCACTGGAGAGGAAAGGGTGAATTTTGAAGAGGATAAAGGGAATACTGTCAAGACTTGGAGATGGTTTGAATGTGGCTAAGGGGAAAGGAATCAAACACAACCCCCAAATGTGGGCTGGAGTAGTAGAAAGAGGAGTAGTATTGTCAACAGAACTAGGAAAGTTTTGTGGGGAAAGGTGAATTTATTTTGGCTGTAACCCATCAAAAATAACAAAGAATTACACACTTTCTTGGTTAGCTTATTCATACTTAAACAATGAATTTCTTTTTCATGGAATTAACACAGTGTTAGCTTCCAGCAACTGAAACAGTTGCCAGCTAATTTAAACTACTCTTAGGTAGATCTGTAAAAGGCCTCACATTTCATAGCTCTGTTGAAATGGTTGTTAGTTCTTGGATTATATAGATCTTTCAGATACCAGTGAGACAGGAGAAAAGGGAAAGTATAATTGGAAGATCCTGGAAGTTGGTAAGGAAATGTAAGGCGAAATGCTAGTACCTTAAATAGATAGTCTGTATATGCAGTGTGCTCTAAGATGACCCTGCTTGAGCAGAGAGATTGGACCAGGTGATCCACTGTGATCCCTTCCAACCTTACCCATTCTGTGATTAGCTGCAAGTTGGTACTGCATTTGTTTGTGCATTCCATGGGCCTTGGCCTTCCTTGTCTCCTTTCTACTTACAATGACAACCTCTCTGTATTCATTCCAAGTGTTCTGACCCTGATTCCATCTCCTGTGTATTTCCTGCTTATGCTTGAGTAATGACAAGAGTCCTTTATTCATCCAATTATGATGGCTAGTATCACTCTTGATGCCTTCCTGGACCACAGTTCAGGAAAAAGCTGTTTCTTGGCCCCTATTGATATAGCTACATAGAGCCATTTGTTCCAAGAATTTTTACAGTAACACAAAAATTACCAGTTTTAGTCTATATATCTGAAAGTCATGGCTCTTTCTTTCAGGATTGACAGCAAAGTTTGTTTTCTGCCAGCTGTCAGGTCCAGGGCATCCATGAGAAATCATCTCCTAATGAACCATTATGGACTACCCAAGTGGGAGAGCCTGACAGGTGTTTGACAGACATTCATCAATAAAGTGGCAGCATCATGACTCAGCTGATAAATAGCATTGAAACTATGAGTTGCCAATATTACCATGGCATTCACAAAACTAAAAAATCAGTGAATTACTCATTTCTTCCCCTCTCTGAGCCTCTTCTTTTGCTATCCTCTGCTCCCAAAGTGGGATGGTGCTGCTAATGCCAACCTGGCTGTTCTTTCTGGGGAGGTGAGAGCAGCCCCAGCTCCTGAGGAAGGCTTGAGGGCAGCCACACTTTTCTTCCATTCCTTCTGTCAGGCCCCATGCAAAGTGAAGTCCCCCAGGAACATGCCTGGATCCTAGCAAAAGCACATAGTTTTAGAAGCAGAGGAGTTAGTATGGAAAAGAGATTCCTGTGTCAGTGGGATACTCATAGTAACCAATCTACGGTGTGACAGTACAGATCTAAATTCTTGAGGGATGTGGTGCCTTTTATCAACAAACAGATGAACATACTACTTCTTTTCAATGTCTCAATGCAAAAGAGAGACTGTAGTGTGGTTAAAATGTATTTATAAACCTAATGCTTCCTCCAGCTGGGAGCTGGAGCAATTTCTATAGTTTGTTGGCTACTGAAGGACAGTAGTGCCTGATCTGCGATAAGAGAAAATTGTTCATGTGATATGTCTGGAATACAGATTGTATCCTTTATTTTTAAACTATTAGAGGAAGGACATGTACATGCGGGGTGGAAGGAAGTAAAAAAAAGTCAAAGTTTTCGGAAAGGCAGTCCACCTCCTGCCCCTCCCCTCAGCAAATATTTCCTTCTGCAACATCAAGGCCAGTTGCAATCATTTATCAGCAGTTCTGGCTAACCAGGAGGGTCCTGGTCAACTGGAGGTCAGCAAATGTGACACCTATCTATAAGAAAGGTCAGAAGAAAAATCTGGGGAACTACAGGCCTGTCAGTCTGACCTGGGCGCCAAGGAAGGTGATGGAATAGATCATCCTGAGTACCATCATATGACATGTACAGGACAACTAGGGGATCAGGCCCAGCCAGCATGAGTTTGTGAAAGGCAGGTCCTGCTTGTCCAACCCTTTCTCCTTCTGTGACAAGGTGACCCACTTCTTGGATGAGGGAAAGGCTGTGACTCTTACCCAACGCGACTTTTTGTAAAGCCTTTGACAGTTTCCCACAGTATTCTCTCAAAGAAAGTGACTGCTCATGGCTTGGACAGGTACAATCTTTGCTGGGTTAAAAACTGGCTGGATGGTTGGGCCTCAAGGGTGGTGGTGAATGGAGTTACATCCAGCTGGTGGCCAGTCACAAGTGGTGTTCCCCAGGGCTCACTGTTGGGCCCAGTCCTGTTTAATATCTTTATCAATGACCTGGACCAGGGGATCGAGTGCCCCCTTAGTAAGTTTGCAGATAAAGCTAAGTTGGGCAGAGTATCAATCTGCTGGAGGATAGAAGGGATCTGCAGAGGGATCTGGACAGGCTGGATTGAGGGGCCAAGGCCAACTGTATGAGGTTCAATAAGGCAAAGTGCTGTGTCCTGCACTTTGGTGACTTTCAGGCTTTGGAACAGGCTGTCCGGGGAAGTAGATGTGTGACCATCCCTGGAGGTGTTTAACATTTGTGATCATTTAGAGATGGACTTGGTAGTGTTAGGGTAGCAGTTGGACTCAATGATCTTAAAGGTCTTTTCCAACCTTATGAAATCTATTATTCTACGATCAGGAGTTTTGGTTTCCTAGACAGTATTAAGTGCTATCATCAACTTACAGTATTCATTATTGTTATTATTTTTGAAAACTGAGCCAGAAACTACCCATTTTTAAACCAAGCATTGTTTGCTAAAATAAATATTTTATTTAAGGAAATCACAGTCTAATTTCCTGCTAAGCAATCTATTATATTGGTGTGGGGAGGAAGCTGTAACTGCTGCTTCTGCTACTGTTGTTTTAAACTGCTTGTCTGCATTTTCAATAGATAAAGTTTGGGGTTGTCTGTTTCATATGTATGTAATGATTAGGAGAAGGTGCTTTAGAAGGTTCTGATGACTTTTCTCATGAACCAGACTGTGCTGTTGCACCCCTTCTGGGACACTGTGAAGAATTTGTGGCAGTCAAAAGAGCAGAGAGCAAATAAAAGCAACAGCTATGGAGAAGCATCAGCAGCAAAGGTCTGCCATTACGCTTTCAGCTGCAGGTTGAAAGTTATTCAGAACGTGATAGCTGAACACTTATTTCCTTTGTAGCAATTACTCTCAACATAAGTTCCTTCTAGGACATAATTGGGTCACTTGCAGTGGGTTTTGCTATCCGTTTCCTATGAAGTCTTGCATGAAATGTATAAATGGGTCAAGAACATTAAAATCTTGTGGGGAACGGTTTTTAGGCTTAGATCAGGATATGTGAGTATGTGCTCACAGAGACTGGGTTTAAGAGGTGTAGCCCTGCATTCATAGACTGTCTGCTACAGAAGGGAGGTCTGTGCATACTAAGACAGATTGACTTCTTTCCACCTGGACAGTAATAAGAATACAGGAACATGCCAGGGTAGCCAGAAAAAATTGAAACTAGATTACTCTATACTTGCTGCTGAGAAATGCAGAAGAAGAGCTTCTCCATTCATTTAACAATTCTCCACTCAGGCATTCAACTAAGGAGGCATGAGGGAGTGCAGCTTTACTCTTGTTAGAAACAAAACAGCCTTTATCTCCTGACTTAAAACCAGTGCTCTTTGGCAGTATTGCTTCTCCTTGGCTTAAGCAGTAGCTCCTTTCTTGTTTCCTTCCAGTTTTAGTATTGCGCACCTAAATATAGCTTTGCTTATCATAGTCATCCAATCCTTTACAAGAAAAAGGCTGATACATTTTAAGCAAAATCATTATCTAAAGACATTCAATTTCAAAGCTCAAACCATCAAACTCATTGATTTCTTGTCTTGCTGAATTTCCAGGTTGACTTGTCAGATCACTTCCAAACATTGCTTCGGGGGAATATTTGGGAACCAGAGCTTAATTTGTACTTGCAGTGTCCAGGACCAGAGCTGAATGATACAGCCATGTTTTAACCACTACCTCTACCTCTAGGGTACCTATCTCTACCTTTCGCTGTCACATTGCAGCCTGTGCTCTGCTTCATGTTCTCTCATTGTAGTGACTCAGCTTCCAGCCTGGTTCTAGTGCACAGGTGTTAATGCCAGAGAATCACTGGTATCACCTGCGCAACACAATGCCAGGAATTTTGTCATGGAACCCCTTCAATCTGTGATTTATGTTGAAGCAGTGCTAGGGGTCCCAGATGCAGTCTGGTGGACAGGGTTCGTCTTTGTCCATCTCTTAAGTTATGGAAGAACAGTTGTGAAACCACAAATAGTTCAGCACTTTGATTGCATTGGTTAGTAAAGGCTGAAATGGATAAAGATGAAGAGTGAGTCAGCACATTCATCGTTCTACAGACAGAATTCGTCAGGAATTACATTTAGGATGGCTGAGCAATAGTGGCTGCCTTGGCCAGCTCTGTCTCTTAACCGCACGCATGTATGCATACGTATATGTGCACATATACACACCCTCAGTCTTTGATATAAAGAAAATTTGTGATGCTTGCTTGGCTCCTTTACCTACATTTAAGTGCTTCCAGGTATAACATGGTTCTGGGGAGCACAGTAACATCACTGTGCCAGCTGAGATCTGTGAGCAGTTGCCATCCTCTGCTAAAGCAAACATGCTCTTTGTCCTGATGAGATGCCATTTCTCATTTACATCAGTCCTCTTGCAGTACTGCATCCTTCAGGCTGGGGTCCTAGGAAGGCAGTGGAAGAAGGATGGCTTCAGCAGAGGATATGGCTCATTTGGCTTCTGGATGTCCAGGTGCCACTATAGATCCCATTTTTCAGGAGATGCCTGAAAAATTTGTGTATATTTACTATAAAAGCAAGAGATGCTTTAAAGAAATAGGAATGTGGCTTGCTTGTGTGATCTGTATAGTGAAGTAAGTGAACATGAGCACTAATGAGCAAAGTGTAAAGCAAGGTTTGGAAAACATGCAAATCCAATGAATGGTATGTCAGATGTCAGATGAGAAAAAGAAGGGGGAACAAAGATGTGAGGGTTTTCTCTCAAGCCAATATTGTTACTGTGCTTGGTGAAAAGGAAGAACTGTTCTGAAATGCTGAAGCAGTCCAGACCCAAATGCATTAATTCCATGTTCAGAGGCTATATTATTGTTTGGGTTTAATTTTTTGCAACCCACCTGCATGTCAGTGGCAAATCCTTGCATTCTTAAAAGTTGCTCTTTCTCTCACTGGCAGTGCCATGGAGCAGCAGAAGGCTGTGCTCAGGTTCACTGAGCTGGAACAGCATATTGATATAAACAGGCCTGGGACCTGCTGAAAGAGATGCCTGCTTGGCAATAACACCACCTTGAGTTCAGACGGGATCTACATCTGTGCCTCATTGATAATGTAATAACCTTCATTACATTTTTGGCTGAGACCACCTGTGCACAGCCCGAGATGTCAGCCCAGGGCAGCTATTTTGATTGAGGTGATATTAACAACTCTCATTAAAACTGATGACTAGAGCAGTGCCCAGTAGCAGTGCTGTACTAAAGCGTCTGTCAGCATTTCTATTATAGAAGCTCTATTTTCAGGAGTTAATAACTCAGCCATAAAAGTTTGCCTACCTCTGAGCTGAAACTTGAACACAAAATATCAGGCTGGGGTTTCTTCAAAGAAAGATAACGTCTAACTTTCACTTTTTTTTTTTTTCCTGAGTCTGCTTGTCCTTTGTTAACAGTGCAGTGGCATTTATCTGGCAACTGTAAGATGCCAAAAAAGTCATCTGTCTTCCTAGGCTGTAATGGGAGAGCTGGAAATGCCTGAAAAGTCTTGGGAGTCCGTTGGAGGAGGCATCCTCTATCTGCCCTGAGAGGAACTGAAGCAGGCTACTACCTAACCTTTAACATTAGACACTGTGCTACAGTATAATATTGTGATTATCTTATTTGTACTTGAACTTTGGTGCTTTTTTTGCTTGAATTTCAGATGTAGGCTCTATAGTAGTTTATCTGTCTGGATAATTATTGTCTCAGTAATAATGAAGGAATAAGTATTTCAGATAAAATATTCCTGGTTAAATTTCTGTAGGTAGACATGCTTATTTTAAAATAAGAATATCATCTTCATACTAAGTTTTGTACTTTCGAGAGGGCATTTAAGTGATTTCCAAAACTTAGGCATTCTGATTTTGGAATATAAATTTTTCTACTGAGCTATTCCTGAATCATGTTCAATTTAAATATACTTGCCAGTGGGGACAAGCCTAAAAGACACTTAGATTCATTTAAACATGTAAAGTTAATGCATAAATACCAACCTTGAAAATGTCATCTTTCCCATGCTTAACTTTACTGGCAAGTAACATTAATATGTTTCAAGGGATTAAATCACAATATTTAATTATACAATTCCTTACAGACACAAAATGACCCGCTAAATCAGTGGGGACTGCAAGACTGCAAATATGTGTCAGCAAAGAAGAATGTGGATAAACAGCAATTATGACACAGATCTGACAAGTCAAAAATCCAGCTGAGCTCTAGAAGTTTATATTTTGGCATCTGGCTCTTTGCCAACACCAGTGTTTCATACTTGACACCTTACATGGACAGTGTGTACTTTTGAGAATATTCTTGCACAATTATGTGCAATTTGGCAAGCCAATGTCCCCCTTGGGGAAAGGAGAGGGTGGGAGAGAGAAAGAGTAGAGAACAAATAATGGGAACATTATTGATGCCTCTTATTAGTCATAAATTATATAATCACATAATAATTTAAGTTGAAAGGGGTTTATGGAAACCATTTAGTTCCAACTGCCTGCTTGAAGCAGGGCTAACTTCAAGGGTGTATCAGGTCCTGTTCACTTTTGACTATCTTCAGGGATGCTGATTCTGCTAATTCCCTGTATGTCCCTTTCACTGCTGGACCACTGTCACCATAAAGAATTTTGTCCTTGTGTCTAATCAGTTTTTCTTGTTGCAATTTATGACTACTGACTCTTGTTCTGCTGTTGTTCATCTCTGAGAAAGGTTTGGCTCTGTCTTCTCTATGATCTTGCTTTAGGTAGGTGACGACTTGTTAGGTTGCCCTTCTGCCTTCTTTTGTCCGGGGTAAGCAAACGGGGCAATGTTAGGCTTGGGCCCATCCTCTGCTGCATTTCTCACTACTTTATGAGTATTCCTCTTGTGATGTTTGGCCAAATTGGCCACAGTGGTTTGGATGTGATTTCAGGAGCTAGAGAAAAGGGAGAAAACTTCTCTCTAGACCTGCTGGTTATTATCTTGCTCATGTAATCTGGTATAAAGCTAGTCTCCATCGCTGCAAGGGTGCATTGCTGGCCCACATTCCACTTGATGTTCAATATGAGCCCACATAGCTTTTCTGCAAGGCTGCTAGTTGGGCAGGTCAGGCTGTTAAAGTGCCACATTTGGTCTCTCAGTATATTGATGAGTGATATTTCAATTTTTGGGATTTGGGGTTTTTGAGTTTTTTGGGGGGGTTGTTTGTTTGGGGAGGGGGTCGTTGTTTTGCCTTTTTTTTTTTTTAATAAAGCAATGCAGATGTGAGGACAGACAGGAAAATTAGTTCCTTTAGTCTATGGAATTAAGGCAGTCAATGAAAGAAGGTAACCTCACTTGTGAGTCATATTCATTCTATAACCACTTAACACATATGTATAAAGTTTCATCATCTATAAAATCTGGGTTTTGTACAGATGGGTAAAACAGGATAAGCATCCTTTCCATTAATGTAACTTAAAGCAAAGTGCAAGGCTATGCTAATTAAGCATTCCTCCAAATATTTTAGCAAGGTAGGGGGATAAGCATTATGACAAATGTAGTAGGGATAGGAAAAGTGAGACAATGGTTCAGCTTTTTCCAGAGGTCCATGCAGTGAGTCAGTAGGAAAAGCAATCTTTCTTCTTAGTGATGTAGCCATCTGTCACCTAAGCTATTCTATACATGTATTTTAAATCTAGTATCTCTACACTTTTAATAAAAGTCATTTGAAGATGGTTTGAGGAATGTATGAGTGTTCTGCATATTTAAGTTACAAATGAACCAAGTTGTTCCTATTTTTGGCTAAAAAACCAAACACTTAGGAGAGGATAAATAACCTATAAATACCTATAAGTCTCCGTAAAATCAAAAAGTGTTTTCCATTTTTGCAAATGAAAGTAGGATTTATCTCTCAGTCTTAGAATGACTATTTTCTGGAGAAATCAATCTAAATAATGCCTTTCTGATCAGTCCTTCCCAGAGCAAATAGGTTGTGCTCAGTGTATGGGGTGGTTTAGATTAATTCACACAGAGTCTACCAGCCAAACCAGAGAGGTGGGAAAGCAGATCAGTTGTTTGTCAATCCTCTGTGGCTGAGTGTAGCCAACAAGCTGTTCATGATGGCAGCAGATGTTCTTGCCTTTGCCATATGCCAAGTTTGCTCTGTGGACTTAGTTCATGGGCCATTCTTCCCAGCTGCAAATTCCAGTGCAGGCGAAAGCCTTTCAAAGCAGAGAAATTGGATGCTGGGGCATCAAGGTCTGGAACTAGTCGGTGTTTCTAGATAGGTGAATGATAGAATAACAGTAATCTACAATGTAGCAATGCAGATACAGGAATTGCTTTCCTTTCCAGACTTTTCCACAGTGCTATTCTCCTTTGTTTCACTGCATAAACACTGAGGTTTTCACGGCTGGACCCCATTAAAATTTGCACTGCACAGTGTCCATGTTTCTTTCGATGTAGGCCATGGATGTTCAGGGACAAGGTTCCTCAAGGCCATGATCCAGCCATGTGGAACAAATGCTGGATTGGAAAAAGCAAATAATAATATAAGAAGATTTTTTAATTTATACTTCTTTTATCCAGAGAAATCATGGTTTTGTTAATGAAGGTCTTCACAAACAACAAATTTAAGACTAAGGTCAGCTCTGTTGCAGAGCTTATCTCAAGAGGGAAACAAACTTTATCATGTGCATCAGTGAGTACGAGAGAAGTGCAAACTCCTCTCTGGAAGCTCTGCATCCCCTCTGAGCCTCTGAAAGGCAAGCATGTCTTGAAGCCATACGGAGAGCATGTGTGTAGCCTGCTCCTGCCTGCCATGGGGAGCAAGCAAGGCTGTACTGTCTGGAACAGAGCTCTGCCCAGGGAGATGTGACTCCGACTGTGGGGCTAGAGCCTGCACCCCAGGGGAATGGGCTCAAAAAATCACAGTCTTAAGTAAAGAGATCATAATTTCTTTTAATTTGAGGGGTTTTAAGTCTTTTGGTATTTTTTAAAGAAAATTTTTTTAAAAAAAGGAACTGGATGGCACGTTGCTCACAATTTTAAAAGCAATAGGCCATTTTTCCAATTGATTATGTAACCTTGCTATAATAAATACACTCATTGTTTCATGTTTAAGCATGGAAAGTCAAATGGCTAGTTTTATAAAGCCGGTTTTTTGCATATTAGAGGAAGAGAAATGGACCCATCTTAAATTTTATATTCCCTTTTGTTTGGCTTTTTTCGGCATATATCAGTTAGTAATGATTTGTCTATTTTGTTTTTAAAAGTCAGAAAATATCATACAACATTTCAGAAATAAAACTTTTTTTTTTTACATATTTTACCGCGAGGCATGCTGATTAGTTTCATAGAGGAGGAAGGCAGAAAGCACTCCTGTGGAAATATGATGACAGTATTTCTACATCTAGTACTGCAAGGACAATTTTAAATATATGACACTTTTCAGTTTTTATATGTGGGAATTTTGAAATCCCATTTGGGACTTTTGGCTTTTATTCATGCTAGGGAGAAACCTAAGAGTGATGATACTGCTGAACAGGATTCCAGTTCCTTTGAAGCTCCATTCCTGATTTGCAAAACTGAAACAGTGTTTAAATTCATTTTGAAAAGAGGACTTTGGTTGCAAGACCATTGAACTGCTTCTGGAATGTGTTGTCTTTCAACTATTCTACAACAGAATCACAGGGTCTGGTTAGAACACATTTAAAATGTAC
Source organism: Chiroxiphia lanceolata (assembly GCF_009829145.1). Taxonomy (NCBI): domain Eukaryota; kingdom Metazoa; phylum Chordata; class Aves; order Passeriformes; family Pipridae; genus Chiroxiphia; species Chiroxiphia lanceolata. The sequence continues at coordinate 50,199,413 of NC_045639.1, forward strand.
AGTGTGTCTGGCATCTAATGGCAGTACTTAACATTTTTTTTTTAAGAGGATACATAGCAAACCCCATCTTTTTTCTTTAAAATTGGTCAGTTATGTAAGTCTTAATTTTTCCACATACTCACTGACAGTTTGACTGAATCTTAAGTAAGCCTTGCAAGGGAATCAATTCCTCTTTTTTATGCACCATGTTAAGAGTGATTTGATTATCTCTCTGGCTGAAAAAAAAATTAGTCCTGAATGGAAAACAGATCTACATTAAAGAGCATTACATCAGAATCACTGATATGCTAGAAATGAGTCAGCTGGGAAGTAAATTTTCAAATAAAATATGGTAGAATTACAAGCAATTAACTTCTTCCTTTCAGTAACAGAGATATACAAGATACACATTCTGTTCTTTGAAAATACCTCACACTTTAATTGAAGAATAAGATAGGAATAGTGTGCACTAAAGAGTGGAATACACAGCTAACAAGGAAATATGTGCTGCACAGCACCAGAGAGTTTCGCTTCCATCTAACTGTGTAAGCTATAGATGTTCAGTCAGTTCAATGGTCATCACTGCTTCCTCCTCCAGCTGAAAATATGGCCTAACAGTTCTAATCATGCTGGTGCCTTGATAGCATCATATCACACTCTAAATTGTGTTTTAGATTTGCTCTTACTGTGCAAGAGACTACAACTCTGCAGAGCCAACACGTATTTGTAATTCATATAGTACAACTCTTACTCAGAATTGAGCTGGGTTTGGTACAAACCAAAAAATTACTTACATCATGAGCATTTTTACCTCTCTAAGATAACAAGGAGAAAAGAGTAGTTAAGACAACTTCTTGGTAACCATCAACTGTATTAAAAAATACGATAGAAAGGTAGGTTTTCCATAGCCCTGTCTCATTTTAAACATATGTGTGATCTAATTTTCTTCATGAAAGGAAGCCTCATTTTAGCAAATTAAAATGCAGTATGTCAGTATCTCAAAACTTAAAAACCATGTAAAGCATACTGTAATCATTATCCAAGGAGGATGTATTTAAGGATCAGCTTATGCCAGAGGTGACAAAGCAAAGCACAGAGAATTTTGCTGTAGCTAGTCATTCACTTTGAAGCTGCCCTTGACTCTTTCACCTTCCTTAAAAGAGTCAAAGAATAAAGTTACACTGCTATGCTATTTTAGTTCATTGTTTTGGCATTTTCACGTAAAATGAAGTCTTTTCTTGGCATCTGGGACAACAGTGACAAAAATTAAAATTGAATCATCTAGATATATGTTGAGTTCAAAAAGTCATTAGCAGAGATGGACAACCACTTTGTTGATTGCTTTTGGATGGTCTGCTTGGGACAGGACAAGACTGTGGGAGGCAATAAGCCTAATTTTAGAGGAAATGAGGCTGTGAATCAAAGCTTGACTCCCTGCAGGAGGTATGAGTTACATCCAGTGACTAAAACCACATGAAGGATAGGGAGGCAAATAGCTGACAAAAGTGGAAAAAAGCTTTTTTTTGATTCATTGTAAGAGAAATAATGAAAGCTAAAAAGATTTTGGAAAGCTGGGGCAAGAGTCACTGGGAAAGTTTCTTCATTTTTTTCAGAGCTGTTGGAAAAGTGGGAGCAAAATCCGATCTAGTCAGCTACCACTTTCGTTTTTCTAAGTCCATTGATCATAAATATTGTGATGGTGTTAAGAGAATTTATGTTGCACAAGATTCTCGTAATTGAAGTTATTGTATTGGCCAGGAGGTGATGTGTTCTTTAGAGGATCCAAAATTTTGTTTTATTTTGAGAACCTGCCAGCATCCTTTAAATGATGTCAGATTTTTATGTATGCCAGAAATGACTGCAGACTACCACGGGACCACCTTTGTCTTAGAATCAGCCAGATTTTTTTTTTTTTTTTTTTTTGGTGGCTTATTTGTCTTCACCTAACACTGGAGTATCAAAAATGTTGATTGGTAGAATTAATAGATTACCAGTATCTCGAACCATTTGAGTGATGGGTTGTCGAGGGTCAGTTAAGGAAGTAGATTGATAGATAGCTCTTCCGTCTCTTAAAATCCAGATCACCCCAAATCAATAGGAATGGAAAGTTAGCTTTTCATGGTTGTATTCATCGTGTTCTTGAATTCATTTTTGATCATGTTAAAGGCATATTCCTTGGGTTTGACTCACTGGCACTACTGCTGACAGTCTCATGATGTCAGGGGAGCACAAAAGCGAGAGAGACAATGTTGTCTTGGGGGTGAGATAGGGATGTGCTGTTAGCACTCAGATAAGTCTTTCTGCATTACTTATGTAAAAGGAAGAAAACGGTTACCTGAATGCAGGTAACAAGCTGGGTTTTTAAGAAAATGTAATTTAGGGGAGGGACAAAGAGCAATGGAATGATGTGGCTGTTGTGCCATCACAAGAACTGGAGTTACTGGATATCTGTAGGATCAGGGAAGAGCACTTACCTTCTCCCTGAGAAATCTACATTTTTCATCATTTAGATGAGATAATGAAAGTTTTGTGAGGAAAAATACTGTCACATAAATTTTACTTGGTCGTAGTGAGCTGGCTGCACTAGCCCTGACCAGCTTGTAGTGATGAGAGGCCCATTGCAAGCCCTGATAAATCTGCCATGATAAATTCACAAGCTAATTGGCTCAGAGTGTTACACCACATACTCAAGTGAGTCTTATTTCCTATTCTAACATAACTAGAGCCCAAACTTGCAGGATACAGCACTTAAGGATGAGTTAAATTGTAGTAACATAAATAGTTAAATTGAGATGACCCACATTTTTGTTCTTAAATACGTGTAATTGTCCTGTTGGACTGACACCACAGCACTTTCCAGCATCTTGTCAGAACAAGGCATTGGTTTATTAATCAGCAAACCATGTATGGGTATGTCTACACTACACTTGTAACCATATCATTACATCCAGCTGTAAGACTACTGGTTTTGTCCACCATTATGGGGCTTTTATTTCTTATTTGATTGGTTGTCTGGTTGAAGGAATTTTTGTTTCATGCATGTTGAACCACATTAGAGTGGCTGAGGAACATCCCTGATGTTTAATTCCATTTGTAACCACCTTCAGTGATGGGATCCTGTCCACAGTCAAGTTGCCAGTACTAACAACATACATTCTTTCAACTTTTTGAAAAGTTGATACTCAATAAAGAGTAGTTTTTTAGTTTTGACTGACAAAGGTAGTGTAGAAGAATAAAGATAATAAACCAGATCATTACTTTTTGTCGACCATTTCACCAAAACTTTCTATATCCTGTATACCAATGCATATCCATATGTAGAATACTGATTTTGGTATTGAAGATTTTCTGGGAAAAAAAAAAGTCCTCATTTTCAATGGGAAACGTTTATTTTACCCCAGACAAATGGTCTGTGTGCTTATTTTTTCATGCATTAACTTCAGAAATAGATACCTTTATTTTATTTACAATTTTTGAAGGATTTCTATCATCTCAGCATTTCTAAAGACAAAGGGATGATGTGTGTTGATTAAAACTCTCTCTGTTTTTATTAGTTAGCAGCAATGCCAAATGATTTGAAAGCAGGTTGGTACCTTAGAGGCAGCTATCAGAAAGGTTTTCTTCCTTTATTCATTTATAGACCACATGACACAAAGGACAAATAAGCATCGTATTCTCTATTGTATTCTGCAATGTTTTAACAGTCTTGTAATTTCAATCTCTGCTTGCTTAACAATATAGTGATTTTTAAAAATTCAGAATATACATACATTTGGACATGCATGTAGAAGTCACATTTATTCGCTGTATTAAGACTATCATGAGCATCATTGCAATTACTGCTATGAGAAAACCAAAAATTGTCTGGTCTGCAAGAGATGTAATCTTTTTCAGACTGTCAAAGCTAAGGTGAATTTAAATCTGAGAGCTTTCAAAAGAGTTACTAGTGACACTTTAAAATTTATGACAGAAAGACAGATTATAAAGTGCTACCTAGAGGGACAGCACCAAAATGAGGCACTATGTTTGTGTTTTCACAGTCTATGCAATGCCATCCTCCTCTCAGGAGGGTCCAATGTAGCGTTAATAATGTGAGATCGCTTCAGACAATTCTCTGGCTTCCTTAGAATAAATTTCAACCTGAACTAGATGGTTTGAAAACATGCAATTTACCCAAGCAGTCTATAACCTCTTCTTTTTCCTAATCTGACCTGAATTCTCACCCCTTTGTCACTCACCTTAATCATATTAGACACTTGATAACAGTTAATATTGTTAGTGAAACAGAAACAACAAAATCTTTACATACATCAGTGGTCTCTGTCGTGCATGTTTGCTTTAGGTTTCTCCTGAAGTGTTGATCAAAGTGTTGATGCATTTCCTGGTCCCTACAGTTAATCTACTGTGCTTTCTTGTTAGGCCTCCAAACACAGTTTACAGCTCAGGTTGTACCTTGATTCAAGTATAAGATATGTAAGTACAGGGAAGGTATTTGCCCAGTCTTAAGCCAGTAATTACTCCATAGAGTAACTTACATTTTGACTCATATACCTCTGAGTCTTCCTTAAAAAAATACAGCTTTTCACTTTTGCCTGCATCATTATTTACTGCTGTTCTTCACATGTCAAAGCTCACCTGGTAAGATAATTTTATAAAGGTATTATGTAAGGAATCCAGGAAAAAAAACATGTTTTCTTTTTGAAATGGCTGATACTTCTGTTTATTCTTTGGGGACTGGAAATTACATCCCTAAGAAAAAAAAAATCCCCTTTGGAACAGTTGTTCCTACCTGTTGTGCAAAAATGCAGTGTTCTAACTTGGCTACTGCAGTAGTTTCCTAAGCCAGCAGGTCTTCTGTCAGTCATGTAAGGTTGTGCAAGCACTCAGAGCAAACCTCACTGGAGAAGCACTGGCCCACACTCTCAAGAAAATATTGCTGAATTCCATTATATGAAAAGTTAAGTGTTCTTCATGCACGAAGACCTCTTTGCAAATGTTTTCCATTATCCGAAGTGTTGGCCCAGATACACTGGCAAAAGCAACAGTGGGAGTGTAGAACAAGTGGTGAATATTGTTGTCTCCGTTTGGTTTATTACATTTCTCATGATATTTGGTATTTTTACTTATCCCTAGTTGCTGAATATAGTGTTTACCTGGGAAAGACAGCTTTCATTTAAATAAAATTAATGAAAAGTTGCATTTATTGCTGTTGCAAAGACTTTGAAAACATATACTTGGGAGATGCAAAACTCCAAATAGAAAAAGAGCCCTGAAATCTGCCTTTCACACAGCTATTTAAGCCACTGTAGGACATTGGGAAGTGCAAGCTACAATATTTGAGAGTGGATGTCCACAGTCTAAGGGTATATGCAACACAGACCAGTTGTTCCTTGCTGGCTCCTGGGAGTAGCACATAAAACAGTGGTAGCCAACTCACTATCTATGCAAAACCTCTTTTGCCAAGTGAGATGGGAACAGATGAAGTTGCTGAGGGACCAGGCACTTGCAGATAACATCAGATGCATGTTAAAAGTGATATGCAGCATCCTCCTACTCTTTTAAAATAACTTTGAAATTCAGAAAGTGGTGATGTTTTCAGAAATGGAAAAATTCAAACTTTTAAATACTAAGCTGGTAAGATTTAGTTGGGAAGATAATGTAGTTGATGTTGTATCTGTTTGCTAGGACCAAAACAAGACCAAAAAAATAAATCTTAAAACATAGGCTCAATGCAGTGAGTGTTGTGGGTGAGCAGGGCAATTTCCAAAATCCAGCTGAATACTTCAAGAAACGGTGTTGTTTTGACCTGGCGCAGGAATTGCCGGCAGGGAGCAGGAATCCCCCGGGCAGTGCTATTCCTCTGTCCCAGTTCTGAACCCGTGCTCCAGGGGGCCCTGCGAGGCCAAAAGTGATGTTCCCTCCGCTCACCATCTGCAAGCCGGGGAGTTGTGCTGCTGCAAGGACTGTGAAACCCCGCTCTGCAGCCCCGTATTAAATTAAGTATCTTGGAGCTGCGTCTTCTGCCCAGGTCCTGCACACTGCGTGCTTTTACCTCTGCGCTGATCAGGGCCAGCAGGATGCTGCTCCGGTTGGGAACAGTTGCTGCATTCTACCCTGGAGAGGATTAGGTTTCTGTGCTGAATGCAGAAGTTTCACTTATTCATACATAAATATCAATTTATATGTCACCTTTAAATTCCTTCAGAAGTCCATAAATGCTACAAGACATTACAGATTGTTGTAGGAATGATGGTTTATTTAGAGAGAAGTATTTTATTTCCAAATACAAAGACAGACAACACGAAGAGCAGTGAAGTCTCTGTGTGCTGTGTTTGCACGCTTGTGATTGTTTCCGGAGTAAAAAAAAAAAAAAAAAAAAAAAAAAGTTAAAAATGACCCATCAGGGGCTTGTAGTGCTTGTGATTTATTTTATGGTTGTGAACTGTGGTAGAAAGAAAGCAAGTTTTTAGTTATATGTTTTATATATATGTTTTAGTTACATGTTTTAGTTATATAGTTATATATGATCTTGCTGCTTAACAGGTTTAAAAACAATTGTAGTGCACCTTTTAGAGGATTCCTGATCTGTGTCACATTCTATTCTGTATCTCTGCTGCTCTCCTTTTCCCATAGTCTTCCAGGTGCACCTGCAAAACTGATACACATTGCAAAGGGTGAGAGCAGCTGATGCAGTTAGTTGTAAAACGTTTGGACTGTCCAACACCTCTTGCTTCCTTTAACTAAAGTGTGTTTCCATACCCCAAATGAACGGAAATTCAGACTTCCACCTTTTCTTTTTGCTGCTTAGGTTTCAGCTGTACTTGATCATGTGACCTCTAACACTGTACAAGAAAAGCACCCTGTCCTTTTAACAGTTCCTGTCACTAAGACAGAAACCCTTCTTCAAGGAGAAAATGGGAAGTTTTAACCAGCAATATTCCCTGCAGCAGGAGAAGAGACTTGAAATGAAACCTCTTAGAGCTTGGCTAACCTCAAGAGTAACAGACTTATTTCTTGATAAGCTATAGTTATTTCAAAAAACTGATTTGTTAGTTGTAGTTTTGAAGTTGAAGGTAAAGATTTTTTCTTTCATAGGGAGTCTCTAGATTTTCCATACACAAGTAGACACAAGACAGCTTTCTGAAGTAAGGGGAGGGAATGCAATGACTCAGGCTTGCCTGTTATATATAGTTGGTTTTGTGCACTAAGATCAATAGTAACTGTGACAGGCCACAGAGTAAGACTTAACTTCTTCAGCTACCTGCAGATATATATAAAATTCTTACTTAGTTTTGTCTCATTGATGGCTGGAGCTTAAAAGTTATAAAACTGTTTAGTCTTAACAACAGTGATCATTCTTGCTTCAAAGCCCTGCAAAAATATCCATGTGGCAGACTTGGAGCACCACTTAAAGATGCAGTTAGACACTGCCATGGTTGTAGTCATGGCCTGTTTCCACAGGGCACTATTACTAAGCTTATAAAAACCATGCCCAGCTTTATTTAGTATTACAAGGCTTTAACTTCATGCCAGCAGAACCGCATAAGCCTGTTTCCCCACATACCCCCATGAGAAGGAGAGGAAGTTTATAAAGGGGGCTCAGCTCTTATTAATGAAGACCTGAACTGTGCCCACAAATCCCACTTCTCAGGGACATTAGGAAAGTGTTTTGGCTATGGCTCCACATCCAGAAGCAGCACTGTTTGAATTACACCTCCCATAGAGCAGCTTGCCTTCTTTCCTCTTTTCCACCCTAGGCTATACCAGAAGTATTCATGTGGCTTCCTGACGTACCTGATCACATAAGTGATCCAGCCAGAAAAATAGCCTAGAATTTTTTTTTCCGATTTTCTTTTCTCCCTGCACAGATCAGGTCTTGAAACATTTCACCACACAGCTGCATAAATAGTTGGCTTTGGCTGAGCAGTTTGAGGGGAGTGGTGCGGGCACCAATATCTAAAGAAGAAGGGGAGCCAGGACTGCTTAAACTATCCTTGCCATTAGAGAAATGCTCCAAGAATCACAGTCCCAGCTGCATGCAGTGCAAAAGCACAGGTCAAAAGCACAGGCTAGCTGCCTTCAGTGTTCATGAAGAACCTGTACAGAATTGGGAAACCATTGCATACAAATATGAGGCTCACCCTGATCTGTTTCTTTTGTGCTAGCTGTTCTCAGTGTTGTGAACCATGCCTGTTATGGTTGTTCAACATTGGATTCCATCAAGAAGTAGATTTGTGCCTCTTAAAAAGCAACCTCCAGATGTAAATAAAATGACCATTGGAATGGGTGGTGCAAGCCCTGAGGTCCCACGAATATCCATCCTACTTATTATGCCATTAAGATCAGGTCTGTGCAACACCAGGTCCAGATCAACTGACAACATAGATGTGTCTCATATCAGACTCAATAGGTTTGGTTACTCAATTAGCCTGCAAAATAACCTGCAAAACAGCATGTATTTCAGACTTCTGTTTATGCTGGATTGAGAGGACAGACTGTAACACCTGCCAGAATAAACAAGTTATCCTTCAGAAATACTTTAAAACAAATTAGAACCAGGAATGAAGGTTTGGGCAGATTCAGTGGTTTATGTCAAATAGCTATATTTTATTTTATTTGGTACTATGTGCCCTAGAAGCAGAGTTAGCAGACTGTGTGACAACAACCCGATATTCTGCACAAGAACTACAACATGACTAAGAAAAAAAAAATCATAGAATCTTCCCTGCTAAATGTAGTTGGTTAAAATCTAGCTAACGAACTTCAAAACACCAGTCACTCATGAAGTCTAGCATGTTTTCTCTGCTTTTTTTTAATGCCTCAGACTTACAAAACTGCTCTGAGGGAATACTAAGAGCTTCTTGTTTTGTTTTTGTGGTGGTCCTCTTCTGCAAAGGGCGAGATGGTTAATTTTGGTAGCTACAGCAACTAAGAGCAGCATCCCTGTATCTTAATGAGTCGGTGGGTGTGTGTATTTTTTATGTACCCAAGAAAAAACTTTTTACATGATGAGTTAAGCAGTTTTCTAATTGAGGTTTTTGAAGATGTCTCTGGAGGTAGTTGTACTGCAGTCTGTGTGGATATTGAATACCTGCCGGGTGTCTGCATCCAACTGAACAGGGTGTTCTGCAGAATCCTTCTGGAAGGAAAACTGGTTACAGGGGTCTGTTTGAACACTTGGGATGATGGCAGAAAGGAACAGACTAAATTTTTATGGAGTACCATCCTACAGGTCCCAGAAAGCAATTTGCAAACATTGAAGAAATGTCAGGGAAAAGAGAGGCAACAAGGTCCATCCATCTCCGAAAGCATGTGTGAAAAATTACATAGCCCAGATGGCTAAAATGATTTTCACATTCATTGCACATGTAGTCTGGGCTTAGCTATCTCCAGTGCAGTCATTCTGCTGATCTATGGTAGTTATTCCCCCCTCAGTGCATGAGCATGTCTCCCATCCACATAAATAAGAGTTATGTCTTTGTATCCAGGGAGAGGGGATTTTATTTGTCTAGTGCTGAAGCAGCTTCTCACAGGACTGTTTTCCTCCCACATTCCCAGTTTTGTTCAGCTCTCTTGACCTGTGTTTTCTTTGTTTTGAACTGTTTGGACTTTTATATTTTAGGTAATAAATGTTAGTAAATTATGGAGAAGGTGACATGACAAGAAATGGGGTCCTTAGTAGGTTCAACCACCTCAACCTAAAATATGAGAGGTGGCTAGAAAGAGAGAAAAAAATCTGGAAAGTTTTACAGCATAGAAGTAATTTTATTTTATATGATGATATCACCGCATTTTCCCCTCTCCTTTCCCCTGGTACCTATCAGTGAGAGCTTTGTTTTGCTATATGTGGGAAAGTTACGTTTTTATTTACAGGGCTTCTGTCAATTGCTTTTAAAATCTCTGTCACAAGGTATTATTCAAGCAGTGCCAGTGATGTCTATGGCTATTACTGCTAAAAAGCATCTAAGCCGTGGAGCATGGGTTTCTTTTGTATATGAGTTTAGGCAGTTCAATTAATGGAGTGCAATACTAATGACCAGGGTATCTTAGTCCATATAGGCACTGCTGCTGTACTAGCAACACCTGGGTCTCATTTTGACACCCCCCATTTATTGTCCAAGACTGTTGCTGAGAAGGTGAAGCTGATGTTTGCTCAACATTAGGTTTGATGTACCAGGGTTTTCTGAAGCACAGGCTTGTCAAGTTGGAATAGTCAATTTTTGCTATTTGTTCTTCTCCTGTGGATTTTACTTAGTTATTGCCATGATGTGACAAGGTTAGGAGTGTTCTTCTCCCTAAGAGCTTCTGGAAGTGTTGCTGATATGTCTGCTTCTTGACCTCTCATTATTTCTTGGGAAAAAGGGGAGAGATGGGAAGAGGAGAGGCAGTGACAAAATTTTAATTATTTTTAATTTTTTTTTAAAATTTTTAAAATTTCTCTTCATTCCTCTGGTATTGTTATGAACCAGGCCCTCAACCACTCCAAACTGTTTCCATCTGTGTGACAGAAGCTGTCATATGACTTCCTCATAATGCTATTTCTCTTTACCTTTTCTGTCTCTTCCCTTTCCAGGCAACAGTTTTCCTAACATGTTCACTTCCCGGTTAATGAAACAAATTGGCACACAGCCATCTTGGGAAACAATTGTATAACTGAACATACCAGGGATAAGGCAGGGGAGGTTTCAGTAGCCTAAAGTCAGCAGCAATGTGAGAGTAATGAGCTCCTGGACAGCACTGCATGCCTGCTAGCTTCCCTCCATCTGGCTCCTGCATGAATTGGGGTTGGCTAAAGCCACTGGGAAGGGGCTGTACTTGTACTGTGAGTGCCCTATAATGTGCTTGGTCACTGTAACTGTAGAATAACTTTGCATCAGGGTATGGGTAGATCCTGCTCTTTTGCATTCTCTGGCCTGATGAAAGGCAGTTTTCCTTCAACTTCTTGTGGTGCTGGACAAGTGCCCTGTTTGCTTTGCCCCTCCCCAGGTTATCAGGGGCAGCAGAAGAAGCAGATTAGGGCCATTCACACCAGCAGTTTCCTTAGTGCCTTTGCAAGACTGATAACCTCTGGTGGAGAGGCAGTGACGCCAGCAGGCAGCAATCTCTTCCCCAGGGAGGGCTGCCTGCCCTGCAAGTGTGTTTACCCCCACAGGTGTGGCTCCTGGAAACCCTGTCTCTCCCTCTGGTTTTTGGCGCCTGCAGTAGTCTCCCAGGCTGGTCATCATGGCTTGTCCAGCTCCAGCCATCCTCCCTGGGGAGCCACTTCTGGACAAGATCTTGTGGAAGTGTTGCTCAATAGCAGCCTCATCCTTCATAAGTGCTGTTATGGTGCTGCCAAGGGGGTATGTGCTGAGCCAGCCTGTCTGTGGCAGATGACAGCCCTCACCCCTATTTCCTCTCTGCTGCCTGGCAGCCTGTGGGGAAAGGTGTTGGCTTCAGAAAACAGCATGGGCCAGGTGAGAAAACAAGAAGAGGCATGGGAACAGCTAGATTTAATTTCTGAGCCTGAGCACTTCAGTGCTGCCAGTGAAAAGGCAGGGCACAACCTGAATAGCCCGGGATGGGTGGCAGGGGAGGGTGCCTACCCCCAATGTGCCCCAGCGTGCTGCCGCAAGAACGTGCTGCAGCACAACCAGAGCCGTGCGAGGCAAATGCCTTCACCGGCCCAGCTGGCTGCGTCTGGCTGAGTCCCTTTCCATAAAGGCAGCACTAAGTACGGGCATGCCCTTAATCTCCTGTCCTCACCTTCAGGGAAGTTACGAAAGCAAAGTCCTACTTCGTTTGAGGATTTATGAACACGGCTGTGAGTGTGTATTAGCTTGCTTGGCCCAGGATATAGTGAGCCACTGAGGAGTGTTTACTGAAGTGTACCCTGGCATCCTTATCCTTCCTTTGCAGCTGCTATTTACCAGACAGCATTTGTGGTGAATGTAGCTGGCAGGAAACATCGTCTAGGAATGAACTGGATGAGTTAAAGAATTTTTCACACTAACATTGTTACAGGCATTTGAAAATGTTTCACATGAGAGCATATTTTTGTAACACTGAATTAAATTAACATTGCATGAAGCTGGCTCAACTAAATCAGATTTACCATCAAAATGTTTGGTATTTTTGTTTTGGGTCCCTGCCTTGTTTACAGCTCCTCTGTGTTACACTCTGTGTTGCAGAGAGATCATTTCCATCCACTCTATTGACACGTACACACGTGGCAGCAGCAAGGCTAATTCATCAGCACTGTGATGCAGGGCAGGAGGGACAGGAGGGGGTGGGCAGTGTTTGGAATGTGGTGTGAGATTTAGACTTTTTCTTGGCAATTAAAGAAACTGATTATGAAATTCACATTCACATATTCCTGTTTTAGTCAAAACGGCCTGCTCTGACACTATTTCTTTTAGAAACTCAGATTGCTTAACTAGAATGAGAATGTCTTCTTTAAAAACTATCAGAATAAAGAAGCAGGATTGTTTTTTTCCATAAGCTGTTCTGAGATTTGGAAATCGCTTTCTTCATTCTGGGATTTAACTTACCAGTTGAGTATAATTATTTTTCTTGTAGTTTGGTAACCCATGATTGGAACTTTTTCTTTTTTTAATTATCATTCCAGAAACTGAGAAAACTGCTTAAAAATAGATAGAAAAGAGACCAGAACCCACAATAAACAGACATCCATTAATATGCATGTCATCCCACCATGATGATTCTTTCTTTGTAGGTTGTGCAATCTACCCCTTCCTTTACCCATTGCCTTTGTTTTCTAATTAGATCTTTGTTTAGATTTCATGTAGGACTGTTATTCTCTATTTTGTTGAGAAAGTTCCTAGCAGATTGTGGCTGCTACAGCTGTATGGGAACAAACTGGTTTTGTTGAGTTATTTATTTGAATTGGGACTTTCTAAAACCCTCTCCTTGCCATCAATCTAATAGAGACGTTCCAACAGTGTATTAGTCATTACAGGGGGGATATGAAGCAGAGTATAGTTTTGGAGACGCCCTTCCAGTGAAAGACAGTGAGCTTTAAACCTCCTCACAGATGTGCAGAGCTGTACTAGTCATGCTTAACTCCCTAGCATGCTTAATGGGCTTTTTGCCTATAAATCCCCATGTGCCATTGAGATATTGGATCTTTATAGAAGGGCTGGATTTAATGGGAAGCCTGGATGTCTCTGATTTATCTCACAGCTCCCTCCCTCAGTGTTGCTTATGGGGGCGGGTGGAGTGCGCTGCTCCGACACTGACTTCTGTTGCCACCCTAGTAAAAGCAGCAGAGGGGGAAGATCTCCCTGCCCCGCACCCAGAAGCAAGCTAAGAGCTGAGGCTTTGTCTCCACAGCTCTGACAGCAGCATGGCCATGAAATAGATGAAGTAAACAAACCAACAATACAGGCATTTTTGTACAGAATAGGTCTATTATTCTTTCTGACAGCATGACTTGGATTTTGAGTTTTCATTCTTTTATTGTTCCTTATTTAAAAAGAAAGAGAAAGCAGAACAAGGAATAATACAAATGAGACAGCCTAGGGCTTGTGCTTGCGTATAGGTCCCGTTGGCACTACAAATTGGAACCATTTTGTAACCCAGTCCCTGAACCCAACTATATTTTTAAAGCAGTCAGGCCTTAAAGTCTTACGTGCTTGCATGATTGATTTGTCCAGGACTGCTATGCAGACTGATAACCAAGAGGCCATAACCAATCCCCTATCAAGACCAATTCATTGATCATTCAATGTACAGAGTTTTCCTTAGCCAGAAAACGGTGTTCGCAGTCATACAGAGTAGCATGTGTGTATTCGCTGCCCTCTTCATTTCAGCCCTAGGTGGGATTTAGACAGGAGGATGCTGGGTGGGCTGCAGCATGAATGCTTACTGCTGCTCCTTGACACACTGAGCAGTGAGCCCTGTTTGCAGCAGGCTGCCAGGCTGGGTTCTGCCCTGATTGTCGCTGCTGGGCAGGGTCTTCTGGAGGGAGCCCATGGTCAGAGGGCTTCTGGAAAGGTGCATAAAGCTGTCAGGGCTTTCAGACAGCATTTCGTCGCAAGTCTCACACTCAATAAGGCTTAAAAAATTGGCATTAGATAAATTTTGAGTACTTTCTCATCCTTTGGACTGTAATGCATACTGTCTGCTAGATGCAGAAAAGCCAAGATCTATTCTGGTAGATAACCTTTTCCTCCTTACTCCAGCAAAGGCTGCCTATGCCTGAGAAACAGGGTGGAGATGTTTCACAGCTGCGTCAAAAGAATATGGAGTTACACATTCCTAAAAGCACACAAACTCCCTGTCAAGGCATAAGTATTTTGTCTAATCTGGATGAGGAAGCCTTCTGGGGCATTCCCTGGTCTGGTGGAGGTATGGCTGCAGGGAAGCCCTTCCTGTGGAAGAGGAGCAGGAGCATCTGTTCAAACCCTCACGCTCTCCTCACACTGATTTTTTTGGATCTTGACATCCATAGCAAGGGACAAGCAATAAAACCATCATCGCTGAAATGAGATGCACTGTTATCAGAATCATATTAGCAGTCCTGATCCTGCTTCTGGAAAGAGCACATCAGGAACACTAGGTAGAAAATTTTTTTATGTTTAAAAATTGTTAGTTACTGATTGCGTGTGTGAGAGACTTAATTTCTTGAGTTTTTTCCATGCTATTTCTGGTTTTATCTCTGCACTTGTGATTTTCCAAGGGAACACATGGAGTAAATCCTTATTCCACTTTCAAGACTATGTGAAAACCTCAGTTTAACTGGGCAGTCTGAAAGATCTTTCATTCCACTAGACGCCATTTCTGTTTACACATCTGTAGCATTTAAACATTGCAGAATTGTTTAAATGCATTTAACATTTAATGCATTTATGTTTATGTTTAAATGCATAAACAATGCATAGATTTATGTTTAAAGGCATAAACATTGTGCAACCACCTCAGTTCCTGGTCTTAAACTTAAATAATTGGAGGTTTTGGCCTGAAACTAACAAACTGACGTTGGAGGAATTAAAGAGAACCACAGAGCATCTCCCCGTTATTGACAGGTAATAGATAACAGAATAACTTTATTGACAGATAAATAAATTAGTGGCTGAAAGTCACATCCATTAATGGCAACCGGCAAACCAGCTTCCCCACTTAGTCTCTCAAAACAGTTTGAGAAGCCAATGCCTGGATGCCCAGGAGTGTTGTTCTTTTGCAGCAGGAGGTAGGAAAATGGGGCACACAAGCAGCAAGGAGAAGAGGGTGCATGAGGAAAGGAGGAGGCATGAGGAACTCTGGTAGGCAAGTCAGCTGCACTAAAAAATCTTTGTCTGAGAGACATGGAAAAATGAGGAAAAGAGCTCATAAAGGCATTCAGCAAGAGAGGCAAATGGGAACAGACACAGATCCTGCTACGGGAGGGCATTAAAGTGTCCTTGTCAGTAAATATGGAGAGATAAGATGAGGGAACACACAAATATTGTATCCAGGACAAGCTGTGGCATCCAATGACAGTCAAGGAATGGATACACAATAGGAGGAAAAGGGTCACACATGGATTAATAACTCATGATCACAGACCCAGGTATGTGAGACACAGGGATGCAGATGGCATAGAGGGGTTAGAGAAGCCCACACGGGGAGGACGCGGGGTATATACAGAATTGCTGGCACAGGGACGCCATGTTCAGCTGCAGGAACATCTTGTGTGGCCCTGGGAGAAGTTCAGTCCCTTTCTCCCAATGTCTTTATTGTCCGATTCCGATGCATATCAGAGGCAGCCTATGCAGTGAGACTGTCCTCAGCAGTGCACTACACGAGATTGATGGCAATACGATTTCCTCAGGAAATATGTTATGCACTTGTTATTTTCAATGGATATAAGGTGGGAAAAACAGCTAAAGGTAATTCACTGGCTTACTTCCTTCTCATACTCAGAATGTGGAAGCTTAAACCTTTTCTTTCTGACATTGTGGCTGTTCAGCAGAGGTTGTAAAGCTTTGCTTTCAGTGGGGAAATTGATCAACTTGACAACCCAAAGTTGTCTCTGTCTGACATTGCCAGGCGAATAAGACAGAGTGCCTAGTCTTTTTGTCTGTTTTCTGCTATTGATTTCCTAGTGTGGGGTTGTTGTACCAGATTTTTGGATGCACACGCATGTCTAATTGGATATTTGTTATTAAACATATATAAAATTCACCCACAAACATGAAGCAGATGGAAGTCTTGTTAAGAAGGATTTATTCCCTCTGTGGCCATATACAAACATTTGAAATACTTGAATCAGACTGAATCATGAGGTTAAAAATAGATTGTTAAAGTCTTCATATTTACTTTCTAAATTTTAAACCCTGTGCAGGCATAAGGAAGCATTTAAAGTTTTCTCACTTTAATCATTTTCTCTGATACCAGAAGGAGTAAACAAGGGGGTTTTCTTTCCTTGTCTTTTAATGAAAACAGGAGATCTCAAGACTTTAAATGAAATCCTGAGAATAGGCAACAGCTTGTTTCCTGCTTCCTTCCCATGTTTTTCCTGCCAGGGATCCTCAGCTGTTGGGCACAGCCCCTGACCCTCCTGCACCCTCAGCCCACCTGCTGTCCTTTCCCTCAGTGCTTCTGCCTCTTGTCTCCCTTGAACATTGTGCTCAGTCTGCTCCTGCTCACTTTGGCCCCAAGGCCACTGGCACTGAGTAGAAATGTGGTTGTAAATTCCTGTCCTAGAGCATGAGGACTGTGGCTGTTTGTAATATGCATCTCACTCAGTCTCAGCCATCATTCCTCTTCCCACAGCAGTAGGGATGGTTGCTGGGGTTGGGATGTTGTGCAGCTCTAGCCTGTGTTGTTTGTCCCTGCAGTATGAGGTCAGGCTCTCTTTCTCCTCATGTAGACCAGACTCTCCAGGAACTGCCCAGTTTAATAGCTGCAGATGGAAATGCCACCCATAGCCGCTGGAAAGAGCTGCTGCTGCCAGAGCACAGCTTTGCTTTGCAAATATAGGAATTGCTGAGCTGCAAAGGTGAGCTTATGCAAGTAATAGAGTGTGAGGCAATTATTTAAAATCACTACAGTCACCATCATCTGTAGAAAATGGTTTTCTGCTCTTTCAGTACTCTAAAATAGCAATGCCATTTTTTGCTCTTGTGAGAAAGACATCAAGACATTTTCAACCTGAAAGACAAAGTCTAAAAGTATCAGTGACTTACAACAGTGTGGAGAGACTTCATATATGGCACTCCATCTCAGAATTATTTTACTCCTTTTGAACTCATAGGGATATATGTCTTTGGTAGACTATTTTGGTTTTTAATTTGCTTCCAAATAGAATTAAAAAGGTATTTTAGAAAATCATATACAGGGACCTTTCTAAAGGCCTAACATTTAAAATCTTCCATGAATGTGTGCAGGCATATGCCTAAGGGAAATTTGTCTGCGTATGTATAGGTAGTAACAAGTCACAATGTTCAAAACATCTGCTTGCTTTCTGCATTCCAAGTTCACCTTCATTTGCTCAGTTACAAAGCTTCTGCTGTATTTAGTCCTAGATAAGATTCAGAGGGCCACAGCAGATTGGCAGTACAATCCTTATCAGCTGTTTTCATAACCAGCAGAACTTGGGTTAGTCCAGGCTGGAGGGGAAGCTGTGAAGGAGCCAGCGCAGGTTGGGCACCAGGGCCAAAACCACGACCTCCAGGTGGGAGGTACCCTCAGGGTGGTGCTGGGGTGATGTTGGGATGATGCCAGGGAGCAGCTTAAGAGGCTGCTCTCCTCTCAAGCCAGAGAGCTCTTGCATTCCAGGCACAGACCTGCCACACCAGTGTTTTAGCAGTCGGCAACAGTGGGTAGCCGGCACACAGTGGTGGAAGTGACACGTGTAGCAGAAAAGGAAAAAGGTGTTTGTCAAAGGGAGGGCTGCAGCTGGGTGACTCTGCCTTTGTTTGAACTATAGTGCTGGGGAGTCAGCAAGGTCTTTAGCTCAGCTCCTCTGAGCCTTTGTACGTATCCGTCAATATATTTTTTCATACTTCAGGGAGTGGCTACCCAGAGTTTTTAGGAGGCATGGCTCTTCCTCGGGCATGAGACTGGCTTGCTGATGCTTTTCATCTGGAGTAAAGTGCTGCTTTGATGGCTGATGGGGTTTTTCACCTTGCTGGGTCTGGAAGTTGATGGAGAAGTGAGTGGCACAGATGCTTTGGAGAACAGTCAAGGCTGTAAAGAAGAATTAACTTAATAATCCCTATCTAGGCAGTTGCTGTTCTATGGGGTCAGATGGTAAGTCACTGAGATCACTCCATCCTCATACATTTCTGTAGCTAGTTACCTGTATTTTCAAACTACATTCAGATTACATTGATGCTTTTTAGAAATCTATCGAATGGTTAATTATAGCTGAATTTAGTAGTTACTGGCATTGAATATTTGATTGAAAATGAATAGTTACTTTCAAACTGGTTTCCTCCAGAGAAATAGAAGTCATATTTCTGATATTACTGTTTGTGAACAGTTCTGCTGCTTACTCTCCTCCTATCATGAAAGGTAAGACATTCAATTAGTTAGTTATCCTTACAGGTAGGATTTTAGTGTTATACTTTTAATTTATCCCTTAGAATAAAATTTGTGGATAAATATGAAGGTGAGGAATGTTTAAATTGAATGGAAAGAGACTAATAAATACAAATTTTGAGCAGTAGGATGTAGATAGAAAGTCGTGCAGGGTTTTTTTTTCTCTCTCTGCTTTAAATATGAGTGAAAACTTGCTTCTTGAATTTAGCTTGAATTCAGATTGTTTCTCACTTGCTACATCTTCTAATTAGTCACCTATTCACATTGTTTTAGAGCCAAGAGAAACTGAATATTGCTCCTATGTATTCACTTAGTCTAGATCTAATTTTCTGTTCAGGGCACCCGTGTTGGAGAACATAAAAAAACTTCAGTGATTCACTGGGTGACTGAAGCTGTTAGTACTTCCCAGGGATGGTACAAGAAATGAAATCTCAATTAAGAGTGACTTTCCCATACAAAGTAAAGCCTTTGAATCAGAGTATACCTCTAAGCCTTTTGTCTGCCAAATGGGTGGGGGTAATTCAGTTGAGAAAATGCAGTCAAGATGTGAAAAAAAGTGCCCGGGGCATCCAAGGCCTGTTTCCAATGATGCACGCATGTTAGCAACATGCTGAGCCTTAAGATCCCAGAGCACAATAAAACAGAATATTCCCTTCTCCCTCTCTGGGAATTAAATTAGGTGTCAAACCAAAGGGCTTTAGGAAAATAAAATGAGAAAATGTTTGGGTTTCAGTTTGAACTTTTGCATGATTTACAAACTTTCTGTATGTGAAAGCGGGTGAAAATATTGTTCTTTGTTGGCATGAAATGAGGATTTGTCACTATTTTTGTGGCAGTGCCTTTTATATAAGCCAGTTGTAACTTTTAACTCAGAAGCTGTTCAATTATATGCCTAGTTTTCAAAAAAATTCAGACTAATCTTCAGCAAAGTGAATTCTAAAAATTTTGAAAGTACAATTTCTAGTACTTTACAGTATATACCTTATAATAGATGGTATAAAATTGAGCTTAAGATTCTTAATTCCTAGAATTATGTGTATAACTAAACCAAGTTATTTTAAAAGTTCCAGAAGAGACTCCTGTTCCAACTAAATAAGTGGGTTTCCACAAGTCTAATCATCTCACACATTGGGGTAATATTCTGTTATAGAAGAATTTTAAATGAAAAAAAAAAAATATGGACTGTTCAGTTTCACTGTTCCTTCAGTGGGGATAAATACAGAATGCATCCCCATTGACAAGTACTGAAAATATATGTTCAAAGTCCCTATGCTTTCAGAAGACTCATTAGGGAAAATTATGTTTACAGAAGTAGGACTCAAGTCATTCTGTTTGCTGAAGACTTGTGCTATTTGCATCAGTGGGAACTGCTGTGCCCCAAAGGGACTGATGCTAAATTTCTCTGAACACAGAAAATAGACAAAGTGAAAAAAATTAAATACATTCTAGTGGTTCTGTACATTTGATTTAAATGAATTTGAAATATACCTCTTGAACATTGTATGAAGATATCACTTTGGAGGGAGAATTATATATCTATTAAGTGCAGATTGTCTGTTTTAAGATAAAATAATAAAAAAAATAAAGAAACTAGGCATTATTCTATGATTCTTCATAAAATCTGAAGAACATCTTTAACACTTTCAATTTTCTTCCTCTTATAGTCTGTTGTAAATAGGCAGTATTCTTGATCTCTGCTGCATACATTTAGGTTAAGTTTCCTGAATAATGAGAATTCTTCTTTAAGCAATTCTCCCCCAATACATTTTTTGTATCTTTTTATGCTAGCTGGGTTTTTTCAGTTTTTAAAATATGCTGAAATTGCATTTTCATGGACTGTAAAATAAAGAGGACTAAAAATTCCTGCTTTCTTCTCCATTTCCATTAAAAAAAAATAAATTGTCCATATAACTTCATGTGTTTATAGAAGGGCAAGGAAATGTCAACTGTCATAAATTCTTAGGTTGAAGATCTTCCAACTGAGCTAGCACTAACTCCTAGGCAGTTGGTTTTTTTTAGAAGGACATGTTTTGTAGACCTAATAACTAGGCCTCTGGGTTATTTAAGGTATTCTTCTCTGGATTCTTCATAACTGGTTCAGATCTTTTTTGAAGTGCAGTGTCAGCAATGAGTCTCATAGTCCAGATGATGGAGGTCTTGCAATGCTGAGGAAAGCAAAAGATTTATTTTATGTGCCATCTGTTAGTAAATCTTTATATAATGGTTGCTTTTCTGTGTCAGCAAGAAAGAAGTTGACTCATGTTCAGCCTGAAGCCTGCAGATCCTTTCATGAGAACTGCCGCGGGGACAGCTGCCTCCCATCTCCTGCTCATTCTCCAACTTATTTCTCCTAAGTGAAGTATTTTGCTGCAATATGTCCTTTTTGCATACTGCTTCCCCTTTGTCTTAGCCCATTTCTCCAATTTCCATATCCATCTGTATATCTAATCATGCTTTCCAATATACCTGAAGCTCCTTCTAGCTTTCTGCAATCTGAAAACTCAGAAATCAGGTTGAATCATCATCAGAGGACATGGTTCTCTCTTACTCACTCATGGTTTTCAGCACTTTCTGCTGGCCTCTCCAGGCTTGGGCACTTCTTGTGGGTTGCTGCTGAGTGTCATGATCTGGAGAGGATGGTTACTGAGGCCCTGCAAGAACCTCAAAACAGATGTCCTGGTTACAAGATTCAAAATGTGAACAGTTCCTAAACAAGAAATGTTCTAAAAATATTGAATAGTGTCAAAATGCCTTGATGCATCTTTCCAATTCGATGAGGAACAACTGATAAATACTTTTTGATATGGTTTCCCTGTCATGCACTGACATGCACTGACAGTTTCCTATGGGCCATTCTCTTCAGGAATATGCCATGTGAAGCAGCATTGGAAACCATATAAAAATGGAAATACATTTCATCTGCCTCCTTCTTATTTGTAAGGTATATCATTGTACTCATCTCATGGCTGAGCTTCGCGAACGAAGATTTGGGAAGGCTTTATCCACATTTGTTACAGGCACGTTGGTGACTTATGAGGCCAATACGTGACAGACATATCCGATTGCAGTCATTGTACTACTGTACAAAAAAAAAAATTAACTCTATTTGACAATAATTTACAACGTTTCTCACAAAGGCAAGTGACTTCAAAATTTTTTTTTTTTATGTGCTTACAAATAGTGTGTGTGATTCTTTGTTCCTTAGCATTTTTTCCTGGAAATTTAGGTCAGGCTGAAAGGTCAGTGGGGCCCCTATGAAACCTACTTTTGGCTCATAAAGATAAGCTTTTACTCACCTTTTTCCCGTCTTCTGCAACATTAACCATCTGTACTGTTGTGTCTGGATCTATGCTACTGACCTTGCCAGACTTGTGTGGCAAGAAGATTTTGGTGTCTGCAGTTGAGACAGATGGAGGGCAGAGGCATAGTGGAGCAGGGTGATGATGTGGGGCAGCCCTGCAGGGGGCTAGCGAGCCTGCAGCAAGCCAGACCACTCAGGTGACCTCTTTGTGGATGAGAAGGACTCAGCTTCTCTCCCTGTCTCATGCCCAGGCTGCATCTGCCATGACCACTTTCTCTCACCTGCATACCAAAGATATGCTTAGTGGCCTGTGGCATTTGTGTCTCAGCATCATTTTGGTAGTTAGGTCTTTCTGCTTTATGTGATACTATTCATAAACAATCCTTATTCAACCTGCTTTATAACTGATGCTGTCATCCATAGGAGGTGTTGAACAGTATCAGAACTTATGTTATTTTCCCTTCTTATTAATGCCCCCAAACTAACTGGGCTTTCTGCTCTGTCTTTCCAGAGTTTGGGACTAGTGTAGGTTACCTTCGAAATACAACTGCAGGCCTCTCCCTTGCCTATAATTCCCAAAGAAGCTGTACACTTTCTGCAGTTGTATTTCAGTTTTGTGAATGCACAGAAAGTTTCTCTTATGCAGGTTAAATCAAATACTTTATTATGCATTAAGATACACAGTTCCTCCTGGCTTATTCCTCATGGCTATTTTATTAGCACACGGGCTTTTAATATGGTGGCCAGAGTGAGCTGCTCTTGTTCCTGTCCCTCTTGTGACCTTACAGTGAACCCCAGTATGTTTTTTCCCTTCTTCCCCTCTTCAGAGTTTGTGCTTTTTTTTTCCTTTCCATCACTTCCATGGGTTTTGGCTGCTGTCTACACAGTTTGAGTTGGGAGGGAAGAATTTAGTTCACTTTGTTTTTTCTGTCTTTCTTCATTAGATGGATAACAGCAGAATAGCAGGGAATCTGTCGTGGAGCCATTATCCTGTGATCAAAGTCAAAGCATTCTTGGCAGTGTCCTCTGCACAGCCTCTGCATCCAGCCCAAACATGTCCATATGCATGTATGCCCACATGTCCATGTATACCCCTCTCCTTTGCCTGGTCTTTTACACTAGCTGGTAGGGTCCAAGGTGATGCTGAGGGAGTCCCTGTGCCTTCTCATTTAGCCCAATTATTATCCAAATTTGTCTAGCTTTTCCTAGGAAACCATGTGTTTGTTTCTGGGCATTTCCAGTTCCATTTTTTGAAGGAAGAGAATATTTTTGCCCCTCCTAAAAAAGGCCAGAACTATGCATGGAGGGAGGTCACTAAGGAGGCTAAGCACCTGGAGAGGGGCACGAGCTCTTCCCACACACACAGAGTGTGCCTGGGCTCCTGATAAATTGAAGAGCAAACAACAGCAAGGCTCAATATTCTAACCAAGGGAAACAAACTTCTAGGTAGTTTTTAAAAAAAACTTGGAAGATGTCTTAAAAGATGTCTTGTGATGTCTTAAAAGAGCGTTTGTCATTTCCTTGAAAATATTATTGTTGCCACCTCCTCCACTTAATTGCTTCTTCTTCCGTACTTTAAAGATGGTGTAGTTTAGTGCAGTGTATGTGTATTTGAGGGCCTCTATGCTGCTTAGTCACCTAACTGTTAGGACTTTGTCATGAGAACTGACTACTAAACTGCCCCAGAATAACTAATTATCCCACATATTTTTTGCTTGCAACAGTCCCATGCATTGCCTGTGGCTTCCATTAGTATGTACCATTGTTTAATGGCATATTCTGCATATTTAACCATTGATCTGGCACTGTAACTTATCTAGTAGTTTCAGACTCTGGTTGAAACTCAGAAAAAGTGATTTGTAATTTTTCTTAAAGATGTCTAGGCACAGAGGCAAATCAGTGTGGTGAATTTAAGGCTATTAAAACTAAGACATTTTCTTGATGGCTTTGTAAGGACTTCAATTAAGATACTTAGTAAGGCTTTAGAAGTCCATGAACCACAACCGGAAAACCACAGCTTCGGAAACAATCTGTTAGGGATTAGTGGTGAATTCACAGTGTTTGTTACCTTCATTGCTGCTAGTAAATAAGAGGAAGCATCTGCTATGTATTTAAGCAGTGAAGATTAGCAGCAGAGTTTTCAAAAGCAATTGTCTACTCCATTGATGTTGGCCTGGAAAGGACTTCGGGAGCTAGATTATTCTAAATGTCTCATTTCTCATTCTCCCCTTTCACCATACTGTCATATAGTTTTCAATATGGGGAGGTAACACGAAATCCAGAAAGATGTGAGAGCCTGAAATGAAGAGATATCGTTGCGATTCTTATAAATCTACGTTAGTGCAGTTGTAGTTAAATACTCTGTGATTCTCCATCTTTAATACCGTGTTAGTAAATGATGGCCATGGGTTCCTGTGATATAGTATCCACTACTTCTATAGTTATCATTAATACAATTTTGTATGGGAAATACAATTGAAATATGACTGTCTGTCCCTATGCTACCTCCCACAATGATCATTGTGCTGATGAAGCTCTCCAGACTATAATGCTTTTAGTTTAAATATATCAAGTTTCCTCACAGAAAGACTTGACTTTAAAATTATTTGATATTTCAGTTTCTTCTGAAACTCTGCATTTTGCATGCACTTTATAGTACAGAAATTTTACTTTCCAGCAAACACGCCCACGTCTTCACATGATTTGGGGCTTTATTACAAAGCATTTCCCCTTCCCATTTAGAAGAGTGTCTCCTTAGAGCTGTGTATTTTCTGTGGTTGTTGCTGTAATGTGTTTAGCAGGTTTATTTCTGTTATGCTTCATTGTATAAAAGGTGTCCAGCAAAACAGATCACTTCCTAAAATATCTTTGCTTTCCAAGAGTCATGGAGCATGTGATGTGCAGTCTGGACTGGTACATGATTATTTACAGCACAAGGAGTACAGCGTGGTCCAGTCGGCAGTGCCCTGGACCACAACTTAGGAAGATCCTGATTTCCTTTTTGGCTCTATTACTTATTTGCCATGTTTCTCATTGCAAATAACTTCATCTTTGTGCATCTTCACCCTCTATTTCTGACTCAGATGTAGAGTGAAAATGTTCTTAATCTATGTGCACTTTTTAGTATAATAGGAAAGATCTTGTTTAGGTGAGGTGTCCAGATGCTTCTGTAATTAACATTAAATTCATGCTAAATAATATTAGAGTAACAAAACTTTTTAAGAAACTGGAACAACATAAAAGATGTATTTGGGCAGACACTTGTCATGAAAAATTTCATCATGGTCCCACTACCTGTCATTTCCTAATTCTGTATTAATTCCTGTCCTATTTACTTCTAGACTTTTCAGAATCTTGTGTGTAGACAAAGCTCCCATTTTACTTCATATGTTCCTCTGACTTTGGTAACTCTAATTTTGGTAACATTGCCACTCATTATTACTGCAAGAACTGTGATATCTTGACTTGTGGATGGCTGTCATTGTGGCAGTTTAGGCAGTAAGAACAACTTGCTTTAAAAAGAGGGAGCTCCCTTTCACAGCTGCCGAGGTAATTGTCAGCTGTCATGAAGTCCAAGCACTGACGATTTTAGATTGAGTTTGTTTTTTAGCAGAAGATGGGGGGGGGAAGGAAAAAGCTCTTTTCAGAAGCTTTGGTCATTTCTTTTATCCATGTCAATACTAGTTTTCTGTGTTTTGTGCAAAGTGTGTTGGTTTTCAGACATTTTAAAGCAAGCATAAACAGCTAATGCAGAGAGGCTGCAGGAATGGAGGACTGGGATTTCAGAGGAGGCCTTGTGTCTGTTCAGTGCAACAGGGAGAACAGACTAGTTCTCCCCATCCTGCCTGGATATTGAAGGAGAAAGGAAACTTTTTACTGCTCCTTTCCACTTCTCTTGTTTCCGGGGAAGTGGGTGGGTGATTTACAATTGGTATTGTACCTTGTGCATTAGGACTGTGTTTAGGCCTTTCTTGCAGGGAAATGAGATACATAAAATGTAAGTTGACAACTTCATTTCTCTTTCAAAATTTGTATTTGAGAGGGGGGAGTTTTCCTACCAGTGGAGTCTTTAGCTACAACTACTGAACCTTTAAAGTTACAAAACTCACTCTGACTTTTGTGGTAAGGCAGAAATGTAGAACGGGTTTCCCTTTTTTCACCCTCTGATATAAAATCCTACTCCAAAAAAATATTCCAAACTTTTCCAAATGACTTTTGCTGCAGAAAGCTCTAGCACAAAGAGTCCTTTGTTTTACAGGAATATTTAAACCTGTGGTAAACTCTTGCTCTTTTGTGTTGGCTTTTTCCCCCAGACAGGTGCCAAGGAGCTCTTTGACATTTGTAGAGCAGATGGGATGCCATTTTACTGTTGGATCTAATTGACAAAACCTTAGTCACTCTCACTCTCTCCATGCATCCTGCCTCGGAAAGTGTGGGCTGTGGAGTTTTAGAGAGCACTTTTTTCCTCATCAGCAGCTCACTTAACTCACTGCCAGATGAAGAGTGAGAGCGATAACTCGCTAACTGATCTGGGAAACCTTTTGGGAATTCATACCTTCTTGCTTCTGAATTTGCCATTTTGGCTGGTTAGTCACTTGCTGTTGACTTGGCTACCATACATTGCATTACGTATATCTGTAGCCACAGATGTTATTGTGTGCATCTATTTTAATATAAACAGCAGTGCTGCCTGTCTATGAAATCCCATAATGACATAGGTAATTGAATATGTGTACAAAACATGGAGATGTCTGTGAAATGCTGTCTCTAGGGATGTGTGAATGCACATCTCTCCATGCCTCCTCCCCATTTCAGACTCCCAAAGGAGGGATTTTGCAAATGTCCAGTTTTGGGATTTCAGACCCAGTGATGGTCTTATTTCCAAAAGGCTGATGTCTGTGAAGGTCTTAGAGAAGAATGTATGTCCCAATCATTTCTGCTAATCTTGGCACACCACCATGATGCTCAGTTCTTGCACATACATGTCTCATACAAAAAACAGAGAGCAATTGTTTTGATTGTAGCTTCTGCTAAAGGTTGTACACTCCTTGGCAGATCTGGTTTACACAAGAAAGCCACATTTGCAGTGTGCTTCCAGTACTTAAATCCTGAAAGACACATATGCTTCCTCAGAAATTGCTGCTTTGGGGAAAGAAGGTGATAATTTCACTTTCGGAAAGGTAGCTGTAATTAATAGTGATTGTCACTGGATATGACCAAGAGGGGTAGGAATATCCAAACAAATATTTAATGCATTTCAGTTGGAGTATAAATGAACTAACAAACCCCTTGCCCCAGAGCAGCTGTAATTTTTAAGATCATTCCTATGAAGCATACTGAGTTTGAGATTCTTGGCTTCCTTGTGTAGCAGCCTGTCCCTCTGGCAACTGCCATCCCCAGTCATATCAGTTACATGCTGCCACAGACACTTAAACATCTTGTGCAAATGTTAATATTAAAAGCAGGCCAGGTGGTAGCAAACTCTGGGATAGATCTTCAATTCACTATCAAAATCACAAGATTTACAAATAACCTGTATAAAAATTCTCCAGTTCTCCAAGTGATAATGATTTCTGCGGCACTGGCGTATAAAGAATTTTAATGCCCTTTTGTGGTATTCTTGATACCTGTAAACTCTAACTGGCAGCATTGTATGTTGGCCTTTTGGCATGAATGCCATTCAGATGTCCTTTTGAGTGAGTGCTAGCTGCTGTGCACTGGGCTTTCACAGTCTGGTTTTAAAGAACTAAAAATACAAAAAAGTAATTTAGAAAAAAAAAAAAGGACTGTAGAAACCTTAAGAGGTTATTTAGCCAACTGCAAGACCCAGAGCAGAATTAGTTGTACCGAAACAATGGGATGTTGTTGGGAGGCTCTGAAGAACAGGCTAGACAGTGATGAAGGCACCACACTGACCCCAGGCAATCAATTCCACTGCTCTTATGAACCTTGCAGTTAGAAAGCTGTTTCTAGTGTTTAACTGAACATCGCCCCTGCTGCAATTAAACCTGTTCATTCTTGCCCTATCCCCAGTAGACAGAGAAGTTTGTTTTTCTTAGTGAAGCAAAGCTTTTATGTGTTTGAAAATTATTATCCTATTCTCTGGCAATCTTCTTTTGTCTTGGATAGAGCATCCTCATCCTTTCAATCTCTGCTTGTAAACATCTCATTTACATGGCGTTGTCTTCTACATTTTCTCCTGTTAGTCCATGTCAATTTTAATGTCTAGGGCATGCTGGGTCAAAAAACAACCCAGTACTCCAGGTGAAGACTTAGGCTTGGTGAGCAGCTTATAGATTGCTACACCTTGCATGTGGTTCTGTATCCTACTGGCTGTACTGGTATGTCCTCCTATGAAACTTGCTGTTCTGCAGCAAGATGACATTTTTGATTCATGTTCATGAGTTGTCTGTCATCTGTAAATTTAGTGAGCATATTCTCTATTCTACTGACCAGTCTGTTAATTAAAATATTGAAGAACAGATCCCTGCAAAACCCCACTCAATATGTTCTTTTCCTTTGGCCACCAACTACTGAAAACTAATCTCTGAAAGTGCTTTTTTCAACCAGTTGTGTACCACTTTTTAATTGTATCAGCTGTGTTGAGTAAGATAGAAATCTTATTAAATTCAATATGTATTTCATCTGCTGCTACTTCTTATCCACTACCAATTATCCTCCAAAGAAGGAAATTAGATTGACTTGACACAATTAATTCTTGTCAAATCCATTTGGCTGTTTAAAAACTCTTACAGGATAATAAGGTAGAAAAAGAAACATTATATAACTCATTTGTATGTCTTGCCAGCCCTATGATTGCCTTCCCTTAGCCTTCTTGAACTTTCCTCTTCCTGAGCCTCATTTGTAATTACCGTGGCACAGAGGTGAGAACAAGAGATGGGGACAGCAGTCATTATTGCTGCCAAAATCTTTGTATCTTAAAGCCAAGCTTGGGCATTCTTGGAGAAATGTGAACAGGTTAAGCTTATTTGAAGCCACCAGGCACACTACATACTCTGATATGGTTTAGCCCTTTGACACTGCCATGACTTGTCTGTCATACCTGAAGCCTGTTACAGTCCTTTCTCATACATCCATATAAAACAATTCAGCTATTTAACCTCTGTTACTAGGTACATGCACACTTCTTTGGGAAATAGTAGGTGCTAAAATAGTTTAAAACTCTTTCTCCATCGCTGAAATCTAGTTACGGATTAGGATAATACTGTGCATGTTTAGGGGTGCCGTGAATAACTAGGTCCTTTGAATTACTTTCTGGTTGCAGACAAACATAAACACTAGCTGGGCAAGTACAGGCAATAGAAGGCATAAGTTTAAATCATGTTTGATACATTAAAAACTGCTTTAAGTAACTACCCAAGAGTACAATTATACTTCCTTTCTATTCATAAGAATTCCATATCTGTTAGTATGTACCCAGAAGATACGAGGAGTTAAAACGGTATCACGACATGATATTTTTTAGGAGGTAAGGAGTTTATCTTTTTGGCAAGTCAAAAGGCAGTCTTTTCTTAGCTGTGTCTGCTCATGAAGTTCACACATACAAATATAATAAATAAATAATAATATAAAATAATATAATATTTTTTTCTCCGGGAGTTTTAGATTTCTGTATAAAAACATGAAGTTTGGGGAGTAATGAAAATCATCCACATGAGGCCCAATACCTTGCTGGCATCTTACCACATGCTTATGGATTCCCTAAATGCCTCATGTGTAACCATGGGGAACCTAAGGGCCATATAGGCTTTTCAGACTTCTTAGGCAATTGCTCAGATAGCATACCCCTTAGAATTATCCGTTAAAACCACACAAAATAATTCATGTAGCTGCAAGTCATGTGAAATTAAGTCATGGATTGTATCTAGCCCAGAGCCCTGTGGGCTCACCGCCCATCCCTAATGCTGCCTCCTCAGTGGTAGAGACAGCAGATAATATAGAGTGACTCCATAATGTCACTTGGCTTGTCCTCAAAACACAGAGTTATTATTGCTCTCTCTCATACTTCCCTCACCAATATAGCAAATTTTTTTCATTCCTTCTAATTCATTTTCACACATTCTGTCCTCAATGACATACAGCAATGACTTTGAAATGACCAGTTTGTATACACAAATAATGTCATCGTTTTATGAGCCAGCATTTCAGGGCTTAAAAACACATATATTTATCTCATTGCCCCGAGTTACACCCTCTTGAGCTTTCTTCAGCAATCTGAGTTTCCCCTTGGTGTTTACACACCCTTCATGCTTTCAGATAATCGCTGCATCCTTTCCAGTCCCTTTAACCTTCATCTAGCCAAGCAACAGTTGTTTGTTTAAATTTATTCTCATAAATCACATCTTCCCACAGAAGTCAAAAGGAATATGTGATGCACTTCTGGGATCAAGTGTATTAGTAACTTTCAAAAACCCAAATCTCAATTACTTTTTGTTAGGCATATGTTGCTACAGGATACACATTGTACTGAAGAAGCACATTTGGCCTTCAAACAGAATTGCCTAATTATTAAATCCTTGCAAATGAACATTAATTTTTTCTGAGAACTAGAGATACCAGCCTGCTTTACATATACTTAAACAAAACAACTTTATCAACATGGAGCCAATGCAGTAACCTCACTGCCCTCAAGGGCTGTTGTGTCATCATCGATGCAGTTGGTTGAGTTGTGGAGGGTAAATTCCTCCCACTCACACCACCACAGCCTCAATAATCCTTCTGTTCATGAATTTTCCAAAATATTTATTGAGAGAATAGCTTGGAGGTATGTTTTCAGCAATGCTTAAGCCTGTTTTCACTTGTCTTTTTTTTTTTTTAATTACATTTTGGGAGTGGGTTGGCCAGTGCTTAAAAGCTGGAGTCTCAGATAGACGGCTTCCTCTCACTTTAATTAGTTTGACAGGCACTTCTACTTTCCAGCTGAGCTGCCCTAGCTGGAAGCAGCTGCTTGGTGGAATTACTCCCCCTCCTCACTGTGTTACAGAAGTAATAAGTGTCTTGTGTCCCTTCAATGAATTTACGGATGTAAAATGCACAGTGTGTGCCTGGCTGCATAGAGATGTTTCTTTCTTTTCTCTATTACTTGATGAAGTTTTATGAAGTGAAACATGTCATTAACAATATAGGAAAAATGAAATGTACAGATCGGATATGATTCTCCACTCCTTTCTTAACTCTTGTTAGGGAGTGTAGAGCAGGTTTTAATACATTTTTCCATGGCAATTCGAAACTCTGATTTGAGAGGAAGTCTGGAATAATTGATTGTACAGTTTGCAAGGTAGTGAAGAGTCAGGCTTCTCCAGAGGAGCACAGGCTCTGTGAATCAAGCTCATGCCCATGTTTACAGCCACAGCTGAAATGAATACTCATCATCTTGACTACATTGTCAGTGTCTTGTGAATGCTTCTGATTTCAGCACTGACTTTATGATTTATTTAACATCCTACAACCTGCAGCCAGTGATGTAAAAAATTCAATTTGCTGCTGTTTTTTAAATAATGGAAATGTAAATTCTGGGGTTTATTTTCCAGTAAAAGGATGAAGATGTGACATAAGTGCACCCTGATGACTTAGACAATTGAAGCTGAAGCACTCCAAAAGTCTTACTTTCCAAATTTCACTATATTTAAATACAAGTGTAATTTTCAGGTGTCTGACATCTGTGAGTTTTGAACACTTATCATTACAACAGAAACTGAAACACCATTTGCAACACAACTGCTTGCCTGCTTGCTTGTCAACTGCCATTTGTTTTCCCATAAATTATCTCTTTATGTACATATCTGGGCTTGCTGCATGGCACACAGGTCAGCTAACCCAGGGTGCAGCTCTGGGATGGGGAGGACACCCATGTTTTAGTCTGATGTGGTACTCTGGAGAATGAGCAGGAAGCATTTAAAAGGAAAAGTAGGGCAACTGTTTGCAAAGTGAGGGAAGAAAGCTGATGAGAGCTGTTTCTAGAGATGGAAGCAGGAGGAGAAGCTGGTGATGGAGCAGGAGTTACCCCAGCAGAAACTGATCAGAAAGAAGAGGTTGAAGCCAGTATGTTGTTCTCAAGTGGCTGCAGTAGGGAGAATTGATCCTGGGCTGACATGATCTGCAAGGAAACATCAAATTATCGTATCTGGTCACCTGTGGCTAGCTGAGATCATCAGGCAGGTTTCTTTGGTCAGCTTCTGCATTAACTAGGCCCACCTATTCCTTCACTACTAATATATTTATGTGACTTAGGACATAGTCTTAAAAGTGACACGTCTGAGCTCAGTTCTGAATCCTTGTGGAACTGAAAATAAGGCTTTGATAGGGTCTGTTTGCTCCTTGTTCAGGCAAGTGGTGGTAAGAGGGAGTGCGTTAACTTTTAAAGAAACACTTGAGGAAAAATTTGTGCTCTGTTATGTTTGGGGGTAACATTTAATTTGTAAATTGGGAAATGGATGTTAGGTGGAGTGTGGACAAGGTGACTTTTGAGTGGAAGTGATCTGTTCTGGAAGAGAAGCGAAGCAACTTTTCTTCTTTTGTTTTCTCCCAAGTTTCTACCATTGACATATTTGTGTCATGTGTACCTTGCAGTAATATTTTGCCAAGGACAACTCTGTAAATTTTTATCTCTATATTAATAGCAGCACATAACTTTTTTTTTAAGATCTACATTTGCATTTCATATTTGGTTGCTTTTGCAAAGATACAAATAATGTGACTGAAATTAATGAAAGCTCTTGGGTTTCTTTTTCCAGGAAGTAATACTTTTTTAAAAAGCTAATTTCCCTTTCAAAGGGAGATGCAATAAGCATCATCTCTGAGGTGCATCCGTTCTTATTTTAAAAATGTGTGCTGGTCACAAAGTGAGTAGCAATGTGTCACTCTGTGAGACTGGCCATCTCTCAGTGCACTTCCCAACTCTATTTGCCAACTCGGTGTGATACTTATGTCAGCACTGACATAAGCGCTGAGCATCTCTGAAATACACAACTATCATACACTATTAAGTTGAAGCTTATGCTGCTTTTATGATGTGCTTTGAGATCATCAGACTCCTTTTTATTAGTAATTCACTAAGAGTTTCAACAAAGGAATCAAAGGGTACTGCATTTGGAAGAAGGAGAGGCTGAAGTCCTATTCCCAGTTCTGAGGCTTGTTTTTCACCTTTTTCCCTTCCACTGTTCTAAAATTATTTGGAATGAGAGCAGTCAAAAGACACTGAGCTAAATAGTTCTGTCTCTATGTGTTTTGTAAGTCTCTTATAAAAAAGATTTGTATGCATCCCTTCTAGCAGGCACTTAAGAAAAGAACATAATCAGTTGAGTGAGCTCATGTGAGCATTCCTGTGAATGACAGTGCAGAGACTAGCCCTAGATATCCCAAAGGATGCTGAAGGTTTAGAAATTAAGGTTTAGAAATTTTAAAATAATTAAGGTTTAAAAAAAAAATTGTAAAAAGTGCTGCAGAAAGCTAAGAGAAAATGAATGCTATTTCAATGTTAACAGGAAATAACAAAGCATCAAAGCTGGCTTTGCCATGTGGCTAGAGAAGAAGGGATGCTGAGTTTGGGTGGAGAAGGCAGAAGTAAATAACATTAAGAAGAAAGAGTCTTAGTAAATTTTGGAAATTCTCCAGACAGTGCCTGACACTGCAGGAGGCAGCTGGAATCCTGATCTGCAGGCAGTTTTGGAGTGCCGTGCTGTGCACCTAAGCAGGATCGTGGCTGTGGTTTCCTTAGGGATGTGCACTCCTCACCAGCCCCTCACCAGTTCCAGCTCCCAAAGCCCCTCCACTGGCTGAGCTGGTCCTACTGCCTCCCAGCACTGTTGTGCTCCACAGCAGAGAGGGAAACTGGGCAGGATATGAGAGACCTTTGTGGAGCACACCTGTGGGCAGGAAGGGAAGGATATTAACTTTCCTTTCTCCTTATGACTCAAAATTACAATCCAGAAGGGCTGTGATACTTGCCGTGGCTAGATTTGTTTTCCTTATATGATTTGTCATGCAAAATCACAGCCACTGTATTTTAAATGAAGCCTGCCAAGCTTAGCAGTACTTCGGTGTCTACTGAGTGTGGTGCTAGCCCAAAACATTAAGGCTACTGGAATGATTTTCCTGGACATATGCCTCTCCCTCCTTCTAATTTTTTAATCTAGTAAGGTACTGATATCTAGGGGAATGATGGATCAGGTGTAATGTGGAGAGTTCAGACTTTTACCAGAATAAAGCAATTCATTGCTCCTAACTGCTTTCTACTGATAGAATTAAACAGACTTAACTCCATCTGGTTTGTGTTAGGCATATTAGTGTGCCATTCTTGCTGTGATGTGATACTCGTAAGACTGGGAGCTGACAGCTAAGCCTCTAAAAGAATAAATAACAATTTCTGACTGTATAGGATAGAGTATATGGTCTTAATACTGTCTATTTTAAAGCCATAAGGATAAGTAGTCTGTATCACTTTCAAAGTCAGGAATATTTTCTGTAGTTGTTTAACTGGCAGACAATGCTGTAACATGATCCTTTTGGAATATACAGAAGTCTGATGTGCAAATGCACATGATGGATTTTGCTCTCTTATAGTATGCCTGTACATACTAGGACTGTCTGAGACAGAGCAACAGCCTGTCTGTCACATCAGCTGATGGGCTGAGTGTGTGGGTCCCCATCCTGCCTCACAGTAGAGACTTTCTGAAGCAGCTGCCAGCAAGTCTGCTCTCTGTTGGAGAGCAGTTGCTGGCTCCTTTGGCTGATTCAGGTGATGTAGAGAAACCCACTCCAAAGGACCATGCTACCAGAAATAATAATATTATGTAAGTAATTCTTAAGGAAAATATTTTAAAAATGAAGTTCAGGTAAGAAGTAAAAGAAATTATGTTTTAGAAGGAAAATGTAGCAAGGACAATAAGATAAAATTGTTTCAGGATGGATATTGATGAGTTGATGGGATGGAGCCTGCAATGACTAAGGGTTGCATTTCCAATCAAAGGCTATGATGTGAAACTTTGCATGTTTCAATTTGATGACCTGCACCAAGGGGGAAGAGGGAAAGAGCTAAAAGAAGATGCAATCACTGCTAATAGTGTGTTGCATTGTAATGTGATTGTGTTAAGAGTTTTAGTGCTTTTGCCGGTCACCTGTAGTGGCTAGCTGGAATTTTTATTTCTCCCTTTCCCTGCAGCCTCTGTGCATACAATGGCTTGCTTATTTATTTCTCTGAAGCTTTGATGTTCCAATTTAGACTTGATATACTGGGCAGGGATGTTGGGAAACCTTATATATTTTGTTCATGCATGCAGAGTTAATTGCCAGGTCTCTTGAGCAGGAAGCCATTACCCTGAGGTCACCGATCAGGAACCCATGAAGTCTGGTGTCCATTTACTCTGTGGAGCATGATCCCCTTTCCAAGGCAACCTGATCTCTCCCTCTTGCATATAGTTTAAAATGGATATCAAAGTGCTCGAGATTGTTTATGGTATAGATTTGCTGGATTAAATGCCTTTGATGTGGAAGACAGCAGTTGTGATAGTCTGGTTATGATAGTGCATGTTGGCTTTTCCAGTTTATTTTGATCCATATTTCAATTTTCCATCATTAAATGCTTTGTTGAAACCCTTGTGTCACTTTTGTATGACACTGTGGTGAGATGGCACACACTACTTTGGGACAGAAAGATTGTCATCTTTTGCCTAATGACCCAGGTGTTTGAGGTTTGTGCTTTTCACACAGAAAGAGTTTGTCCTGCTGAAGGCCATCTCCCTAAACCATCAGTAAAGAAAGGAGAAAGATGGGCTTCTCTGCAGCCCACTTTAACCTGGAGCTAGGATTCTGCTCTGAGTATCCCTTTAGAAGAAGATCCATTTCTCTTGAACTTGGAGTGCTCTCCAAGTTGGTTAATCCTGCCTGGTTTGTAGATGTGAGGAACTCTTATTAACTGTACACCTACATATAACTGATGGTGTGATAGGAGGATATGCTCATATGCACAGTGCATCTGCCATAACTCGGCAAAACTAGATTGACCACATATGTGTCAATTGTCTCCATCTCCAGTTTAGAGATTTGCAGAGAACAACTGCAGGAACTTCATAGCCACACCGTGAGTGTGACACCCTGGGGAGTCATATCAGGATTGTTGCCCTCCTGCCTAGTGCTGCCCTCAAGGTGCACAATGACCATTTTCCAAGATTTCCAAATGCTACACACCTCGTCAGAGCTTCTGTGATACGTCACAAAAATTTCAGAAAATTGACCAGATTTATTTCTTCCCAGTAGCTGTAAAGAGAGGTCCAGCACAACATGCTTCTAGAAAGCAGTCTTTCATGGTTGCTTGAGTTATCGTCTAGACAACAACAGACAGAACTGCAAACAAAAACAGTATTCTAACATGCCAAATCTCAAATAATTTGTAATTTTGTAGCAGCAATTGTAACACAAATGAAATACTGCACTTACAGCTGGGCTTCAAAACCCTTGTAAGATTTGAGTTTCTACTTGTTCTAAAACTCTCATACTCTTGTTGCAGTTGGTTTTGTAAAATACCCCTGGCATTTAGTTCTGCAGGACATTGGCATCATTAAAATAGAGGAACCCTGTGATATATAGAAGGAGGGTGTGGTTCTATTTGAGGTAAGAGCAGGGAATATTTTAGCATGCCATATTCATTGAACGTCTTGCAAAAATGGCATCTTGTGAAAGTCCGAAAATGAATAAATACTATAATTGCAAGACCATAGAAGATGGTAGCTATTGTAAACTGCCATGGATTTGTTTTGATTCTCTCATGTCCATTTGTTTTTTAAAGCAACTGCTCCTGAAGTCAAGATCTTTCTTTCCTTATCTCCGTTTCTTAAAATCAAAGGTTCTGTGTCTCAGATAAATTAAAGGCTGAGGGGAAGACTGTCACAGCCACACATTATGCTATTCTGATGAAAGCTGCTGCCTCCACAAAAGGGATGATATCATGGCTCAGGAAGCAGCTCTTGGACCACCACAATTTATAATCTAGTTTCTGTTACCTGTACTGCAGGGCTGAAAAGTGTGGATATTCAGGACCTGCTTCTGTAAGTGGTGTAGTCATCATTGCACAGGAGCAATGACCTTGGTTGGCAGGGAGGGGCAAGGCAAGTGGGAGTGATGCCTCTTGCACCAATTTGATCTTAATCTATTGCTGCCCAAGACACAACAAGGGGGTTTTAGACTTTGTGCTGCAAAGGTATTGGTTCATTTGGGTTTTTTCCTTAATATGCATCCATCTATAAAAAAAGACAAAGTACAGCAGAGAGCATGCATGAGGACCCCAGAATACTTAACTTCTGAGATCAAGTGTACCTTGTTCAGATATTTTAAAGTAAGTTGATATTACTATTGTAAGTGGTTCAACATGAATTTCAGAGGGTCACTAAGTAAATTATCCCTGACTAATTAAACCAGTTTTGAGTTACGCAAGCCGTCTCAAGTACTGAGAGACTTCACTGACGTGCCTTTATCCTCATACTTCGTAGGCTTATACTCATATAGAATTTAAAGGTCAATTAGAAGATATTTTATACCTGGCTTTGGTCTTTCATTATTTCTCATTACTAGTCAGTAATAAGATGCATTACATAATATGCATCCTAGAAGAGGGTCAATAAAATTGTGCACATGATTGGTGGTTTCTTTACCACTTTCTCTCAGCATAATTCTCTTTTATTTTTTCCGCCTGTGCTCCCCACCTCCTTTTCTCTGTTCTGTGTGTGCTGTTCACCAATCCAGCAAAAGCTGCAGTAACACAATGGTTTAAAAAGTCTTGTCCCTTTCTTTGTGTAGCAGTTGATGAGAAAGGAAGTGTTTTGACCAGCTTTTCTCTCCAGTGCTAGTAAAGTATGCAATCTTAGCTTTGAGGACAGAAAAAGAGCATTTCTGAGAACACAGAGAGACGATGAAGAGTGCAGTCACCCCACTTTTCCTCTATGCCTTCTCCAGATACTGTTTTTAGCCCTGTTAGCAAATGGTATCATTTGTTGCTCCAGCCCTTCCATGCCACCAGTGCTGCATGATCAGTGTGAGCCTTGTCAGCCGTAGGGCTGGTAAGCAGACTGAGAGGAGACCCTGGGGCTAAATTGGGAGCCTGGAGGGGAGCACAGGTTATAGGCCAGGCTCTGAGATGCATTTGGGTTGTGCAGGGCACGTAACATACAGCCTGGCAGCAAGCAGGGCTGGAGGGATGTTGGATTATCTATTGGCTGCTCATGGTGTGAGCTCTCAAAGTCCATTTAAATACACCACTTCCTCCCCCTCCCCCCAACTTATGCAGGTACTTCCAATAAATGGCAGCTTGAAACAGTAGCTTTTCAAGAATCTAACCATTTCAAGGCTTAGGAATGAGCACTAAGAGGAAAGGATTTTCTTGCTGCTGATCACAGTAGAAGCTGGGAGTGAGGTGTGAGGTGGTGGACAGGCCCTTGTTCAGCATTCTCCCACTGAGCTCTGCTGCTCCTTCCATCCACGGGCACTGGGGTTTGGCCACTGTTATTTAATATGCCTTTCCCAACCAGTGCGTGTGTGCGCGCGCATGTCCGAGAAGTCTCCGAGAAGGATGCAGGAGCATCCCTGCTGCTGTCTGTAATTAGCAGTTATTTAATTTGACTACTGGGGGGTAGGGGAGAAGGGGGTAGTACCAGGAAGCATGAGGCACCGACGGAGGGGAGGCAGCGTTCCCACAGTCCCGCCCCAGGGGCGATCGGTGACGGATCACCTCTCCTCAGGAGAACGATGCGGTCCTGGTACGCAAACTAAAAACCTGAACTACCCGGGCGCCCCTTACCCTGCCTACCCTGCCGCGGGGCTGACACCACTTCCCGGCGGCTCTTCCTGCAGTGTTCAGAAAACGCTGCCGGCTCGGCCACCGGAGCTCCCGGCAGGCAGGTGAAGCGCCGGCACGGGGGGAGCCCGGGCAGCAGCAACAAGCGCTACCCCGGCTATCACACGTGTCCCGAGACCGGCTCCCGGCTTTTGGGGTGGGCGAAGCCGCGGAGACCCCGCCGGGGCGGCGCTGGGGTCCTTTGTTGCCGCCCCGGGGCGGCCACATGCGACGGGGTGCGGGAGGAGGAGCTTTGCACCGCCCTGGCACCGCCGGCCGCCCTGTCGCTGGGTCGAAAGTTTGAGGGACGGCGGCGACGGGGCCGTCCCACGGTGTCCCGGGGCGGGCCGGGCCGGAGCGGGGCGGGGGAGGCATGGCGGGGCGGGGCGGGCCGGCCGCGGCGGCGGCGGGGAGCCGGCGCTAATCCGACGGCCGGGCCGGGGCATGGAGGGGGAGCGGGAGGACGGCCCCGCCGCCCCGGCGGAGAGCGGCACGTCGGAGGTGTTCGCCCAGCTGTGGGCGGACGTGATGGGCATCCTGGTGAGTGCGGACGGGACGGGAGCTGGGAGCGGGGCGGCCGCGGGGCAGCCTGCCGCGGGACGGCGGGGCCAAGGGGTGCCCGCCTGGTCTCCCCAGCAGCTGCTCCGGATTGGCCCCAGCTGGAGCGTGCCCTCGTTCCAGCGTGCGGACTCGTCCGTCCCAGAAAAACTGACTCCACGGCTAAAGCCAGGTGTTGCGTCGGTGACCATCGCCGTGTTGGAGTAGAGAGCTGTCAGGGCTGTCGTGCTTAGAAGGGGCGGATCGGCCGCTCCGAGCATCGCCAAGGAGCGGGGTCCGGGCAGGGGCTGCCCACCGGCGGGGACACACCCGGGAGCGCCGGTTCAGCCGGATCAATGGGCGCATTGTCCTGGGTTGCTCCGGCGAGCTGCCGGATTCAGTGCAGTTTGGGCTGAAGGCGGTGTCGCTGCAGCCTTTGCATCCCACGCACGTGTTTCGGAGGGAAGTCTCACGCGTGGGGGTCACTCCCGCGAGTCCCCCGGGCACGGTCGCCCATCCCGCAGCGCTGCCCGGGGTCCCGCGGCATTCCCGGGCGCCGGCTTTGGAGCTCTTAGTCCCGGTAGTTTTTTTAGAGGCGAGTTGCTCGGTTACGGCCCGCGGAGTTTCTGCGCCGGTGATCTTCTTAGGAGGGGACTAATCCTCGTAATTCACTGGTTACAGACAAAAGAGATGGCCCCAGTAACGAGGGCTCAAGGAACTACGTCTAATGGGCACGTAGCGTACCGACAGGACGGACTGGATGGCAAACAGTAAAAATGCAGGAAGAGTCAATCCTTTATTTCTACTTGCAGTGAGAGAATAATATTTACTTTAGGTGCAAGATGATAATTACCGCAGAGGACTGCCACTCGGCAGAAAAACAAATACTAATGTTATATACATACTGGAGCTGGCAGCTTTCCAGGGATACAGGAATGTGGTAATCAACAGTGGAGTGCCTGTTTATTCATTTTAAAAGCAAATGAATAGGCTTGATGCACGTTAGGTTCTGTTGTTAACATTTAACTAGCAGACATTCAAGAATATTATGAGAAATACTTTTTGGAAAACTGCCGTGGATCATAATGAATAGTGAACCTGTAGGATCTAATTCAGAAGTGTTATAGAATTGAACAGAGAATTTAATTAGTATTTTATGTTGCATTTCTTTTTACCACATGGACTTTATTATTAATATTCAAAGTCAGATTAAAAAACCTGCCACATTCCTTTTCTTCATAGAAATTCTCCATTTAATAGCACCCAACTGCATACACTTTTTCACTGTTAATGATTTTAATCTAAGAATGCAAGCAGAGTCAGTTCTGCCAGTTTGTAGGGAGCACACAGTTGGTACTTTATGAACAGTCTCTTTCTCTTTTTCTGGCAGGTTTCAGAACTGCATTTAGTAAGAGCAAAGTGCTATTGGATGCCCGGGAAGGAGTGTTTGAGGAGGCCAGACCAACAGCCTAGCATGCTGAAGCTCAGCACAGAAAAAGATCTGATTCTCACACAACTAATAATTTGAATAGGTTTCTTTTGGCTATACAGGCTAGTTTGCTTCCTGAGAAAACAGAGCTATTTAATTTTTATTTATCTTCTAATAAAACTATGCTGTAGTCATTTGTCTTAGAGTTGGTCAGTTTTACAGAAAGGCATCATCTTGTGACTGTGAAGTTGCTGGTTTATATTAGTTGCAAACATCACCCAGCACTATTCTATCTTTTTTCCGTTGGTGTTTTATGTTGCAACACAATTAAAAATATGGAAAGACACCTTTGTATTAAGTCTCATAAAATAACTTATTAGAGGGAAGACAGAAGCTCTTCTCACTGCAGGTTGTCAACCTGCTACAGATTTAGGTTTTTAAAGAGTTTCTGGTCTTTGGGGCTGTAAAATAAGGTCTTAATATGAACTGAATATAAACTACTTTGGTGCTCTGTCCTTGTTTGAAGGCAAGGAAGAGGTAGCTCCAGTGCCATTTTCACTGCTCATCTTTGTGGTACTTAGAACTTAGTCCCTTTCAAGCCTGGGCTGCAAAAAGCAAGCAGTAAAGTAAACTTGTGGCTTCCAACTGGAAGTCTGTAGATGGTTGGTTGTGGTCCACGAGGCCTCATCAGAGACCTGTATAGCTGGCTTACTTCTTTTGCATTGTCAATTATGTGAGAGTATGGGTCTTAAATTCCTGGGATTTGTAGCAGTTCATGATCCAAACTGTCCAGGGAGCACAAAGGTAGACATTCACTGGGAATGGCTCTATGAGTGAAGAAGTAGGTGTAGTGATAGGTTGGCTAGGTTGGTCTTGCAACAGCTTGAATGCTACCAAAGGAGTGCATTAGCAGGGGGAGAGAGACAGGAGAGGCAGACAAGATCTGCTCTTGTGAGACCCCATCTGGAGTACTGCATCCAGCTCCGAGATCCTCAGCACAGGAAGGACACCGACCTGTTAGAGCGAGTCCAAGATAGCTGGGATGGATGGAGCACCTCTCCTGTGAGAAAAGGCTAAGAGAATTGGGATGGTTCAGTCTGGAGAAGAGAATGCTTTGGGGTGACCTAATTGCAGCCTTTCAGTCCCTGCAGGGAGCCTACAAGAAAGGCGGAGAGAGACTTTTCGCAATGGCATATAGTGACAGGACACAGGGGAATGGCTTTAAACTGGCAGAGAGTAGGTTTAGATTAGGTATTAGGAAGAAATTCTTTACTATGAGTGCTTAGGCACTGGCACAAGTTGCCCAAAGAAGCTGTGGATACCCCATCCCTGGAAGTCCTCAAGGCCAGATTGGATGGGGGGCTCTGAGCAACCTGGTCTAGTGAAAGGTGTCCCTGCCCACAGCAGAGGGGTTGGAACTAGATGATCTTTCAAGTTCCTTCCAACACAAACCATTCTATGATTCCGTGATCTTGAGAGGGAGAACTAGAATGAAATGAAGAAAGGTGATCATCAAAAGTTTGTTGATTAAATGAAAGAGAAAATTGCATTCTTAAGCCATGATTGTAGGGTGATGCAGATTAGAAAGGATCTCAGGCAGCATCTAGCCTGTCCTCAAGCTGAAGCAGGCAGAGCTCTGAGGCCTGGTGAGGTTGCTTGGGGCTTTATCCAGTTGTGTCTTGAAAAACCTCTGGGGACTGAAACTGCACAGCCTCTCTGTGCAGCCTGTTCCACCACTTTGCTGTCCTTACAGTGAAAAAGATGTTCTTCATAAAAGTGATGAAATGCCTGATTCTGCCCTCCTCATACTGAGTAGTTAGAGCAGTGGGGAAGGTGTCGCCTTCCTCCCGCTGGTCTTGCTGAAAGGCTTGTGGACCGTGGTGGTATCTGCCCTAGGTGCTGGATTAGGAGAAGAGGCCATGGATATCAGCCCAGCTGATATTCACTGCTGAAGTGACTTAAAATACCAGTTGAGCCCCTCTCACTCAGCGGATAAATATATTTTATTCTTTGTGTATTTTTAATTAGCTTTCGTTAAAATAGGACCTCAGGAACCTGTGATGGCAGATCCCAGGTCCTGAGGGGAAGCAAATAGCTGTCAAGTGCTGCTTGTAAGCAGCATATTTTATGGACTTTGAAGTCACATAATAACTCTTTACACTTGACAAATACTGAGTGTACTTGCAGCTGTGTATGATCTTGCTGAAGTAAATGTGGCTTTTCCCTTTTGCGCTTTTATAATGTGATATTCCATAGGTGCAGCTGTGATATAGGTACCTCAAAGCTATTTGTGCTCTTAATGGAGCTCATTGGATAACAAAATTATACCTAAAAGCTTTTGCTTAGTCTGTAGCAAGCACATGTTGGAATCTATTGGATAATTATAATTTTCAGTGATTCAAAGCAACAGTGGATGGCGGAAGTGTATTAAGGGTTTAGAAAGGGGTGAATTGTGAGTAGTAATATAGAAATTCTCTGCATCGCCAAAAACTCAACCCCATAAAAAGGGATATTTTGGCATAGAATCATGTATTGATGTGGTGATAGCAAACGCTTTGTTGTTAAGAGTCTGAAGGTTTTTGTGATCAAATCTGTGATCAAATCGTAACATGAAGTGAAAATCATGAACTTTATTCTTTTAAAGATGTGCTTTCAAAATATGGGCTATTGACCTTAGTACCGGAAAGACACTCCAGGGCCTCTCTTGTTTATGGGAAGTTCTTCCTTCTCATAGAGGAGGAAATATCTGGGTCAAATCCTGACATTAATGCAATCACTGGCAAAACTCTGATCAATTTTAATAGAGCAGGAATTTCACTGAAGGAAGCATCTTATTTTTGGGGGGAGCTTTTGTCTTCAATGGCCAAGATGCCAAAGATAGAGCAGAACTTGAAAGAGATGCTATGAAATTAGAAGTCATTCCAGTTTTTTATTTCAAAGTGATAGTTTCTTGTTTCAAACAACTGAATCAATTAGAACAGCTAAAACAAAAAGAAAATTATTTCTTTTTTGATAATATTTTGCAGTTATGCTAAGAGAAAACCAGTGTTTTCCCACCATCTGCTGTTAGCTAAAGAGAAC
Source organism: Chiroxiphia lanceolata (assembly GCF_009829145.1). Classification (NCBI taxonomy): domain Eukaryota; kingdom Metazoa; phylum Chordata; class Aves; order Passeriformes; family Pipridae; genus Chiroxiphia; species Chiroxiphia lanceolata. Next base: position 50,243,108 of record NC_045639.1, read on the forward strand.
AGAGTATTTTGAGGACAGCAAAGCTCACTTGGCTTTGTACTGGGAGCCCTGCTATTTAGATATATAATCTATCTTGCTTTCAGTGTTTCAGTGACTATTTGAATTTCTTATCAAAGTAATAAAGAAACAAACTGAAAGAGAGAAAGATGCCAGCTTGCAATGCTACTGGATAACATGTAATTATATACTGGCTAACATAGTTGGGGAGGGGGAACTTGATATTAAGCCAGGGAGCCTGGATATCTAAAGAGATCAGGGAGTAGATCCCCAACTGATAAAAGCAGTTGTAGGAGGAGTTGTGGCAGCTCACACCAGCCTAGGATTTCTTCCAGGATTGCTCTTTCTTAAACCATTATTAGGTCACTGTGACCTGTGGAAATCTCTCTATTCCCCTCCCAGTGTCTTGCTGGGTGACTCTTTCTCTGATGTCTGCTTGGCACAGAGAGGCCACTCCAGCTGAAGCCATGGGTACTCAGCGTGGCTCTGTGGAAAAGCATAGGCAATCGAGTAGCTGCTCCAGGTAGAATGTGCTTTTGAAAATGAAATATACTTGGTTTTTTTTCTGATTTTTATTGATGACGTGTCAGAAAAGTGGCTGCAGCACTGTGTAATTAGCTCAAAAAGCACTTCAGGACATTCCAATGCAAAACATTTTTTTTCCAACTTCTACTTTGGAGTATGTTTATAAGCATATTCCAGTTGCTACAGTAAGGATAAACCCAGAAGGCCTGGACTCTGCTTTCAAACTGTCAGATATTGTTTTTTCTATTTTATAAAACCATGGAGTATATTTTGCTTTCAAATAAAGAAATCAAAACAGAGAGACTGTCAGTTTCGGTGTTAGATTCAATTTTGTAATAAAACGTAACCTGTTGCATCTCCTTTCCCTTTCCGTGCAATGTTATGCCTAGCAATGCTAATCCTTTTACGAAGAAAGACAGCTCATAGAGATAACCTTTGGTCTAGGCTTTTTCTTGCACGTCAGGGCACATAAAACAGATGTCTCCATTAGACAGTTTAGTCCCCATAAGACCCTACACAGTCAAGAATGATGAGAGTTTTTGGTTCTGGTGCCTTCTTCGTTCTTTCTTGAAAGCAAATTCTTTCTCTTGCTGGTTTGCTTGGAAATACTCTTTTTCATCATACTTTTTTAACCTTTTGAAAGTTAATCAGCCACACTCTCTGTGTTTTTTAGGAGCAGTGGAATACTGCATTGAAAGAATTTGCCTGTAATGATGCTTCCTTTCTTTTGTGGATATGAAAAAATGACAGTCTCTAAACAGAAAGAAAATGTGAAAATTACTGTGGAAAATGAAGAGGTGTTGCACATGAGCACTTAAAGGACTTTTACTACATGGAATGCAATGTATTATGCTACACATGTTGCTTACCATTTTCTATAGTCAGGTGAAAAACTCTGATGTTTAGTGTATCTCAGTGCAAGTGACATTTTACGGAACTAGATAATGATTAACTTATTATGATGCTATCTAGAAATCTATGAAATTAATGCTGATTTCACAATGTGCAGTGCAAACAGGAGCAGAGCAGTTAAGCCCTGAGAGCTGAGTGGAGGGACCAGGGCACAGCAGAGCAGGGTCACTGCTCTACGTGGGATGGAGGGAGCGGGCAGTGCCTGGGGCAGGGGGATTTGAGTCAGAACCTCTTCTTCCAGACCCAGATTGAACTGCTCCAGCTTTGGCTCTGGGCTCTGCTCCTTCAGGATTTTTTTCTCTCCAGGGGTTGTGGAGGAGAGGGTACTCAGTGCTGGTGCACTGAGAAAGCCCTGCTTTCTGCACCTTTCCAGGTTACCCTATTGTCATTTGTACTCTATGGTTGTAGCTTTTCCTTCATGGAGCAGCACAGACTTTCTCCTTTTCCACTTGCCCTGTTGTCACAATATTAATGGTTGTAGAGAACATGTTGTGCTCAGACTTTAAGAGGTTCAGTAACACAGGATGAATAGGAATTTGTAATGACCCAGCAAAGGGATTTGTTGCAATACCTGTTTTAATATAAAGTGCTGCTAAAAATTTTTCTCTTTGTAATTGCTTGATGCAGCTGATGACTAGTGAACCTGCCTCTTTGTCTGATGCCATTATTGGTGGGAGAGGAAGAGGAATGTGGTTGTGACTCTGGGAATGGTGAGGTGGCTTTGCAAGGATCTGGGTTCCAGGTTTTTCATGAGAAAATGAACAAAAAGAAGGAACTGGGTTTAATATGTGCAAGTCTGTAACAAGTTTCTACTATAAAACCATGTTCTCAATTAAAATGTATGTAGACATATGTTGTGTGATTAGGTAAAGAGATATGAAGGGCTTTTACTTCTCCCTGACATCAAAAGACTTCAATGTTCCATTGGCGGAAAAAAAATTCAACACAGTTTGGACACAAGTGTTCACAACACAGATTTCCATTACTGGAAATAACTACTTTAAAAACAAAAGAAACTGCCCCCACCACAGTGCAGTAGCTGTGGTGTGGGTCAAGTGTGGGCACACTGGGTCTGCTTTGATCCTCTTGAGGTGAGGGAAACATTTTTCCTGGCCTACGGTAATGGCAGACCTTTCCTGTCTACTGCCATGTTTTGAAGCACAGAGTTATAATGTGTGGGGTTTGTTTGAACTAAGATTAGTATCATGAAATACTTAATGGTTTAAGTTTTAATGACAGCTGAATAAGCATTTTTGAGCTACATACTAGTTTTAGAGACACACTTCCTATGAAGAGTTTGAAATTGAGAATGGGGATTGTATAACCTATCTGGAAAATGGTTTTAAGCAAGGTGTAACTGGAAAATTGAGTAGACAAGCTTAAGAATATAAGGCAACAATGATTTATAAATCAAACTTTCAGGCTTTTTTATGTAAAGTCATGCAATAAATTGGAGAACTGGTTTCTAATATCCATATTGCAATCTGAGTGTGATCTGGTTGGAGCGCGATTGCAGATCTCCTCTGCTACAGACCCATTAGATTTTGCTGATTTGTCTTCCTTGTGGCCCTGCATGGACATGGGGATATACTCTTGAGATCAGTTTGCACTATCATGCCTCCAGATGGAAAAAATATGGTTGTTTTTATGTGCATAGGTAAACACACATATTGAAGCATACCAGCATGGTAATATGACTCTCAAAAATATAAATACATCCTTTTATGTTTCATTATTGTCACTGTATTTATGATGATATACAGTGATTCTTGCTCTTCGGTAACTGCCTAGTAATATTTTATCTTGCAGTGTTCTCTACCTTCAGTATATTCTTTTTGTGGGGGAGTGTGAGAATAAAGGAGATTAGGTAACTGTTTAGTATAATAATAAAAGCAATACTTTGAAAGCTTTGCAGCAAGCATGACGAGAGTTGATAGACAGTAGTGGAAACAGTACCATGCTTGTTAAAATATTAAATTGAGAGTACATGAGCCATCTTTTGATTGTGAGATGCTCCTAACCCTCTCACCTGCAACTGAAGATGCTTTGTGCAGTGCTGATAGGTATGATGAAAACAAAAGATAAAGAGAGGAACAAAAGATAAAGGGTCTGCTTTCTGCACTGTTTACATAAAAACTTCAGGAGCCTAAGGCACAAAGTTTATTTATAGTGGAGCAGTGTGTGGCCTGTATGCTTTTAAGAAGAAAGGAAAATGCATCTTTTGTCAATCCTTCAAAAGTTCAGAAGCACTGAGCCTCCTGGTCCTTTCAGTGCCAGCACCAGGTTGACCCTACTCTGTGGAACCTGCTCTCTTGCTTGACTGTAACCCCAGTCTGACTCAATGGAGGAAACATGAGAGCTCATTGCACCATTGTGGCAGTGTTAGAAGTTCTTTCAGTGAGCGCACATCCACAGCTTGAGCTCAGATGAAAATATGTGCTAGAGCTGATTGCAGTGCCTTACATTGCACTTTAGAAAAAACAGCATTTCAGGCTTTTAAGGTATTTTGCTTGCCAGGATAATAACTTATCAGTCATAATATATACCTTAGAAATTATATGTAATTGCTGAAGAATCTGTGTGATTTATGCACTTAGAACTCGGGGGATGTTTCAGTGTTTGTGTTCTTCCTGTTTATTATCTCTGTTTATCTGTATGTGTTACAGTTCTGAAACACTTTCCTTTTCTTTTTATTCTGTGCTTGCAGTCTTCCAGCAAGAGCTTCCTGCATATTGCAACTCAGCCAAAAGGGATTTTTACACCAGAAATTTCTAGTGCAATCCTAGCAATGGAGGGCAAATTGAAAATACTTTTCTATTGCTAAATTGAGGGTCATCTCTTTTTATCATCCATGTTAGACATGTTTCATATTGTTATCAATATCACTGCATAGACTTAACATAGCCTTCAGTTATACAGAATAATTTTTTAATACTTTTGAGTTTTGGAGCTTTCAGTGGTTGGTCAAATTAGTGTGGTGGCTCTGAAAGCTGATGACAAATGCTTTGCATTTAAACTGCAGTTTATAATCTCTGAGAATGAAAATAAGAAAAATATTGTTTTATACATAAGTGTGTTTGTATTCATACATAATATACACCACAACTTGCAGGTTGTGATTTCCACTTCATTATTAGGTTGCTTTCCCACTTTAGAATTCATAAATAACCATTGTAAAACAGGAAAAGGTGGGGACAGATTGCACGTTGTATGTCAGTCACGGTTCCTGTCTTCAAGTTTCCATCTTCAAGATGACCATATGTTTACACTTTAAAAACACAATGCTTCCGAGTGCATGTGGGCATACGTCATGTTTTATATAAAGGCTGGGGAGAACAGATTTCCCCGTGCAACATTTTATCAGAGGGCTAGTTCAGATACTATATTTCAGAACAAAAAACCTGGTAAGGTGAGGAAATTTTTCTTCTGAAAGTCAAGTGAGCAATCAAAAGCTCACAGAGAACTGTTGCATCAGGGATACCAAGAAATACAGCAGTTGATGGGCAGTAGAGCAGGGATGCTAGTGCCTGTGGCAGTAAGCCATGTTGGCTAGTTTCTGACTTGTTTTTCATTGGATTTACATGATGCTTTGTGTCAGGCTGAGGGCTAATTGGGCTCAGAACAGGTATTTACTTTTTGCTGGCATATAAATGTGTGGTTTTTTCAGCACAGCAAAGACAGTGGGGGATCTCCTCCATGGAAGCTGTTTGTGTTCCTGCTTTCCCTGAGGTCACTTGCAATTTGTGCAGGCTGCTCATATGCCCTGAAAAATATTGACAGCAGAGGCAGCTCCAGGTACAGTGGGGAGGTGCGCAGGTACTGATATCCCTGCACAGCTGGAGCACAGGTGTGGCTGCAATAGCAGGCCTCTCTCTCTTCCCCCATTCGATGTGTTTCCTTAGGTCTGCCTGTTTTCATTTCACTGGAGAAAAAGGGCTGAGTAGAGGCAGATTTCCTGCTGACAGAGCATGTTTTGAGTATTTGTACATGGCAAATTCTTTGTATATTTTTCTTTGGTTTTTTTTACATACCGTCCTTCTCCAAAGTTTCTCTGAGGTTACATTTTCCTTATAGAGGGAAGAGGAAGATGGCAAAAACACGATGTCTTTTCTTAATTATCTAAGTTTCTCTGTCACTTTTCCTGCTTGCATGTGAAACTTTCCACCTTGCTTTCTGTGCACTGTGCAAATAAAAATTGAAGGATGCCTATTTTTCATTATATTTTGTGATGGTTTGTCCCATTCATTGCTTGGAGACTTTTGGAGGAAAGGTCTGTTTTATTTCTTGTTTCATCGGTGGAAACTGCTCAGTTGTAGGTATTGCAATAAGATTGTCAGTTCTTAAAAATTCTGTTTACCTATTTAATTACACCTACTTTTTTCCTGAGTGTTTTAGAACGAGGCAGGAAGGGGAGTCTAATCCTGTGCAATCCCTCTCCACTGTGGTGCCATATTCTAATGTGTGCCAAATTGAGGGAATACTGGCATGTTTTGGCTCATTGAGGTGTATTGTTTCTCTCTCAGCCCAAACCCAGCAATGTATTGTTTAGATTTTGTGTCAGGGAGTGAGTGAGTATTTACGTGCAGATGGATAAACTTTGTAAAACTTAAGCTCTGCATGATAGCTGTCTAAACTCAGGAAGTTAACAGAGAACATAAGGTCAAGGTCCTCATCAAAATATTGGTGTGATGATAATGAAGAATAGCTTCATGCCACATATGGTGTGTCGCCATGCATAAATGAGAAGGGAAAGGGATGCTTCTGCATATCCTTGTTATCCTAGTCATGATGAGTCTCATGGGGTTTGGTCAGTGTAGAGTCTGAGTTCCAAATTACCAAAAGTAGGAGGGGGAAAAAAGATGTGGATGTTCTCAGTGCTGCTTTTTCTCTCCGATGGAATGGCACTTTCTTCAAGTAATCTTTGACAAGTTACTTGTGTGTTTTAATCCTTGTCTCAAGTGTACTTAGAATACAAAAGATTGTACAAATCTTCATTTTATATCTGCTAAACCTAAGAACAACTACTGCAAAACACTTACTGATAGCTATTTTATAAACTACCATGAAAAAGAGAGGAAAGGGGGATGAAAAGGTATATTAGCTCCTCCCTGACCCTTCTGCCTTTCTTAGGCAGATCTGTTGCTGTAGGGGGTTGAGCAGTTTAAAAAAAAAAAATTAAAATAGAACAATTAGGGGGTTTTTCTCCAGACTCATGCCTCTCTTAGAAAAATACCTCTCATATAAAACGGAAACAGGGGATGACAGGGAATGGAGGTGCAGTGACTCAGTATCCAGAATTGTATTTCTGTGGCCAGAAAAGTGAAAAGAGTCCCAGCTGAGAAGGATAACTTGCAACTGCTCGGAAGAGGGATTTAGAAAGATCATGTGAAAGGAAGAATTGTCGTCTTCATGGCAGGAAATGGCTGAAGCACGCACCAGGACCTTGGCAGGGGAGGGTCAGCATGCAGGCTGGCTTTGTGGAGGCCCAGAGGAGGTGGCTGAATGGTGTGGATGGCAGGGAGCATACAGCAAATAAATAATGGAGATTTAAGCCTAGCCCAGAAATGATAGGGTTTATTTCAGGTGCTGAGTAGGGATATCAGAGAGCAAAGTAAGTCTCTATGTCTAGTTCATTGCACCTTGTTTTGTTTTTACTTAAAGATAAATGCAGACTGTAAGTGGATAACCATTGATGTGCATGTGAGTCATGTAAAACTCTGGCATCAGGGTATTGCCAGCAGATGCTTTGAACGGGTAATTTGTAGCAGAGGGCTGGTTAGCTAAAAGAGGCTGGGGATTAGAGTGCAATTTACTATTTTCCTAGAGCCAGTATGATGCCCTGATTCCCTGTTCACATGTAACTCATTCTGAACCAGCCTTTGTGTATTTGGTTGTACTTCTCAAGCTTTGAAGAGATCACTGCATCTGAAAATATGTGATTTTCCTTTCCCTTTGAGAGAATCATACAGCAAAATCTGTTTCCCTTAAAGTTCTAATTCTTTGTGTATGAAGGAGCTATATTTACTATACATCCTTTGTTTTGAAACTAATAATAGTGCACACTCTGAAAAGTGGTAACATCTTTTTTTGCTACTGGTTTTGTGTTGCTTCAGATGTATCCTGGTACATAGGTTGTCCTGCTGTTCTTGCTGGGTTCATGGGGTGGTGTTCCCTGAGACTGCAGTCTCTTCTTTCATCTGAGAGCAGTCTGTGAGGAGACTCCTTCCATCTGAGACTTTCTTCTTTTGTTACTGTTGCTTTTACAACTAGGTGAGATGTTTTTCTTTGGCATGACAACTGTCCCGACAAATGGTTAGTTAGCTGTTCTCCTTTTGATGTTCAAGTTGCTATGCGTAGAGAAGTTGCTTAAGTGTGGGCTTAGCTTGCTATCCAAGTCCAAGTGTCTTTATCTACAGTTGTTTTCTTTCAACCTATGGTTCAGGGCCTTGGGTCAGTGAGAACCAGCTACTGGGTTTTGTAGAGACACAATTTTTTTGTGAGGTTCGTTGACACTGGGATTCTGCCAGCTTCTGCTTTTTATGATCTCATTAGCCATATGGGGCTTTTCAAACAGTTTTGTGTCTCAGCTCCAGGTGCCACACTATGATGTGCATCACTTGAGTGGTGCATTCAGTCTCCAGTAAAAGCAACGTAGAGTCATAGAATCTCTCAAGTTGCAAGGGACCCAACTTGAGTCCAATTCCCTACTCCTCACAAGACTACAAAAAACTAAACCATAAGACTAAAAGCATTGCCCAGATGCTCATTGAACTCTGACAGACTTTGTGCTGTGACCAATTCCAGCCTGTTCCAGTGATGGACCACCCTCTCAGGGAAGAACTCTTTCCTAATGTTCAATCTGAACTTCCTCTGATACAGCCTTCATCCAATGTTCTCGTGTCTCTTATTAATGGGCAGAGCCACTGGACTGACAGCAGCCACAGGCTTAAGCACTTCCTTGAAACAAGCACATGGCATCCTGCATATTGGGGATCTCCTGTAAGTAATACAGTGTGCGTTGCCCCTTCAGAAAAATACATACTTGGAACACCTGGGTCATATGGCAACCACAAGATTATTTAAGCCCAGACTCTGTAGGATGTGCTCTGTTGCTAAGCAGAAATATTCCCTTTTTTTGTAAGAGGCCTATTTAGTCTACTTAGGAAGTGCTTTGGCAATGATGAAGCACTATGAGCACACAGGAAAGCAAAAAGCCCATCTTCGCTGTACACAGATAAAGGGATATGAGTAAATAAAATACAAGATCCCAGAGTGGAAAGGATTATAAGCTGACAAGAGACAGAGTTCTTATTGCTAGGTTGATATCCCTAATTGATATAAACATGAAGCCCTGTGCAATCTGTGGTAGTTAAAAGATATGCATCTAAATAATATTTAAATAGATTCTTGCATTTTTAAGACCCACTAGAGTGTAATTGTATTCAACTTAATTAAATGAACTGAAACCCCCTGATAACTGTGCTTTACTGCTCCTAAATAAAACACTCTCTAAAGAGACTTCAAGAAGCTTAGTTAAGGCGATAAAAAACCTGAGCCCGGCGCCATGAAGTTTTGCATGAGCAGCTTTATATTTAGGTCACGAGTATGGTACCTACAGTGGTTGAGAGTCTGTTAAGTACCATACCTCTGTTAAGAGTCAAAAGCTGAGGCTTCGCTGAAGTTCTTCAGGGCAGTCAGTCTTTCTGGTTTTAGATTATTTGTATGACTGTGGGGTGTCTAATTAAGCTAGTTTATTGATGCCACCCCTCTCTGCCAGGGCAGGGCATGTGGTCCCTGCAGAAGTGAGGGTTTGCAGGGATAGCACAGGCAGGTGGGATGGGCAGTATCAGTGAGGGGGGCCCTCAGCACAGCTTGCTTGAGGGAGCTACAGGAAACCATTTCTTGTGCTGCTAGGATTACGTGGAGAAACATGGATTGCTGCCATGCTCAATTACAGTTGTTTCCTTTCCTGGTAAAAGACGTCTTGTCAGGAAGCGGTAGGAGTGAAGGCGAGGTTAGTCCCTGAGTATGCAGAAGTGTTGGGTGTATCCTCCAGGCTGCAAGCTGCTGAATTGCTACAGGAAGAAACAGAAAAATAGCAGTTTTAGAAAGCAGTTTAAACATCAGTGTTCTGGCTTTACACAGCTGGCAGCTTTCAGCAGTAAATCAAGGGCTGTGTCTCTGGGGTGCGCAGTATCCTGTGCTGCTGGGCACCACAACCAGGAGTGCTGATTTCCGTATCTGCTCCCAAAACAGTGGAGAGATCCTGTCTTGCCTTGGTGTACAGAGCTTGGTGTTTACTCGCTTTGTAAAAACAGATTTTGAAGTGAAGGCAGATACTCCAAGATTCCCTTTTCTCCTTCCTGAAATCTTCACATGTATAACAGGAGAGTGCCTGTCTCTTGGAAGTAAGCCTCTAAAATGGCACACGGGGGAGTAAGTAATTGTGTTTACTGTCACACCCAACTTCCTAACAGTGTAGTAGCATTTCCAAATGCTGGGATGCTCATTGCTGAGCTGGGTGATGCAAGGTGAGGTACTGCCCCATAGCTCTTGCCGTGTAAGTGCAGATGAGGTGAGAGGCTCATCCAGCCGTGAGAAATCTGAGGTGACTGCAGCCCTGCTGGGCTTTCCCAGTGCTGGATTTCCTGCAGAGGGGGAGAAGGCTATGCACTCTTCTCTGCTCTTCAGTAATTTTAGCTGGGGGTCAAGGTTCCATGCAGGATTCAGCTGCTGAGGTGGTGAGAAATAGGGGAAGGCATGGAGGGCTCTCCTTCGCTGATGCATACCTGAATCCAGTACCGCTGGGTTTTGAGGGGCTGGGGGAAACTGCTGTTCGTAGGGATTTGCTCAGGACCTCGGGCCTTGCTTTAAAAAAGGGTGGGGGTGTGAGAAATATTTCTAATTAAAATTTCGGAGATGGCCAAATAAAGTGACAGAAAGAACTTTATTAACAGCGCGCTGGGTGCACCGAAGTCGTGACCCAGTTCGAGCACACCATGATGGGAGGGACGAGCCCTTTTAAGACCCTTCGATTAGCATAGCCACTCTCTCGCTCTGTCAGGCCTTGCTCTTTTCTTCCTTAGAAGGCAATCTTTGCCTCCTGGTGCAGCCCATTGGTTGTCCTCATCCACCTGTCAGGTTGTTTCCCCTCTCCCGGCCGCGTGGTTCCCTGGCAGTGAGCCCAGGTTGGTCTCACCACCTTACATTCTTCTCGGCTTGCCTTCACACTGTAACAGTAAGCAAGCAGAACAGTAAGTAACAATAAGTAGCAGTAAGCAGGCAGAACTATAAGCAGAGAAATAGGTAACCTCAAGCAGAACTGTATGTAGCAGCAAGTAGGCAGCAGCAATAAGCAACTTCAAGCAGAACCACAAGCAGTCCACCAGTCCCCGACCACAAAATAGTTCCCCAGTCCTTCAAACAAAATGGCTCCCAAGTGCCCTGGCAGGAGGCAGCCATGGAAACCCCTGCTTGTAGTAAAACTGTCCTGTTTATTTCCCACAGGGGGAAAAACCCCAAACCCAGAGAAGTAGAAATAAAGGGGAAAGGAACACACAATAGTACATTGGAGAAGCAAGGGAAAGGGTGGGGGGAACAGAGGAAGGAGGATGAGAAGTTTTTTTGAGTGAACTTCCCTTTTTCTGGGCAAGGTATGTCCTGATTGTGCCAAACTGTCCAGGTGAAAAGCATAGCAAAGTTTAAGCTAAAGATGGTCATTCTGTCCTACCACGGACACTTGGAAAAATACTTTTGTTAGTAAAACTTGGACATAACCAAAGTTTGCTTTCTCTGAGCAACTTTAGCACCTTGGGAAATAATGTAAACCAGACTTGCTGAGCTTGCACAGTTGTCCTGAGATACTGTTGGCTACATAGTCTGTTTTGCCTCTAAATACCCAAATATTTTTTTCTTTACATGTTTTCTGTTTGATTTTTTTTTCAGGCTACTATTTTAATGATTGCTCACACCTCAGTTACGTAGTCCTAAATGTCACAGAATTTTTGTTTTTGTTGTACTGTGTTACTACTAAATATAATGGAAAGAACTTTAGTGAGATCTTCTTCACTGTTGAAGTTGATATGGCCAACTCACTGAAATAAAGATTTGTTTCATCATCTGCTTGAGATGTTTGGCATTTGCATATCTGTTTCATTAGACCCTAACTTATCTCAAACATGAAGCCACACCCGTAACATATGCTAAACGTCCTGAATTTGAAACAAGAAATTCATCTCCATCTCCTTAATGGTGCTTTAATCAGATATATGTACATTTCTTAATTCTTGCTATTTTTTTTGTTTACCATTTGTTTCTGCTCCAAGTCTGAGGATAGAAGCCTACTGCAGCTGGTGCACCTGAAGAGACACGTTTCCACTAAATTTGAGAAAAATCTCACCAAACTGTGTGCAAAATGAGGAGGCAGTGAGAGCAAGGGAGACAAAGCTAATGAGAGGTGATGTCAGGTGCTTAAGGCGTTGTTAACTTATTCTGCTTTATAAGCTGACAATGACAATTTGTGCCTGACTGCTGACCAGCGTAGTGGGTGGTGGTGGCCTTAGAGGTATCAGAGCAGACAAGAGTTTTGAGTTACATTTTGATGAGCTTAGTGCATATCACCTCAGGGAAAGGAGGATAGAAGATAATATACTGTTATTGGGGAAACTGGACATTAAGGGTGCTTTGAACTAACTTTTATTCATAAAATTTGCATGTATTCTTGTCTGTCAAGACCTGGTTCTACTTGTGATAAATACCTACTTTTTAAGTATGTTGGAATGTACATTTGCATAGATGCAGCTTTTTTGTTAGCTTGCATAAGTTTTTTGTTTTTTCCATAGAGGACTTCCTTGGTTGCATGCCAGAGAGAGGAGTCCCAGTAGTGTGCTTTCAGATTTATTTCAGTTTACAGAGTGAAAAGCGTAAATCACATCCAGAGATGCTTTGTTACACTTTCTTGACAAAGACATTGAGGCTTTACTGTGAAAAACGAGAGGGAGAAAGATTGTGGTGCTGATGGTGAAAAAACCACTTTATTTGCAGAATTTTGAAAAGGATAAGAGTTTGTTTTGATGTAAAGGTAGGGCAGGGTTTCATATATATATGTTAGGAAAAAACTTAAGTCTGTGGTTTAATATAAATTTTCTGGATCTGGAGTGACTGTGCTCTGAACTCAGTGGGTTGTGTCATTTATTTCAGATAACTGCTGCAAAATCTTTATTATCAAAGTATATCATTGGGCATTCTGCTTATTGTACAGAATCTATAAAGATTTTAACTATGCCGCAGAGAGCTTGACACAGTATTATTAGATCTATTTTTGTAACTCTGTCTGTAAGCCTCATAGTTTAATGACCCAACCCTCAGATGCCATAAAAATTAATGGAAAGTCTTCTATTGAATCAGTCTGATCTGTATGTTCTCTTTGTTCTCACAGTGTCCAGCTATAGAGAGGTCAAGGGAACCATGACAACCCTTCAGCAACCTCCAAAATAGCTGTTCTCAATATAAAAATGTCATGACTTCTACACTGAGTATTTTATGTCTTCTCCTGAATATCAAGGCAAGCGCTGGCTGCCTGGCCTTGCGTTTCTGTCTCATTCACATTTTTGACCCTGCTGACTGTCAAGACAGACTTTGAACCTGTCATTTCATGGATGGTGGAATTGTTAGTTCTGCTGAATGGATGGTTGTCCTTTCCAAGCCCTAGGAAAAGAAGGGAGTTTCTCTAGCAGCTTCTTGGGTTCATTTTTAATGCAACCATTTTGAAGCTGTGTCAGAAGGCAAAACATCAGCACTGTTCCTAGCAGAAATACATTGCTAGCAAGGGACAGGTAAGAGGGTCAGAAATGTGTTAAGATACAGTTATCATGAAGCTCCGCAGATTTTCCTACAGATGCCTGTCCTTGCTGTGCGAGTCTGTATTACTGTAGCAAATTGAGACACAAGCTCTAGCCAGAAAGGGGGATGCAGGTCTAACTCTTCTGTTTTGAGAAGGTTTGGATCCGATTTAAATCCTTCTCCTTAGAACTGTGGAGGAACCTGGAATACAGTTTCTCTCTCAGATGAATCAACTGTAGCTTGAATTCAGGTATTAGTATATTTTGCAATGCAGGGAGTTCTGCTGCCGGTCCAAAGTTGCTTAGGGAAGGCTGCACAAGTTCCTTAAGCTTTTATGAGCTTGCATAAATAAAAATATCCAAAACAGGCTGGTATCTTAGTCAAAGTTGTCCCATGAAAATCTGAGCTTGCTAGCTCCCTTGCTTTCTAGCTAAACTAGTTCTGCTTAGTTTTAAGCATCTTTAAGTATGTGTGGTATATAGATGAAGTCCTGTGAAAAATGGCGTGTTTATTAGGCACAAGCATGTTTTCCTTCAGCAAATGTTCTCATTTCACCACTTTTTGGTCCCTCCTCCCTCTTACCCGTCTCTCCTCCCCAAACAAGCCTGTTTGCTCTGGCCTACATTCTGACTTTCATTTATGTACTTCTTAGAGCTCTCCAAACCAAAGGTATTATTGAAATGCAAGGTCATGTTCCACAAATTTTTGGTAGGCGTCCTTGTTAAAATCCAACTGCCAGAAATAAGCTGCTAATGTTTACAGTGACTCTCCACACAGTAGTCCTGTGTTTCAGGCATGGAAATGGATTTTTCTCATCTTGGCCTGTGAAGGTCAAAAGCATGCCTTTGCCAGGGCATGATTGCAGAGCATTGTGAAAGAGCATCTTCCCCTCGCCAGTGCCCTTTCCACATTCATTTATACTTCTATAGGAAAAAAAAGTTATATTTTCTTCCTTCCATTTTCTGACCTGTTCCTCCCAGTTTATGCATGTGCTGTGACCACAGGTAGGCTGGTTTTTAAGTTTTGAACTTGTATAGTTGCATTGTGTGCTGTAATCTGCATTGCCATTTGCAGATGGAAACTCATCTGCCTCTCTGACCAAAGAGGCTTGTAGTGTGCACATCTTTTTTACATTTTTGAGAGTCATGCAGTTACATGAATTTCACCCAGTGGCTGTGAGAGTGAGGACATATATCTGACAATCAACACTTCTTTCCTGAGATTCCTAGTATCTTCTGGAATAGAAGGAGGATATACTGGAATATGCAGCTTTGTAAACATTTTTCAGATTCTGAGATAGAAAAATGCAAACTAAAATAGTTATCTTTTTGGTAGCTTTTTCTAAAACTCTTATTCTGCATGGAAATTTATGCAGAAAGTATGTGTGCTGTCCTAGTGCCAAATCTAAATATTAGCAAGTATGTTACTTAGGGAAGTCTATTATTCCTCCTTAGCTAGTAGTGTTTTTATTTTATTACTATTATTAAAATATGAGTGTATTTTTACTTAATTTTACAGCCAGTAGAGCTCTCTGACAAAACATTTTTCCCTTTTACACTTTCAGATGTCAAATACAAAGGATTCTGTGGGGGTGTTAAACTAACTGATGTGCAGTGACCGATAAATCCTAACTTTATAATAAAGTGCAAATAGTTCCAACTTTTCTTTGTAGCCACTCCATTAACAGGAATCCCAATGGATTCCTTTGGTATTGACATGCATATCAGAACTAATTCTCTGGGAATTTCAGGGCAATTCATCATTTTGCTCTGTGTTTTATGATGCCAAAAAATGTTGCTTGCATACATTATAAGATGGAAATTTAGGAACATACTTGACAACTGAAAATAGAAATCTGAGATAACTTCTGTTTTCATTAGAATGTTTTATTAAATCTTCATTTTATGTTTAACCCTTTATAAATAGTGGGTTGTTTACTCTCCTGGCTATCAAACTATTTTATGGAAAGGTCTCAGGCAGTAGTGAAGTCTTGGGAGAAAAATGTTGTAACTTTTTACAAATAAAGTGTTTGGGGAATGGTATTTCTGCTCAACATTTATGTTGCTTACAATTTTTTTTTCTACCAGAGAAGATCTGTGGGATTATGTAGCTGGAACATTGCAGTTTGTATGGGAATAAACACAACTGGTGTAAAGTACTCTTCATGCTAGGAGTTTGTTTAGCTGTTAGATTTGTGACAAAATAAGAGTTTACTATGAGGTCTTGATTTTAAAAATGTTACTGACCTAAAGCAGTTAAGAGCATTTTAGAGGCTACTGAATTACAGATATATCAGTAAGAACAAATTTAAAAGCTATGTCCTTTTCCATTACTCACATAAGCTGTTTCAAATATCTGACCCATCTATGTCAAAATGGGTCATAGTGGTACGTAACTGAAGGCTTATTATAAATTACATTGGCTTATTATTTTTGGTACCAAATAACTATGTGCTTTTTCTTACCTGTGAAACTAAAATGGCAGTCCACATTTGTCTAAACCTATGAAAATTAGCACTGGCTCTTATTCTTTATGCATCAGAGAGAAATATTTCTAAAATACTGTTAGTTATGAATGCTTTTATTTTTCTGTTTTATTAATAATTCTAGGGATTTTTAAAAAACATTTCAGAACAATTCCTTTGACTCTCTTTGTAAAGGAATGAGTGACTTATTAAGTTGAAGCTAATGTTTTGTGTATGAATATCTTTTTAATACTCAAAACCAAAATAGAAATACAAAGCACACTGCTGGTGATTTTGTGTGAGACAGTTTAGAATTATTTGGAGAAGTTGGGGGTCAGTTCAATGAATAGACAGACAAAATGCCATAGCTCTAAATTCATCTCCTAATTAGTTATACTTGTGGTTTGATGATATCTAAAGTAGGTTCTCTTGACCATTACTAGTGCAGTAGAAAAATGAAACGTCTTTTTTTTTTTTTTAAGTTTTGCCATATTTTTAGTAGTACTTGAAGAATAAAGGAGGAGACTGGAGATAACTGTATGTAGGGATGAAATATGAGGTCATACAAATCAGGTATAAAATCCTTTGTTATGATATTATTTACTTACATGGAACAGGAATGGATGCTGCGGGTTGTGAAGTACTTGGTGTCTTTGGCTTGGGTTGATTTGTCTTTCTCAGTTTCTTTTGACTAAAGCAATCCTTTCTGTTTGCCCACATGCATAAATTCAGTAGCTCTTGGCCACAGACAAGATCATTCAATTGACACTACAACTTTCTGGTGAGTTGAGGTGCAAATGCAAATGTTTGTATTTTTGTTCCAATTTTTCAAGGCTAGAGGCTTCAAACCCCAAAGCTGTTCACATCTGGTTAGAGTTGCATGCTGCTATTTGTAGAGTGGCAACCACGTAAAGCTGTAGCTGCCCTCGCTCTGGTAATCCAGCAAAAGTGCATGGCAGGGCTGCAATGAGTATGTGTTTCAGTTATTAGTTCTCATCTCTTAAGATCTCCTGGGATTTTATTCTGTTCCTTCATCTTTTTTGGACATTAAGTTTTCCCACAGGACTAGCTTTCCCCAGAGAGTCGGCATGGGCTGTATTTGGAGCATAAACCCTGATGGAAGTCCCAAGCACTGCCAACAATCCCTCCTGTCAGTCAGTCAGGCAGGCTGCTGCCTGAAGCTATGCTCCTCTGGACACTGCAGCACTGGCAGACTGGGTCACTTGTGAATAGGCCTTTCTTTGCAGCCACGTGCTCGCTGGCGGTGGGGCCACCCGCGTTCTGCGGGCTTTAATTGGGGGGCTGCTATCGAGCTAATTTTGCTCTAGGGACAGTCGCAAGCCTTTAAGCCTTTTAGAGATTACCTTTAAAAATAGCACAGTGAACTGCACACCAACACAAGTGAAAAATGAGCACTTGTTCAGCTTTGTTTGATCTGTTGGCAGTGCCATTGCTATCCTGCAAATGGTCTGTGACCACGTGTCTGAGGATTTGTGGGAAGGTGTGGGGTGGAGCGCTGGAGTGTGCTGTGATTCTTAGCTCTGCCTGGCTCTCACTTAAGCAGAAGTTCACCTGATATGTTTGGATTTGGAGTATTTCACTCAATTCAGAGTCATAAATTTACTTCACAAGTTACACCCATTTTGGAGTCTTTGTGAAATTTAAGGGTTTCCAGAACTGAGAAAGGCAATGGACTAGTAAATAGGCAGCTTTCATATTGTTCTAATAAAATTATGCTTTCCTGTGGTGCCCTTCTATCATTACCGTTTCCACCTCCTGTACTCTTAACTGATAAAGCTTATCAAGGAATAAACAGACTCTGGCTGGGGAAGATACTCCAAAGTGGGAATTTTTGGTAAGCCTTAGAGAGGAATGTTTGTTATGATGAAGTGGCTGGGATTCAGATGTCACATGATCTCTTTGGAAGTCATACAGGTTTTCTTATTGGCCACAGAAGTGAACAAATGAAGGTTAAGTTTTGGGGTTGCTTTTTCAGTTTGGTGTTTATTTTTTTCCCCCAGCAGTGCAGCCCTAGTTATTCATTTTGAGTGTGCAAACATTGTGAAAGCAGCTCGTAGTGCACATGGGATGAGTAAGCATGCCCTCAGCCACTGTAAGAGTGTGCAGTTGCACAGGGACATGCGTGGAACTTGTGGTACAGACAAAGAGCCCAAGTTTCTTCTCTCTTGTTGGGAAGTGATGGATAGCAAGGCGGCAGCTGAAGGAAGACGTATTCTCGTTGCCTGCTGTGAGCAGGTAGCACTACTGCTCCAGTAGAAAGGCAGGGTGGCGCTGTCATATTCTCAAAGATGCTGTTGTTTTGTTCTTTTAAACTGTACACTTGCTTAGAAGCTTGGAAAGTTGTTTGTCCAAAGTCTGAAGATCTCAGAAGTGTGCTTGTGTAAGGACCCCAGTCTTTTAATGTGTGAAACATCTCCTGTGTGAGATCTTTGGCAGGTTGACAGATAGGAAAGATAGTAAAAAAATACATAGGTATGTTGGGGGGAGAGAAGTGTAGATATCTATTTAGTATAGTTATTTTGCTTCTGCTGCTCCATGTGACATGCACGTTGTTTTCCACCTGTACTGAACACAGTAGTTTTGAGAAAATGCCAGCTGTTCTGAATTTTGGCAATGTGAGCTCTACAAAACTTTCTGGAGAATTGGAGATAGCTGTTGCACATGTGCAATTGCACTTTAAAAAAATAGAAAGTGAGTTTCACAGACTCTGAAATTTGATAGGCTTTCACTTTGATTTAAACTGGCATGTTTTTTCCAGTTCTCTGGAAGTGATACTTCATTAGAACATATCTACCTCTTCAACATATTCCAAAACCCTGAGGGTGGGGCCACATACTTATTTCCAAATGGCAACATCTTCAGTAAGGTGTAGTTACTAATTAAAAGTTCTTCCTAGCTCGTATGCTAAAACTCTACCTGCAATTTATGGATATTGTTAGCATAATTATTTTTAAATTATTTCTCTATTGCTTAGTTTTCTCTTAATAATTGAGACATCATTTTATATTTATACATGTGCATCTATTAACAGCAGCAATGAAATAACATTCTGCAATGTATTCTTGTTCTTCTCAGAATAGGCACAAAGTGTAGACTGCTACCTTTTAAAGAATGTATACAGTAACATACAGGCTTTCATAGATTAGATATATAGGAAAACAAAATTACTCCATCCCATCTTTTAGACCTGTTTTAAGTGTGTGCATATTGTACCTGCCAAGCCCCTCACCTCACAGATATGGCATACATATCTGAAGCTTAGAAGAATTTCTCGTCACTTAAAACCCAACCTGTTTTTTGTTTTCTTCTTATTTTCTTTATTCATCACTTTAAAAGTATGAATCTGGACTGTAATTACTAGATTATTACAATTAGATTTTTGGCTATAGCCATTTTATTAGCAGTGTAGCACTCCTACCCTGCAAAGCAGACATTTGAGACTCAACAAACTATATTTCCACCTCCAGCATATCTTAAAAGACCGACTGGCAGAGTGTCTTTGTGAGTGACATTGTTTGCTGTCTAGCTGATTTGGCTTATAAGCAAGAAGTTTAATATTTTTAGTTGCTGTAAGTTATTGTCAAGGAAAGCAGGACTACTCCCAAATAAATAGGGTCAGTGAGACATATGTACTGACTGATTACTGGAGGAGAGGGCAGCTGCTTGGGAGAACTAGGTGAAATATGAGTATATATTGGTGGGAGGGAATTGAGGCAGATAGTGCCTAAGGATATAGAATCATAGAATCATAGAATCAGATGGGTTGGAAGGGACCTCTGAGATCATCAAGTCCAACTCTTATGTTGTTCCACTGCTCTGCATTGCTGTCCCTGCCTTCTCTCTCTGTAGGAATTAACAAGGTCCCACCTGTTTTGTGAGGAGCTACTGTGGTACTGCCGTTCCCAACTGGTTTTTTGCTTAGTGTGCTCTGGACTAGGGGTGGAGTGGATGACCTGAGCACTATGTGCTGGATGTGCTGCAGGGAGGGGGTTTCCTTCAGAGTTGTGCTGTTACCTTTAAATTAAATTAAAACTGATTAACCTGTTTTCTTTTTCTTTGTCTCCACCGTAGGATGGATCATTGGGAAATATTGATGATCTGGCACAGCAATATGCAGACTACTATAATACCTGCTTCACAGATGTATGTGAGAGGATGGAAGAGCTGCGCAAGCGGAGGGTCTCCCAAGACCTTGATTTGGTATGTAGAGAAGTTATTATCATTTATTAACAAATGATTGCCATTCATGCTCCAAATGAAGAATCAGTATTTCAGCTTGTTGAGTTCTGTCCAGGGAAATAACTATATGTGCTTATGTTCATCAACACAAATGTTTCAGCCAAGTCAATTAAACACTTGGAAATTAGCTGGATTAGTTTTTTTCTTGGTATTTTTTAGGATTCATTAAACCTTGAAGTCTGCACTTCTTATTTCTTCTTTAGTTAGAGTACTTTTTACCTGTGCACATTTGCTTGCAAATGTAGTGTCTGATGAAAACATTGTGTCATTGCCCCAAGATGCCCCAGTGTGAGCACAATGAAACTGTGTGCTGTTTTTCAGTTGCACTGTACAAACCGTAAAGTAGTGCCTCTCAGAAGTCCAAGGTGCAAATACCAGTTCCAGGCTCCCAAATGTAACCAGCCTCAATCCTGTGAACTCTTTTCCGTTATTATGCGTTATAGAACCTGTAGCAGGAGACATTGAATCACAGAGCCCTTCAGGATGGAAAGGACATCCGGAGGTCTATAATCCATCCTTCAGCTCAAAGCAGTGTCAACACTGAATTCAAACCGGATTGGTCAGGGTTTTATCTGATTGAGTTTGAAGACCTCCACTGATGGAGGCTTTGCAGCCTCTCTGAGCAGCCTGTTATACTGCTTCGCTGTCTTCACAGTGAACTTTTATTTTTTCCTGATGTTCTGTGAGGTACTCCCTATGCCAGTTTATGCCTGTTGTCTCCTGTTCTCGTGTCATGCACCTTTTTGATAACCTCCCCATAGGTCCCAGCAGGTTGACAGTAAGTCTTCCAACTGTCTTTTCTAACAGCTGAATCTTCCAGCTCTTCTTGGAGTGCAAGGGCTCAAGTCCTTGATAGCACCTTTGTAACCATTTCCTGGACTTGTTCAAGTTTATTAATGCCCACCTAGCATGCAGGACTGCATTGTCAGAGTTGATGATATGAGAATGGCCTGCCGTGTGCCAGGGAAGAATTGCTTCCTATGATCTCCTGGCTACGCTGCTATTGACACAGTATGGAGTGCTGCTGGCTGTTATTGCTGCCTGGACATACTGCTGGCTTGTGTTAAGCCTACTGTCACATGGTCTTTTCTGCAGAGCAGGCTGACCGAGCCAGTCGGTTGCAAGCCTGTGCCGGTGCATGGGCTTACTCCTCCTCAGGAGCAGGACTTGGCATTTGTCCAAGTTGAATTTTGTGAGGTTCCTGCCAAGCCCTTCTGAATGGTAACCATATTGACATGAGGAAGAACTTCTTTACCGTGGGAATTACTGAGCACTGGAGCAGGCTGCCCTGAGAGGTTGTGGTGTCTCCTTCTCTGGAGATACTCAAAAGCCTCATTTTTGTTAGGTTTAAGAAGGAACCTCTTAGGACATATCACAAATATATCATGAGTTTTCACTTTTTGGACAATTTCCTTACTTTACTGTAACATCAGTAAATGTTTGTCACTATTTATAGTATGTACATAGGTATATATTGCTGATAGCTCTGCTTTTTTCATTGTAAATTTCTTTGTTAGTTTTTGTACCATTCCTAAAGATCATCTGTGGCAGAGAAAAAAAGTTTTCTGGTCTGTTTTGTCAGATTTTCACTGTTAAGTTTGTTTCCCAACAGAATAGTATGTCTTTACATACAAACTTAGACACTTCCTTCAAATCTTGTCTCACAAAGAACAAGTTACTGAAGGGGGTTTTTTTGTTGTTGTTGTTTGTTTTGGGTTTTTTTACTTATGGTTTTGCTATGATGGTGACTTGTACAACACAGACAGAAACTCATAACCAAAGTATAGTTTGTACCTCTACTGAGGTTTGTCCCTCTTCTGGGATCTGATAACAATTCTGCAGTTCCTTTACCAGGTCAAATCCTTCAAAACAAATTTGAGAGCTGAGGTTGTGTGATTGCATCTTCTGCCTTTGCTTCCCCAGATGACAGAACTGAGTTGCATCAGGGAGTGGTTTGATTCCTTTCTCTAGCAGCTGTACCTGATGATGTACTTAAGGCTACTTTCTTTCTTCTTGGGATTTCAGTATAACAACTGAGAAGCTTCAGAGCTTGTACAGACTACAAAAATCAGTTACATGAGGAATAGCTGTGGGATCAAGGCAGAGAGAGTCATCTCCTCTGCTCCACTGCACTTAGTTCCTTCTTTAGTTTTAAATGAAAAAAAACACAACGAAATGTATTTTGCAGATCTGTTGGTACCAAAAAGTTCCAAGGGTTAAAAAAGGTTATTGCAGGAAATCCTTTTGTAGACAGACCCTTGAGGCTTCTGTGCAGAGAAGATGATGGCACAAAACTATGGTTCTTATGAAAACCCCCATGCTTAGCAGGCCTGATATTCTGGGTCTGTTGGCAGCTTTTTTCTTCCAAGAGCACCCCTTTCCTGGTGCTCTTGGAAGGCAGCTCCTGTGCTGAGTAATGAAGTGTGCCTTATGGCAGGAGAGGACTCCTTTCCATTTAGACAGATGGGCCTAATTTGGCTCCCTTCACTTCTGAAGCTGCAGAAGCCAGGCTGGAGAAAGCCATGTGAGTTCAATTAACTCACATCAAAGGTGTGGATCTTCACGCTGGTTTAAATAGATGTGAGCTAACCCAAGACAGACCAGCGAGTGATTCATTCTACTCAAGAGAAGTTGTAGTCAGAGAAAATGGCCACGTGAAAAGACATCCTGGGGATTCCTTTTCTGGGTCTCTGATATTGAGTTTCCTCACTCTAGTCGTCCAGTGATGACTTCTTGAACTGTCAGGTCAGAGAGAAGATATTGCAATTGAAAATTAAATTATTGCTCAATTTTTGCTACATCTGTCACTCCTATAATGCAGTTTCTGGACATAAGATAGACATTCTGCTGATAACGTGAGACTGTAGATATTAGCTCACTTGCACAACAACAGCTTCCAAACAGCCCTGACTGCAGCTGAAACTTGCTCTCATAAATAAGTAGGCAGGCTTGACTTAGTAGTTGCACAAGGAGGGGAAAATGGCCATGTAGACTAGAATGCATTTTCAGTGTGATAGAGTAGTATGTCTGTTTATAATCTGCTGTAGAAACAGGAGCTGGTCTAACAGCAGAGCTGCTGAAGTGACTGCAGAAGTACTAACGTGAAAAGACAGAACAGAAGAGTGACTCTTTTGCTGTGATGTTTTTCCTTTCTTTACGTTTGTTAATATGTTTGTTAATATGTTTTTATCTTTCTTCTTGACAAAAGATAGTGTATTGGCAGAGGTTTTGGGATAGTGAATGCTGGGGGAAATGCCAGCTTCACAGCATATCCCAGATGTGCTATGATAGCAAAAAAATATGCACCAGGTAGCAAATATGTGCAGCCCCAAAATTATTTTGCACTGGTATTATTGGGCTGTTGGTCTAGCCTGACTTTGCTCAGCCATACATTGCTCTTCTAAAAAGGGTGAGGAGCAGCAGTGGGATTGTGCTAGAACTGGAGGTGGGCAGTGTATCAGCTCTTCCTCCCCTCCTCAATGGTCTTCTTACTCTCTTTAGCAAAGTGAAGAGAGCAGAGCTGATGTGCATTGAGTGTTAGTGCAAATTTTCAGGGGTTTACTGGAGTCAGGGTTACTGAATCAGCATGAAAATGCAGTAGGAGTGCGTAATAATACATAGCAGAAGCATAAAAGGCAAAAGTTTGATTGCTGCTTTTACTGAATGCTCTGAACAAAGAGAAAGAGCAGGTCACCCCAGAGGTGGAAGCGTCCTCTAAACCCTGCACAGAGAGGCTGCGTCAGAAGGAGCAGTGTAATAACAAAGACATGTCTGAGCTGGCAGAGCTTTGCCAGGAACATGTATTTAGCACCGGCTCGCCCAGATTGCCCTTTGTAGTACGTTCACTGGAAGGATAGAAATATGAACTGTTTATTGCTGCTTCTGTGCACTTTGAAATAGTTTTAAGCTGTTTGGGAGCAAGTGTTGATATCTTAATTGTGTATTGTACTTTCTAATCAGTTCTCCAACCTTTCCTATTAGACCATGGTAATTTCAGTGCAGATACCCTGCTCTGAAGTTGAATTTTTTAAAAAATTACTTGGTAAAATTGTTTGGGAGAGCAGCATATCTTGTAACAAAACAATGGGTGTAGGTGGAGCTGAACACAGAGTATTTTTCCAAATGGTAGTGCTGTCAAGGATTGTTAGTTGTCCCTAAAAAGATAACTGCTTTTTGTGTTTGGAATTTTGCCTGTGTTTTTGTAATGAAGAATGTGCTTGGGTTTGGACATTAATGGTTGTGAACAGCATGGGAGTTGCCCACATTTCCTAGCATTTTGCCTATTCCTGTACACCATATGGTTTTTTGGCCTGGGTAAAACTGAAGGTGGCATAGATATAGTGGATTTTCAGGGCCATGATGGATCTGTCACTGGTAATATTGAGGTGGACATCTGCTAAAATGCAGTTATGGTCAGAGAAGTGACTCTGAGGATGGTACTTTGCAACTATTCATACAAATCCTTGTCTTTAAATTTAAGAGACATGGATTAGACAGATGAACTGCTGGTATACAGGGAATTGACTGGATGGTTGCACTCAACACCTCAATATCCAATTGCAGACCATTGGTGAGTGGTGTCCTCAGGGGTTGGTATTTGGACTGGTGCTATTTAAAATCTTTGACATAGTGGGTTCGAGTGCACCCTCAGCAAGTTTGCTGACAACACCAAGCTGCATGGTCAACATGCTGGAGAGGAAGGATGGCATCTAGAGGGACCTTGACAGGCTTGAGAGGGGGGCCTGTGTAAACCTCATGAAATTTAACAAGGCCAAGTGCAGGGTCCTACACCTGGGTCAGAGCAATCCTGAGCACAAATACAGGCTGGGTGGAGAATGGATTGAGAGCAGCCCTGAGGAGAAGCACTTGAAGGTCTTGGTGGATGAACAACTTGACATGACCAGCAATGTGTGCTCACAGCCCAGAAAGCCAGCCACATCCTGGGATGCATCAAAAAAAGCATGGCCAGCAGATTGAGGTGATTCTCCCTTGCTACTCCATTCTGGTGAGACCCCACCTGAAGTACTGCATCCAACTCTGGGGTCTCCAGCACAGGAAAGATATGAATCCATTGGATTGAGTCCAGAGGAAGGCCATGAAAATGAGCAGAAGGCTGGAGCTCCTCTCCTATGAAGACAGGCTAAGAGAAATGGCTTTGTTCAGCTTGGAGAAGAGAAGGCTCTGGGAACACCTTATTATGGCCTTCCAGTACCTAGAGGGGGCTACAGGAGAGCTGGAGAGGGACTTTTCACAAGGGCATATAGTAATAGGACAAGGGGTAATGGCTTCAAACTGACAGAGGGCAGCTTTAGATTAGATGTTGGTAAGCAACTCTTTACTGTGAGGGTGGTTAGGCACTGGAACAGGTTGTCCAAAGAAGTTGTGGGTGCCCCATCCCTGGAAGTGTTCAAAGCTAAGTCGAATGGAGCTTGGCAGTGAGGTTGGAACTAGATGATCTTTAAGATCTGTTCCGACCCAAACCATTCTATGACCTGCTTCCTTTGTGTCTTTGGGATCATATCTGCCTGTCTCAATGACAAAACCAGGTTCGCCTTGCCCATCACCAGGGAAGGACAACATTGAAAGCTGTGAAAAGAGCAAACTGCATTCTGTTATCTCATCCATCACTGACAGTAGCCAGCTAACTGCTGCTGCCAAGGTCTGTATTGTAGTTGATGGTCTTGAAGTCAAAGAACAGGCTGAGGTTTACTGATGGACTCTGGCAGTTACAGTTGTGGCACTGAGAAGTTGCACCCATCTTTTGGCTTTTAAATTGCATAAATTTAAAATCAGTGCTACAAGTATTAATTTTTTTTGCCACATCCATGGGATTCATTTCAATATGTAAAAAAGGAAGTATTCAGAATCTCTCTGTGTACACAATAGTAAAGTACAGTGCATGTTTTTGACAAATTAACTTGCTTAATCTCATGTGTTTTTACAGTACCTGCACGCATACACAGGCAAAGTCAGAAAATAGAAGTTAACATAAAACCATCATAAGTTTCTTGCCTTGCTTTCCAACATGTATGTAGTCCTCTTAAGTCTTGTCTGTGCATGTTTTTAAAAGATGGTCAGCAACCACTTGTTTGATTACAAACGGAGTTGACCATCTAGATAATGTCATCACATGTAAATGGTATGTCCGGCAAGACAGAGTGGAGGAAAAGTAGCAAAAGTAGAGTAATTAGTAATTTGAGTGATAGAGTAATAAACCTTTATCCTATTTAGAGGTGTATTTATCTGAGACGGTACTACTAGTTGGCAATATCATCAGACTGCTTGAGAAACTAGCCAACCCTTGCTGAAGGAGACTAAAATACCCAGAATGGTTGCAGTCAGTAATTGATGTGTATTTAAAAATCTCCAAGGGAGTTAGCCACCAAAGCTGGAATTGAAAGCTGGGGTCCTGAAGAACTTGGTGGAGTCCTGTGCCTGCTCTGCAGGTGGCTTTAGCCATGTCCACTGTTTTTTACATCTTGCTTACAGTAAAATTTCAGGATCCTAAAATAGACTGCTTATTCCTTGCTATGAAATGATCACCTCTCCTTTGCAAATGCAGTAGTGGTTGCTGTTACCGTTGTCCTGAGAGGACACCTCTATATATTGCTATATTGCTGGAACAGGATCCCACTGTTTTGTTTTGTCTTGCTGTCTGCAAGAGGCCCTCCAAAGTATAAACAACATCTGAGTTGGATTAGAAGGGTATCTACAGCACAAAAAAAAAAAAAAAAAAAAAAAGAAGAGCTGGAGAACACACAGATAAGATTTCCCTTAATTTTGGAGTCTTCAAGTCTTATGAGGCAGACAGACAAAAGAAAAAGTGGTAGTAGAAGACATGGACTTTCAAGCATCATTATTTTTTTTTCTCTAGTATTGCTTGGAATAAAGGGGATTTTGCCTGAATATGAGATGCATAAGGTAAATTTACATAAAAAATATTTAATGAAGATTTACTCTGTGTGCAGTCTCAGTCAGTATTTTACGCTTTATCTTTGTAAGTTAAATTTATAGTGACATTTTCATCATTAATGGAGCTTTTCAAAGGTAGATACAGTGGAAATTCTGGAACAGATGGGCTATTTTTAGTGTCCCATGTATCACACACCAAGACTGCAAAGGCAATTATATATAGAGCTAGCATTAAACATGAAAATAAAGCAAGGCTTGTTCCATATGCAGCAAAGTGAATACCATTCTTAAACAGTTCTTAGTCCACTTAGTACTAACAGTCTGTGTAAAAATCTCTCAGCTTTCTGTAAGCTGATGATCTTCCGCAGTCTCACCACTGTTTTTGTTGGAAGCCCATTTATGAGTAATCCCTCAGGCAAAATCTGTCCATTTACAGACAGAGTTTAAAGGCTGGAGGCGCAGCAGACTGCACAGCTGTGATGGTTTGGGTGACCTTATCTTTCTTTCATACTTTTGGAGGGTCCTTGGTTTTTGGAGCAGGATCTTCTGTTTAACACACTTCTAGTCTTTTGAAAATGTTTATCTTTTTGACAATGTCAAGGAAGAACAGGTTGTTAAAGGTAACTGTTAATTTTTTTTTTTTTGAGCTGATAATAATGTTTTGAATAAAATCATATTTAGATTATAAATAGAAAAGACAACTCATTCCTGGTAGTCTGGTAATTGTGAAGGGGAGAAATTCTCCTTAGCTTTATAAGTGTTTTTCTAGGTATTCTTAATCTTCTAACATCATTTTTAGTAATTTTCTCATCCCTTTACATTCAGCAGGAATTTTGCTTTGAACTTGAGATCAGTTGAATATATTCTTACTGTGCTCTTCTTTTATCCCAGAGACAGTGCAGATCTGCTGGGACTGACAGACTACATTTGTATTAATTCTGTGATTTCATCTGATTGGAGCCTGAGGATGTGTGGGGAGAAGGGACTAACTTTAGCTCCCTTTGTGTATTTTTTTTTCCTTTCTCTCTTCAGAATTTAAAAATGACAGTAAAAATGAAAATGTACAGCGTTATGCTGTCTGGACATTAGGTAAATTTCAGTGCAAAGGATAGAATCATTAAAAAAGAAAGCAAATTAAATTGTCATCTAAGAAGGTGTATTCTCGCTGGGGAAAAAAAAAAAACCAACCAAAAGAACCCTCAGAAAAAACAAAACTAACAAAATCAAACTCAAAACACCCAAACTCTGTGGTGAACCATTTCTGTGATATGCAGCCCAGCTTGCCATTGACATATTACTAGGAGATTTCAAAAATATCCATCTAAGTGGCATTACTCTGGGAAGGACAGCAATGTGTATTGGCTGTGTTGGAAGTGTCAGACTTTTGTAATGTGATAGCAGCTAAACCAACAGAAGAATGAACCTAGAAGGTGTAATGTCTTCTATTTAGATTACTCCTCTTTGTCCTTGTATAGCGTCAGCTTGATTTCCCAGGCAGACTTTCTGTGCTCTCCTTCTATGGTTCCCCAGCCACTGCTGACCAGTTCATCTGTGTGTGCTGAAGGTGGTGGCAGCAACTTTAGATATCAACTTATTGTAGCACTAGCTTATTCTTTTTCTAAGTTCTTGAGTAGAGAAACACCTCCATGTGTCCTCAAGGAATAGTAAGGATATTGTTCAAGCAGAAGTCTTGAAGTTAGTTGAAAAAC
Source organism: Chiroxiphia lanceolata (assembly GCF_009829145.1). Taxonomy (NCBI): domain Eukaryota; kingdom Metazoa; phylum Chordata; class Aves; order Passeriformes; family Pipridae; genus Chiroxiphia; species Chiroxiphia lanceolata. The sequence goes on from NC_045639.1 coordinate 50,271,728, forward strand.
ATTACTCGTAAGAAACTTAAGAGCCTTGCAGGTCATCAGGGAAAACAAACAGGTCTTAATCAATGATAAATCAAGAGCATGGTGTGATGAGAATGAGAAACACATCGGGAGTATTTGGGCACATCTGTATGTGCTTTGGAATGTCTCTTTCTCTGAAGCAGAAGGACGCTCTTCCAACAAAGATGCCCAGAGGAAGACCGGCCTCCATCTGTGATTTCAAAGGGGCTTGTTTCTTCTTTTTTTTTTTTTTTCTGCTGGCCTGGCCCCTACTCCTCATGATGTAGGTTCTGGTGCTATGCAGCTGCTCTCCTTTGATCTGTCCATGCTTTATCTTCTCTCAGTGTTGTGTAGGTTTCCTGTTTCAGCAGTGCCTGAAGCACACAGAGAAATGCTCCATTTCAAATAAGATGTTCTGTGAATTTTGTGTTTGAAGGAGAACTCAAGCAGTTTGAAGAGATGTGATTTCTTTGGTGATGGATCAATCTGTTTTCCACAAAATAATGAAAAGGAATGGCCATCAGCTGGAAACCCCTCTTCCTGACTCCCGTATGTTATATCCCTCTTGATTTATATTGGTAGGTTTTCCCCAATGTTTTAGACTGCAGCTGTATCTTGTATAAGGGAACAAAGTAGTTTGGGATTATTACATCCAGATTTTCCCTGACTCTAAGGCTTCTTTGGTTCTTCAAGCAAATAGATTTGGGAAAGGCAATAATCTTGTGAAAACATACATATGAAGTGGATGGGTAATATTTTCAAAATAATTCAATTTCAGTTTCTTATCAGAGGGATGAATTTCTTGTGTTACTTGGGGGCATGATGAATAAAATCAGTCATGGATTAGAAACTAATTAAAGAAGAAAGACTTGAAATTATTAGCAAAATTTGGAATTCATAAGTTCATTACGAAACACACACAGGTAATTTTTTGTTTGTTGCTGTATTTTGTCTGTTGCCGTTGAAGTTCCTGATAAGACCACAGATACAACCATGTGGTTTACACTTCATGTGAAACTAGTGGCAGTATGGTTGTGTGCTGAGGCTCATTTAAGAATGTAAAGAAGACCGGAATAATGTCTTATTAAATGAGTGTTTATAGATGTGGAAAAATAGACAAGATTTTCATTATAGAAGGCTTTATTCACAAGCCATCCAGATAAATCAGGAAGATTAAAAAAAGCTAGCAAAAGAAAAATCAGAATTTGGAAGCTTCCTTTAAGACTAATTAGGCTGATAAACGGTGTTGGAAAGAAGTCCACTGCCTGTTCACTTCGCAGGGGCACGTTTCATGCTCCTGTCAGCTTTCTGTCTTGATACATCCACAGACCTGTTCTGGTAGTCCAGAGGAGATTAAGCCATAGCTGAAGTCCATTTTGACAGAAGAGAGAAATTTTAAAGTTTTGGAGCATATGACAGGTGCTACAAGTCACAGAAACGAGAAGTAAGAAGGAACTCAGTCATCACAGTAGCTGTGTTTTGTTCATGTGGTTAACTAAGCTGCGTAATTGAGCCTTTGTTTGCTAGCCTACACAGAGGCTAACAAAATAGTTTTATTTCTCCTTTGTGTAGCACTTTCCACCCTCAAAACCCTTTAAAAACATTAATTAGCCTTTATTGTGTCCTTTGATTTGGTAATTTTAGTACCATTATCCTTATTTAGGCCTCACCTCCCTGAGGTTCAGCTGCTGATGAAGATTCACCTATGTAATTCCCTAATTCCTCCTCTGTAGCTAAATTTGCAACAGAGTAGCATGAAATTTATAGTAAGTTCAGAACAACTTAATAACAGACAATGGCATTAGTCCTGGTGTACCCTGGTGTCGCTGTAAACAAATACTGGCCACAGGAGCCAGTGAAGCAGTACACAGTGATGGACACTCTGGGTGACTTGTGGTTTGAGCTTCAAGTCCAGTCCACTAGACCACACTTCTGAAAACCAAAATTCAGATGTATCTTAAAACTCTGCCAGGCTATTACAGAGTTCCTGATCTAGCATCTTGCAGAGAACCGTCCTGTTTTCTTCTGGATTATGGAGGTCTGGTGAAGAGTGTAGCGCTACTGGTCAGTAACTGGTTGCCAGCCATCTCTTCTTCCTGCTATCCTACCTCTACTTTAAATGATTTTGTGATGTATAGCAGGGATAATATAAATGCAGAGGCACTGTGGTGGAGACTGATTTCTTCAACAATGCATAAGTTTCACTGGCATAATGTCAGTTGGTGAAGGCTGAAAAAATTGCTCTTTTGTCAAACCCCAAACTAAGTATTTAATTTTGAACACCTGTGGGAAAGCATGAGAAATGAAGAGCATGGTGTGCAAGGTAGTAGGAGGTGGTGGTTTGGTTCAGTGGTGTAGAAAACCCAAGTTTGGTTCTTCCGTCTGCCTGAGGAAACTTGAACTCTTATCTCCTATCTTGAAGCAAAATGCTCTGTGATTTAATATTCTGTCTTAACCTTATCTTTTGATCAACCCTGTTAACATATATAAACAGTTTCTGGTGCAGCAATGGGAATACCAGCAGCTCATCTTACAGGTAGCTATCTTCACAAAGCTGGTGAATCTTTTCTTCTTCACTTGCAGGTTCAAAAATTTAAATATTTTAAACATGATTCAACAAGAGTGGAGTAGGAATATGAATCTCAGTCCAATGTCTTTCTGATTCCTTTTTTTAAATTTTTATATTATACATTTATGTATAAAATAAATAAAAATATAATTCTATTTATTTTTAATTGGTTTTCCTGTTTGGGTTACTTCACAATGGAATGGTACTCTAAAAGAGAACTAAGCTGCCGACCCTCTAGCAAAATTTATTTTTCTTGATTACTATTTTTGACTCCATAACTAGTTTGGATAACATTTTGTTTGTAGGATAGACAATAGCAGACGAATTATCTCCCTTGATCTCTTTGTTTATGAGTAGTCTCCCAAGTTAACAGCAAGACTAGAACTTAGCTTAACACTAGGCTGGATGAGCATTTTGGGGGACTTGGAAGCTTTATTTGTTTTTCCTCCTTTGAATGAGTTGTGTTTAGCCTTAGTGGATTAGTTCTGTTCTGGCTATTAATTTGCAGGTGGTACCCATAAACTTACACTTTTGCTCTTGAAACATACAGATGTCTAGTAGCAATCATCCTAATTTGTTAAGAAATGGTAATGTTCTTCAGAATTTCTTTAAACAGTGGAAATGGAAAAAACTGCCATGAATTGCATCAACTTTACACTTTTATTTGGTAACATGGAAATATGAAGTATCTCATAAAGCTTTCCATGACTGAATGACAAGGCGTAATTAGACATGGAACACATGTTGTTAAAAACATGTAGAAAAACAAATTAAATACATTCTTTTCAGTGTCCAGTTTGGCTTAGGTAAGCAGTTTTTATAGAAGCTAAGTAACCATGAATTTTTCTCCCTGAATTTTTAGTCTGAAAGGAGTAAAGGAGGTTAGGAGGAAAGAAAGGTGAGGGTAAATTTTGGTAGCTGGACTTGCTTTTTGGAGCTTCCTGCTCAACTTTTTCACTCTTGTGGGTTTTGATGGGATATTTAGACTATTAAGTCACAGGAGGTGAGGTGTGCTGAAGGAAGGAGCCTAAACTTTGGGGCAGGGAGGATGGGGTAAGGAATCCAAGACTGTCTGGACCAGGTGCCCCAGGAGCTGGGACCTCTCACTGCGTTTGCCAGGTGGAAGAAGAGGAAAGAAGGAAATTTAGTCATTGCTTGCTTGCAAGGGTGAGGAGTGAAATGGTGGAAAGTTCAGTGAGTAGGGTCAGTAGAAAACCAAGCTGAAGTGAAGAAAAGCAGGTGATACACTCTGATGGCTGCAAAGTGGGAAAAATGCCCCAAGGCAGCAAGCTATTTGTGCTTATGCAAGCCCTGAACTGTCTGCATTGGCCAGGATACTGTGACAGTGTGGACTAGGGAATTGGATCTTGGGAATCTCAAACCATGACAGACAGTGTAACATATTTTGTGATAATAAGTAATGACTAAAACCATTAACATAGCACAACTGGTCACTTTAAGGCACAAAAAAATGTTTCAATTCTGTAAAGACTCAGAGCTAGAATGGTTGCCCCAGCTTGCCAGAAACACCATCACTCATCTACATACTCTTTTTCTGTGAATCTGTTATGGTCACTGACCAGGCTCGATTCGACGAGGCACAAGGAGATTCAAAATCTCCTCTCAAAGTAGAAGATTTTGAATAGCAGTTTTGACCTTTTTGTTATAGGTACTGCAGGAGAAGTGGTAAGCCACAGTCAAGGCTCTGATTGCCACTATAATAGGTTGCCCTGAGAATTTGCAAACTCCAGGATGAAACTAATGAGAAAAGAGAAATGAAAGAATACAAAAGAAAGTCGTGGAAAGGTTGAACATTTTCTTCATAGAGTGTTTTGTACGCCTGAAAACACCTCTGGACAAAAGAATAAAATTGAAGTTAGCCATATCTTAGTCCAGCTTCACAAAATGACAGTAGGAATTAGAACTATTAACTTAAAAAAATAAACTGCAGAAGTTCAGTGAAAACCTAAGAATACAGAAGGAATTTCTTGTAATATAGCTTCATTTGGAACAGCAGGACATGAGTATCCCTTGAATTTGCGTCCTTAATGCATTTCTTTTATTCTTAAAAATTACAAAAATAGAAATACCTTCCTGACCATAGTTCAGGAAGCAAATGCAGAAGAAAGCAGGAAGATGTTTTATCTGAGTGAGTGATTTCAAACATCTAAGGTCTGTAATGAAGTTGAAGGAGATGGGCATTTTGCCAAAAGTCACTTTCATGGGAAGCATAGCGAAGTATGGTGGGAAACACTCTTTGTGTTAGCTTCTCTGTCCGTGCTACATGGAACAGGAAATATTATTGTTTTCTCTAAATAGTGCAGACACAATTGATCTTCTCTTCTTAGTAGTGATGCATTGAGATTCTTCTGATTGAAACTATTTAAATTTCTAAAACAAGCAGTATTCAATAGTAGCTTTTGTTGACAGTAAAAGAGGTATAGTTAGGGCAAGACATCACCATTGGGCTTATAGCAGATTACCTGTTGTGTTTCCTTTCAGCCTTTGACATAAATGGCTTCTTTAATTCTTCTCTGTTGAATCTTGGGGTCTTCGTAGCACTGAAGCATGTTTTGTCATTATCATTGAGATATTTTGACGTGATTCCTTTGCAGGGATATTTCTAGTTGCACAGTACTGGCTCTTCAAGTATGAAAACTTTCATTAGAGACTATTACAGTGCTTTTTAAATCTCTACTTATCAAGTTATGGCCTCTTAAAAAGCTAGAATTCTTGAATTTTTTTTTTTTTTGTGATTTCTGGGATGTGTTTGCTTGTGTATTTTTTTTATACCCATTTTCCTTTATTGTTTTATGAACACAGTCCTTTTTCACCCTCTGTCAGACTTGAAAACAGGAATATTTTCTGTAAGAGATCACAACAGTTTACCATGACCTAAGGCCTAACAGTTTCCTTCTTAAAATAAAAAATTATCTGAATTTAATCTTATACATTAGACAAGGCCATTCTGGTTTCTACTGCTAATGCAATTCCCTGTAGTTGATCTCTCTTACCTGAGCAACACACTGAAAGTTGTCAACTTCATTTACTTGCAGGGAGAGATATTTTGTCAATTAGTAAATCCTAAAAATTTGATGGCAGTGTTAATCTAATTCCTTTTCTAAGTGAACGCGTCTTCTGCAATGGCAGTGCTTTAACAAATGTAACATTTATAACTTAGAAATGCTGACCCCATAGCACATAGAATCCATCATTATTCATAGCCCAAACCCAACCGAAATGGAACTATACAAGTGAACTGTATTTCGTCTCATCTCTTTAATGGGGGAGAGAGATGACACTCCAGTTTTTTTCACTTAACACCTAACTCCAAATCTCACCAAAGGAGAGAAAAAAAGTTTCTTGAAACATAAGCGTATCAATCTTGGTATCCCCTCTGTTACCAGCAGCTTCAGATCAACTCAGCTGCAGTTATGTTGAGTGGCAAGATATGTTAAAAATGGAGAATGTTATGGATTATTATTATCACATGTAAGGCATCTATAATGTTCTAATGGGTTTTATATCTCTGTTAGAACATAAGACTTTTATTTTCACCTCTGTTACAGAAAAGCTAAGTGCCAGATGAAAGGTTTTGATTACTAATGCTGGATTTGTCACCCTCTTTCCCAGAGCAGATGAAGGATAAAATACCTGAGGAAGCTGCATTGTTCTCTAATAATCTTGTCTAGCCCTCAGTGATAGTTCAGATAGTGCCTCTGTGCTGCCTTGTTACAGTAGATTTAGAGGAGGAGCCTCCATCTTTTTTTCTGTAATAGTTTTCCTCCCATGACACAATGTTTATTTTCTAGGCTGGTCTTTGTACTAGTCCTTACCATGTTCCTCTTCCATCCTGTCCCTTAGCAACTCACCCTATACCGTCCTGCCTTCCTCATTTCACTCCACCCATGCGTCTTTTCAAAGCTTCATAACTTTTTCTCTCTTCAGTACTCAGAGTAGAAGAGTCCTTGCAGGACTCTTTCTCTATTCATTTTGTCCCACATGCTTCATTTTCTCTTCTCCTTGACTGCCTCCTACACCTTACCTTTTTTCCACCCTTCCATATTCCTTATTCTTTCTTATACTTCCCTCCCTGAGTTGGGTGTTACTTTGTGGAGAGGAGTGATTTTGTGAAACCAGCTTTGCTACTTCTGCAGAATAGCAATGGAACAATATAAAAGATAAGAAATCTGTGCAAAAACATTCCCTTAAAGACTCATGAGTTGAGGGTGATGCAAGTGTAAAATGTCCCTTGAAATACAAAATAATGGAAAAGTTAAGCTGTGTATTTAACTTCTTTACTTGCAGATTTGGATTAGACGTTTCCATTAGAAGTAAGCAGTCTGCATTTTAACCACACCAGATAAGGGTTGCAACACCTGCTCTGGGATAAAGTTGCCAGTTATTGCAAAAGGAGGAGTGGAAATTCTTTTTGTAGTTGTGTGTGAAATGTATAAACCAGAAGTGAAACACAAGTATAGCAATATCTGGGGTTTTTTTGTTGTGGTTGAAGGTGGGTTACCAAACCTATTTTATTTTTAAATACTATTGTGTTTCATGGAATTTACCTTGGCTTCATTTTGTAATCTTGAGAAATCACCTGGTGCATCCTTTGCCCCGAGACAGATTCAGCTGTTCTTATCATGCTTGACAGATGTTGATCAGACCTGTCTTTAAAACTGTCCCAGCATGTTAATTCCACTGTCTCCTTAGGCAAACTATTTTAGCGTTCATAGTATTTGTAATACAGTGGTGGTTCTTTACACAACAGCATGGCACTAAGGCTCATGCTTAGTTTATGATTCACAGTAATCCCTGTGTCCTTTTCTATCAACCTGTTAGCTCTCCAGATGTTCCCCACCCTGGATCCATTTGTTTGGGTAATTCTGTTTAAATGCAGTACCTTTCAGATCTCCATGTTGCATAGCATCTGATTTCCAAACATTAGGCCAGAATAACCTGCTTTTTCATCAGTTATTTCCCTAGCAGTGGAGGTGAATTGACATGTTTGTTCCTCTGGAATGGAGCCTTATATGAAAACAACCTTTGTCTCTGTAATGAGTAATGACAGCACCTTCCAGCCCTGTGCTGCTTGGTAATAGAAGCAGACAACAGTCTCATCTTTGCACCTTTTTGCCCTTTCAGGAGAGATCAAGCATATATTAATTGATCTAACATGTATACATGAGCCGATACATATATATTTATAGAGACTGCGCTAAATTTGGCATAAATTAGGCAAGGTTCTAAGGTGTCTTTTTAATTGAGCAATCCCATTATGTCTTAATTGATGTAGATATTTTTTGTTCAACTCCTTCTGAAAAGCACATGCCACTGTAGATATTTGCAGAACAGGGTCAGTCTGTAAGTAAGAGTGACAGTGGAGGGTCCAGAGAACCCCCTGTATTTACACGTGACCTTGCAAAAAAAATGGGAGAGAACTTAGCCTGTCTCAACACAGAGGTCATGTGTAAAATATTAAATAGTTTATTCAATGGAAATTATATTCCATGGATTGATTTGGTATTTACGTACTATGTAGAAAATTTTGCCATCCTCTCAAGTGGAGTGACCAGTATTATGAAGTTGTTTTATTCGTAATGGCTTCTTTAGTCACTGTTTATTGATTTCTGTAGTGGTGCCTTCCATAAATTTAATAACTAATTACTTGATCTTGAACCCAGAAGGCCTTATTTATTGCTTGGTACAGTAAAGAAAATCAAGCAGTCAACTCAGGCTGTAACACAACTGCTATCCAACCTTCTTTTCCATACAACCGAGCTGTAAAATTAAGTGTTTATTGTTTTTTCTCAATTTTATGTAATATTAATAACTGCTATTTTGTATATACTTTGAAATTTTCCTGAGCTGCTTGCAAACTAAACACAGTTGCATTCTTCCTGTGCCTGATGACTTTGAAATCAAATTACAAACTATATTGCACAGATTTACGTTTATGTAATTGCTTTGTGAAACAAAATTATTTGTGTAACTTGTTTCCCATTGTCAGACATTCTGTTATTCTACGGAACTGCATTTTAAAATCCTGATTTATTTTTCATTGTTTCAAAACCAATATCCTGAACATCTCTTCTGATGAGAAAGACTCTATTGTTTCAATATGGTTTTTATATATCTATATATATGAATATAAATGATATATGTCGATATATATCTATATGTTTAATATAGTTTTTATTATATTGTCTGCCACTTTCTTAGTTCAAAGACTATTTTATGATCTGTTTTTTATTAATATGAAATAGTACCCTGTTCACAAAGTCCTGCTGAAATTACTTTCATGTTTCCCCACCAACGCCCCCCTTCCTTTTCTATGGAAAATACCACTCTTCATCAGAAGAAGTTTAAAACCTATGCAGGAAGGGAGACTTCTGTGGTGCTTGTTTGATTTGCCTGTAAAAAATCATTTTAGAAGTGTAAGGACATGTCGTGTAACTTACCTTCTGTTCATCGTCATCATGACATCTCTTTCTGAAAACATATTTTAAGGTAGTGGATTATGACTGATCTGAAGAAGACAGACTGCATAGGAGTTGCTTTCCTTGTGCCATGGTATTGCTGCGTAGGCAGACAGATTACTGTTACATATGATTTGCATCTGTGTGTTGCACAAAGGTGTATGCTAAAATATACATTCTACAGATGGTTAAACAGAAGTATACAGACGTTAATTTGTTGGAAATATTTGAGTTTGATCTGGCATCTATTGACAGAGTTCATTTTCTTAATTGTGTGTGGATCAAGCCTGTGACTAATGACAAAAATGCCTCTTTAGCAACACTAAGAAAAAACTCAGCAAGTGGGTTTTTCCTGGTGTTTGGCATGCAGGATGTTCTGCTGCTTGTAGTTTCCCCATTTTCTTGACAGTTGGCTGTGGACCATTTCTAGATTTTCATTTGCCAAGATAAATTTTCTCAAAATTGCAAGAAAATAAATTAAGTTCGTAAGTACTGAATATAGCAACGTTCATTCTCTGAACCTGATGAAAATTTCAGGACATACATTCAGATACATGTGAAAGGCTCTCCAAGTGTAGAAAGCAGCAATCACCAAAGAAACATAAATTCGCATTTGAATGAGTTGCAGCAAAAATTAAGGATGTTTGTTTAAGAGATGCTGGGTCCTAAGGAGAAAAAAAAGTATATTCATGATGCTGCCCCTTTAATTAATCTACAAAAGGTAATATTTTTGTGCAGTCAGGAGAGATTTTCTGGATGAGCTGAAGGCTCTCTGTGGATGTTTCCCATTTCTCATTAATGTATGACAGAGCCTAAGTCCCCTTTGCAATGCTAGATGAGGGCCTTATCTTAAGCAGTCAGCAAGGCAGTGGTGATAATATGAAAACATTTGCGTAGACTGGGAAATTGGCATATAGAAGTGTTACATTATGGCTACAGAGGGAATTTACAGAGACCATAAATACGCTGGTTTAATTAGGGGCACAGTGCTAACTGCTGATGCGTTCTCCTCAAAGTCTGCTTTCAGAGCAAAATTACTAAATGTTTCTTTCAAAACAAAGGAAGCTTGAGGATGAAAATTAAGTTAGATTATGCAGTTGGGCTTTTTTATGTGTTTGAAGTATAGTCACAGTCCATGAAGTCTGCAGGGCTGCTCCTGAGTGTGTATCCAGAATCAGAGCTAGAGTTCACAAAGAGCAAACATGAATTGCTGCATAGACTAAAAATTATAACAGTAAGAGATGTTATCTCAACTTGGCACACACACACTTTTAATAAAGCAAGGCAAATTGAGAAAAATGAGTTTTGAGGGAAATGGATTGTCATTTAAAAAGCAGTTATACTCTTCTGTTCCTCATCTTCCCTCCATTTATTTTTTAAAAATGGTTATTACTCTAAAAATTAAGCACCTAACAGTAGCCATGCAATTACATACGGCAGCGTGAACTATTTAACCTACTCAAGTAGACTTTATCTGTTTGCTGGGGCCTTTGCCAAATTTGCTTTCACAAAGACTATTAGTAAAATAGCTCCTTTCTGTCTGTGTTGTCTCTTTCTTGGACCCCTAGAGATGGCTACCCCTTCCTTTAGTGATCAAGTCTAATCTTTATCTAGTCTGTCTAATAAAAATACGCAGTCAGAAACACTGGATACACATCCCTCTAATATGGAGAGAGATTTGTCTAATACTGAATGGGAGACAATCACAGAGTGTTTTGTGTTACTTTCTCAGAGGATCACCTCACTAGATATCCTTCTTGCTGTTTTGGGAATGCCATTCATAGAAGATGAGAGGGGAAACACTTTAGTTTTTATACTGTGTTTGTGATGGGTTTAGGTTTTTCGTTTGGGTTCTCCACACTGTTTTTATCTTCGTAGCAGACAATTCTCCTCCTTGTCTTGGGCATTGTAGGAAGCATGTTATGAATGTTTTTGGCAATTCAGGGCAGAACAGGCATTAGCAATAGTTGCTTTTCACTTTTTGTGATGCGATATCCTGGGTCTTTCAGGCTTCTAAGTCCTGGAGAGCCTTGTTCAGAATGTTTGCAGCCAGAGCGTAGGAAAGTTACAAAGAATAACTTTTTTTCTTTATAGGTTTACTGGATGAACTCTGAATCACATAGCACTGCATTGATCTAGTTTATTGCTGGAAATGGCAAAAGCCTTGCTGTACATTGAAAGATCACAGGAGTCTGAGTAATGTCAAGTCTAATTTAGACACATCAGCACTGCGCTGATTTTCCTCCCGAGAAACACCATCTTCTGAAGCAGTTTCCTCTGTGTTTGGGCTTTGGGCTGCATTCTCTTCTGACCATCACACCATGATTTTTTCCAGTTTTGCCAGTTGAGGTGCTGATCTGTTCTTCAGCAGTACTACTGAGAGAATTCAAAGCAGTGGCTATATTTGAACCCAGTGGCTGTATTGGTGGGAGGTATAGTCTTAAGACTGAGTAGGTTTGGGTTAGTTTTTCTCTTCCTGACAATAGTGCAGTGCATTGTGTTTTTCTTGGTCACCACATAAATCATGTCTCTTAAGTGTGTAGCTGTGGAAAAATCCTTTGGGAGCAGGTCCCACAGAGACTAGGACAGTGTGTATTAAAAACAGCTCTAAAAAGCAAATATTTCACTTGAGGCAATACAAGGTGCAAAATATGCAAAAGAAAACTCTGGAGGAAACTTTTTTCCTCTTTGAAGGCTTTTACTTTCCCTTTTTGTGATATGGAGAACATCAAAATTTATGGCCTTGTAGTGTACCTGGAATTAGAGAGATGGGAGATGTTGCTGGAAAGGGAGATGGGCTCAAATTAGCCTTGCATGCCAGCCTGTAAAACTGCAGTGGTCTTTTTGTAACTCTTCCTATTTTACATGGAGTACTAGCCAAAACAGTTCCATTATTTTTAAAATAATGATTATAGTCATATTTATAGATACCAAGAAATGGATTTGCAAGATAGTAAAGCAAACAGTTCATTCCTTTTTCATTTTGATCAGTTTCTTTTTTCAGTAAATTTCAAAATGTGGTTTTGTCCTCTAACACTGAGACTTGAAGTGATAGAAAGGAATGGTGTAAAAGATGAGCATTTGCCAGTGCTAGAGAAGCCAAGGACGTGCAAAGAAAACAGATTAATTTAGTGGCAAACAGGCAGAGGCCGTGAAGAACAGTTTTTACAGCAGATATCTTGCATAGCCAGCAAAGGGACTGGAGTGGGAGTGATCTACTGAGATAACCTCACATTTTAATACCTAAACAACAGCAGCAGCATTTTGAATCCTTGCAGGCATTTCAAGGCCTTGTCAAGGGAGAACAGCTGCAGAAGAGCTGTGAGAATCCATTCGGTGTGAAATGTTGTGCTGTTAAAAGTTGGTTCTTAATTAGATCTGAAGTGTAGTGAAGGTGTGAGGAAACAAAACTGTTAATATAAAAGGCCAATAATTGAGTTTATGTAATTAATAGTGTCTAATTCAAGATGACATCTGGGAGGCAATTTAGTTACTCTTTAAACAGTATAAAGATCACATCAAATCAATGCTGTCACCTTACTTAAGCTTAAATTTTGGCATTTTAAAAGTTATAGTGAGCTACATGTGATACAAAAACAGGCTCTGTGATAGCATGTATGTTTGCCATGTGTTGTTTTCATGAAGCTAGAATTGAGTACATGTCAAGGACAGGAAAACACAAGGCAGAAGCATTGTTTCAAATCAGAAATTAATCAGACTTTGGCATTACAATTTCGTTAAGATTTGGAGCTTGCTTTCAGAAGTGCGAAGTACCAGTAGATCTTTGACATCTGAGCAATTCTGTTAAATCCACTTTTGTAGTCACAGGAACCCTCACAGAATTTCAATGTGTAAGGAGTATACCTGGGTGTGAGGATTTGCAGGCATTTATAAGGAATGCTGAATAATGAAGCAGGCTTCAGGTAATCTCCCTATCATTGCTGGAGCCCTCACTGACCAGTTTCCACCCTCTTGTCTTCTTTACTTCTGTGAGCTGTTGCACTGATGAAGAGTGGCCTCTGTGTATGCTTGGACAGCAAGTGATTTACTCTTTTTCCAAATTTAAAAAGATATTTCTGTCCTCTAAAGGCTTGGGTATTTGTATGGAAACTGTGGCTTACACACTATGAAATGTGAAAGCTGCATTTTCTATAGGAACTGCAATCCCATACAATGAAAAATGAAGGTATCTGTATTATTTGCTAACTTCTCTTACAGCTTGTACTCTGTCCTGTGTGATCGGGACTCCATCCAGTAAAGCATGCAAAAACACACCAAAGCCTAAAAATACTAGTACTGTTGCCAGGCATGTGCTTAAATGCTTTGCTATCCTAACCCCTCAATTTCTCTGAAATATTATATTAAAAATATATATAAGAATGATCGTAGATTAAGCTAAATGAAGAGCAGATGAGAAAGACAGGGAATAAAAGTTGATGCTGGTGAACTGCAGTGTGTCTCTTTCTGACTTGAAAATCAGTGGAAGTGCATAAACCCCTCTTTTCTTTATAGACATGAGTAGACATTTATAGACATTGCATGTTGCAATACACTTGATCTAATACCTTTTAGATTTAAAGGGATGTGCTCATGTATGTGAAAGTATAGTGTAGCATATGAGAGATTGTTCTGTAGTTTCAGCTACATTTACTAATGTATTATTTCACTTGTTTTTTAACAAAATCTTGTGTAATTGAAAATGCATTGGCATGCACTTATCCACAGACTGCACATAACTTTGAATAAGAGACAATATTGTTGAGGAGACATTTGTGTTAGAACTGGATCTGAAACCATAAAAACTTTAAATTATATGGTTTATGCACTGCTGAGAGCCTACATCAGCCTTTTTGTAACTAAAACTTGTTAGGGCCATAACCTGGAAAAAAGCCCCTAAGGTACCAAGGGGAGTGTGAGAAGAAAAAAAAATGAAACTTCTAGTCAAGACGTTTAGTTGCTGTCGTGATTAGAGCAGATTTGTTTCCAAGAAGCCTGGGCAGCTTTCCCTGCTGAAGACAGTTGAGTGGAGGAATTTGTACCATGGACACTCCCATAACAGTGGCAGCACCTGCCCAAACAAGCAGGTCTTGGCTGCAAATACCCAGGCATTTAGAAACTCTTGCAGGTGTTCGTACAGCTTAAGTTTTACTTCACTCAGATTTTCCTTACCACGGTAAATTAATTTAGTTGGAGTACCTACTAGCAAACTGAGTCATAATGCTTACACAAAGACATTTGCAAAGACGGGGCGTTTGGTCATTTGTTCATCGAGTTTTGCATGAGTAATTTACATACGTTGGAGGGAAGAGGAGACAAGACTGAGCATGCTCTCTTCCTGCAGCAAACTATGCTTCTTGCAGGCGGGCAGGCAGCTCACGGTGTGCTTACTCCATGGGAGTGCCAGCAATGACAAAGCAGAGCTGAAAGTTCTTAGCAGCAAATTATTAACTGAAATGGTTTGACTTCAATAGCTTTTTCCTGTCTAAAGCTTTGACTGCCATTTGGTTTAGATTGTTATCGCTTGTAGCAATATGGCAATGTTAAGAGGCATCAAGGTTTCTGGACTTGTGGGTCTAATTTAGTAGATGTTTATGAGTTTTATGTTTCTTTGTACCTTTGCTAATGCCTTTCTCTTTGAGCATTTTGTGTAATTGGTTGGGCTTTTTAATGGTTTTGCTGATAGTACTTTATTCCAGGTATTTTGTATATCTCCAAGATGAGGTCTGGCTCAACACTTCTTGAGGATTACTGAGTACCATCTACTGCTCTCTTTCTCTTACTACATGTTTCCCAACTGCCAACATTTTCTTTGTCACTTCTAGTCTTGTGCTTGCTATGTCATCGTCTGTAATATTTCATTTCTCTTTCTGGTAGGTCAGTTTTGGTGTGTTTCTGTTCAATGTACACAGCTTTTTAGAAGATTATTAGGAAGAATTAGTTTTATGAAGTAGGAGTACTGAAGAAGCCCCAAGTTCCTGTAGCATGACAGTAAGAGATGGCCTTTATATTGTCCATAAATCATCTGGTCTTAATGTGGAGCTTGCTTGCTCTGGCTGGCCTTCAAGGTATGGTTTAACCCCTGCTGGCAACTAAGCTGAACACATCTCCTCACTCAGTCTCCTACCCCTGGTAAGATGGGGGAGACAATCAGAAAACTAAAAGTAAAAAAGCGCATTGGTTGAGATAAAGACAGTTTCATGAGTAGAGCATAAGCTGTGTGCACAAACAAAGTAAAACAACGAATTCATTCACTGCTTCCTGTGGCCCAGGAAGGCAAGGCTCCATCATATGTAACCGTGACTTGGGAAGACAAATGCCATCACTCCAGGTGTCCTCCCTTCCTTCCTTCTCCCATCGGTATGTGTTCAGCATGATGCCACATGGTATGGACTATCCCTTGGATCAGTTGGGGTCAGCTATCCCTGTTGTGTTCCCTTCCAGTTTCTTGTGCATTCCAAGTCTACTTGCTGGAGGGGTTGGCTGAGAGGCAGAAAAGACCTTGACTCTATGTAAGCACTGCTCAGCAATACCAAAACTATCCCTAATTATCAACACTGTCTCAAGCACAAATCAAAAAGAGAGCCTCATACTAGCCACTGTGAAGAAAATTAACTCTACTCCAGCCAAAACTAGCACTTTCTTCACTCCTTATTCCATATCATCTACACCATACTCAGTGCCACGCTATCCAACACTTCCTTATTAACTGCCACCCCCTTTCTATCCTTTGATGCAATACACAGATATTATTCTCCTAGTCTGTGGAACCTCCCCTGTACAGTGTCCATAAATGTCTTATTGAGTTTGCTCAGGACAGGAGAGGTGGTGTGTTGTGTGGAATTACTGGGCACCAAAGCCAGTTCAGATCAGTTTGCTGCTGCATTTGAACTGCTTTTTGTAAGACTTGTCCTCCACTGCTTTATGTGGTTCCTGCTATAGTCGTTATTTTAACACGCAAGTCAAATAATGGCTTACAGTGATTTAAAGCTATATCCATTACAATCTCTGCCCCTTGTCCCTTTGAGCCAGACTATAGCATTGAACATTGCAGTGAACTCCTTCCCTTGCTCCTACTTATTCACAGACTGCAGTCCCTTATGCCTATACCTTCTCAAAGTGGAGCCTTTATCTATGAGCCACAGTCATTTTAGGGGTATTGCTGCTGTGGCACAGTCTTACCCGCAGTCACAGCTGCTTTGAGGTGTCCCTGCTCCAGTGTGGCCTTACCCACAGCCACAGTCCCTTCAGAAATAAACCTGCTCTATCATGATCTTACCCATGGCTGGAGTCCCTCCAGGGGAATACCTGCTCTGTTGTGGGCTTATCCATGGCCACACACTTTCAGATGCTCCAGCATGGATTTAGCCACACCCACTAATGCTTCAAGATCTATCTGCTCTGTCAGGGACTTATCCTTGGGCCACCACCCCTTCAGAAGTATTCCTGCTGAGGCACAGATGTAACCACAGCTACAGATGCTTCAAGATTTAGCTGCTCCCACGTGGTCTCATCCACAGGTCACAGTCCCTTTGAGTTCACACTGGAGTTGCAGCCAGTCCAGTCCATCAGCACAGACACGTCAGCCCAGGCGCATCGCTGCTGCTGTTATCAGAATGTGCCCAGGCACAGCACAGTAAGGTGATAAGCAGCACAGCATGCAGAGAAAGCAAAAACCAGCCACTAATGAGCGTAGACTAATATACAGTCAGGCAAGTAAGGCTCATTACAAGCACCTGCCAATTAATAGCTAATCAGCAATTGCAGCTATAAATTCAATCTAGCACGTTCCAGTCAAATCTGTTGTTATCTTGAACCCTGCAAGATCCACGCTGGGCACCAAAAAGTACTGTCATGGTTTAATCCCAGCTGACAATTAGACCCCACATAGCCATTAGCTCACTTTCCCACAGTGGGATGGTGGACAGAATCAGAAGCAGTACAGATGAGGTATACTCACTTAACATGCTAGTTTTACCTAATTTATCAGGACATCCCTGTAAATTGTGGCCAACACTTGTGCTCCCAGATTGCCTGCATAAGTGTTTAGTGCTGTTAACAAAGGGGCTGAGTTTTGAATGGACCTCCGAACAAAAGTTATTGTTGATTGCTGAGGCCTCTGTTTCACTTCATGTGTGTTTGAAAGACAAGTTACAAAAATTCAAAGCAATGCATGTCAGTGTTTTTAATGCCATGGTTTGATTACCTGTGACTGCAATACTCCTTTAATAGTAAAACTTGGCCCTTAGTGGATAGGGGGAATAAAAAGGTGCATGAGGGAGTGCAAAGCTGTACAGGCTTTGCTAGAATGAAGTGCATGTGCTACTTGTACACACTGCATCACTGAAAAACTGTGGGTGGCTCTTGGAGTGCAAGTCTGCCCTGCACTTGAGCTTCGTTTTCACAAGGCCAGTTCTGTGTATCCATTTTAAAGTCAAGTGTGACCCATAGTCTCTTGGAGAAAAAGGCTGAAGTTTCAAGTGGAACTTGGGGAGAAACCTACTGTAGTTGCTGCTTCAGGAATGAGTAAGGAGAAAATGTTACACGGGAGAATGCTTTACTGCAGCACTCTTAATTCTCCAGTGAACAGCTGTGGATAATGATTACAGATGATTTGCTTGGAGTAGTGGTGGCAGCTTTCTTTGCAGATTTTTTGGGTCTGAGTTATCTGTGATTACTGAAGGATGGATGTTTGCTGAGGTTCAAATGCTTTGTCTGTAAGCAGGACATAACAGTATCATGATTATTTTTTTATCTGCAGACATTCTTGGTACTAAGTTTGTTCATCATTCAACAACTGGTCTTTTGTTTGGAAAAGACCCTCGCTCAGTCTGTGATGTAATATTGTTGCATAAAAACACAACCGGGCAAAGCAAAACTGTGCATCCCCATCCTGTGCGATCCTGTGATGCCTCCGGGCTGGAAAGAGCAGCAATCACCACCAGGGACAGCACAAACCTGATCTCACCAGGAAGCTGCTGTGGCTCTTGGGGAGAGTGTTTTTACTTGTACTGCTTCTCTTATGGAGAAGCCTTCTGCTTTGAAAAAAGAAAAAGGATGAGCATCTTAGAGCTGCTTCACACAAGCTCAGAATTTGGATTTGTTGCCCTTTAAATTTAAGAATCGCTGAAACCTGTATTAAGCACTTTTCTTCTGTCTGGCCTATGTGCCAGGGCAAAATCTACCTTCTACCCCAAGTGCTGGTCATGTGGTAGGAGTCCACTTGGGCTTTCTCAGCAGAACAGCTGAGCTTTGCAAAAATTGGCTGGAGCTCCAAAGCTGGGCTGGAGCCTGGCCCAACAGCGGTAGCTGTTAATGGCATGATTGAAGCCTTTAATTTAATCCCTTACCAGCAGTTGTGCTGATTGGAGCTGTCAGATGTCACTGTTGCACCATTATCCTTCAAAGCAAAACTGGTTGCAGCAGTAATCCCATAGAGCAAGGCTTCCATTTGCTGCACCACCCAATTGGGGCTGGTCCTGTTAACTACTCCATCTATGGCATATGAGTTTTTAGCCCAGTCTTACTTTAATGTAAATAGAAAATGAAGAATATTTCTATCAGTACTTGCGTAGGTAAAGATTTTTATCATGAATGAGTAGTAGGCAATAATTACTTCTTGATATTCTCAAACAGGGGTGCTGTGTATCGTCTATATAAATCTACAGAACAGTGCCAGATAGTATAATGGCATTCAATAATAATTTCTCCCTATGATGGGAATAATCTTCCATGTTGGCTTTGAGGCTAAAGAATGCATCGGAGTTGATTTGAAATTCAGTTTGATGATAATCATCATGTGGTGACCGGTGATGACTTAAGTAATGTTCTGGCCCAAAGTATCCATCAAATGTAGACTTCAATTTCAAAGGTAAAGCGAGAACGGCTAATTTAAAATTTGGGGTTTTTTTGCCAAAGGCAGTTTTTATAGGAGGAAGGATATGTAAGTACAGACTAGCAATTTGTGGGCTAATCCTTTTCTGCATTAATTTGTTTTCAGTTCTCTTGTTCGAGAAATTAATTTCTCACTTTCTAGGAGACTTTGAAGGTAGCATCCAACTATCAACCTTGCGTCTTTCCCCTCACCCCCTCACATTCCTGGAGTGCTTTTATGCAGGTTGAGAGTGACCAGTTCAGTGTCCAGCTCTAGGAAATGAATTCATAGTATCAGTCTTAATTTTCAGGTGTTCAGTTTCACATATCTGCATAGTAAACAGAACTAGTTTGATTTCAAGTTAAACATTTATTCTACTTTTTGAATTGTTATAAAAGTCATATTCTAGAAATATATATCTATATGAAAACTTCCCCCAGTATGAGCAGTTTTTTTCCTGCTTCAAGAGCCTTCTTAAAAAGAATCCTGATATAAACTGTTTCTTCAGAATGAGTTTATTGTAATAGAAAAATGGTTTCAGAGAGTCAGTTCCCAGTATGCTGACACAAGCTTGTCTGATAGAAATTTTTTTTTCAAAACCTTTCCTTGTTTGTATTCCTGCTCTTTCCTTTGTCAGAGTGGCTGAAATGGGGGTCAGACCCCACCAGCCCTCCATATTTATAACTTGTGAAATATACAGCATATCTAATGCTGTTACAACTTTTCGACTGCAGTATTCTCATGAAATAATGAACACAGAAGTCACTAAGCAGGAACTTAGCTGAATTAAAAACAGTAAACTGACAGGGCAAATCAGCAGAAGGAGCTTACCCAGTCTAAACCACAGAGAATGGATGGCTTGAAAGCTTGGGCTGTAAGGCTTACTGCCAACAAAGACCTGTGTTCAGGATGTCTGCTTCTTTTGAGCTGGCAGCTGTTGATGTTTTTAACCTCTGAAAGAGGAAAAAAGAGGTACAGTTACTGTGAGCTGGAAAGCAAGAATCCATTTTGCCCAAATGTTTAAAGTTTTGACATAATTATTGCTGCACAAAAGGATGTAACAGTAGGCTGTTTGAATTTCTTCATGGAAAGATGAGAAAACCAGTAAACTTGTGTGTGGGCAGAGCCTCATGATAAGACCGCTTGCCAGGGATGTGGGATAATGTGGCTCAGGTCCTGGCTCAGCTCAGTTCTCTGTTACATGACTCTGTTGCCTCTTTTTCCTGGTGGGGTTGGTGTGGTTTATTTGTGTTGTTTAGGGGTTTAGTTTTGTTTGTTTGTTGGGGTTTTTTACTGGATTCTTTCACTTCCCTGAAAGGTTGAAAGTTACATCCATTTTCTGAGCAGTAGCACTAAAACTTTCAGAAATTCTATGCTGAATGTGAGAAAGTCTTAATTCCATTTTCTGGAATTAAATAAGGGATTTAGTTCTGTTCTGAAAGGTTTGATTTCATGTTTAAAAAAACCCACAGAGCAGGTATATGAACCTTTATACATACAGACTTTTTAAAATTGGGAACTTGGATGTAGGTGCAAGTTTTCCCAGGGGCATGTGAAGCCAAGAGGAAGTCAGGAGCTCTGTAGAGCATGGCCTGACTGCAGCCACAGGCAGCCTAGAGAGTAACAGTTGTAGAAACAAAGGGCGGTGCCAGATTTCTTGTGAATTGTTGTGTTTCTTCCACTGCCCATGATGCTCTTAGAGTTCTGAATTTTGGTTTTGCCCACTACAACTAAAGAATCTAACAGAAAGAGTCGGATGTCTTTCATATGTTTTTGAGTTTTGCTTTGAGGTGTCTCAAGCAAAAGAAATGGAGAGAACTGTCCAATTTTACTGTGCATTACAGTGACTCTATGATGGAAGTTTCTGACACAAAATGCCCTTCAGCTTATTGTTCAACATAAATTATAAAAAAAAAAAAAATTAAAAAGTGGGGGGAAGTTTTAAACTAAAATACCCATTGCTTCCCTTTAGATAACCTTTATAATTTTGTTAGATGTCTCCTTTTTACTGAAGTCAAGCAAATCACTTGCTTTCCCAGAATGAAATTAATGCAAAATTTTGTCTTTTTTTTTCCCCCTGAAATGAAGGACTTCATTGCTGGTACTCCATGCATCTGTGGAATACAAAAAAACCTTTGTGGATTTCTTAATGAGTAGAGCTTTCTTTTCATTTACCTCCTCCTTAATTTTACCAGGGTTTTTAAGGCCTTAGTATCTCAAAGTCAACTGTAGTTTCTGTTTTCTGCTACAGGTCTTCTGAATAATTCATTGGTAACTTATTGTTTGATACAACATAAAGTGAACAAAACGTAGTTTTTACATTGTCAGCTATCACAGTAAATGATGATGTGAAAGGGGGTGTACTTGCAGAAAAAGTCATCGGTATTACAACAACAACTCATTTCACAAGAATCCCTGAGCGTTGAGTGTATTGATTAAGTCAGCACAAAAGCCTCCATTCATTTGCAGTATAGATCATCTGAAATTGCATGTGTTGGAGACATGAACATCGGTGTGTAGGTGCACAGGTATAGTATGTATACAAATATGACAGCGGACCTGTGTTAGCCTACGCTTCCGTGGTACGTCTGAAAGAATTTATAGCACACCTGTAGATGTTCTCTTGGAGGCATTGGTCTTAACCTGAGCTTCCCCTTCTCTTTCCTTGCCACTTTTCAAAACCAGAATACATCTCTTGTTGTTCTTCAAAATGCTGAAGGGAAATTCAAGGCAAATAATAAAAATATAATACAGCTTTGTGTACATGAAAATGAAGAATTGGTAAGATCTGAAAAGTGTCTTGAAGAGCACATAGGAACAAATCAGGACCACTGATATTCAGAGAGAGGTTTGACATATTCTGCCATGGCTTTCAAGGCAAGGAGCTGCATCACTCAGTGCTTCAAAACTTCAAAACCACTCTAAATTCCTGGCCCTGCAATTACAGAAAAGCAGGGTGCAGGATGGTGGTGGGGCCATGTGGCTCTCAGAGGTGCTGCTTTCCTCACTAGTTAAGGGTATTGGTTCGGGAGTAGCTGAGGCCAAGGTATCAGCCTGCTGCCATAGCCATCCTTGCCAAAGGGCCAGCATCTGGGCAAGGAATCTGTACTTGGCTGGCCAGACTGTTCCTACTGCAAAGTACCCTGAAACAGACTGTTGTTTGCTTATTCATTTATTTTCTCTCTTCCTTGTGTCCTTTTCACATAGGACAAAACCATCTCTCTGGGGGAAGTGGTGACTCTTCCCCAGGTCCGTTGTCAACTCCTGCACAAGAAGGGCCCCACTTGGACAATGTCTAGTTGGGCTTTATCTCGTGCCTCCCTTGTCTGTGTCACATCCTGAACCCTCTTTGTCTTCACATATAAGCCTTCTTGATATGGTTTGTTTAGGTTTTTTTTCATTCCTCTGAAACATTCCAGCTCTTCCTGATGCAAAAAACTATCCTGAAGTCCTCCCTGGAAACCCATATCTTCCATCATTATTTCACAAAAGTTCTTTTTGGCTCTTTTTGGCCAATGCTGACAGATGTAAGGGTTTTTAGGCAAAGATGGCAGGTCTTGCTCATCCTGTTAATACCAGCAAGATTTCTAGTACAGAGGCACAAAAGGACTTCACTCTTTTACCATTTGAGTAGCGGGTGTAAAATGCATCAATCTAAGACCTGCTGTGTCCTGGTTGCATTCATGTGCCTTTATATTAATATGTTTTTAGTACAAAGGCAGCTACCATAGTTCGGAGCTTCCTTCATCTTGTTTGGAAAATTGATCAGAAGGTATTTGATTTCCCTACTGCAGAATGCTGTGTTTCTGTATTGACTTTTCTTTCTCTGAAGCCCATTGCTGTTAGGGGTTTTTTTTGTGTTTGTGCTGTAATTTCGCTGGATTCTGCTTCTGTTTGTTACAAGTGGATTTATGAGTTAGCACTGCCTCACTTGTTATTGTTACAGGCTTTACAAAAGCTGCAGTTTCTCTGTAATTGCTAATGAATTATGTTTTTCAAAATCATTGTAGAATGCTTTTCAGCCCCTGTGGCTCCTAGCCTTAGTGTTGAATGGAGTGTATTTGAGATGGATGAAAAAATACCCTTCTGTTTTCACTGTTGGCAAAGGGGAGAGCGTCAAACACTTCCCCCAGTGATATGTTAAGTTCAATAGATTCCAGCATTTGCATCAAGCTGAGAGGCATGATTTTTCTTCCCTCCCTAACACTAGAAGCAGATATGCTGTAACAGTGTGTTCTCTCTGAAGCTGCATTTCATCAGTAGTTAAGCTAAGTGTTTACCTATGTCTGCACTTCTCTGTGTGGCGCTAAGACACTTGGACTGGTGTTTCATGTGTAGAAGTATTTATTGTTTTAAATATCTTTTTTTTTTTTATGCCATCCCTCCTGCATAGCTCATTTCCTTGATCAGAGTTTTGCTTCTGCTGCAGGATGTTATCATTTTGCATGTGTCGGCTCTGACTCTAACATGCAAGAGTAATGGAGCAGAAAACCTCTGTTCACTGTAACAGCTAAGAGGATGGTCCAGAGGTTATGGTTTGAGACTGAAAATGCGACTTTACTAATCTGTACTACTGGAAGCTCACTGAATTGTTTAGTTCTCTCAAACACTTGCTGATGTGGTTGACATAGAAATAGGTCTGTTTTATTTCTTTATTCTGACCTGTAGCCCATAGTGACGTGTAGGTGATTTCCATTACACATCTGCATACCTACACTGTCTCTGCACAGTGGCTTCCCTTTGTCTTCTCCGGGACTTCTACAGAAGCTGAAATACAGTGTGCAGTGGAGGATGCCAGGGCAGAACGCTTTTAAATCAAAACACAGGCCTTCGGTGCTCTGTCTGTCTTTCAGATACAGCTTTGTTTGATCATTTCTGAAGCTACACTAGAACGTGTAATGCGTGTTCAGAGCAAAGAGAGAAAACATTTGGAAAAAGGCTGGTGGAATTGTCTCAGAAATTTTCAGCTGTAGGTGCTTTAATTACACCTGCTGAAATGGTTTCATAAAATTATTTGTAAATTACTGGTTATGTCACTGAATTTTCCTAGCATTCATCTGGGTCTCATTTTGCATAGTTCTTGTCTGCACAGTGAGATTAATCCTGTCTCGGGATCTGCAGAGGAGTGTTTAAATTTATGATTCAAATGGACACAGCTCCTGTGGCAGAAACTGTGAAGAGGTTCATGAATTTCTAATTAGAAGGGATTCATTCAATGAATATAATTTCCTAAACTAAGTTGTGGTGTGGAGCATAGATGAAGCAGAATATTTAGGTGATTAAAATACACACAGTCCCCCTAGAATTTGTGAGCCATACCCTGGGTAACCAGTTTTCTTTCAGATGCTCTTCTCTCTACTATGCTTGTGTATTTCAGGAGCAGAACAGCAATGCCTTCTGATAGGCTGTGGTCTGTCTCTTATCTGTTCCGTTACATACAGAACAACTGAACTGAAGTTATCATGGGAGGAAAAGTCCCTCATGAATTCAAAACCTGCCATTCCAGTCAGGAAGTAGGTTTTCAGCTTCTTTCCCATGTATTTTTTGCTTTATATTTTCTACCTGATTGTGTTTTTCAGGCTTAGCTCATAAATGGTCACAAAACTGTTTTGAAGATTTTTACAAGGAAGATAGTGTATAAAACCAAAATCACAATATTTAGAAGCCTGAAATAATTTGAAAAGAAAACATATGCAAATGATCACATAAATCACAGTGTACAAAGTAGACAAAAAAAACTACCTGTGAAGTAAGCTTCTTTCTTGAGCCCTGAGGCAAACAACTAAAGGCTTGAAGCATAAGCCACAAATCCTGTTTGTTAAGATTACTACACACATTTTCTTCCAAAAGGAGTGATTTGTAAAAAGCATTTCACCAATTTGCACTTCTGCACCAGAGCTCTCAAGCTTACCAGTCTGGCACCACAGGCACTTTCCTCAGTGCCAACAGTGCAGAAGGGTTGGTGATACCAGGCAGTACCTGGGCAGTTCAACGCCTGCCATCCATCCCTTCCTCTAGCTGCTGGATCACAGCTTCAGCCAGGACCTCAGGGACTTGTCCTGCACCCATCCTCTTGATGGCATTGGCTTTGGATGAAGGAGGAGACAGGAAGGAAATAGGACTGCTAAGAAATGGCTTTAAAAATGGGAGAATAAAATTCTTCTGCAAGCTGAGATTGATTTAGATCAGCTGTAGGTGACTTGATGGAGGAATAATTCGGTGGACTTCACTCTGCAATATATTAGCATTACTAATTTTTGAGAGCTCCCCCTGGCTTTATTATTGGTGTTTGAGATTCTGTGCTATGCTGACCTTGGACCTCAAGGGTAGCTGGACAGGCTGGTGCTAAGCCAGTTTGTCCTTCCTCTAATATGTTCCCTGGGGATTGGATACAATTGATGAATATCTCAGTTTCTCCAGAATCTTCAGATCTCAGTTGCTGTGATTTAATAGTGTATTGGAGTAGTTGAATATGCATTGACAGTGTTTCAGCACAGGATAGGGACCTTGCCTAGGGCCCCTTAAATCCAGAAACAATGCAAGTAAATCAGTCACTTTTGGGAAATACTGGATTTAATTACATAGCTTAAGGAGCCTGCACTTGATCAGATACTTTCTCAGATTATTGGGTTTTGTTCACCAACACTGCATAGTGTGTAGGTGGTGTGAATATCTGGTACACCTCCGACAAGCTTTACAGGCATATGTGGAGGGCAGATATCTGGGGCAGCAGGCTACTAGGGCAGAAAACACCTATCACTCTGACACCTGCTTTGTCTAGACCAGAGCCCTGGCAATGCAGGCTAGGAATGTCTCTTACTGCAGCCAGTTTCTATAAGTGCAAGCTGTCCTCTGTTTAATTTTTAAGATTTGGTGCAGAAGGATGAAAGATGTACTTTCATGAAACTAACTTTTAAAAATATTTTCTGAAAAGCTTCTATAGCCTGCTTGAGAGCATGCCAACAGTACAACATTTGCTCAACTTTCTAGAATTAGCCTTTGGTAAAAAAGGGCCCTGATCCTGATGAATAAAAGTCAATACAACCTGTGGATTTTAAAGTGAGGTTTAACATGAGGTTTAATGGATTTTAACCAAAATAAATAGAATTGCTTGAGGCTGATGAAAGTTCTGTGATCTCTGATACAGATCTAAGCCAGACGTTCAGTTGAGAGTATTTCCCTAAGTATTTTCTTTGGTTTCTTGTGTAAATAGCAATAGGAAGAAATACCATTCTGCTGGAAAGGCAGGTAGGAATATTAATCACAACAGTGCAGTACTATCAGGTGTTTTGCATCCCAGCGTTGCAAAGAGGAGCTCTAGAGGAGGGAGAGTTGTCCTTGCTTCTGCCCTCCACAGTCATCTTGATCCTACAAAACTGCTCCTGTTCTAACAGGGTGGGCTTGACAGCAAATGAGAAAAAAGAAAGCAAATACAGTCACATTTTCTTAGGATTTTGTTACATGGGGTACAGCTGCCCATTCGTCTGAATAGTTTTAGGCTGAAAATAGTAACTTTTCATCTAATTGCAGTCTCAGGCTTCAACTTCACAAGCAGCTGCTCAAGCAAAAGACTTCTGTAGTCTTGGGAGGCCAGGCAACATCTTATAAATGATAGTTTACAAAAAACCTAGCATATTAAAAAAACCCAACCAACCAACCAACCAAAAAAACCTTGCAGCAAGGGATCTAAAAGCACATAGGGGACATTGTGGATTCTCCAAACTGGCATACTGAAATTGTAACGTAAAGCTGATAAAATGCTCCTTTTTCGAAAGTGCAGCAGTGTGTGGACTAACAAGGTGCTCATGAATGTGAAGTGTTTGGACTGTGGGGCTTGTCTTTCCCTACTTCTTTGCAAACTGCTAGGCAGGGACTGGAGAGCGCCTGAGGAGGATTTGCATCAATGTGCCTGCAGTCTTTTCCAGATGCAAAACTTAATCAGATTCCATTTTGACAGAGCTAATGGCAAAAGAGAGGGTGCCAAATAGCTAATTTTACTTTTCTGATCTGTGAACATCAGTGGAATTTCCCTGGGCTTGGTCCAGCTTCTGCTTGACTAGCGGAGTCCATTGGACCTGTCAGTACATGAATGTGATCGCCTTTCCGTGTCCACTTCCACTTAAGAACTTCATTTCCCTTTTCATGTTGTAAAATTAGAAAAGCAGATACAGTGACCACAAATGGCCAGGCAAAATCCTCCAGTAGGACAGTGAGCCAGTGTCAGCCTTGTGTCCCGGCAAGCACAGGGCTGTGAGGCATCCTGTGCCCTCCTGGCTGCAATGGCCAACAGTGCAAGCTGACTCAGTTGTATGATGGCAGAGTAGGATCCTCTCTAATCTAGATCTTGTAGACTTTCTGGGTGGGTTAGTCTAAAACCACTTAATGGCAGTCAGTGGTAATTTCCTGTTTAATATTAAAAGACTGCCTTTCCAGAAAACTGTGTCTGGTTTTCTTTTTTTTTTAATTAAATCCCAAGAACATTTTGTCACCCTTTCTGTAAACAAAGGGCATAGGAAGTACAATTTCACGGAGATAAGAGTTTTACATGTAGGCTGAGGAATGCATGAACAAGAAGTCCCTCCAGTATTGAGAAACAAATCCATTTTTATTTTTTTGAAGCATGCATATTACTGTGGCTGCTTACCCAGTTACGATGAGTAAGTTACAGTACTTACTTTGCTATAACTTCACAAGGGCTAGGACTGGCTGAGAATAAAGTAGATATAAGTGCGTTCCCCTATGATTTCATACACAAAGTATATTTCTCAATACTGAAAGCTATAATATCTTCCTCTATTTTAACTGGACTTTTCCCACTGATTTCAGCTAGACATGTTAATAGTATGTGCCTTTCAGGCAGTTGGCTTACGATCTTAAATTAGACACGTGTGGGACTCCCTCATCTAACTCAGAGCTGAAACCTGTCGGGTGAGTTGTTCTGTAAGAGCTTGTGTCTCTCTATTGACTGCAAAGGGAGCCCAAATGGCAGAGTCCTGGAGTAGATGGTCATATCCTAGATGTTTGAAGGAAGGTGATTTGAACTCTATACTGTTGACAGATTTCTCTGTGAGAAACTGGCCTTTCTGAAATGTCTCTGAATCCTCCTGGTATTTTTAGCTCAGACATGCTCTTATAATCCCAGATTTTCCCTGTATATTTTCTCTGAAGGTGAATTTTGGGAAATTGCACTTGAACTTTAACAAATTGTGTGATGATCTAGTGAAAATAAATAAATAATTCATCTTTGTATTTTGTTTTGCATCACTTCTGTCTAGCAGTTTTACCTTCTTCTATATTCTTCAATGATGTATAGAATTAGCTGTTTTTCTGTATTACTTCAGAGTTTATCCTGAAAGTAATTCCTTCTGGAGAGGTTAATGTTTACTACTAGAATTGTTTTGAGGTAGTCCTAATTTATGTTACCCTGTTTCTTCTTCCCTTTTTCTCCCCTTCAGATTTATTCTGTCTGGTCTTTAGAATAATTTCATTAACCTGACATTTGTTGTGTTTTAGGAGAAACCTGATGTGAGTCCTACATCTCTACAGCTGCGATCCCAGATTGAGGTAAGCATGTAGATTTTGATCACCTACTTTTGTTTGTTTGGTCTTTAATTTGATAGTCTGCATAAATTGGCTAAAGGCTTCTCTTGTGTCTGCTCTCACTGCTACGTTTCTTCTCTTGCAGGAGTCACTTGGTCTCAGCAGCACTGCATCAACACCTGACACTGAAAGAAAGTAAGTGAAGACACAGGAAAGAAAAGAGGGAGAGGGAATTTTGTGTGTTTTCTTTTTCCTTGGAGTAAATTCACTTTAGATCACATTGATATTTCTAGATTTCAAATCCAACCATTATTAATGAAACCTGTGTTGGAACCTGCTCCTTCTCTTGTTCTCTTTTGACCTTTTATTATTTTGGGTTTATTATATCAAAGGAGAGTTGTTGTTTCTCCCCTCTTGGGATGTGCATACAACTGGTAGTCATTTTTGAGGAACACTGGTGATTTCACATTCTCTGCAAAGTAAACTTCCTTTAAAAATTACTTTCTGTGACTAGGCCTAAATGCAACCAAAAAGATAGGTGAGGGGAAGGGAGAGTTACAAACTTAAATCACGTTCCTTTTCCTGTGCACTCCTGAGCTTGTAACTGTGCTTTTGAAGAAGGTGCCAAGGGAACGAGGTATTTAAAACCAAGTTAAAAGGAGCTTTAATTTTAGAAGTCCTTAATAAAAACCTCTCTGTGAGGACTGAGAGAGTTTCTGTTTACTGTCACCTCCTGCTGCAATGTGTGTGCTTGTTTTCTGTGCCTCCTTCCTTTGATCCCAAGATCTTGGATCCGTACTGCTGCGGGTAACGTGCAGTGGTGCATGAAGACAACTGCCACTGTATTTCCAATTGCCTGCACTTCCTGGGGTAGTGCCAGCTGGACTGGTTCAGAGGGAGTACGTGGAATACCGTTGTGATGTGACATGCTTTTGTAAGGTTTTACAGTCCCACATTTGAATATCTTCCAGTGATTCAACACTGGACAGTAATAGGAAGATTTCTGCCCTTGTTTTTGCTAGTTCTGTAGAAGGACTGTCAGTCCTAGAGGGATCTGGGGTGGATATGGGGACTCACACTGACTATGTAGAAGTCAGTTGTGTGGCAGTGAACAGCTGCTTAGGGGCTTCCTTTGTGACTGAAAGCTAGTTCATGTTAAAGGTCTCAGAGTGCAATAAATTGTCTTTTAGAGGTGCCTTATCTCACTTCATCACCCAAAGAGAAAGCAAAGATGGTTTGCTTGAGGCAGATGCTCATTTTCAGAACAGCATAAGACAGATGAGGTGAATTTTACCTTGGGTACTGTCACTGCCCCCATATTGTATGCTGGTAAAAGAGAAAGCCTAGAAGTCTTAGAGTTTAATAGTCATACTTCAGATATTGAAACATGAAAAAGTGTTCTTGAAGGATACCTGCCTGTCTAACACTATAATGAAACCAGAAGTGTCATGTGGATGGAAACATAATGAGAACTCTAACCTGGGAAGTAAACCTCCAAGGTTATCCTGTAATCCTAATGCTTTTCTCTCAGCCTCAAAGCACTTTATCCATGGGTAAATATCATCGTCTCACCTCAGATAATAATGAGATAAGGATCTCACAGGAGGAAAGCACACAACTGGGGAAGAAACTCCACTTACAAGTTCTAGCCAGCTTTCTAAGTTGTGTCTCCGTGTAGGTGTTGTACCACAAACAACTGAGTGAGAAGACAGTATCTACATAAACATCTTCTGAGATAGCCCATTTACCTCACTGAAAGGGATTTAACCACCTTATCTTAGTTCAGATGAAAGGGACATGTGATTTCTGTGGACCTTTCAAGAATGGAAGTGTCCCATTTGAGTATTTGTAGAAGGGTGTATGTGATTAACCTGATCATACATATGAAACCTATGCAGGACAGGTTGTGCCAGATACTTGCACAGTAAGACACCAGGCCATGTGATGCATTCTAATTGGACAAGGTGTCAAAAAAATTAAATTATATCTACTCAATACCATGCAAATTATTCAAACCTGAAATAATAAAGGCCTGTGCTGATTAGTGACAGCCTGCCACATCAGTACTGGCTTCATTTCCCTCAGCTTGGAGGGCTGAATTTTCACGTGAATTGCCTCTTCCTGGGAGGCAGATTTTATAAAATTGATCTACTGGAAAATGACCACATCAAGCCCGTTTGACACATCTGTACTTGCTACTAACATGTTGAGTTTGATGTTTTTCAGAGGAGGATGTCATGTTGGCCCTAGGGTTTTTTGGAGGGTTCAGTGTTTAGTATATGGTTTTAATCTGAATTTTCTGTGTGGGCATGCTATGAGACAGGAAAGCTTGTCCCTTTGGGGACACTGTTTTTGTGTACCTCTCATGCTGTGTGGAAGATGTGGGATAAACCTTTTACAAAACTTCTTTTATTGTGAGAGTAGTTTGCCAAACACGAAACTTGATACAGATGTGCACTGGTTTCTCATATTCACAAAGAGATTTGGGGAACAAAAGGAAAGATTTGTTCAAAACTAGCCATCCAGACTTTCAGGAGCTGGCTGGATCGTGGTCACTCTCAGTAGCTCGTTCACCCAGCACTGCTGCCTGCACACCCTGCAGCTTAACACTACCGGGGTCTAAAGTTTTAAAAATAACACATCTGGATGGTTGTTTAATTTGCCAGAGTTTAGAGATTCCAGACAGACTGGGAGAAGCAATGTTTGCTTTAACCTGGTTTGGTTTCCCTTTTCTGTGGTACCCAATTGGAAGAGAGAGCCCAGCAGGCTCCACTGTTCACCACACTGAAAACAGATTAACCTTGGTGGTCTGTGGTAGGAAAGAATCCTGTTTGTGTGGACAAGCAATGTATGTTCAGTCTTGCCTTGATTCTTACTAACCCTGCTGCCCAGTCTGGTCAAAGTCAGTGCAAAATTAGTCACTACCCTCAGTCCAGCAAGTTGTTTAACACATGTTTGTCTATTGGGTGCTGTGCTGTAACACAGATGAGCAGCCATAGGGCCTGAAGGGAGGCAGAAGGGATTAAATGGGCCTGGAGGCAGAATTGTGTGTCACCGTGAGTCATTGTCCCTCCAGAAGGTATTTGGGCCAATACTACCTTCCTCTGTTGCTGACAACACTGTTCCTGTTAATTGATCAAAGCTACAAAAAAGACTGCACATGTGAACCTACTCTGAGCATTATATATGCCCTACCATATATGGCTTTTGTTTGATTGGTTCTGACACGGAGAGAAAAATCTTCACTGTAGCAAAAGCCTCTGAGATTTATGTGAATAACAGCAAGGGTACTGATATGGCCTGAAAAGCTATCCACAAACAATAGAAAGCAAAGTCATATTTGTTCAAGCTTTGCCTCACAATTGCTCTGTTTTTTTGGCCTTACTGGAGTTCCTTCTATAAATTGAAACAGTTCGTCAGGTTTCTAAGTCATGCCATATTCAGCAAATAATGCAAAGCAGGGAATGAGGTATTTGTAGCTCTCTTCTCTGAATAATAAATTTCACTTCCCTTTGCACTTTCCAAGATTTCCATCTTTTAAACTGCAGTCTTGCTGTAAGCTGTGGTGCTAGCGTAACTTTGCAGATTTTCAGTATGCCTTCAGTAAATTGGCAACAGCATCTTTAAGCAATATTATTCATTTTAAACAAAAATCTCCCCAGAACTGCAGGTGCTTCTCTACAAACAGATTGACTTCTGCTTTTGCTAGAAGAATCATCAATGTAGCAAATATGCAGTAAATGTGTTCTTTAGCAGTTACTATTACTTCTCTGACCCCATACCATGTTGATCTGGGGACTTATTGTATATACAATCCCTATTATTTCCAAGTGATGGCAACACCCCAAGGATGTTTACTCAGATAGGGGACTGAGCAAGGTTTTCTCATAATTGTAAACAGAGCTTTTAAACAATGTAACCCAACTTTTAGCCTGTTCCCATTTTTGAGTATTCAAGTGTACATGACAGACTGATGAGCTCTGCATGTTTGCCAGGAAATCCAGGTTAAACTCAGTCCCCTGAACTCAGGCTTCTGCATCCTGACTCTCATCCTGTTTTTAGAAGAACTGGGGGGATGTTTCAGAGGGGAAGTTGTGTGTTTTCCCTCTTGGGAAATAGATCTGTTTGCTATCACTGTTTGCTCCATCAGCCTCTGGGCCAGTTTCAGATGTAATGTATCAGAGAACTGCCAGGAAAGAGAAAGAAGTGGGTGAGAGACCCAAGAGCACTGCACAGAGATAGGATGAGGTACTGACACTCCTGTATACTAATTTTTTTTCTTTGCAATTGCTAGAAAAAGGAAGGATGAAAACAATAAATGAAGTAACAGCTCTATCATGTATCTGATGTTTCACAGTCATTCCCACTACCTTTGCATGACAGTGGGTGTTATGAATTGTCACCTCCTATGTGAATCACCTACTGTTTCTTGAACTGTACCACTCAAGCACACTCCTGACCAAGTAAAAGAAATGGTCACACTTCACATCAAGTGCCACAATTCATCCTACTGTACTCCTCAGCCTGTGGCTCAGTACAGTTCAATTGTTCTTGACCCTGTGATACTCAGGACCTAAATCCAAGACTCTGCCAGAGCAGGAAACTGGCCAGAAACAGACTTGTCGGGGAGAAGAAGAAAAGCAAGCACATGTGGGGTGCAGGCAGTACAGGGCAACATTGCTCAGCGTCTTTGCATTCCCCCGGTGTGTGGGAGCTGCTGTGCCTCTGGCAGCTGTGTCCTCAACTCTCTGCTTCAGCTGCTCCCGAGAGCGAATGTCTGTCATCCTCTCTATGTGTACAGGATGTATTGAGCCACTCGCCATGGAATTTGTACAGTCTGACCAGATCTCTGATGGCTTGTTGGGAATGTCACAGCAGGAGTCACACAGTAGGCTCCTCAGGCGTTGTGACTTTCTCAGAGGTTGTGAGCAGGCAAGCAGTAAGACCACAACACAAGTGGCTACTATCTGCATGCTATTGTCACTGCAGGAGAGATGATTGACTGAATCTGTTTTTACAGATTTTCTGCAAAGAATGTGCCATAGTACATCCATTCAGTGTCCCGTGGTATAAACTGGAACTCTGTATTAGTCTAAGGCTGGGAGAGTGCTTGCATTTCAGTGTTCCCATCTTCCACAATGATTTTTAGTGAAACCTGCAAAAAGGTTCATGCAAGTCTCAATTGTGCCCCCTTTGGTACACTAATTTACTGGCCTTTGCCATCAGTTTTTAACACTCGATTCCCTAATCCTCTTTCCCTGCAGCATCCAAGCTGCAGGTCAAGATTTGAATGCAGGAGGTTATTAGATCATCCCATGGCTGGGGAGGGCTTAAATTCTATCACTTAGATTCTGGCAACTTCTCAAGGTACCCAGATTACCTTTGGCAGGTATTTGTAAGCTCATCTGCAAAGAAAGAGGAGTGCAAGTCTGACAGAGGATGTGAGGCAGAGAGGGTAGAAACAGAGAACAAAGCAGAAAACAAACAAATCCCCCAAAGAGAGAATACTAAAGGCTGCACCTAATTGCTAACAGAATAAATTGTTCCTCTCAAACAGTTTAAAAATGGAAAAGAATATTGGAAGGAAAAGAAGTAAGAGCTTTCTGTACTTGAGATGTTTGCATTTAAGATGCATTTTTTTATATACCCTTTGCTTGCAGGAATTGAAAAAAACCAGTGAATGTGTATGGCCCTGTTTTCACTTGTTTGAGGCCTGATTTAGTCAAAGCCAAATTATTCATGCTGCCTTTAAACAGCCTCCTCAAGAGAAGTAGGGCAGGAAACTCCCACAATAACCCACACAATAGGAGCAAGAGGCCAGCCAAATGATGCCTGGGACACGTGAGGAGGGAAACCAGTGTGCCTTTGAGCAACTGGAAGAAGATTTCAATCCTGTTAACTTTCTATGGGGAGGTATGAAGGGTGCCTTTGACGCCAAAGTCAGACTTGTCACAGCTAGTTGAGATGGCACACAGTGAGCAACGCGCAGAAAACAGGGATGCATTGCCTGCAGTACATCAGGCCCTGCTCTTTGCTGTCAAAGAGTTTTTAGCTGGCATTTATCTGCCTCCTGGCTGGGACCAACCAGTCAGTTATTACATACGTGACATACCCCCACCTGCCTGCTGCCAGTCCCCAGACCAAGCCTGTGGGACCAACATGATGACTTCCATGCTGGTGATGCTGTGAAATACACATACACATACAGGGCCCACAAGCAGCTCAGTGTTTGTTTCCACTGAGAAAGTTTTGACCTGCTTAAAGTGCCATTGCTATGGAAACCTAATGAGAAGATAATTGAATGAAACGTCTTTGCTTTCCATCCCTTTCTCACACTGATGCCAGCAAGGTCAGAACCTTGCAGGCCTCCTTTCTCTTCAGGTTCATGCAAATTTGATAAAAATACCAAAGGCCCATTTTCTTCCCTGTGCCAGCTCCAGTTAGATAAATTATCTTGTATTCAGTCAGGAACAGTTACAAGTGTGTCAGTTTTTCATATTAATTATGTAACTGGGCCATTTCTAATGCACATGGATAACCAAATGGCTTTGCAGCAGAGCCAGCATGGGCTTTTGCACTGGTTTATTCACCACTATGAATGTGCATAATATTTGTATACTGAAAATCCCATCTAAACCATTTTCCTCAGTGGGCTATAAGTAGTCAGTGGGAAGGAATGAGAGGGGCACTATCAGTTTATTGAAGATCATAACAGTAGTGGTTTCATTATCATATGGTGCTGTGCATCTGTGGATTTTAAAGTCCATAAATGAGATGCGGCCATTTGTTAAAGAACATATACATTTAAAATACTTAGTGTTGAAACAAACCCCCATCATTCTCAGTTCCCGTGTTTGTTCTGTTTCAAGAATGATGAGCTTTTAAAAATCAACAGGCACATTCATGAAAGCAGCACGTGGTGTCATTTGTTTCTCTTTCCAGTTCTGTGGAGTACCAGCACATTCTTGGGGTACGTGTGGCTGTACCTATTGTAAAATCAACTGCTCTCTATGCAAAATAAGCCCTGGTGTTATTCTGTCTGAGACTAGAATTAGTCCAGAGTAACAGGGAAAGCTGTAGCCTAGCAGCTCAATGCAGCCTCGTGGAAACCTGTCTTAATAATCAGACAGGCTCAGTTGGCTTGTGATGCAAATGTGTGCATTCGTTCTTCCTTTCACTCCAAATTTTGGAGACTGCCTTCAGGTTTCAAGGGGATTCCTTAGGTACAACAACGTCATCACCACTGCAGCACTTTTATGGAAAGAAAGATTCAAAGATCCTTTTGGATACCGGGCTTTGACGTTTTTCATACAAAGCCCACAGGCTTCAAAAGAACAACCAGAAGTGTCCTCCAGAGGCAATCCTCAGGCCGATATCTTTGTATCTAGGATGTCTGGTCAGGCCTCTTATCTTTCAAGCAACCTCTTATAGAAGCAGTTAATTAAGTTTTTAAAGTTGTCCTCCCTTTTCCTACCTACTGTTGGAAGTTTGTCCAAATAGTTAGGAAATGTTAGCTCCTTTTTTCTAATTTTTTCCAGCTTATGTCTGTTTGTTCCTGTATCTAATTTATTAATGAGCAATAAGTTAATCTTCTTGCAGCTTTCCAATTTGACAGGCAAAACTTTTCTAACTTTCTCTTATAAGAAAAGCTGTCCAGTTCCCTGGCCATTCTAACAGGTTTTCTCTTTACAACTGCTGGTTCGAATTCATCTTTCTTGAGCATAAATAATGGTGGTTGTACGGCCATTCTCATATATATTCATTCTTTGTACTGCCATTGGAATTTCTCATCCTTATACCTTTTAGGATTAATATGTAGGTTTTTTCTCAATCATCCTTTTCCCACTGGTATCCCCAGGTACTCTTTTCATTTGCAGACCTGCAGCATTTGAAAGACTGACTTTTGTGTCCATTCTGTTTTGTGCACTTGCACATTTCAGTGTTGAATGTAAACTCATTTCTGTTAAGCCATACTTTCTAATCAAGAAGTTCCTGGTCCAGGTTCTCCACTCCAGCTGTTGCTACTAATTTTGTGTCACTGACCTCGGAGTAGCCTGATGTAATTTACTAAACTCTGCTCAAACTCATCAACTATCTACGGCAGTAATATTTGCTTACTCTCAAAAGTAGCTCCATTTTTAGATTATATATTGTGCCTTCTGTTTTGTGGTGGTTTGGGAGGGGATTTTTTGGGTTTTGGGGGTTTTTTCTCACATTTATTTGTTTCAGCATTATGGCTCCAAGAGGCACCGAGTATCAGCATAGAGATGGTTTTGAATTTGTGAAATTAATGGATTAAAATTTTGACCCCTTCTGCTGGCCACAATTCAGAGATTATGTGTTGATAAGAAAATCAACATTTTCTTTCCCTCTGGCCATAAATCTTTTTTTCTTTTTTGTTGTGTGAACGTATACCCATACATTTCTTCTGTTGTATGCTGTGACAGAGTACATTTAATGTGAAAGCTTGCTAATGAAGTTGTACATCAGACCACAACAAAAATGAAGGCCTCCATGGTGGAGTGATGGCATTTGGCTCCTTTTCAGACACACAGTGCTGAAACTTCTGCCAAGTGTCACTGCATCATTAACTTTCAGTACAAGTTATCAGTCTATGAATGGAAGAACACAAATCTCTTTCAATGCACGTTCAAGGAAGCGCTGCAGATTTAACAGAGTAAGGGAGTGTAATTTGCAAATCAAACATATAGCAACTCCTAGGTACTCTGAAATTTTTCACCAGACATCTAGGAAGTAAAACGCTTGATTGATTTCACTGACGATTTTTAAGCATCAGAGCTGTCTAGTGGAACTAAAGCCAGTGCCCTATCAGACACTATGTGGTAAGTTTTGTTGGCATTTCCATCTCTTCAGACCAGCTGTTAGCATTTTCAAGGTCAGCCCAAGCACAGAAGATTTCCTCTTTAAAGAATGCATGAAATGATAATTGGAATTTGCATAGTTCAGCATAGTTCTCAAATCAGCTATAAATGAGAAGGTGGTCTGCTTTCTGTGGATCCTACTCTTCTCCTGACCCACTCTAGTTCAGGCGTGTTAGAACTTTGCTCCTACTGCCTTTCCCGTTCTTTGAAGGCCAGTGTGTGATGAGTTGGTGGTCTCAGGCCAATTCCCAGCGAACAGATGTCCACATCACAAACAGTGCCGCTACACCTGCTACTTACTTGAATCATTGTTGGCAACTGTGCAAGAGAAGAAAAGGATTAAAATGGATTTGTAGGCCACAGAGCACAAGAGACTGCCTCTCCACTTTGAGGCTGTTTTCACTAGTGAGGCAGAGTTCCGATCATTAACAGATTTCATTTTCTAAGGATGATGACTTGGTATATTTCATGGATACTAAATTCATTTAAGATAAATAGGTGAGGTCTATGCTCATGTGCAAAACATGTAGCGGATTAATTCTATCAGTTCCAACAGAACTTTGCTTTCATAAAAACAAAAGTCTCTGTATACAATTCCACATACTTTTTATCTGATTTACCTTTATGTAGAAAAATACTTGCTAACAACTTTACTTTGAAGTGTCTGGATGAATTCCTGGCCCTGTTCAGAGGCTTTTCTGGAAATTTGTACCCAGAAAGTATGGGGTTTGTATTTTTCTCCTGCATTTTTTATTCAGACCTCTTAAAATCTAGCCATTTGAAGGCATATTATTAACTTTTCTCCTTCAAGGGTTAACTTCATCAACAAGGAGAACACTGAATGTCTCCCTCCTCCTGGTACATAAAAAATCTGAAGTTTGTTTGCCTCAATTAGTTTGCAGTTTGTGCTGGATTAGATTTCTGATCAGTCTGAGTTCGAAAGAGATTGCATTTCAGAGCTTCACTGTGCCAGACCCTCCTTGTCTAGATGAATTACTAAATCAAACTGAAACTTCACACTGTCTTGTTTCCCCTTTAATGATGTCTTTGCAAATTGATGAGTATGTGTTTCATGCTTATAAGACGTGTGCCAGTAATTACTTACGTCTTCTAAACCCTGAACTGGCTTAAACTAAAATTTTCCTTTTAGTGATTTAGTGAATTGATCAGAAACTCTTCATTGCCCTCTGCTGGGAGTCTGAGAGAGCTAAAGGAGCCCGTGCAGACAGGGTGTGTGGACAGCAACAAGCGCATGGCATGTGTGTATTATTATATGGCTCGTTCAAAGAACAATTTGGCTTGAGGTCTGCTTGGTACGCTGGGGTATGCGTGTTTCCATTCTACATGACCGCAGTGGAGCCACCGCACAATAGAGCATTGTCACATCGTGGGGCCGAGCTCTCAGCAAAAACACTGCAGTAATGCTTTGCACTTGGAGCCTCCAGCAAAGCCGTTGATGCTGGCAGGGCAGGAGTCATTTCACTGGCTTGGTGCTGCGTGGTTAAATAGAAAGGCTTCAAAGAATAACGCAAGGTTTGGTAATTTCTATTAGCTCCATTTATACAGACAGAAAAAAAAGCCAATGAACCAGGGTGATGCTGTCTCATCAGAGATCCCACAATGAACTGTTGGCACTGAGTTGGAATCCATTATGGAAAACTGGTTCAACGAATATAAAGACCTAGAACAAAAGATTTATTTACTATTTTAGTGGGTTGTTTGTAAAGTCCATGTTCTGTTAAAATAAGTCTCTCCAGCTAGCTTTTGAGGAAGGGAGCATACACTGATGGGAAAGCACACAAAAGGGACTCAGGAGCAAGAAGCTGTAGTCTCCAGTCATCTGTGGTTGCACTTCATAGGGTCTGGACAAGCTTTCTTAAGCTTGTCTTGAAATCTCTACTACTTTTTCCACACAGTGGCTTCTGAAAGTGTAATGAGCACATATTTATAAAGCTTTATAAGAGAAAAAACAAGTGGACTGAAAACTGTTACACAGCTAAACAAATGCAACATCACAGTTCTACAGTTTCTAAGGTAGCAAAATTGCTGTTTTGCAAATGGAAGGGGGGAAGCTATGTGAATAATTGTTTTTCTTAGGGATCCCTGGGCTCTTTTACCTTAACCATAGATTTTTGTCAGTATATATTTTTCTATGCGGGTCACAAAAGTCATGTTTAAGAGGGGAGCTCAGTTGCTGTGGTCAGACCAGTGCATTCAGGTTTTGTTTCCAACTTGCTGCACTGGGAAGAAAAGGGAAGAGAAAACAGCTCATGATGTATTGTTTGGAAACTATAATTTACTGTAACCAGACAGCTCCCATGAAATGTGAGAAACCTGCATCAATAAGTCCATTTCTCTTTTTTGTCCTAGGCTCTCCATTCATAAATCAAGCTCGGAAGAAGGCTCTGTAGGTCAGTATATTTCATTTTATTTGATACTCCTGTGGAATTCTTAAACAGCTTTTGAGTTTTGCTTGTGCTGGGATGTGAAGAGCTGAGTAAACGCAATGCTGTGTGTGTGTGTGTGTGTGTGGAGAGCGAGTCTCAGCAGCTTTAAGTTAAATGCTGGGTGTCTCAGTGATCACTGAAATTGCCCAACCAGCATTGTCATGTGATAAATATGCATCTTTTGACTTGTTATATTGAATTTCAAATGTTTGCTTGTTAGATCACTGCTAGCCTGTTTGTTTGTATTCTGAAAACTACCACCACCAGTGAATAACTGGGATTTTTGTTATTTTTGTTCATGTCATGCCAGAGTCTCTTCCTTTATTTCTGAAATATTTTGCTCATTGGAGAGGAAAAATAAAACTGGGAGGTTTTTCTTATTTGTTTCTTTTTAGTGGTATTCTAGGGATATGTCCACACAGTCTAAACTTAACCAGTATTTCAGAGTCAGCAAACCAAGCTCTAGGTCATCTAGGGTGAAATCTTAGATACGATCATGCTGAAACTGAGTGGCACAGTATAAAATACGTTCCTTTGAATTTTTCAAAATACGTTCCTTTGAATTTTCAAATGCTCTTTATCAGTAGCATTTCTACCAGATCAGGCACACTATGTTCACTTGCAAGTGGCATAAACTTTATAGCATGTGCCCTGGTTAATTCAGTGGAACACAGTTATATATGCCCTACCTTGGGCAAGATGCCATTTTTCTTTTTAGAGCATATGATTATTTCTGTGTCATCAATCCATATGCAGATCTGATATTAGTGGACATGGAGACCCAGCCCTGTACAGTCCAGGCATACAGAGAAACAAGAACCAGATGTAGCTGATAGTCTTATAAAATTTCTCATGCCAAGTAGCAGAATGTGTGTGTGTGTGTGTGTGTGTACATTTATATATAAGTAAAGTATTTCTTTTCTCTATAGATATGCACACACGTACTAGAAACCGCTTATCTTAAGTTCTGGCTTAGGCTGCATAACTGTGATTCAGTTAAAGAGAATAGACCAACAAAATACTTCAAAAACACTTCCAGACTTGACATTAGTAACTCAAAAGACATCAAAATGAATGTTAAATATTTTCTGTTTATAATTCTAAATATGTATGTTACTTGTTTATCTCAGTCCTCTGTAGCATTGGCAATTATAAAAGAATGTGTATTTCCCCGAAATGGCTATATCAGCATAGTTCTAGCACAGAATAAATCAAGAAAACCAGAAAATCTGAGATTTTTTTATTCTTGTTTCTGAATTAAAAATGCAACTTAATGCTTGAAAACTTCTCTAGCTTTTACTAACTAATGTTTCTTTCTAAAATTCTTTTTCCCTTTCCCCTCAACCTCCCTCCCCACTTTCCTTTTAGGGAAAGCAGACTGGAAAAAGAAAAATAAGTTTTTTTGGCAGAATTTCCGAAAGAACCAGAAAGGACTAATGAGGCAAACTTCAAAAGGTAAAGCTTTTTCAAGGGCGCACATCCTATCCATATAAAATAAAAAGAGCCAGCATCACAAAGGAGTAAAATGCATTTGTAATATTGTGGCGGTTGGGGGTCTGTGGCTCTGGAAGTGTCACAGATTTGGTTCATCTTGACAGTGCTCAGAATGACAAGTCATATTCTTGAGACTGTAGACATGAGGCTGGGATGCCTTTAGCCTTGACTGTCAGTGATGGCACACACACAAAGTGATGCAGTTAATATCTACTTATAAGTCATATTTGTAAATAAACAAGATGTTTGATTTTTTTTTTTATTTTTTTTTCTGGTCCTGGCTTGATAAGAGAAATACTGATCTTTTTTAATTAGAAAGGTATTTCTTCTTTCTTTGGCATTTAGTTACTTTGAGCTGTTTGTTTTAGGCTTGAATCTGGCCTGCCATTGTTGGAGAAGACGCTTATAAGAAGCAGTAGTAAAAATGCCTCTGATGACTACTGCAAATACAGGATTCTACTTAAACTGTCAGGTGTCTTTCTCTAGTTCTTCTCCAAAAGATGCAGTTGTTCATTGCATTAAGTATTTCTTTTCACATAGAAAATGTCTATCTGTGAGATTCTTATGTTGCAAACAGGCACTTCTCCACATCCCTATGTCTGCATTCAGATGGATTGTGAAAGATAGCAAAGGCCCAAAGGAGATACACTTTCAGTTAAACGTGGGTCCTTGCTGGCTCTGAAGGCAAGTTCTAATTGTCTGTGCTGACATACCAAACACACACCAAAAGGAGAGGTCCTGTAGTTGGGATCCCCAGTACATCCCACTCCATGTACCAGCTTAGTGGCCAATTAGATAATCTGGATAGATCAGAAGACATGGCCAGTCCACAGCAGAGAGCTACAGGGGCCCAGTACGCCATTCCTGAAAAGGCTTCCCATCTGCTCTGGCAGCTGACTACAGTATTCCTCAGGGCTGAGTGCAGGACTTTTCTGACATTAGCACTTTCTCTTTTGATTCTTGTCTTTCAGGGTCAATAACCATGTGATGACGGTCACGTTTTATTTCTCTTTGTCATGCTCACTTGCTTTCAGTGTCAAAGTAGACTTAGTTTTTTTTAGTCCCAAATTACTTCCTTTTATTGCTCAGTTACGTCGAAATCGTTCCATTCTTTGAAATCATACTAGGAGCCTGCTCTGATGTGGGTCTGTTTCTGGCCAGCCAGATCCACATGGCAGC
Organism: Chiroxiphia lanceolata; assembly: GCF_009829145.1. Classification (NCBI taxonomy): domain Eukaryota; kingdom Metazoa; phylum Chordata; class Aves; order Passeriformes; family Pipridae; genus Chiroxiphia; species Chiroxiphia lanceolata. The sequence continues at coordinate 50,314,186 of NC_045639.1, forward strand.
CAGATTTCAGAGCACTGGGTAAAAATCCAGTTTCAATGTACCGTGCTCTGTGCATGAACTCCTACATGTACTCAATATATTTGTGCTTTTTCCTGCAGGAGAGGATGTAGGGTATGTGGCCAGTGAGATCACAATGAGTGATGAGGAACGGATCCAGCTGATGATGATGGTCAAAGAGAAGATGATCACCATTGAGGAAGCACTTGCTAGGGTATGATATGTACATACTTGAATCTCCTTGAGAAACTTGCTTTAGAATGTAGGATGTATCAATTTGTAGTTTTACTTTGTTCAGAAAACATAGGAGAAGGTGAAGAAAGGCTGCCTATTTGCCCCATTGTACTAGGTAACATAAATTAGATAGCAATTCCTTTGTTTGTTGGGAAAAAATAGGTATCCAATGTATGATATATTAATAGAGTCCTAAAAGCATTTGATCCTCTCCATTGACAATAAAGGGTGCTAATCAGAGAAAAGCTCAAGTGTAGACATTTTCATTGCAGCTGTCTAAAGTAAGGGAGAGGTATCTCACTTGTAGTCTTTCTTTATCAATCAAGTATGTTCATAGGTTTGTGTAAGTACTAATAGGAATGCTTCAGGTTTTGCTGAGTTTCAGTGCAACTTTTGAATTTGTACCCTTGTGTAAAACACTGTGATGGAACATAGGGTATTCCTTATGGTTTCCATTAGAGAAAATGTGATTTAGATCGGTTGGCAGTCAGATAAATATTTTTACTGACATACTACATCTTGAAATAGATTAGCCTAGAATATAAAATTATGTTATTGGCTGAAGAAAATATTGCTTTGCTGGAAATTATATAATGAAAAAATGCAAAATTTTTAAATTATCGAGTGGTATTGTTGGAAATTCTTTTACTTCTCTGCTCTTAAAATTTTGGGGGGGGAGGGCTGAACTTAATCTGATGGTTTGTATGTGGACTGTTACTGTTTCCCTCTAGTGGTCTGAGCTACTAACAACAACTTTTTTTTTTTTAATATCAGTTCTTAAGGGTCATTTCAACACTTTAACTCCAGTAAAATGTTGAAACTCAAGGATTGGTTTTTTGTCTGAAGCCTTTTATTGGGAAACAGGGAAGATGAGGGGATTTTTTGGTTGGTTGGTTGGGGTTTTTTTAAATTATAAAGGATAGTTCCTAGTCTTTACTGCAGATCATTTTCTTTATGAAGGAAATTGGCAGATCATTGTGATTTAGTCTGTTCATTGTAAATTGTACCTCTGAGATGAGGATGTGTAATTTACGTTTTACCAATGATAGTTCATCAAATTTCAGTATTTACAGATCTTTTCCTTCTAAGAAAAAAAAAACAACACTGATTTTTAAAACTTCTGATTCTAGGACAATAAGTGAATGTCACTTTTGAATAAGTGAGATGAGCAGTGCAAAAGTTCAGATTTTCCCAGTCGCACAGTGATACAGGGGGAAAAATAAAATTACGTTAACTCTTGGTATTTGATGAAGATTGATACCTTCTTGTCACTGGAAAATGTTCTCTCTGTCTTTTCAAATTTCAGCTGAAGGAGTATGAAGCCCAGCACAGGCAATCAAGTAATGTAGATCCTACAGAATGGCCTGATGGTTCTTACTCAACATTTGATGGCTCTTCCAATTGTAATGTAAGTACCTGTCATTCTGATATAGCTCCCCAGTATCATTTAATATTTAAATTCTTTCACTGAAGCACAGAAATATCCTGATTTACCTGATGATTTCCTAATAGCAAATGTATCACTGACCTAGTGATGCTATGTTCTGTCTGCAGAAAATCTTCAACATGCATTTTAAATCTTCAAACTCTGTTGTCATGGTCTTCAACAGTCTTATTGTATAATCTCTCTCTTTTCTTTTTTTTTTTTTTTTTAATCTGGCTCTTTGTCACTGAGCTTTTGAAGCACAAGGCAAAAATCTCCTTGTTACAAAATGCATAGAGAAGGGGTTTTAGGTTGTTTAGAGCAAAGTTTCACTTTGCTGATTCTCAAGTATAATTTCTCAGGCTTTTCTTGCCCTTGTTGATACGTTCTATATGAGGGTCTGACTAAGTCCTAGCTGCCTGCTGCCTTCAAGCACTTCTATCTCTGCATTTGGAAACTCACAGCCCAGAGTTTGCAGCTCTTGCCAGACCCATAAGAAGTAAGGCAGCTTTCCTCCCTTTTCTTTTTACTTCTGAGCTGTGTAGCTTCTCTATGTGAGCACCAGGCAGTCTCTGTGTCATGCCATACTGAATTAATTAATTTTTCCTTCCAGATATCTTCATTTTCACTGAGTAGTTTATTCCACTTCATTTGTCTAATTGAAAGTTCACAGATAAATCTTAGAGAAGAACACATTCGGCTGTCAAATTCAAGCTCCATGTAACCCATATAATTGAATCATAAGCTTTTGAGAATATTGATTGATTTATTTATTTTATTGTCAATGGAATTTCCTGCTTACTGCAGCAGACGGTTGGCTCCTCCTTCCTAAAAGAAAAAAGGAATGCTATATCATTTTCGGAGATGTTTAACATATTTGGTGGTAGAGAAAGATTTTCTTGTTTATATTCAAGAAAGTACACCCATCTCTAGTTAGATTGGAGCAGAGGGGAATTGATGTTGCCTTATACTATGTTCTGATATATCAAAAATATGCAAAGAATGGAGAAGGAAGGATCCTGGCTCTTCTGGACTGATTGTTTAGCCAGTTGAAAGATGTCTTGATCTTTTCCTCATTAGTATTTATAGCCTGAACTTTCCCTTCTTGAGGCCCTTGCCCAAGGTACTTATAGCATAAAATCCTCAAACTCTAATTTACCATGGTCAAATCTCAGAAGGATACTGAATTTCACTCTTAAATCTTCTGATAGTGGTTTATGCTTGTGTTGAAGTTAATGAAAGCTGTATATATCTCTGAGGACCAAACATGATTCAGTATTTCCTCCTTAATGGAATGAGAATCTTTGCGCTTTGAACCAAGAGCTCTGTTACCTCTCTCTGCTCTTCTAGTAGGATTTGAACCATCTTACCATCTTGCTGTTAACTTCAATGGGGAATCTCTATTCAGTCTTTGTAGATACCTTTCAAGATTTTTGCCCTCGCTCCTGATTTTTGTCATGGTTGCCTTTAACAGAAGCTGTGAAACTGCTTACCTTCAAGAGAAAAGCAGATCATCTGCAGAAATGAGACTTCATGTTAGAGCAAAATTCAGCCTGACTTCTTTTTTTGTGGACAAGAATGAAAGTAGGGTTAACTGGAGTGAAAGACTTTGGGCTGTAATTGACATACAAGAGGAAAAAACAAACGAAAGTATCAAATATGTCTAGAAATAGGGTGTGTTTTCACGCAGACTTTTTTGCCTAAGGACATCTCTATTAATCTGAAATTACCAGCTTTTGAGACAAGCAAAGATTATTCTGTTTTCAAGTCCTTTCTTTGCCAAATGGTTTGAGTTTCAGTGCCATTTTTGTGATTTGTACTCCATGAATTCGGAATCTCAGAATTACCCCACTCATTTTATATAGGCCATGAAGCAAAGATGGCTTTCCATATATTAAAAGCATACTGTTAGGAGCCTGCTGCCTTATAACCTCAAAAGACAATTGGAAATACAAGTCACTGAAATGAACATTTCTTGTTTGAATCCAAAGTTCTTGGGCAATGGGTCTTCTGGTTCTGTTTGCCTTTTTCTTTTTTTAATTTATTTTCTTTTCTGTCTTATGGCCAAATTGTTACTAGGCAGTTTTTAATGGAACAATGTGATCATAGTTGATAATTTTGTAAACAAAATAAAAACAAGTTAGAATCTAAGCAATGAGAGAATCAAAAAATGAAAGCAGATTGTCTGGAGTGTTTCAAGGTTTTAAGTACTCCTTTGCTTTCAAGTCAGCTCTGCCCACAGCATAAGAACAGCCCCCTGCAAAATAGTATCTGAAGGGTATATATCATTAGTTTTCCTTTTTAGGGAAAAAACATTTTAAAAAAAAACTTTTATAGCTATTATGTGTTTATAACTAACATAACTCATGTTGATTTAAAGATTTTCATTTTAAAGATTGATTTGAGGATTCTGTTTTCCAGGTTCTCCTCTTTTAAATTACTGTATCAGGAAATGGAATCTTGTGTTTCATATCCTTAACAAAACTGAACCCTAATGATGAAACACAAAGGGTTCAGAAGTAAAAGGGTCATCATTTCAGTATCCCAAGGGAGGCAGCCCCATGTCATTGTTCTTAAGAAACAAACAAACAAATAAAGGCCTTGCCAAGTCGGTAGGTGACTTGATTCTTTGCCATTTTAGAGCAGTTTGTAGCTTTCAGTCTCACGACTGTGGTCCCCTTGTTTCGCAACAAAGTATGCGTGTTATTTATTTGCTAATGTGGGAATGCAGTTGAAACTGTTTTTCTTTTTAGTCAGAAGTATCAAAGGTCTAAAACGCCTCATCATTTTCTTAAAAATTTATTTCTGAATATTTATGTTTCATCTCTGTTGGAATGAAGGCTGTTCACAGTAAAACTAGACAGGCTTTCATTGCCTCGTGCCAAGCATTGGGGTGTAAAGCAGGTGCAGATTACAAATGGATCCCTTTCTGGATTTTAGATAAGGCCCTATTTGTCCTCAGGAGTCAGAAAGTCCAGGGAAAGAGAGGATTTCAAAATTGTGTCACATTCTTTCTTTACACTGAGGTGCCTTTTATGCTTCTTTAAAGATAGAAGCACATTTGATGACTCTTGGGGGCTGCAATTCTCAGTTCATCTAAAATAGGACTGCTTCATCCACAGAACCCTGCTGGTATGGCTCCAGCCAGCTTGAAGCACCAGCATTAGAAGAAGTCAGTATAAATCCGTTCCTGTGCCCTCTGCTAAAAGACTAATTGTACCCATTGCTATATTTCATGTGGGAGTGGGGGAAAGGAGAGAAGCAGGAGGGAGGTTGTGATAGAAGTGTGTATCATACATGTGCTGCCACTGACACAAATCACTAATTAACTTCATTGACAGTTTCTGTAGAAGCAAGTTAAATGAAGTTGTAATTATCTCTGGACTAAACCGGTTAGTTGGTCTCATCTGGCTTCTGGTTTTTGATTTCAATTGGCAGATAATGCTCAGCTATCCAGAGCTCATGTAGCATAGCTTCCATGTAGCATAGCTGGCCTTCACCTGAAAGGTGCTGCAGTGAGCTGTGCCGTGCTTGTCTGACACCACCTCACCTACTGGACGTGCCACGAGCAGCCTCAGGAGAGAGGCCATAAAATTTATGAGTGCAGAGAACAAAACCAGCATCTCCCTCCAACAATACAGCCCGTAGATGGGCAGTGCTGTTTTAGTGTCCCAACACCTCTTTTCCCAGGACTGTTATACTACCAGTAGGAAACTGGCACCTCATTTGTTTTCTCTGAGCAGAGTGGCAGCAGTGATGCAGACCTGGAAGCATGCTGTGCGCATCTGTTATCTGCCGTGAGGCCGATGCTGGGGAAAATTCCCCTTATGTTGCCTCTCTTTTCCATCTTCTATTGATCCATTTTTTAACAGATGATGGTGCATCAACTCGACACAGCAACACCTCTAGCTGGACTGAGATGATCATTTGTTGCTCCTGTTCTTGCTATTATTTCCTGAAGAATTTTTTTTTTTTGCCAAGTGGTTAAATGGGGCTAAAAGTTGAAGGGGTGTGCAAAATTGGGTTTATGTTACCTCAAGTGTCAAAGACAGAGTAACAGATGATAATTGACTTTGAGTTGTAGTCTTTTCAATCCAAGAGATGCTGAAGCTGTTGAACCATGATTGTAACCGTGGAACAAACCTGACTCTGACAAAATACTAAGTCTGATAGAATTATCTCTGACTCACAGTAGTCATTACTGTTTTGTTTTATAAGTGGGAAGAATAAGAAGAAAAGAAATAATTGCAGTATAACTTCCATAGCATGCATTACCTCAGGAGTAAATCTAATTGTAATTACAGCAAATCCACGTTATTCAGGCTTATACTGTGTTTCAGTGGTTCAGTGGTTCATTTGTTAACATTATTACTGCTCATAATTCAGGACTGTTCATGTAAACAGGAAAAAGCCCTTCTTTTGGTATAGTCAGTTAAATTTGTTAGAACTAAGCTCAAAGTTGATGCATATTGGGAATCAGCATTGGGTATCAATGGAGACTGGGCTATTTTGAGGTTTGTTTTACATGAAACAGTAGTGTTTAGTTTGAAGCAATGTGGATATTTTGGGCATTTTGAAAGTCCAGTGTTACCTCTGTTTTTACTGTTATCCCAGGACTTACCATTTTTCATAGGCCTTCTTTTCCATGAAAGGCTAAATAGTGGAAGAGGATAGTTTTCTGTTTTCATTCTTCTTGGAGAGCTTGTTGCCCGCCTCCAGGCCCTGCATATTCTTTCAACAGAGGGGAGTTGCTGCTGAGCATGGCTGTGAATGAATGCAGAGCTTTCATCTTTGCTCCAGAGTCTAGTGACCCAATTTCTGTTAAGACTTCCTGAAAGGCACTGATGTACCTCGTTTTATCGGATGGTGTACTTTTAGTACTGCACAAATTCCTATAATACTGTCAGTGCTTAGTAACAGTTATGATGAAGAAAGAGCCTATAGTAAGACATGGCTTCAGAATGGTAGTGCTAAATTCCCACACTGAGTGCCTACCATGGGAACCTGTCCTGGGAGGCATTGGCTGCCCTCCTTCTCCACTGATCACAGGGATGGTGTCCAGCATCTCTTGGTGAAAGCTGGTAGCAGAAGAATTACAGCATATTTTTTACAGTCTTTCCCCTCTTTCTATCCGTGTGTAAGAACAGGATTTCCCATGGGTGTAGTAACATAAAAACCTCCATGAGAGAAATGCAAATTGTCATTACAGTTCCCAGGACACAACTCAAAGTAAAGTCAGTGCTCTGGAGCGATGATAGCAAAGCAAGAGGCCAGCAATGTGTTTTTATTTGGTTTTGTAGAACACAAGAAGTGTGTTCTATTAGTCTGAAATTTTCCAAAACGCTCTAGAATTTGCAGAAGAAACTGCTGCAAATTATTTAGGAATAAAACTGTATCACTTCTTTAAGTGTTATTTACCATTCAATATCTGCCCGTGTTGTTGACAGGTACAACTTAGCTAAGTGTGCTTCCCTAGTGGGACTAAACACTGTCACCACAGGACTGTACTGAGGAATTGGCATTAATGTAGCCCAAGTAAACCTCCTGCTTGCTGCCAGCAGGAGTTGCTCCTGTGGTTAGTCTGTCATAAGGTCTCTGAGAAAAAAATCTTCCTTCTGTCATGACTCAGAGAGCTTATGGTAATGCTCAGCCAATGGCTGTAATTAAGCATGTTCATAACCACTTCTGTTGATTCTGTTTGATTCTGTTTGATTGCATTCAGACAAGCCCTATTGACTTACTTTACTGCAAAATGTTTGGCCATGTATTTGAGGAGGATGGGAGATGGGGAGGCAAATTAATTTAATATTCATTCCAACATATTAGTTCACCATTTTTGCCTTTTGGGAGCTGCCTAATTTTTCTGCTTATTACTTAGAGGGTGGGGAGTGGTGGTACCAGCTTTTTCCTGTTCTCCATGCATCAACCAGCAGGAGATGCTATAATCCGTAATGTGGTATCCCTGCCCCCATTTTTTCTGAGACCAGGCCTATTAAGTTGGAACAAAGCCTTGCTCAGTTCAAGAATTAGGAATCTCAGAAGTTGTGTGTTTCACTGCCCTATTTGGCAGACCCAGGCTGAATAATCTTTACTTGTGGTACAATAGAAAATTTTAATTGCACTCCTGTCATTTACCAGTTGTTCCCCTTCCCTGATGCTGAAGTTTCCTTCCTCATGCTTAGGAGGGTAACATTAATACTTTAATGGTTTGAAAATACTGTAAGAAAGTAATTTAAGTTACTACACCCTGTACTAAAGGGCTCTCATTCTTTTCCTTTTTTTCTCTCATATGAGTTTTGCTGTATTTCATGTATTGCTCTTTCACCTTTGGTTTTCCAAGATGTCCAGAGGTGGGTTTCCAGCACCGGTGGTGTACTCCATTCATTAATAGGACAGCCTGTGCCAAAGAATAGGGATTCTCCCTGGACCTTCTTAGCCTTGCCAAAACACGAGATTCAATTGAAAGAGCCTTGTTAAAGACTTTTGTTTCCATGTGTAGAGGAGTCTGCAGGAGAATTAGAAAAGAATGCTATATTGTAACTGATATGAAATAATGTAATGCAGAGCTTCATTCTGCCACATATACCTATGACAAGTGGTACATGAGTATGGTTGTAATGTCATTAAAATTAATTGTGCTAATTAGTGAGAGAAGCACTTCACCATGTGGAAATGTGTTTGGCTTGCAGATACAAACATCAGCAATGTACTTCTCAAAATTAAACTAGAACCTGGAAACAGTTAACAGAGAGGAATTTGCCTAAGCAGCTATTCTAGTATCAAGACAGACCTCCTGGGAGAATTCAACTTTTATGCTCTCGTTACTTATGACAAATATTTCCCACTAATTTCAGCAAGCAGTGTCGTCACCAGCTAATGTGTAATATATCTCTCACCAAAGTAGCTGTTGGATGTTCCTTTGATTTTCTTGTAAGTAATCACAGACTGAACCCAGGCATGGTCACCTGGGAGGGGCTGACACTGCACATTTTAGACTTGCACAGTTCATGCTCTTGCAAAAGGATATTCATAACCTCTGTTAATTTTCTTTAAATATTTGAAGGGCATTATCTGTAACATCACGATATGATGCAGATTATCACATCTGAGCTTCACAGTTTTCTATAAGCAGCCTCTGCAAGGATTAGAGGTCTGTGAAACTTTCTTAATGAAACCCAAAACCTACAAACTCAAGTTGCAAAGCCCCAAACTTAGATCAGTTTCACTCATGGCCATGAACTTTTAAGGGAATCTGGGACACATTTCAAGGAAGTTGCTGTCATGTTTCACTTGATGTTGGCTGGTATGTTATTGAAACTGGAGAACACTAGCTGGTTTTATCTGAAGCTTAGAATTTTCCACAGAGCTTTACATCAGAGTTTTGGGGCTGAAGTAATTCAAGGATAAGAACCCAGCTACAACACACTAGTAAATCTAGCTTACATGAGCCCTAGGGAGTAGAAAAGCTGTGTATGGTCACTGGTACAAAGGTGGAGAAATTGCAAAAGGATATTTGACTGGATGGCTCATTAAAATCAACCAGTCACCAAAAGAAATAGATGTTTAGTTGCACTATGGTTTCATGATATGACTGATTTGGAGTGAATCCAGATTAACTGACTATTGATAGCATGGTCGTGAGAAAGGAGAATCTTTTCTTGGCTTAAAGAGGGTGCTGTTGTGATATGCCTTTGCTACTGCTTTTCACCACTGGATAGCAGTGCTTCTAATTAGTGGTGGTTTTGATCCATGTTTTCTTGTGCTCTGAGAATAAATGTCCAAATTTTGGATTTGTCTCGAAGTTTGGGTTTAGATACGGTTGACTATAAGAGAAGACTGGAGCATCTCAGAGTCTGTTTCTTAGGAAGGAAGATCTGAACCCAGCTTAGGCAGAGAAGTTGAAAGTCATGCTACAATGCTTCATAAAGCCACAATGTGGCTAATTCTAGATGAGGCTGGGGTTTCTGAATTAAACAGTGTTTGCCTTTCCAGTTCTTAGTGATGTTCTTTTTTATAGCACTGAAACCAAGGGGAAAGGACAAAAAATGTATCTAAGTTCACTAAGTTAAAAAACATTTAAGCAAGGTTTATTTTTCTGTCAAATTAGCCCTTTATAAAGGGAAATTCTCAGGGGGGCTTTTTGTCAAAATAATTAAAAAGTGAAAATAAAAAAAAGCCTGGTAAAGAGCTTAAGCTATATTTCCTATAGACACATCCTCCACTCTAGTGGTAGTGTTTGAGGGTCAGTCTTCATCCTGGCTTTGCAGAGATTCTCTGTATTTTTTTCTTTCACTGAAATTCCATAGACAGTAATTAAGGAACTGGAGGCCAGCAAGAGGTCAGCAAGCCTTCGTCAGTGAAAACAGGGATTGTTTGCCATGTACAACACTCCCTTTTTTCCTTGTGGTGAATAGAAGATTTGCTTAGAGCTGATGACTTATGCCTTTCTTGCAAGTTATGCAGCTAGCGAGTAACTGGGGGAATCAATCAGTGAGCAGAAAACAGCTAATTGAGTCCAGCATCACGCTTTTTTCTTCCTTACATATTCAGCTCTGGAATCAGAGCCAGTTTGGTGTCTGATAATGTAACTCCAGCGAAGAGGCATTTTGTGTGCAGGATTCAGAGCGAATACAATACTTAAGAAGAAGTGTCTGCTACTAAATTTTAGGGTTACGAAGCTGACAGCAGTTGAGGACTCAGGGGAAAATACTCGAAACTGAGCTTTAGGCCTGTAAATGCCGAAGCTGGTAAGTCACTGAGCATGTGGCATGATGTGGAGAGGATGTGTCTCCTGTTTCAGAGAGGGAAAAAGAGAAAAGGCTTTTGTGGTTATTCTTAGGCACAGCACAGCATGCATAGCTTTTCTCAGTTCTCTTTTTCCTTTCCTTGGGTTTTTAAGTTCTTTTCTGTTCTACTTTCCTGTCTCTGACTTTGTCCAGGCATCTTAAATTAAAAAAAAATTATGGGTTAGAACAGTCGGTTTTTTTGGCAGATGTAAAGCCTGTTAGAAAAAAGAAAGTACACGTGTAGCCACGTCTCCTGAAGGGAACAGTAAAGTCTCTTTGCATTTGCTGTATAGTTTGTAGTTCTGAGGTGAGCTAACCAGGACTGGGGAATGTGATGTGCTAAGCCCGTGAGTCTGAATGAAGTTTTTGCCCCACTTTGCTGAACAAGAATTGTCTAATAATGAAAAAGAATTGCAGCTTGAGCTTAATCAGATACTAAGAGATTTCCTTGTTTCTTAAATGGAAAGTTTCCTAGAGATTTCAGTTTGAGGCTGAACAATATATTACTGGGCATGAAGCGAATTGTAAAATTTTAACATCTCTCCAAATGGCTTCCCACAGCTCATGTATGGGGTTTTTTATGGAGCTGAAGCAAATTAATCAGTTATGATAGCTTTAACTGGATGTTGTCCTAGCATTTCTTACACATTTTTGTTGGGTCGTGGCTAGAAGGCTTTGCCTATTTTGTGTTTTTTAAGGGTTGTTGCTATAACCCTGAAGCCTTTCCAAACATAGTTCTGCCGAAAGCTAGCTACTTACTTCTGGTTTACATTTTGCCAATTAATTCCAAGTAGTCTAATAAATGTTGGTTTTCTCTGTGTGTGTGTGTTTGTGAAGCCCTAATTCAAAGAGGGAGGTCAGGATTGTTATTTCAGTGGCGCGTGAAATGGAATGGATGTTAGAAAGCAGCCGAGCAAGGCATGTGCCCTGCCTCCAGAGCAGGCAGCAGCAAAGAGCTGCATGAGAAAAGTGGGAGAAAAAGCAAAGAGGGAGCCAGGAGCAGAACTGGAGAGAGCTCCTTGAATGACAAAGTACATGTGCTAATTTCCTATTTATTCCTGAGCATAAGGCTTTTTACATATGAGATGACACAAAGCATGGCCTTTGGAGGTGCACAAGTAGGAAGTTTTCCAAGGTGAAGAGATGCTAGAGGTAGCAGAGGGGATTGATTTCTCCTGGATTTCAGAGCATCTTCATAGGTTTGTGGCTGCATTAGTTAACAACGAAGAGCTGGGCGGTGGGGATGGGCCTTGGCCTCTCTGTAGTTTTCCAGCCATGTGGTATGTGGTGGCTACAGTCCTCTGCATGCAGTTCTCGGTATTTCCAGATGCTGTTAATTTAGTCCCTGTTTCCCTGCAGTCCTTCGCACATTTGTGCCGCCGAGCTCTCCAAGCTGGCGGGTTTCCGCACCGTGAGAGCACTGCAGATGCAGGGATGCACTTGCTCCAAGCAGAGCCAGGAAAGGCGGCTCCGCCCAGCCAGCCCCGCCAAGGGGGCCCTGCAGGCTTTGCCTGGTCCCCAGCAGCCCGGCCGAGCCCTGCGGTCTCTTTCAACCAGCGAGGTTTTTGTGCATCAGCTTTGGCCAGTTTGTTATGGTTTAAGGCTGGGAAGCCAGCTGTCTGCAATCTGATGTAATGTTGCCCTGGAAACCAGAAATGAAACACGTTAGCATTCACCACAGAATTACTACATACAGCATTAGCCAAAGTAATTAAAAGTTGAGCCATATGGGCTTTCGGATGGAAAAATTTGGAGCAGAGGAGATGGAAGTTAAGTTGTTCCTGCTTGCAGTACTGCAAATTCGTTTGTTTTCCCCTTGAGGGCATGGGGAGAGACCTGTCTGGGCTGTGTGCGGGGGGGGCGGGGAGATGGAGGGGCTGTAGTTGTTTTACCAGCACGTTAACGATGCCAAGGCTTGGCCTGATGGGACAGCTCTGTGCCAGGGGCTGGGAGGCACTGGCAGAGGGGATGCAGCATGGACTCCTCCAGTGCCGAGAGCCTCTGGCTGAGACTTTTGCGGACGCATCGTCCCCTCTTTAACAGACCGTGTCTACCCTTCTGCAGTGCTGCAGCACGCTGAAGTGCCCATGAAGGGGGAAGAGGGCAAGAGGGGTCTGGCAGCTGGCTACATCTAAGCTCTGTGCCAAGGCCTGGCTGCTAAAGCTGTCCAGGAAACCATTTGCCCAGTCTGCCACGCTTTGGGGACGTTGGGGTGATTTTCCCATCTAAAGTCAGGGACAGCTACCAAAGAAAGCAATTCGGTCCCATGAAAGAGGGGAGGGTGGTGTGGGTCAGGGAAGTCAAAGCGTCGAAGTTCAATGATTTCCAAATATGTCAGTTATGGCCAGAATGCTTTACATTAGCCATAAAAGAAAGCATTGCTTGAGCTGGAAAATTAAGCTCTGTTTCCCATGTGCCAAAGTGGAAACTTTTGATAATTTCAAGGCCTTTCTTAAAAAAATGTTTCAAAAACAGGAAGCAAGTGAAAAGTAACCCTTTTTGAAAATGCTTTTATCTTCAAGGAGTCAGCATTATTTGACAAGAAGGTTTTCTGAGCAGCACCACCGGTGTAGTCACTGACATTTTTAGGCCTTTTTGCATAAACTTACTGGCCATCCTTTTTCTTTGTAGAAGATTTGTTTGTTACATACTACCTGATATGATAGGAAATAGGCCGCTAGACAGAGAGTGATCTTGTATTTTCATCTACCCATAAAACATGAGCTGTTCTCGCCTATCTGGGCCAAGCACCGGTGATAGGCAGGATCTGTTGCCGCCTGTGGAGGACCCCAGCTTAAAGGACACCAGGAGTCCAGAAGCATCGGGGAAAACCAACTGCCACTTAATTATGATGGGACTTTATGTATTTTGAAGTATGGTGGGCACTCTCTATACTACCTGCTGGGGTCTGGTGTCAGTACCTCGCACTGAGGCTATTTTGTCACTTGCTTTTGCTGCAGTAGTTGTGAATGCAAATGTCAGACATTGCAAAAGTTTCTGTTGTTGTTGAGTTTTCATAATCCTGAGGGGGCGCAGTTCTTTATCAGATATCAGTGGTGCAAAAGTAGGACTAGATGTTTATTCTTTGATGAAGCCCTTGGTGGGAGGACCAGGTATGAACCGTTCTCTAAGTCTTACAGAGCTCACGATTTCACGAATTTGCAGTAGTCTGCAAACCAAGGGTGTACAAAAAGTAATGATGGAAAGCAATGCTTTAGAGTAATTGCGTTTAAAATAAACATATCTTGAGTGCAGAATATGCATGATGGTTGCTTGCCAGGATGCACTTAATAGCCCAAGAAGTCTTGACTGAACTTCTTGATTACAGTCAATAATCCATTCATCATTTTATCTAAATATGTCTGTCTTGTTTGATGTGTCACCACGTTGTCCCAGGCATAATCCTTGAATTAATGCTCATCTTGTTGCTTAATTTATTTTTATATAAGCAAGCCTGGTACTCTTCTTTACAGCCCTATTTTTCCCAAAGGAGGATTATTAATTACCTAGCAGTTCGTACCCATAATAAATGCATTTGTGCAATTCTTGGATGACAGAATGGCTATTTCTAGTGCCATATGTGATCCATTCGGTATCCCTCCTTCTTTTGGAGTAACACAAGGTTTGTGGGAAATCAGTAATTGGTAGTGCCCTTGCAGAAAGTTGTCGAAGTTTGCTGTGGTGTGGTTCTGTGGCCCTTGTGAGGTGCATGCCTGGGAGGTAGGCTTTTAGAGCTGCCCTGGCTCCATTAGGCACTGTTTGTGCTTTGAGAGTGTACCTGTGCAACTGGTAATTGGTGTCTTGCCCCATGGCATCTACCATTCTTACCACATCCTGATATTTCAGTGCACTAGAAAAGTAGAAAGCATTTTTATATTTGGCCTGTTTTATTCATCCTCCAGATAAGCAGACAGCATTTTTGCTGGGAAGAGAGTGGCTTTTTTTTTTTTCTTTTTTTCTTGGCTTGCATCTGTTGGGAATATTTTTTTTTTTTTAAAGTTTAATTAAGGAGAAGGCGAAAAAAAGGATGAGTGCACTGTGGAAACCCAGATAGCTGCGCTGACAGGAAGTTGCATGAGGGTTTTTAAAGCTGACCATTAGGAATGCAGCAAATTGGCTGGGACCGTGGGTGAAAACAGAGTTAGGTATACAATCCATACTGCACTCCAGCTGGAACTTGTGCTGTGTGCAGGAATGTGCAGCAGTGCATGGTGCCAGGGTCGTCCTGGCCAAGTCGGAGAGCCCTGTTGGCCTCCTCTCCTCTCCCCTTCCCTGCCCTTCCCCCCACCACTTTCCACATTCTGAACTGATTAAAACAGAGGAAGTAGCACGTTGAACGTTGGATCTGGCTCGAAAATCGAAGTCGTCTTCTCGTTCACAAGGAATGGATTGTTTCAGCTTGTTGTGTCACTGCTGCTGGAGAGAAGGGAATTTTTTTTTGTCTCTGTAATGTTTGGTACTTGAGGGAAAACAGCTGGAACTGAGTATACTGGATCAGATGCAAAACGAAACGGGATGCTGGGGAATATGGACTGCACTGTATATCTGAAAAGGTCAGAGTTTTCCCTTGGTCAGTGCTGGAGGAATGCTCTGTCCATCTTAATTCCAGCCTCAAGAGTCTTCAGGAGGAGTGTAGGGAGCAGGGAGGAGGAAGGGAATATTTTGTAGTTGTGGCAGTTTGTGAGTGAGGCAGATGAGGTCTCCTCCTTCCTTTCCTTCCCATCCCTTTCTTGTGCTGCTGTTTTTGATTTTCTGGGAAGACTGGAGGGAAAAAAAAGAGAAGTCGTCAATGACAGAGCTTCGGTTTGGAGAAGCTGTTTATAACCAGGTTTAAACAGCAAGTTCTGAGATGCCAGACAGACCAGGGACTGACCTAAACCACAGGAGCATAACTGGTATGGTAAGAAGAGCCCTGGGAAAGAACCCTGCCTGAAACGCACTGAGAGAGGACGTGGAAGTAGTTATTACACAATGCATGTGAAGAAAGACAAGGGCAGGAATGTATTTCAATGCCTAGGATCTTACGTTGCACAGATTTAGAAATCAAAATGGTATGTCATGCTTTCAGAAAAAGAAAAAGAAAAAAAAAGAAAAGAAAACAAGAAAACCCTCAGTAATTTAAATATTTCTGTCTGACTGGGGCTGAAAATATAACATCAGTTACAGAGCTGCCTTGACAAACGCAGCAGATGAGCTAACTTGAAGGAGCAAGCCGTGGAACTACTACTTTATTAATATTCCCTTTGTTTCTTTGCCAGTCAAGAGAACAATCCGATGATGAAACAGAGGAATCGGTGAAGTTTAAGAGGTTGCACAAGCTGGTGAATTCTACTCGCAGAGTCAGGAAGAAACTCATAAGAGTTGAAGAAATGAAAAAACCCAGCACAGAAGGTAAAAAGCAATGTGCATATGGTTAAAGCTGCATGTGTGAATGCATGTTTCTGCTGAGAGGGGACAGAAAGTAGAGGGCTGGGGGAGGGAGGGGTGGAGTGTTTATCCCTCCTCAAGTGGAGGGATGGTAGGAATGACTGCCTTGTCTCTTGTGCATGTCCTAAGTAATTGAATTTTTAGACTGTGGAAGGAGGAAAGCGATAGCCTAGAATGTGGTTACTGCTGATCTGGTATTCTCAGAGTAGCACTTGAGAGTCCCTCATTAAGAGATTAGAACTTGGTTTATGTTTTATGCCGCATGCTGGGGAGGGAATCCCCATGCTAGGAGCAATGCCAGCCAGCTACCCCACAGGCTCAGCAAGGACGTAAGTGGAGCCACCACCACACTGCTCCCTCTTCTGAGGCCTGGGATGGCACACAGGTGAAGCCCTTGCTCGTTTTGGGAGGGTAGCAGCAGTTGCACCGCATGGCATCATCCTATGGCAAAAATACAGAAACTCTATCAGACATTCTTGTGGGATAGCAACTGCCTCCTGTAATACTAAATTCTACTTCTGGGGGAGCCTGACTGCAGTTTGGCTTTTGAATGAGACCTGCTCCCAACAGAGAGGGGGAGAGAAGGGAGGAGGAGGAGAAGGGTGGGAAAAGGGAAGTGGAGTTCAGCCCCTGGGAACACCATGCTGTAGAATTAACTCTGGATGACCTGTATCCATGTGTGAGCACTCAGATTAATGGAGCCTGATCCTGAGGAGCCTCTCTGCACAGCCCTGCTTGAGTCCTCAGCCTTGCTGAGTCCTCACTGGATTTGTGGGCACCTTTCCATGCTGGTGGCTTTCTTGGCATGGCATCATATGCCAAATCCCTTCATCTTAGCAGTGAGCTGAGCCATATTATGATTCCTTCCTAGTGCATTTAAGGAGAACATGTACATCTTGCATATGTGGCAGGAAGCTGCTGGCAGATTTATAATCTGGCCGGCATCTCTCCTACATTGTGGATGGAGTTACTGGCTGGCATGAAAGGCACAGCCAGTCTATAGCTCTCCAGAGCTATAGACTATGGGCAGATATGATGATCTGAAAAGGTTTTGTCACCTCATAGCGTGAGCATAAAGCTGGGATACCATGGAAGCGAAAACATGGGGTTTGAGATGGGACAAACAAAACAGGACTATTTTTCCCCTGCTCTGAGTAAAGAAGGCCCCCAGAGAAGCCTGTCCTACCTCCTCCTTCTCTCTCTGGAAGTCTGGGAAAAGCTGCAGGGAGCAATCAGCTGGAGGCTCCAGGGGTACTAGCAGCTGCAGAAACAGGCAGCTGGGCATGCAGACACCTTCCTGCACTTGGACCAGACTTTCTTTTCAGCATATTAAGTATCTTTCTTGCTCTCTGTACCCTCTTTTACAACGCCTCACCTCTTTATTTCCCTCAGTCTTTTCACTTAACTGCCCCAGTTCCCTTCAGGGCTTGTTTTTTTTTTTTCCCAATGAGTTTTTCCACCCCTACCTTCAGCAGAAAAATCACTGAATTAACAACTGTATGCAAAAGATGTTTGCTCTTCTTCCTTCTTTCTCCACCTTCTGCCTGTCTTCTCTAACTCTAGGCTTCTTGGAATAAATTATCTGTAACTCTGAGTTTGTACTTTATCTACCACTCTGGATTGGCTCTTGGGAAACTCTGTAGAAAAACCAATTATTGCTAAATAACAACATGGATTACTTCTGAATAACTTCTGTGTAAGTAGAAGGCCCCTTAAGTAGCCAAGTCTACATCAGCAGTAGATACCTATGACTTTTTATTCAGGAAATTCCACACCCAAGTTTCCATACGGCATATTAATAGTGCTTCATAAATGTTGTTCATCACAATCTCTCATAATGTAGGTCTGTATTCCCATTTGGATATGTCAGAGGGCTCTGCACGACCACAAAAAATACAGTGGTCAGATTTGGGTATTGCTGTCTGGCCTTTCAAGTTACTTGCAGTTGACTGGATCAGTTCTTGAGTTGTTTGCTGCTGTTCTCTGAATCTGTGTTATGATTCTGACGTAATGTGAAATTCTAGATGACTGGGTTTGGGGGAGTTGGCTATAATATTTGACTGAGTAATATCAGTGAAATTTAAATAAATTCATTAATGTTCAACAACCTTTAGCAAAATGTAAGACTTGTTTTGAAAACTGGCATACAATTTTCTAGAAGAAAGATTCTTCATAATCCTCCTAAAAATTTCTTCAGAAAGAACAACTTTACGAAACTTCCCTTATCTGTTCCTGTAGTTTTTAAAGAAAAGCACACTAGTCTCAGATCCTTCTCTTACATTTCTATTATTGACTCTGTTATCACACTAAATGTACATCTAGCTGATCTGATACTTACTAGAATTTGCCAGTATCTGAATCCTGTGTATTTCGTCTTAGTCTGCTCCTAGTGAGCTAAATAACTGAAGCTTCCTAATTCCTGGCCACCATTCTTATATAGCACTTAAAAACACATCACATCTACATCTGTGTCATTATGGCTTTGTGTCATGGACTCACTCCAAATAACATCTGTTGCAGTTTTGAAACACAATGCATATTCTACAAGCTGTTTAAAAACATATTTACTTAGTGGACTAAAATTGTTTATCAGCACATACTCGGTCTCAGGAGAATGTCTATTTTCTGTTCAAATTGAGAACTAGAGGGGGAAAAGAGCAAGCTGGACAGTCCAGGGAAAGTGGTGTAAAAACTAGACTCCAATCTACAGACCTACCCTGATATATTTCTCAAGAGTGAAAGTTTCATGTCAGATGTGATCCACTATCCCTTCAATGTCACAGTGATCTTAAGCTTGATAAAATAGCATCTTAGATTTCAACAAATGTATGTCAAATATGTTTGTCAACAGAGTGAACTGAAGATGAGACAGTAATCCTGTACAGGGCAACTAATCTTTCATCATAAAAGGTGTCCCCTGTTATTGAATGAGCGAGTTTAATAAATCATAAGTATTTTGATAATTGTTCAAATTTAACTCTGCTGTAAGAGTGTAGAAGCAATCAAAGATGAAGCCAAAGTTAGATCACACAATAAATTTATTTTGGAAAGAAATAAATACAATCATGTTTCTATGTGCATTTCTGATATATACCTATGAATGCTGTGAAATTTGTCAGGGAGACAGAGGAGGATGTGTACTTTTTTTGACTCTTACCTTTTTACTGCATCTAATACCTGAGACTATAATTTACTCAAAAGAAAACACCAGGGAAAAGTTTCCTATATGATAAATGTGAAAAGGAATTGCAATTTCAAGTCTTTTATTCTCCTCTTTCCACTCAAAAAAGGAAACCTGGCTATCTGCCCATCTCCAGTATTTGTGTTGCAAAACATTCCTGTTAAATATTTTCTGGAAAAATTTGGTGAACATCAAGTGTTTCTGTCATTACCAGGACACTGTTGACATTGGCACACTTACCATTTGACCTACTTCTTTGTCTTTGCATTTGTTAAATAAATTCTGTGTGATTTAAACTGGTGTTTCTTACCCCATCAAAAACCCAGAATTTTTAATTTCATCCTGGAACTTCATCTCCATAACTTCATGCAAAAAATACTGCTTTCTGCAGCCACAGCAGCACTGGGTATTGGAAAACTGGACCTGAGAGATACTTGTTTGGTTCTTGATACCTGGGTATACTTCAACCTATTGTAGCTGAGCATCATATGCAAATATCAGATGAAAAACATGAGAAACAGATCCCAGTTCAGCTTTTAAGGGGTTCTTAGTGAGAGCATCTAAGTGGTCTTACTTAGCTGCAGATAAAAGAAACTGTAAATAATGACAAGTGTACTTACAGGATGTTGTTGTCTGTCTCGTGTTAACTCATCCCAGAACTCTCACTTCACAAATGGAAGGAACTGCTTCAGGTTTATCCACTCACAAATAACTTCTGAGCAACTTATATCAAGAATAGTTTTCTTACAATTTAAGTGGGTGATATCTTAAATAAATACAGTAAGACTCTACAGGGAAACATCTTAGAGAATTGCGAACAATGACATGCATTGTGCTGCTTTTCTACCATGTAGGTGTGGAAGAGCACTCACTTGACAACTCTCCTATACTGGATGACAGATCAGCACTTTACTCTGGAGTTCACAAGAAGCAATTCTACTTTGACGGCTCCTGTGAAAAGCAGCCAGAGGACGACTCCGACTCACTTACTACTTCTCCCTCATCCAGCAGTCTTGATATGTGGGGAGCTAACCGGAAGCTGGTGAAGACCTTCAGCAAAACTGATAGCCGTGGCCTTATCAAGCCTCCCAAGAAACTTGGGACATTTTTCTCTTACCCAGAAGAGGAGAAGTCCCAGAAAGTTTGCCGCTCCTTGACAGATGGAGAAATGAAGAAGAGCCTTGGCTCGCTGAGCCATGGGGTAAGTACAGAAAGCATTTGCTTTTATGACAGCAACAGGCACAAGCACCATCTTCTGGTGTCCCTGGAGGAGATTCAGAGTGTAAGGAAGCAAATCCGATTGAAGAAAATGGATACTAACTATTCCTGTTCCAGAGCTTTTCTTTGCCAGCGCCCTGCTAGGAAAGGAGCATCCCCCACAACTTGCGACCTGCAATTACTGCGGCACAAAACGAAAGGGGGTGGAAGTTGTGGCTTCCCAAACAGAAGGCTACGAGGGCGCACTTCTGTCAGCGAGTTCAATATTACCTATGTGGTGGAGAGAAGCCTGTACAGTCACCTCAACCTCTCACAGCTGGTGCGTCCCGTTACTGACAGGACCCTGAGCAAGGCCGACAAGCAGGACCTGAGGAGATGCCTGCTGGAGGAGGATGAGGAGGCCAAGAGGAAGTGGGCTGCCACAGTGGATCGCTGTACTAAAAGGGTTCTCTTGAGAATCCACCAAAAGTCTGTGAGTCAAAGAGTTGCCATGAAGGTGGTCTTTCAATTTCTGTGAGGTTGCAGTGAACATTTTCTGCTTTATACTTTTAACTAAAATGTAGTATTTCTGCTTTCCTTGCTGTTAGAAACCCTTAAGCACTGTAATGCAGCTGTAAGGGAAGAGCTTGATATCATCTTGTCAGAGAAGAGTTTCGTTGAATTGCAGCTTCTATGTGTACAGAATTACTCGATGAGAGAGAGGAAATATGACAAAGTGCTGCTTTTTAGGTTCACCTAACACAGAAATAGAGATCACTGGTGAACAGAGGAGGTTTGAGGTGCTATAAATGTGTTTGTTGTGATGCTTTTGGAGTTGGTACTCTCTTAATGGGATTCTGAGAGATGAACAAAATGTTCAGAGTATTAGAGCATTGATGTTCAACTGTGCTCTATTTCTCTTCTGCTGTTATTGTATTATATTGGCCCTCCCCTGCTCAGATTGCATCTCATGAGTTCACCCACCCACCCACTCCATACTCTCTCTTACACCAAACAGCTGCAGAAAGACAGGGAGTTTGACATTAGGTAGTTACTGCCTTCCTGCTTGCTGTTCACCACCACCAGAAGTATCACTTCTGTTCTGCCAGTGGCTACTGCTCCTAGCATGGGATGAAGGTGGCACCTTCCTTCAGAGTGTTATGGAAAGGGAACAAGGGGTGGCCAAAGTAGGAAATTGTGCTTAAAATGGGAAATTAGGTGATTTGAACATTCCAGAGGGACCCAAAGCTGCTTCCTGATTATATGACCCAGTTTTGACTGTTCCATTAACCATGATTCTGAGTTTCCTAGGAACTTGCCTTTGGTGCCAGCCAGATCTCCAAAGCCAGCTAGTCTGTTGTCTAGTTGATAATGATCCCTACTTCAGTGCGTGGAAACAGCACTGCATCCGTAACGTTAAGCAGGATATTCCAGTGAACAATATAGTAGAAACAGCTTTTTCTGCAGAAAAACAGATTTTTTTTTTTTGAGGCCTCTGTATCATTTCTTCAGGTATAAGGTACAAGAATCACAGCTTTGGTCTCCTTGAATAACCTGTGGGAGATGAGCAAGCCCTCATGGTTCACTTTTTGCTCTTTGGCCACAAAATATATAGATGTTTGTTCTACCCAATACCATGAACATTCTCTCTTGGCAGCTTAACTATTTTTTCTACATTGACTGCTTGTCCCACCCCTCACGGGGTGCTGTTTATTGCACTCAGAAGACACTGTTTTCCCATAAAGATATTACGCTGATAAGAGAAACCTTACTTGTCCTTCTGTGGATTGAATAATAGGGTTATTTTGGAAAAAAGAGCATACTTGTATGTTCTAGAGGTGCCCCATAAATAAAAATACCCTCTAAAACTACCTTTGTAAATACAGATGATAGAAACAAGCTTTTCAGTTCTTCTAATAAGTTAGTCTCGTCTTGCTGTAGTACTTTCATTATGAAAACCAACTGGAGTGACCTTTACTTATTCATGGAGATACAGTTGGAGAAGAAATGGGTAGCGTTTTGTTGCTGTGGAGGAACTCCTCAGTCAACTGCTTCTCCAGCCTTGTTTGAATCCGATAAATATTGGAGACGTGCTACTCTTACTAACTTTTTCAATATGCTTCTTTCTGAAACCTCAAATAGCTGGCAGACTTCAACTAATGATGTTCCTTCCTAAAAACACTTAATTTTTTGTTTGCTGCAACCTCAGGGAAATTGCAATGCCTATGTATTCAGTGGAATTGGTCACTCTGTCTTTCCTTGCCATTCATTTTTGTCATTTATATTTGTTTCAGTGACCTGGACATGCATGAAATTTTCAAATTGCATCAGTTTTTCTTTTCTCCCAAAATGATAATACTTTTGATTGCATGGCCGTTCCATTGAATATCCCTCTCCTCATCCACAGACCTTTTGTTTAGTGCAGTATTGCCAGGGTCGCTACTGGAATCTGAAAGCAGAAGTTAAATTTTAAATGTATGGGGAGGTCCACAGTGAAACAATAAGCATTCTTAATATGGTACATTTACTCAGAAGCTTTTAACCAACAGTCATTTTGCTTTCCAAGAAGACTTCTTTAGGAGGAGCTCTGACTGGTTTGACAGGCAAGTTTGCTCAGAGCAGTTCCAGATGTCCTCTTTTCGTTGCTGGGATTACCATGTGCTGTAGGATTAGTTATAACGGTCCTTCACAGAAGAACCAAATTACTACTAGCTAAACATGCTGTGCTTTAGAAACTGATCATATTGCTTGTGGTTGGTCTCAAATGTTTTCCAAAAACAATTTTTAAAACCTGTGCCATAGTCACATTGCCTTCTGGAAAAAAACACTTAGAAAAATTCTGCATCACAGCACTGTCTTTAATGTGTATGAGGCCTAGACAAAGCTGGCTTTGAGTTGTGATAGAGTTGTGGTGGTTGCAGAAACTGTCATCCAAGCATGTTTGGTGTAAGCAGCACCCAATATAGAAGCTAGAAAATAAAATTTTTTAAAAGCTACTAATATGTGTGCTGATCAGGGGTGAACAGGGCAGGAAGAATGTTTACTTTATTAGAATTAATTGTTATAATTGTCCATTAAGTAGCACAGTTTATAGAGCTTGCTTCTTCCTCAGAGAGGAAGCTGGTAGTTCTCAGGTGGTGGGTCTTCACTGACTCACCGTCCTTTGTAGTTCTGATCCGATGCCGAGTTGATTCTTCAAGTGTCTTTGAAGTTAAGTTATTGTGTTGGGCAGTTCAGGCCCTAAGAACTTAGAGAGTTCACAAGTGTTGAGCTTCTGCCTCCTGTTTGTCTCAACTCTAACTCTGAAGAGAATACTTGTAATAGACATCTGCCTGTCTTCAAAACCACTCTCAGAGCCTAGAGTTGAAGTTGTGCAAGTGAATTGTGATTGCCATACCTTCATCCTGGATTGTCCTGTGAGACCTCTTGACAGGGCCAGTTACTTGAATACTATGCAGCCAGTTGTTCATTACTCAGGTTTTATTATCTTTTGGATTGCAAAGCAAAAGCTGGAAGCACTTAATCTGGAATCAGGACTTGCTGAATCTCTGGGGACACAATGCTTATGGTTAGCGGGGCTGGTTTTTCTCTTCTCTTACCAAGGGCTTGCCCCACTAGGCTTCCAGCAATTCCCTATATTTCAGTGCAGATGCAACCTGTGCAGCTATTCCCAGAAGGTAGGTTATTCAACACTTTAAAAGATTGGTGGTTCTCTGTTTCAGTGCTACTGTGGAGCATACATATGAAGGCAGATGGGAGTGCTGAAGTGGAGTTGCCAGCACCTTGGAAAACTTGATTCAACAGTTTCCTCAGACCAAAAAGTCTTTTTTTCTTTTTGAAGAGTAGGCAATGGGTGACTCAACAGCAGCAGACCTTAGGCCAAGGAGTTGTCTCTGGAAAACACAGACTGCTTTACAATGGATTTCTTGATTTATAATCTCTCATCCCTTTGTTTGTTTGTTTGTTTCCATTTTTGCAGACATTTGTGTTTTAATTGGTGTTCTCCAAATCACAGATGTTCTTAGTGAGCTAGTCATCGTGATAAAACTGTACCTATCCTTGTTTTTTTGCAGAGAACCTGTAGCTTTGGAGGATTTGACTTGACAAATCGTTCCCTTCATATTGGAAACAGTTCTGACCAAATGGTGAGTTTGAGAAGGTGCAGATGTGAAATAGCATAAAATGAAATGCACAGTCAAGTTATAATAGACTGAAGTGTAATTTAGGTCTGTAATAATAGTTTGGGGATCCAAGAAAACAGAGTATCTTTGTTAACCTCAAACTTCCTTAGCTTTGAGAATAACATACCCACCCATATCCATGTGTATATAAGTATTTATATAGCATATGTGTAAAGAGGCAGGAACAAGTGACCAAAGTGCAGATCTGGGGGCACGTCTGTGGGCTGTTCTTAAGTGTGACTTCCTCAGAGCATCACCCAAGGCAAAACATATGATTGCTATACTTTCTCAGTAAAAATATTTACTCTTTGGGATGATGAGGCAAATTTTCATTCACCGAAGATCCGCAAGTTATTTGCATGGAAGTTATTATGTAAGAGATTTATTATTTGTTTTCTCATTGTATCTAAGAGCTCTGGAGTAGACCAGGATCTCATTGTGCTGGGTGCTGCGCAACTGATCTCAGAGCATTTTTGTGTTTAAAAAAAAGCAAAACATCTCCCCTGAGAATTAATTCCATTTTATGTTACTCATGTTGATCCCAGTGTTACTGTTGGTCACCCTGCAGCCAAAAATGACAGAACAGAAATGAGCCAGAACATTATATCAAATAAAATTGCCAACATATTTTTTCCTTTTGCCCATATATGTTTTTCTTTTCTGTTTCAACATTGGATCTGATAGTTTCTCTGTGCACTTAAATCAAAATTAAATTGTGAAACATTTTGTATGCCAGCATTATGTTATTTTTTATGTCAGCTGGGTCTTTTGGGCTTGTTTTTTTGTTTTCTTTTTAATTTTTTAACGTCAAAAATAACCATAATTTGACTAAATCTGTGGGTGGTTATTTTACTCATCAATTTTCACCTCAGTAAAAATGTTAACTTCTGATCTTAGTATTTGTCTTTAAACAGAGATACTTGTTTTGTTCAGATTGCTTTTAACATAAGAAAGCGTGAAGTCTAGACGTTACATTTTTCCCTATGAGCATCAGTAGTGGGTGAGATGCAGTGCATCAGAATAATATATGCAGATCAAAGAGGTTTTTTTCTTGAAAACATTTAAGTCTATTAAGTGGAAGGTTTTTTCCAAAATAAGGCAAAGAGCTGTTCTTAATTTCTGGTAAAAGACAAAATTCCCAAAGAAGTTGTAATCACAAACAGCTTGTAAAGAGAAAAATACCACATTGTCAGAAATGAAGTATCAGTTGAATTTCAGAGAAACTTTTTGTGAGAATATTAGTAAGATAGAAAACATACATAAATTTGGGGGGGGGGGGGAAGAGAGAAATCTGTTATGTGGAATATAATGTCCATTTATTTTAGGGATTTCTGTCTTCATGTATCTAAATTGAATCAAGTCAGAGACCAAATTCAGTAGAAAATCTCTTTGGCCAAATGGATTTTGGTCCTTTTTTGTGCTCTGACTTTTTATGCATCTTTGCCAATGGAGGGTTCTAGGGATAGCTCTAACAGAGCTGCCTTGCTATGGTTCCTGAAACAGGGTAGAATGAAAGATCATTTTTAACATGCTGCCTGGACAATCTGAATAAGGGCTGAATCATACAAGTAAGCTTGGCAAAATGTCTTCTGATCCAAGCTAAGTGTGTGCTTGTGCCATAAGTAAATGCTCAATATCTTAAGCTGGTTTCGAAAAGGTTAAATGCATTCAAAGCAGCTGGTCTTTGCCATCCACTATATATGGACCAGCTAATTTAGTTCTTCAATACCCTGTTGCATGCCTTAAGAATAGCTGTGCAAGTATAACCTACCATGGTTGATGGATTTAGTAGCTTTTTTGTGGTGGTATTTTGGTTTAGTTTTTTTATAAACAGCCTGCAGTAAAACCACAGAGGTTAATGGAATGCCTGCTGAAAATAAAAAGTAAATTTGGGTAGCCAAATATAAGTATCCATATATATATACACATACAGATATATATTTGGCTAGGATCTCAGAGGTACCTTTAGTCTTGTTAAACCCTTTGAAGTATTGATCAACGTGAGCCACAACTACTGTTGTGTGTCCTGTCAGGACAGGCTTAGCCTGAGACAGTGTGGCTTTCTATCAGGTCAAATACTTACCTGAAACTCAGGGATAAAGACGTCCTAACAGACCCTGACACATCTACACACAGTACTTTCATGAAAAGGTTACAAATCAGGCCTTAAGAGTAAGTTACAGTGGACTGCTACAGTGGTTTGCACAAGGTCTCAACAGTAAATTTGGAACAGTTGACAGGACACCATGCTGCCATCCTGTGTCTACCGGGATACCTCTGCAATAACTGTGACTGAGGAAAAAAGTGGCTCTTCTATTTTATAGGCTTAAACCATGTTTTATTTTGCAGGGCAAAGAAGGAGACTTTGTTTATAAAGAAGTGATCAAATCACCCTCTGCTTCCCGTATATCTCTGGGCAAAAAGGTGAAGTCTGTAAAAGAAACCATGAAGAAAAGGATGTCTAAAAAATACAGCAGCTCTCTGTCTGAGCAGGTATGTAGAGTCTGCAGTAGAATCCACTTAATAATGCAGAAGTGATAATCAGTATTGATTTCCATGCATCGAGGCATCTCTGAAGAAATTTCTAACAAGACTATATGGTATGGCTTATTCCTGTGTTCTTATAAAATCCCTCACTGTGAAATGGCTTCCTATAGATGCCAATACCATGGAAAATTCATTTTCAGATTTTCATTTAAGTAGCTCATCAGCAGAAGTCTGTCATTGATGATATCGCACATCTCACTATTTCCATTTCTTTCCTATTGTATTTTGTTAAGGGAACCCGTCTGTGACATAGGGTCACAGTAATACATTTAATCTGCAATTTACACTTCAGTTTAAATTCCCAGCATAACTTCACATACGCAGCTCCTCTCTGCTATTACAGATCTTTCGTCCATCATTGCTTGCCCTCTGCAGCAGCCCATTAAAACAGAGACACAATCTAGTCAGAAAGGGGCATCCCACAGAAGATTTTCCTGTTATTCTTTCATTACACATTTTTATAGCTTATTCTTAGAGGCAAACCTGAAGTACATTAGTTTTAAATTAGGCTTTGAATTTCACTGGCCTAGAAACAATTGCCTTTTGGTATACTTTGGGTTCCTTGCTTTACTGGAGTGTCAGATATCTTCGGCATTTGTTTAAAACTAGTCTTGCCTCTTGCAATGTATAAGGAATAGGTTCGAAAGCCTCAGGGAAAGCAGAGCTCTTCCTGGTTAACATCGCCCCCAAGTGGGCTCCTGCCGGCTGGATCGCGGGGGGTGCTTCCAGTCATAGAGAATTGGGAATGGAAAGGAGGCTGGAGTCAAGCCTTGCCAGATCTACCTTTTGGTATTAATGCAAAACCTTAGCGCCTGTAAAAAGAGAAGTTTGTAACGTTCAGAGTAACAACCCCAAACTGAAGAATTTGGAGACAGTGTAGAGAGGCAGAAACATGGCCAGTTTTGTGCCATGCTTTGCAATATTAAAATCCCTTTCCTGCAGAACTGTTAGCCATTCTTATTCATAATCAGGGGCACTGCTACAGTTGTCGTTATTTAATTTAAACTTACAATTAAAATACTTTAAGGTCTAACATGATTTGATATCGATAAGAAGATGCTTGCTGTCTGACTGAACTTACAGTGCCCCTCTGCAAAGTCTGCCAAAAAAGAAGGGATCCTTTGAAAAATTGGTTTACAGTGATTTAGCAATACTTCTGCTCTATCTCTCTCTCTAAGATTGACTTGACCTCTGAAGTCATATGCTGGGGTGAGTTTTTTCCTAATGATTCCGCAGCATGCAAATAATAGCGTTCATCTAAAAGTTTTATGACCACACGTCTCCACAAAAATTCTTGTATGCAAGCTACAGTTCTTTTGTTTTCAAAATTTATGGCACAGTCGTTTTAGAGTATTTGTAACTTTCAGGCATCATGACTCAAACTGTGTGCCGGTATCTCTTTCTGCGTTCAAAAGAACCAAGCAAAATTATGCTGGCCACAAATATCTGCTGCTTTGTTTTAACTGTGCTTTATTGAGGCTGATAGAATTTCAATTAGGAAATACCCTTTTTGATTTTTTGTAATGCTTGACTGAATGAAAACAGAAATTGCCTCACCTGTTGCACATGTAGCAAAATCATTTTATATTTATGCATTTATGTTTATGAATATTTGTACCGTGCACAGGCTGCATTTTCTGGCTAATTTTTTTTTTCTTGTAGGTAAATGAGCAGTGTTATCAACAATTCACTTCAAAAAGAAATATTGCTGCGCATCTCACTTGCTTGTCTGATTTGTTTGTGTTCATCTTTGTACAAAATCCTGTTTCTGAAAGCTGAATTTGGCACTAGCTGTTTTGCAACTACTGCTAGCAAAAAAATATCATGTGTCATGGAAACCTTTGAATTGGGAGTTTTATGTAGTGTTTCTTTCTTCTTACAATGCTACCTTTTCCAGACTGAATTGTTTGCTCCCATCACCGCTGCTCTGCCTAATAAAGTGGGGTTTTTACCACAGTTGAGTACTGCTAAATAAATAGATGGAGGGTTTCAACCTGTCTGGTAAAGAGCAGGAAAACAGAATCTTTTTCCTTGGAGATGAACAAGAAGCTCCCATCAGTGCCTATGTTCATTTACCAAACTGAAATGGTTCAATCCCTTTCAGGAGTCCAGCCCTGGGGTCATGCCAGGTTCTCCGCAGTCGCCACCACCAGACAGTGACTCCCTGGACAAACCCAAGCTGAAAGCCGGTGGCTCAGTAGAAAGCCTGAGGAGTTCCTTAAGCGGTCAGAGCTCAATGAGTAAGTTCAGTTGTAATTGTATTGCTCCATATCTGTGGCTTCAGGGAGCAGAGATCTCCACAGTAAGCAGAATCACAGGAAGTCAAAGCGGAAACAGTGGTTAAAAAGTAGAAAGACTGATGATTAGTCATTAAGGGTTTACAAAGAACTGTAACCTCTTTGGTGCAGAGACTATTTTTTTTGCTTTGTGTTTATGCAGAGCCCCGAAAAAGTGAAATCCAAGTTTCTGCCTGGGTTTGCTGTGTCCTGCTGTTATAATATAAATATTATAATATGAACGTAATATAATAATGTGCCTGTTTACTGCTAGCCAAGAATCGTAATTCTCACTTCAAGTGAGAAATTTCCTGGGCACTCCTGGCGGGCTTCCCACCCTCCCTCTAGAGAAACCTTGAGGTTCTTTCATTAAATAGTTAAAGGAAGAGTAAGTAGTATTTAAAACCTCTCGAGTTAAGATTATCTCTACATGAAACAGAGCTTAAATGGAACACAGATGATGTAAACTTGCTACAGTATTCACCAAAATTCAGGACGTGAGAGGGATTCTGTAACCCTCGTGTAGAAGCTTGTTTTCGTCACACCGCTATGTTTTTTTTGTAAGCAAAACTTCCCAGAAAGATGACATTCCTGTGACATACCGTAGATGAGACACTAGTTAAACAGCTTCTCAGTTAAATATCGAGGAGCTGAATTCAGGAAAACAGGAGTGCAGAGTAGATTAACTAACTGTCCATCACATGTGTGTATAAAAAATAGCAGTATTTAAGGACTTTTAACTTTGATTATCATGTTTTATGGAAAGAAGACCTGTTTTCTATCTTACTTCTGTTTCTGAAGCTTCTTCAGAAGGTTTTTTTGTGATACTATGTGTCTCACACAGGTGGTCAGACAGTGAGCACAACAGATTCCTCAACCAGCAACAGGGAGAGTGTGAAATCAGAAGATGGTGATGATGAAGAGCCTCCTTACAGAGGACCTTTTTGTGGAAGAGCCAGGGTTCACACTGATTTTACTCCAAGTCCTTATGATACAGATTCTCTGAAGCTAAAGGTACTAGCTATGTCTGTTTTTAGGGGGTCAAACATTTATTTTGCTAAAATTCTAAATTAAAAGCTCTTTGCAAGTACTATAGAATTCTTAATCTTGTTACAAATTTATATGTGGTTTTTGAAGCCCTTTAACATGTCTTACACGTTTAAGACTTGCTTATATAGCAATTACAGAATTATAGCAAAATGTTATAGAACATGAGTACTGGTGTTTTTTCCACGTCTAGGGAAAGACACTTGTGTCTTTAGTTTTGGGAAAAATAAAAATGTGCCATGAATTCATTTCCCTTTTGCAAGGATTTTGCTTTAAAGACTGGAAAAATACTTTGTCTGACACAGTGAAATAATCCTCAATGGAAAAATTTTCAAAACCCTTGGAAGAAATGTCCATGCACCTGCACATAGTGTCTCTCAAAGGCATTTGAGTTAATGTAACTTGTTTTGAGTTAATTTTGAAATACTTTGCCAACTGAATGGTTATCCGTCTTTAATTTTTTCTTGATATCAGTTTTGATTATTTTCAGTGGTGCTGTATTCAGTTCAAACTATCTTACTCCTTACATTCATTACTTAAAATTCCAATGACAGCTAATTCCTATTAAAGCAGATGTATCCAAGGTAATCTCTTTAGGCATACAAAAATGATTTTGTGTCCATTTCTTTGTTATGGTCTGGGGCACATTAGGAAAAGCAACATTGTTGCACAGTTCCTTCTGCATAAGCCTCCTTTGCTCAGGAGATCTGAGGTGAAGTTATACCCATATACACTGAGCATGTTCTTATTTGCACCAATTTCGGATAGTTGCATAGCTTAGAGACATTTGTACAAAACAGCAGTGATGCTCTACAGAAGTGTCAGCAGGTTGGAGAATCTGGACGGTAGGGATCCGTTCCGGGTTCTTTTGTTGACTTGTTCTGTGGTCGAAGTCATGTCACTTAATTCCCTTTTCTTCCACTTGTAAAACAAGTATAAGCAGACATTTTTGCAAGAGCTTTGAAAACTAAAGAGTGTTGTCCGTTCCATGTACATAGAAATCCAGGTGGGTGTGATTGCTTAAATATCTATCAGAAAGCATGCTTAAAAGGCTTTCTTTCTTCTTTGGTCTGTAGAAGGGTGACATCATTGATATAATCAGCAAACCCCCCATGGGCACTTGGATGGGCCTGTTGAACAACAAAGTTGGCACTTTCAAATTTATCTATGTGGATGTGTTAAATGAAGAGGAAGAGAAGCCAAAGCGGCCCACCAGGAGACGTCGAAAAAGCAGACCACCCCAGCCCAAGTCAGTTGAGGATCTCTTGGATCGCATCAACTTAAAGGTCCAAATTCTCTCTATTTACCCTTCAGTTTTGCTTAGGGGAGGGGGGGCACACCCTTTGAGTTGACAGTTTAGAAAGTTGCACACCAGACTCATAATCCTAAGGCTTGTGACACCACTTAGCAGAATCAGATCTTAGCTGCAGAGTGAAAATAGCTGAGGCCAGGCAGAACTGCCTGTCAGGCTTGATGAAGTGCCTCAGGCTGCAAATCATATACTCAGAGACTGTAAATCGTTGCATAGTATGGCCGCTAGCTAACACTCCAGAGGCAAGCAAAATGTGTAAAATAACAATGGTTATCCTGTCTTTAAAGAGGACAGGTTTTTTCTATGTTTCTGTTCAGAAATGCTAGGGATAGATTGATGTGGCTGTCATTTACCCTTCGTACTTCTCCCCTCTTGCAGAGCCATGCCATACTGTGTGTGCAGGTAGCATTGATACCCAGACCATCTAATATAGTGCATTTCAAATACAAAAATACGTGCAGCATTCTAGTTCTGCCACAGCTACTTTTCTGAACTCTGAGCACTGTTTATACAAGCTGTAATACTATAATTTTGGTACTGTGCACTGGTTTGCATTTGCTTAACTAGTACCTTTTTGCTGGTTGCAAAAATCTCATCTAGTATCTTTATTGACAAAATAAATTGAATAAATTTGTTGTCTTACAGCTCTTCTCTTTTTTTTTCCCCTCTTTTTTTTTCCATTTGTGCAGGAGCACATGCCCACTTTTCTATTCAATGGTTATGAAGATCTGGATACCTTTAAGCTTTTAGAAGAAGAAGATTTGGATGAACTGAACATCCGAGATCCTGAGCACAGAGCTGTTCTTCTCACAGCAGTGGAACTTCTACAGGAATATGATAGTATGTGAGATGTTTGAGGTTTTCTGTTTTACTAGAGCTCTGCCAAGAACCTTGTGAACCCCTTAAAACAGAAAACTGGTTCCAGGATTTTGATCCCTTTTTTTTTATCTAATGTAGTTATTTCCATGGTAACCCCATGTAACATGTTAGATTTTTGAGGAGTGACTTAAGATTTGCTTTAGTTCTTCCCAAATTCTTCTGTTCATGTAAGCCCTGCCACCCAACTTACTCAATTAATATCAAGTGCACAATACATAATGCTTTAGAATACTGATGTTCAAGAACAAATCATGAGATAACCTACTCAAAAGAAGAGTCTGACACATAGAGAATAGGAAAGAAGAAATCTTCAGACTAGAGGGACAAGATTAAGATTATCAAGGGTAGGAAAAAATTCAAAGCCCAGAGAGTTGTGGAGAAGTGTAATGTGAATTAATTTTACCTGCACATACATATGGTTCTTGGGACTGTTAATTGCAGGATTGTACAGGTAGCTTCAGGTTGTATATCTGACAAAACAGTGATTTTCAAAGGAAGCAAATATATCAGTCAAGTGCGAAGAGTGAAAGACAGTGACCCACATATCTAATGTGCAGCAGTGCAGTTTTGCCCACTTTACACTTGATCTCAGGCAAGTGGTTGCAAAGATAAGGAAAAGTGGAGTAAGCCATAGCAGTCGAATTCGAGGGTGTCTTTGCTGCACAGCAATAAGCAGAACCTAGTTACAGCAACCTAAGGCAGTGCTGAATTTCCCCTTCATCCCCAAGTGTCAGCAGAATATTAGTATCCACCGAGCAGAATCAGTGGAATGGATTGTGTGAGGGCTTTCTCAGCTGCTTCTGTGCAAATTCCTGTGTTTGATCTTAAATTGCCATGGCAGCAATTTAAACAGCTGCTTGTTAAGTGGGCAATGCTTAATTCAGTTATAGTGATGTGTAATTAGTATCTTTAGACAGTGCTGTGTGGCCCGAGTTCTCAGTGCCATGTAGCTTTCTTGTTCATTTCCCAGAGAGTCATCTGCTCTTTCTTTGCCCTTCTCTACCCCCACAGTTAAGCCACAGTTGCAAAATTAGGTTCTTTTCACTAACATCAGAGTGGGTTTTTGTCACCCAACGTGAGCTTCTCTTCATTATTTGCAGACCTATTTAGAATGCTTACTTCCCTGAAGAAATAATTTTTTTAAGGCCCTTCAATTTTGGTTTGAAAACTTGAAGATGTGGTGGCTGGAAAGTACAAATTCCAGCTCCAAGTCAGGGTGATGAGGAGAAAGAGAAGTGGGAACCAGACAGCTCTAACCTGGGAGAGACAACAGTACATAGTTCCACTGCATAATTACCTATCATGTGCTGAGAGTACGAATTGGAATAATCATTTCTGACATTTCATTGCTGGTATAAAAACCCACAGCATAAACTGTACCTTGCATCATGAGGCTGGTTTTCTGTATCTTTAGCTCCAGGTTTAGCTTCTTTACAAAATATGATTTCTGACAACACACTCTGAGTAAATTCCTGGAATCCAGTCTATGCAGCCTGAGTGGACCACACTTGAGTGTTGTCTTTTTGCATAGACCAAGGAAGGAAGGAATTGATACCACTAGTCTCTTCCATGTCCCTGCGTTCTTTGTTAGGGGACAGTATCTAATGTACCAGACCCACTCCTGATCCTTCCTCTGGGTCTTCTCAAAGGTAATTCAGAATTCGGATTTATTCGTTTTTACTTGAGTTGGTTCTTTTCAGTGTTTTTTTCTTCTTTTTTTGGGTTTGGGTTTAAGTTGTGCACGTGAATTCCATTCTGCTTTATTATGTACCATGCTGCTCCCTCACACTCTTGCTGAAGCTGTTGCTTAATCATTTACCAAACAGGATGAATATTTCCAACATTTGTGATGGCTTTTCCTAATGCTCACTCTTTTATAAAACAGTGGTCTGATACAATTAATACAACAGGAAAGATCACAGAATTGCTTAGGTTGATAAAGACCTTTAGGATCATCAAGTCCAACCTAGTCCACCGCTAAACCATGTCCCTAAGTGCCACATCTACACACCGTTTAAATACCTCCAGTGATGATGACTCAGCCACTGCCCTAGACAACCTTTTCTAGTGCCTGACCACCTTTTCAGTGAAGAAAGTTTTCTTAGTTCACAAACTAAACTTTCCCTGATACAACTTGAAGCTGTTTCCTCTTGTCCCATCACTTGTTACTTGGGAGAAGAGACCAACCTTCACGTGGCTACAGGCTTCTTTCAGGTAGTCATAGAGGGCATTAAGGTCACACTTGAGCCTCCTTTTCTCCAGGCTAAACAACCTTAGCCCCCTCAGCCACTCCTCATAAGACTTGTGCTCCAGACCCTTCACCAGCTCCATTGCCCTTCTCCGGGCACACGAAATAGTGGTGTTTGAAATGGAAGGTTGAGAAGTTCAGTCACATTTCCTGTTTGCCTGTTTTTCACTGTATTCTCACATCCTCTAGGTAACAGCGACCAGTCAGGATCTCAGGAGAAACTTCTCATTGAAGGCCAAGGCCTAACCGGATGCTCTCCTCGGGATTCTGGCTGCTACGAAAGCAGTGAAAACCTGGAGAATGGTAATGGTGACAGCAATGAGCCTTAAAATTCCTTCAGTCTTTTTTTTCAGTAGATAACTTCATATACTTCTCCTCCTGTTCCTAGCTAACACAAGCTACTTCACACTTGACTTTCTCCTTTGCTCTGATTACCTCTTTCCCTCTTGGCTTGAGCCATTGGTTTTCAGTGCTACTGTTTCTAATTTATTTATTTGCATAAATAAAGGAAACAGGTCACATTTCACAAATAGTCTTTCTTTTGTGATCTTAGGGCAACAGGCACTCTCACTACCATTCCCTGCCTTCTCCACTCCCAGTCATATTCTCATGCCACTGTACCTCTTGAGACTTGCACTACTTGCACACCAATAGCCCTTGTCTAAGGGATCACCAATGGAGAAGTCTCTGAACTCTGCAGAGATTAGGAGGATTTTTTTCTGTTAAGAAAAATGTTCTCTATTTTAGGCCATATTTTTGTGTTTGCTTAGGTTGCATGTTGCATTCTCCTCTGATCAGAATCCAACTGCAGGAATTTAGGACTTCTTAGTGTATGAATACTAGAAAGTTAATTAGTTGAGAAGTTGGCAGGGAAATAAACTAAAAGAAAAAATTGCTAATGATATCAGTTCCCTTTGCCTTATCCTGCATCAGTAAAAGGTGATGCATTGAAAAATTACTAAGGCAGGTGATAATAGAGATTTTTTTTCTCTGTTCTGAAAAAACAGAGCATGCTTTACTTGAGAGATGGTCTAAATTTGTCATTAGGGATGAAATATTAAAAGAGAATATACTGGTTTGAGTTTGGATCATCGCTCCAAGCATTTGAGCCATGGTTTGGCTTCAGACTGCCTGGTTTCATCACTAACATCCAGCATAAATAGGAAACCAAGAACAGAATAAATAGATACTGTATGCCCCTTATAGTGACTATTTTTCCAATTTAAAATATGAGCTAAAGATCTTTCTCTTAGTATGTGCATTTTCTGTCAGTCTGCCACTCAAAAATAACAATTTATTGAAGAAAATCAGAATTTGCTTTGAAGCTGAATGCCTGAAATCAACAATATACTAAATTCCTGAAAGCAGGGAGTTCTTTTTCTTGAATACGAATCCACATCCAGTAGGCATGCTGGAATAGAATCATAGCTAAATATATGGCGTATGTGACAATTTCCTTTCATTTTTGTCTCTAAGTGCTATCATAATGATAGCTGTAACACTGAAGTTAAAGTGCTGCCTGTACATTTTCCTTATTTTAACAATATAATAAAACCTTTAGAAAGCAATTGGCATTGCCTGTCTGCTTAGATACTTACATTTAAACTAATATTCCTGTCTGAGTTTTCTAGAACGTGAAATGCTGATGATTTTTATATTGCTTTTTATGAATGGCTTGCTGCATTTCTGCATCGTTTTTGCTCACAAATGCATTTAGTACTTGTTTTGAAAACCATTATGAAAAGAACATTTGATATTGGATTCACTCAGAGATTTTGTCAAGGCTAGTTTATCTGAAATGTGCTCCACCTTGTTTGCAAGGTTCATGGACCATAGTTGTTCATATGCATGTTGTTTTCAAAATACATTGTGTTCTCATCTTTTAAAATAAGGATAGTAATTTGTCTGGTATAAACATCATAAAGTGCAGATCAGCACTTCATAAAGGGCAAATGCATTCTGAGAAGGAACCGATCTTCAGATTTTCTGGGGAATTTTTATACATAATATTTTGATGACTCCTGTAGTGTCTGGTTTGGGGCTGATACTGGATCTTTTGATATCAATTCAAGATTTCAGAGCAACTCTTATATTTTGGCTAGAAAATTGTTTGCTATGTACTATAGCAGTGGTCCACATGTATGTTTTGTAAGTACTTCTCTTGGTCCCACTGCAAAAAAATTTGGGTATTCTCTTAGGTATCCACAGTGTACTTACAGCAGCATTGTGGTTTTATTTCAATTCACAGAGAGCAAGGAACATACAGTTTGTGACCTATCCTGTCTTAGACAAGAAGAAACTCAGAGCAGAAAGCAACCATCTATGATCAGACAATTAGTCCATATAGAAACAAGGCAGAGAGAGCAAGCTGTCCTTTAAACATCTGACAGTGGTGCAGTTATTGGGCTTGTTTTGCATGCAGACATCAACAGCCTCAGATTCATTTGGAAACCACATTGGAAATCTGGTTTTCACAGGACCAGACAAAAGCAGATAGCTACAGAACAGAATAGGAACAGAGCAAGCATATTTGATGCTTCCCAGGACATTCTTGGGGAATTCATCATTTAAGAACGTCAAAATTTGAGTACTCTTTCCTGGCATTCATCCATTTTTCTGAAACTTTTTTTGAACATCCCTTGTCTTCCATAGAACCTCCATACCTAACAGTGTCTGTGTATGACTTCTGTCATACTCCTTCCCAAGTCATCTCTTTTCTAGTCTGAGAAGGCCTACTAATTATTCCCTATAGGTCATTCATGTCCCTGGTCATGCCTGGCTTCTTTGAAGCTTTACTTGTGCTGTGTAACTTTTTTAAGGGACGTGAAGAGATGAGAATTGCACGTGCAATGCACAGAGCTGAATGAGCAGACAAACCACGGCTTTAAGGGCATTCTCAGACTTGTTCAGAAACTGAGGCCCAGATTTCCACAGTGCCAGGCAGGCATCCTAAGCACTTAAACATTCAGTCCTAATTAGTCAGAAAAGGAAGCAACAAAACAGGTGGCCACATTGCCTAATGTAATGTGCACTTCTACTAGATTGTAATCAATAGAAAAAGCAATGAGGCTACTGTTGTCTAATGTGCCATCATCTTTGTTGTGTCAACAGACCTGTTTGAAATGCACCCAAAATACAGCCACAGAAAGTAATGTCAAAATGAAGTTAATAAAATCTGGATTTGGGCAAGCCACTGAATGCATTCTGTGTCTGGTTTTGCATACTTAAATTTCTGAGGACTGTCTTCCATATGGAAAAAGAAGTACTAAGAGAAACACTGAAAATTTTTTGCTATAGCTGTGCTACCTCTAGAAATTGAGGGCTCTAGAATATTCCCCAAGACAGTCTCTTTTCTTCTGAGGCAGATGATGAGAAGGAATTTAAAAGTTCCATGTCTGTAATCTAATAATAAGTATCACGAGAGGTGGACAGTGCTTTGTCTAGCAAAAACTGCACCATAACATTAAATAGAAGAGTTAAAGTATTCACCATAGCTTGAACTGAACCTGGAAATAATACAAACTTTTCGTTCATTTTATGCAAGTTCCACCTTTGTAATCTTAGTTTTTACCCAATCACCTGTGTCCTTCTGCGCACATTTAAATCAGAGATGCCACCGTGGTTAACAGCACTATGAAAGGCATTAGACTGCTTAACTGTACTGGGGGTTCATAAGACTGAGTTATTATCAAAAATCCTAACATTAAAAATGTGTTTTAAACCTTACTAGCTATACACTTTAACTCTTGTAGTTTGTTTTCTTCTTTTTTTCCCAAAGTAGGGAATGTTACATTACTGGACATTATTTATATAACTCTCCACTTTATGAAAACAACTTAAAAATATGTTTTAAAGTCTGTTTTCAGAAAATACTGCCTTCCTTTCTTAGTTTCACAGAAGCATAATGAAGTTACACATGGCAGTCAGGAGGGGGGAAGGAACAGATGGAAAAAGAGAAATCACAGCTGCCCTCCTGATACTGCTCTTGACTTAAGTCTACATAAAAGAAATTACATTCTCAACCAGTGGCCTCTGTACAAAGCAGTAGCATTGAACCAGCAGTATCTTTTGAACCATTCTGAAGCAGAGAGCTTAAAGATTGCATGTTTGATTATATATGTTATAGACAAAATGTTTTGAACTTCAATTCTAACCTCATTTGTATTTTTATGCATAACGGGTAGAATGAACTAAAGATTTGATTTTACTTTCAGAAAATTTTACTTTCTCATTTTTCTTGGGTTTTTCTTCTTCCTTTTCCTGTTCCCCATTTCTTCTTTTTTCCGTTCCCAGGCTACTGCCTTTACACAGACATACCCCATTTTTGATGAAATGCAATGCTGTTTGCTAGATATCCTTATGGCTTCAGTAAGAGCTTATATTGCACAGGAGTAGCATTTCTCACAATTTTTATTTCAATATCGAGGTTCCAGAGTGGGTTTTCCTTAAACCGGTGTAACCCCTGGTTAGTATTTCAGATTGAAAAGAAGGTACATGGATTTTGTTATGTGAGCATTGACAGCAAGCCCCGGACAATAGGGTGAATTACTGCACAAGTCAGACATGTGCTGGCAAATATGAATAATGGAAAGAGAACACTTCTTTCCATGCTCATTACATATTGACATTAGTGCTTGAAGGCACTGAAAAATGAATATAACATTTCTTACACATGTCTTTTTAATGTGATTTCAAGTTATTTTCAGAAGGCAGTGGCCAAGCTCCTTGGAAAGATGCAGACAGAGAGGTCTCTCTGCTAGTTCTCTGAGCTACCTGAACTCAAGGTAGTAGCGAGGGGGCCAACTTCAATGTGGGATGTGTCTCTTTTAGCACTTTGTGGAAATGGTAATATTTAGTTTGAGTTGAACTGCGAATCATACAGCTTCTGAGAAAGGAGTTCCTGTGTGCTCCCGTTCATCCTTGTAGGCACGCCTTAATTTTAGATACAGTAACTTTTTTTGATGGGAGGGTTTTCCTTATCTCCTAAATGTAACCTCCATTTTCTTTTCTAGTTTTCTGGATACTTTGTTTTTTAAACTCTTTGAGCACAGTAAGATGCAAGAGAATGCAAGCTATTTCTTCTTTAGGTTAAACAGGTTCTTTCATTCATATGCAAGGCAAGCAGTGTATATTATTCAAAACCCAAGCACTGAACTTCTTTCAGGATAACGCTTTGAAGGCAAGCTGCATGAGAAAAAAACATCTATTGCTTAAAAGTACACCAGATTACTTTAGTTCTGATGCAGTAAGCAAGCCCTCTCAGATTTCTAAAATGATCAGGTCTTTTAATTGGCAGCTGTTGATTGCCTTTTATTACAGACTTTTGATATCATTTAGCCAAATCTTTTGGTTTGAGGTTTTGGCTGTTTGGATTTTTTCTTTTCCATTGGAAAAAGAAATTTTGAGGTTTATCTCTCTCTCTCTTTCTCTTTCTCTCTATCTATCCATCTATCTATCTATCTATCTATGTATCCTGATTTTAGAAAGCTTACTGTACATGGGGGAAAGTATCCCTGTCACCCTGAAAAAAATAACTGTTCAGGATGTGCTGTTATTCTCAGAGGTCATTGGCTTTGAGACAAATTTACTTCTGTCTTGTTAAAAAGAAAAAAACATCTATATAGTATTTGATAAAAGACCTTGTATTTCAAGTAATGAATACTCTAGTAAACACAGTCCCTTTGATCAGGATTTTTCTGTCAAGCAGAGTTGGTGGACTTCACTGTTTAAAATCAGTGGTGTTTATCTCATAAAAATATGAAATAAAGCTTACAAAGAACATGTGGTTCATATTGACATCTTAAGTGTTTATAACAAAACACCAAATCTCTAAGACCTTCCACTTTGATAACACACATGACATGAGACATGTGACATGAGACTGACGCTGATATGAGTCACACTCGAAACTCCCTTCTGAAACATTTCTCCATCTCATAAGATCTTTTTCTATAAAACTCTGTTGTTTCTAAAAGTAGTTTAACAAAGGGGCTGGTGCTAAACCAGTCTTTCTGTACTTTCTTGTGCAGGAAGAGTGATATAGGGTATCAGTTCTAACTGTAGGATATTTCTACATGAAAAAGATTAATATGAGCTAAACCTCAAATCTCTGCAAATTGGAGAATAGGAAGGATATTAAGTATTATGAATGTATTTTACTTATGTGGTCACATTTACTAGTTCTTCGCGAATAAAGCTGAAGTTCACAAATACATATGCTTAAAATGGCACTGAGTTCTTGTACATTTAGAGTTAACAAAGAGAGAATAAATCTTTTTTTGTTTTTCAAAACCATTTATAAGTGATCTCTAATTTATGCTGCAGGGGTTTTTTTTTTAATCGTGAACTTACTTGTTTCTAGGTAAAACTCGAAGAACCTGTCTTCTGCCCTCAAAATCAGCAAGTGACCGTAGCTTTAAGGATTTCAGCAGAAACCAGCTATCAAGTTATCCCACACTTCCACTGACCAAGTCAATAGAAACTCTACAGCATGGGGAAAAAGGGTCAGGTTGTGCACATCATGCTCTGAAGAGCTCTGTCCAACCTCCAGCCATCACAGGTCTGAAGAAGAACCGCAGAAGTTTACCGGTTGCCGTCTGTCGGAGCTGTGAAACTCTGGATGGACCTCAGGATGTAGATACATGGCCTAGATCTCACTCGCTGGATGATCTCCAGGGAGAATCCAGTGCTAACCTACAGGACACTAGCAAGCAAGTAGGTTCTTTTCCTCAGGATTCACTGGATGTAGCAAAAAAGGCAACTGGCTCTGCCCTGCCGCCTCATGCTCATGGAGGCAGCTGTATGGTAGATGACTTCATGGCTAAGCAGAGTAAGGGAGCTGCTAGTTCTCAGAAGGGAAAAGCTAAGGAATTGAACTGCTCTGTAATGGAAACCGCAGGTGAAAAGCCTGCTCCATTCCCCCTGAAAAACTATGAAGCTCAGCCTGCCTTAGTGATGCATCATGCCTCTGAAAATACAAGGATGCCTCTGGAAATACAAAGTAAAGGCTTTCATGACCTTGCGCGGGCTGATTATGCTCCAGTCCTCAAGGGAGGTCTAGAAGCTGAGCAAAAAGGCACAAATGAGGCAAGAATGCAACCAAAAAATCCTACTCAACCGCCACCTGTCCCTGCCAAAAAATGCCGAGAACGCCTTTCTAATGGATTATACCATCCTCCCATGACCACAAGTGGGAACCACTCAAGTCTAGAAGCACCATGTTTACCAGTAAAAAAGACCAGCTCATCCAGTCCCATTGATTGTCATGGAGTACCTGTCCATAGGACGTCCTCTGAACATGAGCCCAATACCCCTCCTAGCCCACTCCCACCCTGGCTGTCAGAGCTCCCAGAGACTGCTAGTGTTCAGCAGCATGTGGTAAAGTTAGGTCCTGCTTCAGCAAGGAAAGTGTCATGTAGCAGGGGAATGGATCTGGAAATGGTGATAGAAAACAAGTTGCAGTCTGAAGACATTGATCTTACTGAAGAACCGTACTCAGACAAGGTAAGTGGTAACCATTTCAATGGTTTCATTCTGCTAGCATTCCAAGGGATAGCCTTTCATTTATTGCCTGTAATTTTTTTTTGTGAGTAACCAGCCTAGATAAATCAAAAATCATTGAGACATTAGACATTCTATAACTCTGTTTGTCTTTACTATCAGACTTTATGCCTAAAGGAACTCTTGTGTTGTGGGGGACTGAGAAATCCCAGACCTATTCTGAACCTTCATCTTTTCAGGCCACTGGTCCCTTGGTGGACCAGGCATGGAAATCTCTCTTTCTCTGCTG
Organism: Chiroxiphia lanceolata; assembly: GCF_009829145.1. Classification (NCBI taxonomy): domain Eukaryota; kingdom Metazoa; phylum Chordata; class Aves; order Passeriformes; family Pipridae; genus Chiroxiphia; species Chiroxiphia lanceolata. Next base: position 50,356,710 of record NC_045639.1, read on the forward strand.
ATGTGGGGAAGTAGAGCTAAAAAAGAAAGTAATGATTAAATTTTATGCTTCCAAGGAACTCTAAATTGATAGCATCAATTAGACATCTTTTTTTTGAGGGGAAGGAATGAGTCTTAAGGTCCAGTCCCTCCCTAAGGGATTGCTTTTTTCAGTTTTCATGGAACCTCGAGGAAAGCTCCTTCTTGCTCCCATCCTACACTTCTTCTTTGGTCTGTATTGATACACTTCTTTAATTTGTCCGCTCTCCTTTGTGTCTGGCTGGGAACATTCAGCACGGTCGCTGTGGCATTCCCGAGGCTTTGGTACAGAGGTACTCTGAGGACTTAGAGCAGCCTGAAAAGGATGTTGCCACAAACCTGGACCAAATCCGGGTAAAGCAGCTGAGGAAACAGCATCGCATGGCAGTGAGTATTTCCATAAACCAAATCTTCTTGTTTATGAGCAGACTTTTAAAAGGACTGACTAGTAGTAAAGGGAGATTCTTGTGAAGTCCTAGTACAAATGTGCTCCCTATATTCATCCAGCAGGCGCAACATAGGTAGAGGTTACTGTAGGGGCAGGATGTACCTCCCCCTGTCCGAAAGGAGGACAGTTAGTAGTTGAAAGGAGAGTGGATATCCCTCTCTTGACTGAATAATAGTCTTAGAAGTCTAAGCAGACTGCAAGCAGTGGTAACAGATACTTGCTTACTAAGAGTGACATGTATTAAATGCTTCTGTATTGAAATCTGAAAGGGTTTATACTCCTTTTTTATTTCTTAAACTATACTAGTGTCCACTCCTCCTAGCAAAAGCAGGAGGGGAAAACAGTCAAAAACATGGCTTTTTCTAGGAAAACTTGGTCTGTTTGAGGAGGTAATAGACAAAATTGGTATTCTCTTGCCTTACTGAGAAATTAAATGTATCACTCTGAAAAGTCTTTTTACTGGATATTTTTTACTGATCTCAAACTAATTCAGAGTGGCACCTGACAGTTACACAAGCAGCTGGATACTACCCACTGTGTCTGTATTGCCAAAATTATTGCTTCTGTGCCAAGTAATCTTAGCCTTTTAGTCCACACTGTTCTCATACTGACAAATCTGACATGAGAGAAGTTGAAACATCTGCTATGAGACTATACCAGTTTGGAAGGGGGGGGGGGAAAGACTTGCTGTAAAGGCAGATATGTTTGACATTAAGGGTTCTATTTTCTTTCTGTTTTTTTTACTCCCCAGATTCCAAGTGGAGGACTCACTGAAATTTGCCGTAAACCTGTATCTCCAGGACTCATCACCTCTGTATCTGACTGGCTGATTTCCATTGGTCTGCCTATGTATTCCAACCTGCTTACAGACGCAGGATTCAACACACTGAGCAAAGTGCCTTCTCTGTCACAAACTTGCCTTCAAAAAGCTGGCATCACAGAGGAAAGGCATATAAGCAAGCTCCTGGCAGCGGCAAGACTCTTCAAACCTCTTGATCCAGAAGCAATTTAACATGCTCCGTAGTGTGACATTGCCTGGTTGAGAATTCACTGCTTCTTCTTGCACCAGTATTGCTCTAATTACTTCACATAGCTAAAGGGATCAAGGAAGTGGCTCCCAAGGACAGGCAGATATCTTCTTCAGAGGATATGAAAGTCTTTGGCAACTGAAGGAGAAGAGAAGCAACCACCAGGTAACATAGATGTGGTACTTTGCTCCCCCCCTCACTCCCATCTAAAGTATTCTTATTTCATAAAATGTACAGGGTTGGCCTGAGAACCAGACAGCTTCACAGAATTAAGGGACCCTTGCACATTTTCCTCAAGTTTGTGATAGTGATACTAATAAGAGGTCTTCTGTACCTCTAGATTCCAGGTACCTGAAATCAGTCCTAAAGACCAGGTACAAGCCAAGGCGCAAATTCCGTTTGAGGCTGTTTGGCAAATGCCTTTTGTTTATTTTAGTCTAGAACTAAAGCCCTCCCCGGTCATCCTTTCTGTTGCTTGGTATAGGTCCCAATACACCACACAGCCTTTAGCTAGGCCAAAGTTAATGGACTGGAATTAGTTTTCAGTGTAGTCCATCTCTGTCACTCCAATGCAACTAACCCATGGAGAGTCAGAAAGCTTCTTTTTATTTGTACAGAGCTGAGGTAATTTTTAAAACTGCTTTCTAGCAATCAGCTTTTTATTTGCCTTAAAATAAGCTTTTAAGCAGTTACCTAGTATTCACTTACCCATATTCACATTTCCCAAGCCTTGTTTCAACCCGTCACCCTTAAGTTGCTCTTAGGGTGATTTCCAGCTGAAGTAGCTTCTATAAAATGCCTCATCATAACACTTTCTGTGTTGTAGAGATGCTTTTACAAATGCAGGGTTATGCTAGGTTTTGATTGTCAGGTTAACTTCTTGTTCACTACCATCTGCATTTACTGTTGTTACTAAACTGTTCCAAGATATACTGCCTTGTATATATGTAACTGCTTTTCATTTTAATCATATTCTGTGTACTGTGTTTTATTGTCAATCATTATGCTGCAGCTTTGACTTGGTATCCTGACCATATTGATTCCAAACAGTGGGTTTCTGCAAATGAAAAATCACTTGCATTGAAAAAGCAAATTATATCCCACAGAAATCATCAAATTCAGTAATGCCATTGCATGGACAAAAAAAATTCTACTATAGTCTCATGAATAACACTGTGATTTTCAGAACAGTTGAAATCCATCCTGACTGCATTAATGTTACTTCTCACTAAAAGAGAGCATTGTTCTGGGAAATGTGGTGCACCATTTTTCTATGATGTAATGATATTTTTCTGCCTAAATCCATGTGAAACTTTCCAGTTGCTGATGTGGCTAATGAAATGTTATTTTTCTATATTGGGTATACATTTTATATACCAAATACAGATTATCATGAATAGCACATAGCCAGCTTATTCTTTGGGGTCTATATTTAGGGTGTCCTTCAGCTTCTTGTAGTACAAATACACCATGGAAGGCAGAGCAAGCTTACTTTGGCAGGTAAAGGGAGATAGTGTAGAAACCTGGGCACAGGGCAGCATGTGTGACTGTTTCCAGTATTAGTTCTGATGTCAGTTTACTGTATAAAATCAGACAAGGCGCTTTGCTATTTGGTGCCTCGGGTATCCCAGCTTCATATTGAGCTAATGACTCCTCATAAAATGCTCCTAGATTGATGCATGAAAAATTATGTTTATTCCAGGATTCTTTACTGTATCTGATCCTTTCATGGTCATGTTTTAAGTCACATGAATATGCATTTGACTACAGATGATAACTGATTTGGCTCCTGGTAGAATTGATAGGTGTTAGGTTTACTTTCCTCATTTTGAATTTCACCCCTGTCTACTGCACACCATTGTATGAAGGCAACTAATTCACTGTTGTAACTTGAAATTACTCTCAAGTTAATCTCTGTAATGATCTCCTTGTTGTGTGGATAATCAGCATGTTCTAATATGACAGCATCAGGGAACATACAGCAGAGGTGTTTTGTACAGCTGGTGAAAATGTGGTGTGGCCTCACCTTGAGTACTGTGTGAAATTATGGGCACCACAGTATAAAAAAGACATTAAGCTATTAGAGAGCATCCAAAGGAGGGCCACAAGGATGGTGAAGGGTCTGGCGGGGAAGCCTTATGAGGAGCAACTGAGTTCACTTGGTCTGTTAAGCCTGGAGAAGAAGAGACTGAGGGGAGACCTCATTGGTGGTCTTCAGTATCCTCACAAGGGGAAGTGAAGGGACAGCTACCAATCTCTTCACTCTCATGACTAGTGACAGGACTCGAGAAAACAGCGTGAAGCTCAGTCAGGGGAAGTTTGTGCTGGATATGGGGAAAAGATTTTTCACCCGGAGGGTGATTGAGCACTGAACAGGCTCCCCAGGAAGTGGTCACAGCACCAAGCCTGACAGAGTTCAAGTGTTTGGACAACTATCTCAGGGACATGGTGTGATTCTTGTGGTGTCCAGTGCAGGGCCAGGAGTTGGAGTCCTGATGGGTCCCTTCCAATTCACAATATTCTATGATTCTAAAGAAAAAAAAAAGAAATTAAGTGTTTTTTAAATAATGATGATTTTTCTGTTGTTGGTCTCTGAGGCTTACATGGTAACTATCAGCAAGCAGGAGATGGAGAGAGTATTGAGACTTCCTGGGATTGCTGGTAGGGACGAGAACAGAGTAGAATTAAGTAGACAGCAGCTATACTGGAGCAAGGGAAAAGTCCAAGCTGGCTATAGGCAACAAAAAAAAAGGGAAATAAAATAAATTTCCTCGTGTTGCAGGGAAGGCAAGTCGTATAGTAAAGCTCTCCCGTATTACTTACTTTCCTCACTCTTATTAACAGAAGGAGAATTATGGGAATAACCTGAAGCTGTGTGCCAAACACTCTTGGTAAATCCATACTTTTTAAATGATTATGTGACCCAGGGAAACCAAATCACACCCATCAGGACTAGAGTGAGCAGTCTGAGATCTTTAAGTTCTAGTTATTATTTTGTTTTCTTTTAAAGACTGTGCTTTGTGGTCTAATTTGAATAACAATTTTAGTTTATGTTTTTATCTAAAAAAAGCCTTAAGCTTCTCAGTGTTTGAGCTTCCCTGATGTGGTTTCACTCACCTGTGGCATTCCCCAAGCAGGTGAGGTGGTGTGGTATGAGAGCCATAACCACTTGCATCTTCTTGCAGTCATTCAGTGCTCTAAGCAAAAGTTCACTCATGAACTCTTGGGAAGCACAGAAGAAACCTACTGCTGGAATCTTCTCTGCTCTGCTCAGGCTAAAAATGTTTAATATCTATCCATTGTATCTTAGTAACTCAAACAGCTAATTAAGAATAGAAGCAGCAAACCCAAAATATTACTAAATGTCACCATAACCATAAGCTTTGATCAATAACCCACTGTTGCTACCCCAGTGGCAATGCTCTCATATGAGCCTGGCTTTGGATGCAAACTGGGAGCATGATTAGAAGCCTTAAACATTGCAAACCTGCAAACAGGTCATCGTCTCTAAGAGCAGCAATAGTGGTCGATTCACCAAGTCACAGCTGTGCAGTTGTACTGTATTATTTTTAGAATAAATAATACTTTCAGTCCAAGATACTTTTATCATTAATTGACACCCTGTGGGGAATCAAAACTGTCGAGCAAGTTATGTAACAACTAACAAAGTTGCACTTTCTGTATATGAAATCAATATTTAAATAACTTATTTTTCTCCATTTGCTGTTCTTAAATGATGTAAGTAGCTGTAATATACCAGTACTCAATATGTCCTGCAGTTTGCTTCAATCCAAGAAAGCTGTGTATTGTAAAGGAAAAAAAAAGAAAAAACAAATTATGAATGTGTAAAGATTATTGTGCTGTTTCATTTAGCAAAAAAATGGTTGACAAAAGGGTTTTCCTGTGTATCAAAACTTGTCTATAATTATATGTCATACTGTTCATAGATCAAAAGTAAATAAATTTCCTTGATCTCTCTCTTTTTTTTGGTTGTTTTTGATTTTGCTAACAGATCTTCTATTTATTGCTCTGATAGCAGTGCTCACTGATTTAATTTTTTTGCTTATACCTTGGGCCCTCTCCTTCTAGCTTAACAAGCTTCTAGTTCTTCTCCTTGTTAGCACTCTCGACACGTATCTACAGCAGGAGAAAAAGGTTTTAAAAACAAAATATTGAAAGCCCAGGACTAGAAGCAGTCATCCAAATATGATATGATGTGAATCATCAGTGTCCAAACTTTGTTACATCCTGTGAATGTCCAGCTGCTGGGCTCAGGGGGATATGTGCAAGAGGTCTCCTAAGACTCCCCCTTGGGAGCTTTTCCACTTTGTAATGGAATAATTAAAAATAGGTGGAACCAGAGAAAGAGTATATGAGTACAATGCTCTGGAGCTGTAGTTAAAGTGATTGCCTGAAAGAAGGGATTTCAAACCTGGCTTTCAAATGCAGCTCTGCTTCCTTGGGCTGGTGAGGTGCCTCATTCTGGAGAAGGGAAGGTGTAACTGCTGAGCAGTCAGGTAGTGTCTACAGTCTGTAATAATATGCCAATGTCCGGGTTTTGGGACAAAGGAGCCTTGGGACGTGACTCTTGGCCCTCCCAGCTCACTTGAGTGACTTCTTACTTACTACTTTGCATTTGTTGGTCTGGTTAAATTTGCTGTGCAATTAATGGGTGTGCTTAGCTGCCTAACAGAGTGCTGCCAGGTCCACATGGCAACAGCTTGAAGTTAATCCTTTGTGGATTTAGCCCTAAGTAACAAGGGTGGGCTGTGTCTGCATTAGCTGTTAACCGGAAGCTTAGCTCTGGAAACGACATGAAGAGAAAAACAAAAAATCTTTTGGGTTGGATCCAGATAGCTGAATCTTCGGTTCCTCTCAGGCAGCGTTCCCACTAGAACTGTACAACGTGGCAAACAGTTCGTGGGAATGAGGTGGCGTGTCAGATGCGAACGTTTAATTTTAGGTCTCCTCTGTGGATACCCCTGGGTTCGGCTGCGGCCCCGGCCGCTGCTGTTACCGTGCACCAGAGGGCACTGCGCCGCTGGCAGCGGGAGCGCCCGCCAGCCCCGCGGGAATCACTGCAGCTGGCTCACCGACAGCCTGTTTCCAAGAGTCTCTCAAGTAACAAAACAGAACTAAAAACAAAACAAACACTGCACAACATGAAAAGCCAGGGCGCTTGCCATTTCTGCAGCTGGAAGAAGTATTGCTTCCCGTCCAAGACTGCTGTGGTCCAGGATTGCCTTGGGAGCAGCTGAAACACAAAGCCCCCATCTATTGCGCTCAGAGTTTTGCTGGTGTGTTTGATCCAAATGTGTGCTAACCGTAGTAGCCCCTGCCAAAACCAACCACCACCACCACCCCCTGACACATACATACCTATCCTTATTCTAAAGGCTCTCTTTCCACAAGTGTTTCCACCAGAAAAAGAGATATGGGAGAAACGTTAAAATTCTTGCTGCTAATACTTAGAAAAAGAAATTTTATCCCTGAGCAGAAGCTTCACATGTAAACCTACAGAGACTTAAAAGCTATGAATATAATGTTACATATACCTCTAAAGCTACCTCATGAGTCTACTAAAGGTTAATCATTTAACATTCAGGAAGTAATACAAAGCAAAAGTCATATTAATTCTTAACCTTGCCCTTTTGCAGGTACTGCAGTCTTTCACTCCATGAATGGACATCATTATTTGTTTTCTTAATTGTGCAACACAATTGGCTTTTGCTGATCTTACACCCACTGACTGTGCTTACAGGTGTAAGTGTACCAATAATGTTCAAGCCCTGACCCCAAAGCTCTGATATTACTGAGATTCTATCATTTCCATTGTTTTTGGGCCTGGCTCCAAACGGAAGAATTTTTGCACACATAAATGAACTTATAATATTTTAACACCAAAAAAACCCCAAACCCTCTTTAAAACTTTTCAGGACATTTATGAAATTAGTATGCTTCCAAGAAAAGTCAGACTAGAACAAAGTCATAGATCTTATTTCAAGAGACCTTGTTGCTTGGCCTGCTGCAGGTGGAGTTCATGAAAACTGTAGGTGCCTAAGGTCAAACAGAAAGATGGCTGGTGGGATTAGCTTCTTCCAAGGCTAGACAGGTTTGAGTAGGAGAGAAGGGTGAGTTGGAATTACAATTTTGCTCTTCAAACAGCTTTGTTGTTTATTGAATCCAGTCATTTAAGTTCACCGTCTCTGAGATGAGTCCTCCATAGACTTGGAGGTTCTGGGCTTCCAAGGCAGATCCCATCCCAGGTAGGCAGAGCCCTGCACATCTCTGAAAAGTTCTACATTCCTTGTATTGGCATGTCCTATTCTGAAATTCTCACAAGTAGCATTTCTTCATTTAGCCACAAAATGCTTACACAGCTGTGCAAGTTTGTGAAAACAAGACCTGTGTTTATGTCTACAAATCCTGCCTTAAAGGGGACACCCTCGTGAATTAGACTATCAATCTACTACTATTTTTTTGCACTTCGGCTCCACTGACTCCTATGGTAATGAACATATACTCGGCAGGTTCTAAAAATGAAAGTTATAATTTTTTTATGTTTATTAAAGTATGAGTAAGCTGTTATTTAATATGAGCATTCACTTTTAAAGTTCTGATTTAAGTGGCTCATTTGCAGTTAGCCAAACAGAAAAACCATCACCATTTCTCTGCCTCAAAGAATGAAACTGAATTGTCTCTCTTGCAAGTGATGATTAAAAAAAAACATGCGATGCCACCTCAACCATTTGGTGAGCTGTTTCTGTACAGTACTAGCGGTGTTACCATAACTTTCTTTCACTTTGATGTCCATATGCCAGAGTCCTCAGTGGACTTGGTAGTGAGGGCTGAGGTTAATTCAGCTTGGAGGTGTGCTCAGGTCTTAGCAAAGCAAAAAACTCAAAAGATTGACAGTACTATGCCCTGAGATGTGAGCGATTTTACAGGTAGCATTGGCTACCTGTAATCTGAAAGCAAGATTAGTGATGCTCCTGAGCCCACTAAAACTATAGGCAAACACTACACATCTTTTTGTTTTCTTTTAGAAGAACTGAATTACCTGCTATCCACAGGAGCTGCTACATGAGGAAGACTGTGTTTGCTGATAGTGACAAGCACGACTCCCACCTCCCACCACAATCAGATCTACTGCTGTTACGGAGTGGCACAGCCTGCACTTGCTTATGAACATCAAAGCATGAGCATCACAGAAGGTGCTTTGGATTCGGAGCAGTGCAGTTTCTGAAAAGCAGAAGAGTGGCTTAGATCAAATTCAATTACACAAATAAGTGCTTATGTGTTTAATAAAGTCATCTAATGAAATGAGATAAGAGGCTCAATTCATTAAGCCACTTTCTTTTGAGAGACACTTTTTTTAGCCCCCAAGGGTTGGATTTAGAACATGCCTTGAGACCAATTGCTGCCTTCTCAGTTTTCTTCTCCTCAATCTGATGACAAAGCAAGAAAGGATTTCAGGTTTCTTTCTGATATATATGGGAGTCTGAGTCAGAAATTTGCCTTTGGGCACATAGGAAAACCTCTGGAAGGTGTTCAAAAATTTGGGGGGTTTTTTTTGTGTGTATTTTAGCAATTTGATCAGTTGTGTCTTGCTTCAGGAATATGGGAGGCTTTTACCTGAGTCTATGAGGTTAAATGCAAATTCACATCAAAAGCAATGGCTCAAGCTCCCATGCGATACCTGTCTGTGTGTAGATATGCCTCCCCTGGAGCTGACAGATGTCTGCAACACAGTGTTTAACTTTGCAGGCAAAGCTTCAGAGCCATAGATGCTTCCTGGCCAGGAACACATAAACAATTTTTTCTGTGCTTTTCTGCATACAGAGTAGACAAATGTTCAACCTCATTCCTTGCATCCTTGTCGGCTGGATCCTACTGCATTCTACTGTTGTGTTAGTTGTTCAGCCTGTGAGAAGACCAAAGTCAACGTTTTGTTCAAGTTCTGGTTGTTGTTTGGTGCTCACTTAAGTGCGTTCACAAACAAAAGTGGCTCTGTGATCCCTTGTGTAAGCAGCATCAGAGGTGTAAAGTGGCATGGTGAAAATGCAGCTAACAGGACAACTGATTTGGTGAATACCTCATCAGAGCCTCACAAAGATCTCATATTCAACTGGGAAATAAAGGTGAGAAAACAAACCAACCATCTGGAAACCTTTCAAGATGGTAACTATTTCTGCTCGTTTTTCCAGGTGTAGCTACTTTGCTGAGAACTTGTGTTAAGTTCTGTGAAGTCAAGATGAAATATGGAGAAGAAAAATTCAGTTCAGTCAGGTAATTGAGAGAGCATCCATTCCAGATGCACTCCTCAATTCTGAGAAATGTTGCTCCTGCTACGAGGAGCATTGGGTTCTGAGGCACAAGCAATAAAAGGCCCAGGAGAGCAGCAAGTTGCAGCTAACAGTGAAGTCCCACAGACACTATCTTCTTGATGTAAGTGAAGTAAATCTAGATAAATCCTATTTAGAGCAAACTGCAAAGATCTGTCGGGTTGTACCCTGAGGCTCATGCAAGGTTTGCACAGTGCCAGAGTACAAAACATTTATTTTCCATTATTTTCAATATCAGCCCCAATAGTGTTCCTTACCTCTGTTTAGTCCTGTGTGTGCTGTGGGAATAACATTTACAGGCTGTGCCTGTCTTCTTCCTTTGTGCTCTCCCAAGGTGTGCCTGAGCCACCCAAGTATGGCAGTCCCTCCAAGCAGCCAAAGCAAAAATCCATCTGTGTGGTAGTCTTGGTATGTGTTTGCCCTGGCTGCTTTAAGGACGGGGGAAAGAAAAAGGATTAACCAGCTCATGGAACAGCTGAGGTGGTAGTGAGGCTTACTGGCAGAGACCAGAGGGAAAGAAGAAAGGGCTGGATGAAGAAATTAGTGGAAAGATGGTGAATGTCATAAAAATAAGAGCAGCATTTCTTACCTTCTGCAAACACAGAGGTCTCACATTCTCGGATGTGTATTTGGTGTGAATTAGGCAAGGATGTGCCATGCATTCAATAAGTTAGTCTATGCATATATTTTTCAAAGAGGAACTACCTAAAAATATATGAAGAATTTAAGGAAAAGAAGAAAGTCCTCACTTATTTCCATGTGTGGGAACTATGTGCTGGTATCCCCTAGAACAGGCGTCTCATGGCTAAGGACAGTTGCCACTGGACAAGGTGAGACATCAGGCTCTCGCTGTGGACCGTTGTTCTGTGCTTCTGAGTTGTTCTGATCAGGCTGTTACTAGCTCCAAATCACAACATCCAATTCATCCTTCCTCACACATAGCAGTGGGAATATAAAATAGATTATTAGTTTTCCCAGACATATAGTTTCTTCTTACTGGCTTAACCTGTAAAGAAAATAGCAGCTACAAGGTTTGTCATCACCTTTGCATTAACTCCCTCTAGAACCCAAGGGCTTTTTAAAAAACAACCGAACAAAATCCAAACAATGACAGTAGACAGAATCAGCACCACACTGCTAGCAAACCAGTTACCAAAAAGCCAGTGTGAGCATGTCTGAACCATATTTGCACAGAAACTCTGCCACTTCATGCTGTTATCTGCATCCCATGCAAACCCTCAGTTTCCTTCAAACTCCTCTTTGATCCAAGGTGGAATGCAAATAGTAATTGATGTCTGCTACAATTTGTCTCTGACGAGACAAACTGTTCTGAAGGGTTGCTTCCATCTCTGTTACATAAAAGTCAAATATTTTACAAAAGGCCATTTCTGCCTCTATCAATCCATACTTTTTGAAATCCATACTTTTTGAAATCACAAACCTTCAAAACCAGTGTATAAATGAAATGATGAAAAAAACCTATAAGGACTTATTAGCAAAATACATTTGAATCTCTGTTGATTCACTGCCATCCCTTCACTTTGTTGCTCTCTGACTTGTTACCCTTTTCCACAGAAGGATGTGTCCTACCTCCCTCCAGGTAACCTCACTGGACTACAGGGCTCTCTGCCTGCGTAGCCCTGAGCTGGGACACAGACACGGGATGATGAGAAGCACTTCAGCCACCTCTGTGTCATGCAATGCGCAACTGGTGGCAACTCCCTGATCTCCCTTCTGGTGCCCCAAAATCCATACCTCACCTAGCTCCCTGCTCTGAAGGGAAATACCATCACTTGCACCCACCCCAAACCCCATGAAAGGCTCTGGTGACCTGGGCATGTTGGACAGGTGAGTAGCTAGGCTGTCAGCTGAGGCAGGGTCCATGCCAAATTTGACATGTTCTGTGAGTTTGCTCTTACCGTGACAATCCCAGAAACGGCCCTGCAACAATGTAAATGAGCAGACTAAGCACAGACACTGTTGCACAGCTACCTTCTGGAGAGAAGGTCAAACCTTCTGGAGAGAAGGGACAGGATTCAGCAAGTTCTGTGCTTTTTTTTTTTAAACACAAGAAATACAACACTTCAAGAGCAAGTATAATCCTGAATGAGAAGATGCCAAAATTTACATTTTTACCTCCCAAGTCTTCTAAAAAAATCCATGTAAGAGACATAACTAAAACAACCAGCAGCCATTAAAGACTTTAAAATCTTGCTCTTCTCTGAAAGGCACTGCCATTTCCACATTCACTTCTCAAGTCTTACTTGTTCTGATGTTCTCATGCTGACCAGCAGTATAATAAAACACTACTCAAATAATTCACTTGGATAAAGTTTACAGTCCAAAGTTGGACTCAGAATATATAACTAAAGCTCCCACAGACCTATATACAGAGAAGTGTCTCCACATGACTGTTTTATTGGCCAAGTGCTGGATTGCCATCTACTGGAGAGTAAAGAAATAAAATCCAATAAACAGCTACTTCATAGTGAGGAAACTATGTTGCCTGTGCTTTTTTTGCTTTAACTTTCCCTGCTTCTGTGCAAGTCTGTGATGGCCTATAAAATTGTTTCTCTGTTATGGTAAACAACTTCTAGTCTTTGCTATCTTCAAAGTTAGACCACATAAATACTACTTTTATAACTAGGCACTTAAAAATTTTTCTAAAAAGTTTCTTCAAAATAAGCATATATAGTCCATTTCAAGCTGGAATTACTAGATAAGCAGCAAGTAAAAATGCTGCTAAAGATTAAAGCTTTCTTAGTTTTGAGCCACTTTATTTGTGTGACCTTTGTGGTCTTGCAGTTGTAAGAATGGTTACTGGATAGCTAAATAGTATTACTACTGAGAGATAAATTACTACTGCTAGCAGAATTTATGCCAAAGGAAAATTAAAGTGAAATATCTAAAACTTTTACCCTCTGTTGATCTCCTTTTGCCTGTGAAATCAATCTGTGTAGTTAAGCCTATTAATATACAGTAATCTCTTGCCGCCTTCCATTTATTTTTTTTTAAAGACCATAAAGTCAAATGTTCTTAGAAGATAGAGAGAACAACAATTAAAACTGGTGGTACAGCCTCAGTTCACCCTACAAAGTGTGCTATAACTGCCTTGATGAGCTGAATGTGTTTCCTGTAGGATGCTCCTTTCATTAACTGCAGACCCTGACCCTGCATTAAGAAAGAGGTTGTCCAGGTGGTAGATTTAAAAGAAGGGGAAAAAAATAAATCTATAGGACTGTGGACTGCATTACTGAGGAAACTTGGGGCAGATGTCAAATGAGGCAGATATTTTTCCATTTTGATGATACTGTATTTCTTGAAAACAGAGACAGAAAGCCAAACAGGGTGGGGAGCTGGGGAAGTTTCCAAGAAGCTCTGAGAGACAATGTGAAAGAGACAGAAATTTCATAAATAATAGTATATTGGTTTTTTCCAGTAAATTTTCTGAGGGTCATTAAAATAAAAAAAAAGCTCTGCAATTCATTGTCATTCAATAACATTTCATGTGGGTCCCTCCAGCCCAGGGGTGCGGGCAAGGGCTGTGCCACAGCAGCAGCTCATCAGAGCCCCATTAGACACCAGGTTTGACATGAAGGTGCCAAACTGGAGAAAGTTCCATGTCTGCTAAAGCACTTCCCTGTCCTCAGATCTAGAATTTGAGCTTAACATAAATCATCACTGTCTTGATTTTGTGTCTTGCTGACAGGGGCTACTTTATGTTTGTCTGAAAATGAGTGTTCATGTTCTCATTGCCTCATCCTGAGTCAACTCATACCTCCCTCTGTGTTATAGATAGCAAAGCAATTCACCCTGGATAACCAACCATGCCTCTTGCAGAGGGAGGAAGAGAATGAGAAGTCTGTGAACCACTTCTTGCAAAACTTTTTAATAGTCTTATTCAGAGATTACAGCCAAGCTTACATGTAATTTCTGTAAATTTTGTTACTTTCTCTTTACAACAGTGAAACATACTGATATTCTTCAGTATACTTCCATGGGCTGCCCTGAACTAAGGCACTTATTTTGTCCATCCTAATCCATCAAAATCATAAAACGACCTATTGCTGGCCCTGGTGTCATAATGAAGCCTAGTACATAGCTTGATATAATTACCCAAGCATGGTTTTGTGTATTTATTTGTTTGTTTATTTATTCTGTGCATCCTTTGCCTTTGGTGATGTGTCTTGAGGACAAGAAAACAGACTTTTTCCACCTAAAAATATGCACATTCAGCCTTCATTATGTACAAACAGTACTCGTATTCTGTAGCTATCCTCCTCTTGTTCTTCCAGGGACTCTAATAACCCTAGCCACTGTCTTTTCATCCCCTGCTCTCAGTACTTTCCCTTCACAATATTAACCCTATTTTAGCCTCAATTGTCTTAAAAATTAACCACATGAAGTTCCTACCCCTGATATGTGCCCCTCTTCCCCAGCCATAGCACTAGACCTACCACGCAGACTGCTCCTGCCTTCCTTATGCCTTTGGAGGGGCACTTTTTCAGGGTGGCCTGTGTTTTGGGCAAACTTCACTCTGCACTAGGAGTGAAGTTCCTAGTCCTCCAGAAGAGGACATTTCTGGACTTGCTGTAAGGCAAATGTGGGTCCCAGCAAAGCAGTGGGGACACTGTTCTTTCAGCACAGTTATCTGAGTTAGAAATACGTAATTCAATAAATTCCTTCCTAATTTAATAGTTGTGAGGTTTGCATGTTTATCTATATCTTGTCTACTGAATGTCGTTAAGGTCATTGCTATCTCAGAAAACAATGTATCAGAATTAGATGCAGCACAGGATGAGGACAGGGATGGTCAGTGCAACACAGCTTTCCTATGAAGAGAGACTAAATAGCTCTGAGGTCTGAATGGAGATACTAAGACTAGATGGAATGAAAACCAGTGAAATGATGATGGCTGGGGAAAGCGCGAATGGAGAATATTTTGCTCAGGGTTTTCACAGTGCAGTGAATAACTGATATTAAAGTAGCAAAAGGAAATAATTGTTCATGACTGTGTAGTAAAATTGTGGCGTTTCTTACAGCAAGCTGCTTCAGAGGCTGCAAGAATTAATGAATTGGAGAGATTGTGGAATATAGCTTTGTTTATGGCTGATTATGGTGTGCGTGCAGGCTTTAGATCAGGACATACTTAAGCTGCAGGGAGCTGGAAGATTGTACAAGGGAAGAGGTTGCATACTCTTTTCACGTAATTAAGATTCATCTGAAAGAAAGATATCAGGATGAATAAACCTTAGTCTGACCTAACACAACTGTTCCGAAGGTAATGCATTTGGGAGACCTACTGGTAGACTGGAAGGTGCAGCTTGTGCTGTCTTCCTTGTATCTCATTTTTTCCATGGTCCAGACCAGTGGTAACATCATGGATTTAGCCACAGTGGTCAAATATAAGATTGCTTTTCTTTTGGCTAAGAGCAATCTACAGTACCTCAAGTCCCAGTTTAATAGCCCAGAATCCTGTAAGGATTCAAACGGATTAGGAAACGGCCTTTCCATTAAAAACTGAGTCATTCACTACTGTGTCACTCTACAGGACTTTTCAAGCTTCAACTGATGCCAACAGCAGCAGCTGAAAAATGATATCTCCTGGCTGATGCTTCATTTTCATATACAATTTATGGAGCTTAGTACTAATATATGATCTTAAATAGATGCTGCTCTCCTCCTTGCATGTGATAATGAAATTGTGACAAAGTCAGGGGTACCTGATGAGTAGGAAAGGCAGCAGAAGTGTTTCATTGTAAGGGTTACCTCATCACAGGGAGATTTTGGTGAATTAAACACCTTCACAGTGAGTGACATAAAGGGGGCTTAGATACTATCTTTGACCTCTCGTTTCTTCCTTCCAGCTTTCCACTAACACCTCACAAAGTCGGAACCAGAGAAACTATCCATCCCATTTAGTCCAGACAAATTCCAGACATCTACTTTCTCACCGTTATTCCAATTACTAATTTTTCAGGGTCAGAGTGACCATGGCAGACATGGCCAGACCTCCAGCACTTCTCTCTGGGAGAGGCTAGGGGCTGTCACAGCTTGGAAGGAGCCTGGTGGAGCATCCTCAGCACCAGTGGCCAGCCCTCAGTGCTCACTGGCCCCTTCTCCAGCAAGTCTTCCTGGTACACATTCATCCGGGCTCTGCTTTAACGCCATTCCCAACAAAGAAACAGCTCTTTGCAACCCACAAAGCCCACACTCACCACCCACAGCCTGCACATTGGAGTCTGCTCCCTGCTGTTGTTTCTTACAGGAAAATGGCTAAAAATCCCTCTGTCGGTGCCATGGTTTTCCATGAAAAGGGCCTGTCATGATTAAGTATTTGCGCACGAGGGAGTTTTCCAAGCTTGAGCAATCCATCTGGCAGCAGTACGCAAGGCTGTAAGATTTGTTTCTGCTGTACAGGACCAAGAGCTGATTTAATTGCATTAGTCACCAAGCAGCAGTATCGCTGATCTTGGACCCAGAGCACTGGCTGGCCAGCAAGTCTCATGGTTATTTTAACTTTGTTTGTTTGACCTTTTCAGTGGTCCAGACCCCTCGAGGAGCTGAAGAATGCTTCATCCCCCGCTGTTGCCTCTGAAACGCAGAGCAGATAGGGCCAAGTCTTAGGCTAAATATCAGGATGCACAGGCTGAGTAATGGTTCATCTTCACAGGGGAAAAGTTTGCATCTTACTGATTGATTTTAAAGAAACCAGTTTTCAAATAGTGACTAAATTTGATGGAAAAGAAGGAAGTGGAGCTGGGTAATGTTTATTGCTCTGAGGATCACTAAACATTTCTTTATTTTATTTTAACTGTGAGATTTCTCTATAGGCAAATAAACTTGCAGATCTGTAGAACAAAACCAAAACCTGACATTCAGACCCAGATTCAAGTTATCCCGAAGTCTGTGGGTGTTCAGTTCATGTCATCCACTGGTTCAAGCAGGATGAAAAGAAAGAAGCTGAAAAAGTTATATCCTAGGAGAAAGTTTTCTAAGTCCAGCAGGGCTTTCTCTTTCAGGGAGATCATTCAAAGATACATATTGTGTACTTAATACCATTACTTGCTACAGTTCCTAATACCATGGACAAAGCATTGCACAAGTTTAAGTCTGCAAATAATACTTCTAAAAAGCTGTTTACTGCCAGACCATTATTTTTTTAATCTCTTGAGCCAAACTCTCTCAAACTGCACAGCATCTGGGGAGGAAATTATTGCTCAAACTGCCAGTGTCAGGACAGATGCCAGACAAAATTTGCTCCATAGCAGTGGTATCTCACTCACTGATGTCTGAACAACACACTTGACTTGGAATCCTGTACTCCTCAGCTTTCAGGAGAGCACTTGTTGAAGCTGAGCTGACAAAAGAATTTGTACATGAGGAACCATAACACAGCTTGTCTTTGACTCCTCTCACCAACTGGATTACTCCTGTGTAGCAGATTTGAAAAGAAGAGAAAAGCTACAAGGAATTTACACCAGGTGATCTGGTAGTGTGATCTGGTGTGATACTAACAGACAAGTCATATAAAAATAGGGATGAAGTAGATAAAATTTGTTATATTGTAGCTGATATTAGGAAAATCCATGGCCTATGGAGTTTGAAAGACCACCAGAACACCCATAACTTTGATAGCCCAAAACAGTCAAATTCTAGCAAGCCACTACAAGAATCAGACCTCTGTTCTAATAATCCATATCTCAAAAGATCTTGGTAAATTTTGACAGTTGATTATTTTTAAAAGATCTCACACCACTGAATTTTGAGGATGACAAAGATGATCTAAATGTGCTAATGGGATATTTGTTCTTACCCCAACAATGGGCTTGCAGGCTGTTGCTTCCAAAGTAGGAATAGTTACTCCTAGGGGTAAGGCTGCTTTTAGCTGGAAATACTTTACTGTTTGAAACCCCTTGATTAACACTTCTTGGGATTCTGTAAATAGCTGGGGAGGAAGACATCTGTGTTCAGATAAAAGACACTTGTGGATTTGCTATCAGAGACATGCAGTTCCTAGAGCAGCATCACTAAGAGATCCTTGTGAGCCAAAGGAGATTACTGTGAAAATGATGTCTCCGGTAACACAGGGAGTGAGAGAGACAGACGGTCACATGCAGATCCTGGTTCTGGAGGTCAATTAGTTCTCTGGTAGACTACCCAGTGAAAATTTTAATAGAAAGAATGTTAACATTTAAATTCTTCCAGGCTTGCTTTTGCTCAGTTTTACTGACCAAGGAGTCAGGGTAAGCAGCTGTGTTTTCAAAATTCACACTTTTATGGTGCGAAATTGCTTTACAATCTAAGTGGAGGGGAAGGAGCTGAGGTTTGGTTGTAGCAGAAAGTTAACTTTTTAGATTCAACTTCTTTTAGCTAACTAAAACATGATAACCTTTCTTCCTGTACTGCCACATAAAAATATATGGTATGGCTCTGTCCCAGCTTCTAAGGTTAAGAGCTTCAACTCCAGCTCCTCTCTGAAAAGTTACTCTGTAAAAAAAACCATATCCGTATTTATTGGTTCTCAGTCATTCAAACCTCAGATCTACTCGTTTAAAAATAAAAAAAGATGTTTTTTCTAGCTGCCAGTGCTTAAACTGCACCTGGCTCACAAATCATCTCTCACAGACTTCAGCTGCACCTTAACTGTGCCTGAGAGGCATCTCACTGGGATGGGATTATGGATGAGGCGGTCAGTGCCAGGAGGAACACAACCTGTCTTTCACAGCCCTGAGAGGGTCTGCAGAGCTGGCAGCCTTATAAAACAGCTTTTTTTACTCATAAGCTGAATGCATTCAATCTGCTGGTCAGCTGAAACATTCTGGAATTCACCTGAAGTGGTGCCAAATACCCCAAAAGCAGAGGTGAGAGGTGGTGTATGTTCACGAGGTAGTTAATGGAAAAGGTCACTATTTCCCCTTTAATGAGCTGGGCCACCTTCCTCGCAACACTTCTGGCTTTTTCTCCAACATGCCTCTCAGCAGAGACAGTGCAGTTATGTTACATAAACTGCAAAATCCTACTGGAGGGAAGAAATGAACTCAATGGGTAATTTAACTGACTCTATTTATTTTTTTTTAAATGTGGTTTCATAACCTTATAATAGAAAGTCATCTCAGAGGACAAATTCCTCATAGCTTTCTAGTGCACTAGGAAAAGGTGAGGACCCTGCAGGGCAGCATGGCTCCCAGGAAAGCAGCTGAGTATGTGGCCGCAGCCATGGGAAGAATGTGCTATTGAGGGTGCCACCAGTCCAACCCTAATGCTGCCAACCACCAGACCTATCTGCAGGAAATCCTCAGCTCTGCTGCTGGAGATGTTGGGGCTAGGGAGACGCTAAAAAATCCATGGGATATGCCAAGCCCATGCTGGATGTAGAGATGGGAGTGCAGAGGAGCGAGGACAAAGGCTGAAGCGAGTTCCAGGAGGCAAACTGAGACCACAAACACAGCTGCACCTGTAGCTGGACTGTGCTAGGCTCACAGAAAAAAAAAAAAAAAAGAGAGAGAGAAGAAAGGAGGAAGTCAAAGTGGGGCAGGGTGGCTCATCTGCTAATTGCTAATTAGATCCTGTTTGCAGGGACTTTGAAGGCTCTGTCAGAAGTAGAGAGGGAGCTCTGAACTGGTTCTGCCGAGGTAAGCTTTGTGCTGCTATTTAAATCTGCTCAGACAAGTGCTGGGGCTGTGCAGTGGGGTCTCTGCTCTGAGGAAGGGTGAGCAGGCCTTATAGGCTTTTAGCTCTAGCTATAAACTTTCACTGCAATTTAATTCCTGGTTGCTCAAGCAGTGGTAGCGGTATCTTAGCCTGTTTCCCTCTACCTTTGCAACTTGTTGTATTTCTCTTTTGTAATTCTTTGAATTACCTCTTCTTCTTGTCTATGCTCTCTCCTACAAGGTTTCACCTTCCAGATCTGCTCATCCCTTTCAGGAAAGTGATAGTTTTACTCTCTCATCTATGCACGTATGACTCTGCCTATAACTAATAATATGATTCAGTGCTTTGCAACACAAGGTCATTTTCCTTGTATTCGAAACATGCATAAATGTCATATTCTGAACCATTTTGATCTGTGCCCTCACTTACCAGAATGATAAGAACCTATTTTGCTGAGTAACTGCCCATTTTCAAGCAGTCCGCGTTGAAGAGGAAAAAAGTTGGCAGCTGTTTAATTTATTGAATCATTTATGCTTTTAAATGCGTGAGGTCTTCTACTGGAGTGGGCCAAATCTTCTAATATAGGGGTAACCTATATAGTAACCCCACTAAAGGCCATCAGAGTGTTGTCACAAATTGTTTTTAAGCGGCAAAGCCCACGTAAAGAATTATTTTGTGACTAATAGATGCACTGTCATCTTTAAGCCTTAAAACCGAAACTATTCCCTCCCCCTTTAGGAAGGAAGGTACCATTTATCAACTGCTACATCTTCAGGGTGTAAGAGTTCCAGATGGTGTCTGGTGATGTAAGCACACTTTGTGCACAGTGCTGAACCAGGAGGGAGTTATTCCATTTTTATACTGAGGTTAAGAGGCAAATGAACCTTTATCGTGCATCCTAGGAATACACACAAGTGTGTATTGTTTCCAATTCACTTGTGTCTCAGTAAACAGGGTTATGGATACAACAATAAAAATAATTTTGGAAGATACAGCAGAAGGCAGGAGAGACTAGGATAGTTTACACCACTAAGGAAATTAGGATTTCCTTTTAATTAGCATAAAACATGCAGCTGTGAGGCATGTGGGACCAATCCCTCATTTAACCTCACCAATGGCACAAAGAGAGAAGAGGTTTAGTTCCCACCAGCTGATGCTGGCACTATGCTCTGTGGAAATTAGAGGCAGGGCTTTTTCAAAGGAGAGTGGGGAAATGAATGTCATAAGATGGATGAAGACTACACTCCTTGTTGGTTTTGTTTTATAACTGTCATAGCTCCGGGGAGCACAAGACTTCACCTTAACCTGAGCTATTGGTGGCTGTAATTTCTACCATCTCTTATTTTAGGAAGATTTATCAGAGTATCATTGCTTTAAGTCACTGCACAGAAGTGATAGCACTTGTAAACAGATGATGATGAATTACCTGTGGGATTTCTCCTACGTATAGTGCTGTTGGAGGGTAATTGCCTGGTAGCAGGTGGCTGCAGGAATCCAGCAAGAGCAGAGGGACTAGAGAAACTAACCTTCATCCCACGCTTCTTGCCCTGCAACAACTTGGTTTTTGGTGGACAACTTTGGGTCTAGCATAGAAAACATACTGTTTGCATTGCCCCTTCAGTGATATGCTTAAACACCACATTTGCTGAAACAAGAGACTGGGGCATAAGAAGGGGAAGAAAAGGGGGAGAACTGTAGCTACAGAGAAATATTAGCGCCACACACTCACCCTATTCCCTTCTGCAATACTGATTGTATCTCCAAAGATTTTCAGTACATTCACTCCTCCAATGCCATCTACCTTTACTTTGTCACAAAAACATCTATCAAGGTCTGATTAAGACCAGAATATGCTGCTTGTAAGTCTAGGATATCAAAGGATCAGTCTGGTAGAGCCAGGACACTATCTGGAGATGGGTACTGGTTTCTAGGGGTGGAGCTGCATCCAGTTTCGACTTCTGCCAGCACTCACAGATGCTATCCCCACCAACAGACAATCCTTACAAGTGCTGCCCACTACCTGGCTACACAGCACTTCAGTTGCTCCAGTGATACCCCCTTCATACAGTACCATGCACAACATCCTGCCCGCCAGCCTTCTTCAGATTGTGCTCAACAGCTTCAATGCTGGGAAACATACTTAACATGTTTTAAGAAGATATTCTTTAAAAATAGAATGAAAACAGGTGTCTTCTTTTTTTTTTTAAATCTCTCTCTCCCATATGAGCATGTTGAGTAAAGAACTGTGTAAAAACGATGGTCTCTTCTCCCTTCGCCTTCAACTCTAACAGACATCTTCAGAATTCAATCTGGTCAAAAAAATCCAAAAGTACCAAAGGTTTCTTTCCTACCTCAAAAAAGTACAGTCTTCCACTGGAAACCAACAAGATCATTCATCTGTTGCTTATCATCATGTTTCATGGACTTAAGGATATTTCAAGCACCTCTTTTTATGGAATGCAGAACAGACATAGTGAATTTTCTGTATCACTCACTGAAGATTTCAGACATACCTACAATAAGCCAATACACAGCAGCTTTTGTTTAGTTATTTCTATGAAAGAAGATTTTATTAATTTTCTGTACTGTGAAAAAAATGCTTTCATAAAAATATGGAAGGCATACAACATTCTTCTAGTATTAAGATATGAAACGTATCATGGCTTGGAGTTTGTTGAATCTTACTGCAGGACTCATGCTTGGCAGGGCTTTGGGGGTGGGTGTGGTTTTTGTTTTGTTTTTTTTTGAGTGGGCACATAAGAAACAAAGGGCCTAACACCAGGGAGGGTAGACTGGTAATATCTGGAAGCTGGTGAGTATCCATTTGAATAACTAGGTGTTATTCAACACCTAGTTTGTTTCTAGTGTGCTTCATGGCCCTCCCCTTCCACCACAGCCTGACAGAAGTATGCAGGATGCCATATTTGTGCCACCATTATGTTACATGTGCTATGTGTAAGTGATTTTGGAACACAGCTGCCTCTACCCTACCCAAAGAATGACTGGAGTGATGCAAAAGCACAAATAGTAGTGAAAGCATTTTTTGCAGGCAGGCACACAGAAGTCTGTTTGGAGGATGGCTGGCACTGAACTGGGGGTGATGAGCCATACAAGTGAGCACACTGGTGCTTAGCCTGGCTCCGTGACTGAGGTGCAGAGCTGCTCAGGTTGCTCTATGCTGTGCTGCTGCAACATCCTTGGAGGCCTCTCCTGCTGTGGCACTCAGCATCCTACCCTGAGACAGGCCCCAGAGAGTCACAACATGCTCTGCACCGCAGCAGGAGCCTCCCCGGAGCTGGACAGCTGAGCAAAGCACAGCAAAGGTATCCGGTCACTGAGCCAGCTTTTTGGCTTTATTCTGGCTTTGCAGTGGGCATAACAGCTCCTGGCTGAGTTCTGACCTGAGCTACTGGGTTATCTCTGTGTCATGTTCCCAAGTCTGTGGTTGTGTTGGTAACTCTTTTGCCCAGGACTCTTGCCTCAACCCTCCCCAAAGCTGAGTGGCACTGTGTTAGTGGGGCAGTTGGAGGGAATGACCCCATCCATGACTTAGATATGGAAAACCATAGGAATTTGGTCTTTAGGGTGTTGACTGCTACACTTCTAGAACTACTGAACTGTCTGTCATGAACATACCAACTTTTTATCTCGATACCAGACTCAAGCCCTCTGGGAATTTATGAATTTTTTAATATATAGACCAACATACCTGTAGACTAAACGATGTTGTCAAAACCCCTTGGCCAGATTTCACAGGGTAGAACTCAGCTCTGAAATGTCTGCACATGATTTGATTTGCACATCTAATACATCGTTTTTTCTAATGCTTATAATTGTGTGCTGAATATGATAGAGCTTGAGGGACCATTTTCACAAATTAGTGACATATGCAAGATACCATACAATATAGCAAACTGAACAAGAGATTTAATCCATTACCTTTACCACATGGTGTCCCTGAGAACTTGAGTCCATACGTAGAGATTGAAATGCTAACCATGATATTTTCAGATAGATGTTTGCAAGTGTCCAACTTTACCTTTCTTGATTACCAGTTCTACACTGTAAATGCTGCAAGAATTCCCTTAGGGTTCCCACATGATAGAGCATTAGCTGGTGGTAGCTGGTGGCCACTTCCCCTTACCTAAGTGAATGTGAAAAAAGGGGCACAGAAACAGACTCCCAGCTGAGGTAAGAACACATACCAATGGCATGTAAATTAAAAGGTGATACAGGAGTCTAGCACATTTTGTAACTAGAAATTTTTTTTATTAGAAAGGAGGTGGCATAGTCCAATATAGAATACATATATACTATATGAATACTGCATGAATACATTCCTATACATAGTTTGGTGCTTTAAGTTTGGATAATTTTCTATTAGTGACCTAGGCAACTTTTTTAAGTCTACCTCTCACTCATGCCTTACTGGTTTTTGGTATGTCTTTACAGTTTCTTCATCACTGAATTTCACAGTATGCTAAAACATCCATTGCCAATAGAAATAATGTTCATTGTTGTGTTTTTAGTGATAAAATTGGGGTTTTAAGGCTCAAGTGTTAATGCTTAACTAATTTATAGTTACTTTTGGCATTGTAAGCGGTAGTGCTGTACATTCTGTTCAGAAAGCATGTGACAACTAAGGTAAAGGAAAACCACTTTTGCACTCAGTTTTATCAAACCTTATATAGAAGAAGGAGGCAGCCTGCAGAAAAGGTGTTGAAAACTTATTTCAAAGGCAGGTTGTAGATTATTGAGGAGAGACAGTAAAACCTGTGATGAATGATCCATCCTAAAGCCAAAAGATTTTGAAGGAAAAAGCTTAACCAGTTGGAAGAAAACAACAGATGATTTTACAGCTTGAATCAAGCAGAAGAGTGAAACCCCATTTCCTGGGAATTCATGAAAAGAGGTATTTCAAAAAAAAAAGGAATGTAAGGATGCTGCATCCAGATGGTCAAAATCACACCGTGAAAAACTCTCTTCAGCAGGTGGAGATTGCCAGCCTTTTTAAAAGTGGTGATGTCAAGCCTCATCAGCCAAGGAACTGTAGATATGAGTAGTAGTGGGGCAGAAGGCATCAGTAAAACATGTTAAATGCTGCATTCCCCTCAGTCACTAGATGTCATTTCCCACTGCTCAGTGCTGAAAGGTGCCATTTTTGGAGTGAAACAGTAAAACTGAGCTGCTGACCTCCACAGCCATTCGAGAGTGATTACTGCCAGCTTTGCATAACTAAAAGTTCTGATTTCCACTCAGCCTTTTTCTTTTTTTTTTTTTATCACTCTTACATTTCCAGAAGGACAGAATGTCTTAAAAGTTTTGAAACAATAATACAGATGTAAATGTTGGCACTGAAATCTCTAAGTTGGAGAGGACAAAGGAGCTAGTTCAGAAGTCCTGGCTCCAACTCCTTGAGGTTCTGGATGCCCTCTGGAGAAAACCTCATGTGGTTCTGTCACTGTTGAGGGATAAAGCTTTGGGAGCCTCTGGCAGTAAAGGATTGCTGGCCACAAATTTCTAGCTAGCTAAAGCTTTCCTACCTTAAGAAGCAAAAGTCTAAGTACAGCTCTTATGACTGCATTACTGGGTCTTTAGGTACTGATTTCGACCACTCCAACTGTGGCTGCTGGTTTAAAATTCAAGGTGGAAACTTTTCCCTTTTGCATTCTCTCCTAAATCTCCCATCTGGTCCTCTTTTTATCCGTGTTTTTTCTTCACATAAAGCCCAAAGATTTACCTAGAATTCCACATATGTAGTTCTGGGTCAATAACAAGATGTTATGCTTGCACTCTGCCTAGACTACTGATGTGAAGACTGAAGTACTCTGGGTGTGGGTTTTGGTTTGGTGGGGTTTTGCTGATGTAATTATGGACAAAGTCCACTACCTATCTTCTGTTCATACCACCATAATTTGGGAATGAGAGGCCCAACCTAGCTGTGGGGGAGCAATCTGCTTGATTGTACAATCAAGCTGATTCAGCGCTCTAAATGGAACATATTCTTGTCTTTATGTATATTTTCTGTAATAGCTAACTTTCAGCTAAAATGTTCAGCAGTAAAACAGTTAACAATGTTAACATTCTATCTGTCATCTTCAGGTTTCAGAGTCAGTATTGTATAGAGATGAACAGGTCATAACAATTGAAAATTACTCTTTTGATTGTCTTTGGTCTCTTGAACATAAGACTACATCAGTTCTGTTTGATTCATGTCTTCAAGGACCTCTTCACAGCCATTGACTGAGGAACACAATTTTATTTTAAATGGGATATGAGACTTCAGAGCACCAGCTTGATACCAAATTTAATAGTGACATAAAGCACTGTGTGAATACAGCACAAGAAATTTGAGAAGAATTCGACTGAACATGCCCTTCTTTTTCCACATTCTTGCTTTCTCCCTGTCATACTTGGTCAGGTTGGTATTTGTTCACTTAGCATGCAGCAAGCTAACTCCAGCTATCATCTCTCAACTCCTCTTGCCTGTTTATTTCCATCTCTTTGAAACACTTATTGTTGTTTATTATACTCTTATATCCTGAAGGGTATGGCTTTTGTTTACATCTTAACAGAATTGGGTAGTAGGATGTGTTTGCATAAGCCTTACATAGGCATGCTCCTTCTTGGGCTTCTCAGGTATTAATTACAGCTGCTGTTGTTTTTTGTAAGAAAAAAACTGTGTTTCTGGTAGAAGAGAAAGTGTTTTACAATACATAAAAAGAGAGAATGTGTAATTTTGGGACCATTCACCCAGATGATCAGTTTATTTCCCTGCAGTAATGAAGGTGTTTTGCACCTTTTACTCTTGCTGTGATTCACAATTCTGTACGATTTCCTACAACAACGGATAGATACAAAGTCACTTGGCAGAGGCTTTGCCAGATCAAAATCTGTTTGCTTGTCCTTAAATTTGCTGTCAAACAATTTGTCATTTGTTGTTAAAATTACAAAAGGATGTAGTGGTCTTAACACTGCAATACTTGATTTGCAGGTGAGCATGTCCCTCTCATGTCTAGGGGACAAATGGTGAGCCTTCCTCTTGCCTCAAACGATTTGAACTTGAATCTGCCACTTTTCTGTAAAGCTCCCTCCTTCAGAGCCTGCTGGTCCCCTCCTCTGGGCACAGGGATGTTCAAGTCTTTATGCAAAGTGGAGCACCTTTAAAAAAGGTCAGGGTGGGAATGTCACCCGTGAACTAAACAGCCCGATAGGAATCATCAGTGGAAACCAAATTTCTTTGCATGTCTGTCTGGCACTTGAGAGCTCTAAGGAAGTTATTGTCACTCCAGTTTTGTGGCAAGAAAATGGATATTTATTACAATGCAAACTACATCCACAGACTGTGCATCCTGTGACACACTTTTCCCTTAGAAGTACTGAGAGGATTATATGTGTAGAATTGTATTTACAAATAAATAACTCTTCTGAGCTTCTTCTGAGCAAGCCTCATTGGGTATGTCTGTACTGCTTAATAACTGTGGCAGGAAGCAATACATGGCCAAGTGGTGCACGATGCATCCTGTCAGTCTTCCTGGTGTCCGGTTTCCCCCTGAGCAGAATGTTCTGCAGTCTTCTGTCCTGCACGTCCTCGGAGTCTTGTTTACTGCACTCAGGCTCTAGGAAGTGACAGGTAGGTTTGGGGGAGTTTTGAATTTGGGCTTTTTTGCCATTTCAGAGCATCTGAAGCAATCTGGGCTGCATTAAAGCCCTCAATATTGATGAGTTTACAGCATGAAACTGAGGGTATTGTCACATGTGGTGGTGTTACGTGGGGAACATTTTATAGTACAAAACCTGCTAGAATAATGTCAGAAAATTGTGCAAGGTAGAGGATACCAAATTTGAGGCAGCCGTGACCACATTACCCTTTGGAAGCAAATGCATGTGAAATATTTTCAGAACTACACCCACTCACCTCCTGGGGAAGGTTGTCAGGTGTAGCCCACAACAGGGAACTCACTAGCAGCTGAGGAATAGACTTTATGCGAGCTGCAGTGCTAGTGCTTGCAGCATGGCCATTTTCTTTTTTAATTTAACATCAGGGTTTGTCCAATAAATCTCAGTAGAGACCAGGAGCTACAATTTCTACTGCTGCAGATGAAGACTGCAATGAGGCAAAACAAACTGCAGGAGGAATTTTTCTTCTCAGCTTATGCAAGGGTTGTTTATTTGAGCCATAGGATACTATTGGCTTGGGAAAAGAGAAACAATGAATGATTTGCAATTTTTTAGAAACATGTATTTTTACTACAGCTTTTTTTAATGGTCGAGAGGAATAAAACAAATCTTGTGAATAGCTGTTTCAAATAAAAAATCAATGAATAAAAACAAAAATTAAGGCTGGAGCAGGACATACAAGGAAGGGTTAATGGGTAAACATGCATTAAAATATGTAAACCTACATTAAAATAATGTACACATACATTAAAAATAAACATTTTATTTCAGTTTTCACATTGTCATTCAGGCCTGGGCCATATCTTCAAAAGCAGATTTAAAAGAACTAATCTAATAACCTTTCATAGATAATTAGGCTCCTAAATCTTTCATATATTGCAGAAAGTAATATTTCCCCCTTCCCCCCCATTTTTTAATTAAATAACCAACCATCTTAGAAAAGAACATATTAGTTAAAGAACAGCTTATGTTAAAGTTTTGCATAGTTTATCACTTGTTGTAGGGAAAAAGAAAGGTTCCCTAAGAAGTCAGAACCATGATTAATATCCCTGTATCTGTACAAGAAAATAATTTAGATTTCTTTTGCTACATTTCAGAGAAAGTGCTAGCTGGAAGATTATTGGTTGGTGTCCAACTTTCAAAGATAATTCTCTTAATTAGGACTCTTGCTTCATCCCTTTGCCATACCCATTGCCTGCGAAAATTAGAAGTTTGAGTCCCAGAGAGCAGACTTGAATGGTGAAAGGTAAAACTGCCTGCCTTGGTAAGAGATCATTAAACCATATAGACAGGATTCCTATAAAAAAGGATCTTAAATAACTAAAGAATCATGGACAACAACAGTAGGGAGCAGAGCTGGAGGAAACATGTGACCAGTGAAAAAAGTCACAGAAATTTGGTTTGTTTAGCACAGAGAAAAGATGACTTAGAAATATGGTATTAGCAATCCCCAGAAATGCTACAGGCCACCAGAAAAACAAAAACAAACGAACAAGAAGATTAAATCCCTCTCCTGTCACCTCTGCAGATAGGACAAAAAGTAATGATCTCAAACTGCATCAAGTGAGATGTAGATGAGACAACACCAGTCAGAAGAGCAAAGGACTGGAACTGTGTGTGTGGTGAGGTGGTACACTCTTTGGTATCAGAGGTTTTAAGAATAACTCTTCAGATTTTTAAGTAGAAACACCTGTTGAGGTGTCTAGGCATAGCCAACGCAGGCGGTTCTACTTTGCGAGAGGTGGATGTGCTGAATGACCTACTAAGGTTCCTGGTGGATCTACTTCCATTGTTCTACTACTCTTAAAAAAAGAACAAGGAAAAAAATCATTCATTAGCTTCTACATAGTATTATATTTGTAAAAAAAACAAACCCTCTTTTTTTTCTAATGCTGTTCTCCCCTGGGGTTGCAAATAACGTAGGGATCCTCAGGCTTCTGATCATTGTTGTCTGGATGCATAGTTTCCATATCTTCCCATCCTCTGCATAGTCATAGAAAATTGTTTTACATTTGAGGAGAAAGAAAAAATCCCTTGACGCTCCATCCTCACCACAGTAACTTGGAAAGAGAGGTGTTTAACGTGATCAAAAACACACACTCCTTTTTGGAAAGTGATTTTTATGTATATGATCTTGGCTGCAGAGGCCAAGAGTTAATGGCATGTAGTTGTACCCATTGCATATAGGGGTTTTTTATCACTGAAGGTGATGCAGAAGCCACAACTACAGCAGAGCCCTTTTCTGTTATATCCTTCAGATTCCATAATTGGTTGGGATTGTTCCTGGAGCCAGTCTACACCACCTTCAAGTTTATTTAAAGTGATGAACACTTGTCCTAACTCTGTAATTAAAGCCTCTTGGCTTTTCATGTTAAAGTCTATAGGAAAGAAGTTTTTAAAGTAATAAGATGATTATCTATTCAACAAGTGTACACTTGTCTTTTGGAATTCATTTGGTTCTTGATACCTGAACATACTCAGGCATGAGCCTTGCTGCAATCCCATTAGACTTTGTTGGTTCATAATTATGGAGCTGGGAAGTGTAGTGGCAAAACTTGAATACGCCCTAAGTGTAGGAAATACTGTGGAAATGCACAGCACAGAGAACTGCAGCTTATTCAATCTACTTGTGTGCCTCCAGTCTGCACTCTTTTCTCTTTCTGATCCTGCTATGCTTATTACAGGCTGTCTGGTTCAGCTGACTCAGTCATTCACACTTGGAAGACCTTCTATTTACCACTGTTGACTTCCAGTTCATCATTCAGCACGTACAGCCATACTGTTCCCTTCCTAATGTCAGTGTCCTTGATTGTTCTCTTTGATTCTACGATTCCTTCTCATTTCAGATCATCTTAGGTTAAGATCAAAGCTTTTAAATGTCCTCTCTGTCTATCTTAGTTCATATCATACCCACACCTTGCCTCTGTCCCTCGAAATGTCTGTTCCTTAGCAAGTGCACAGATAAACACTCCTGTCACTTTTATTATCATTTGTGTTTTTCATGTATGCCTTTTGCTGTTCAAGTTATTAAAATAGATTCAGTCACCTCCTCATACTGTTATACTCTCTGGGGTTTTAAATTTGAGGCTTCATTAGGATTGTAAACTGTGCAAAGAAGGCAAATGGACACTTTAAATTAGAGTACCAACTTAGTACTTGGCCCCAGAAAAGGTATCTATGCCCCAAATGCTATGCTCGGACGCTGTGACCAGGAAAGATCAACAACATTATGTACAAGAGCTCTAACCAGGGTTAAAACCAGTAATTGGACCATGAGATGAGTAAACTGTACTCCAACTGAGCATTTCGTTTGGACTGCTGAGTGCTGATAGGACCCTGGGTCTTCACACAGGACCCTGGCCCACACAAAGTCTTGTAGGGCAGAGTCCTGCTTGCCCTCTGACTAAAAATAAAAGTCTGAAAATTAGTATTTGATTTCAACAGAATTAAGTTCTGGTCTGAGTTCCAAAAGTTCTTTTTTTTTTTTTTCTTGTCTCCCATTGGCTTATATTTCCAAAGGGACAAAAATGGACTTAACAGTTAATGCCTCCTCCCATGTTCTGCTTAAACTGAGATGAAAGACAAACAAAAATTACCAAAACTGAGATACAAAGTGCCAGGAGCTGTTTAAGCTGAATGAATGGCTAGGCAGAACAGGTTACAGTGAATTGGTAATGTTTAGAAATACCCTAGGTTGTAGAATGTGGAAGACATGCAGCTCAGAGCTAATAACCAGATGTCAGGGTAGAGAGACTGGCAGGATGGCTAAATGCATGAAGAGGACAATTGAGTAATTTTTCTACTATATTAACAGCTAAAGATCCATGAAGCGCAAGGGAGACGGGCTGCAACATTAGCTTGGACAGAAAACTGATCCAGTGAATCTGCAAGACAACAAGCCATCAATAATTGCATTTGTGTTCATAGTTCACACTGCCCAGAAAGGAGGAGTGGAGGCAGGAAACAATGACAGCATCCACAGGAAGTTGGGTAGGAAAGCAAGGCTCCTCCAGAGGAGTGAGCAGGAAAGAGGGGAAAGAATGAAAGCCAGTTGTGAAAGCTGGACAGCACCTGGCTTCAGGCACAGTCAGCAGTGTCCACAGAACCTGGCTGGTCATTGAGGAAGAAGTTTTGCACCCAGCATCAGATTAAGGAAATGGGCACCTGAAATCTTGACAACAGCAGCCTATCTGCTCTGTAAGCAAGAACCTAGGTTTTCTAAACTTTTAAAGAAATATTTAGTGTTTCTAAATCACTTCTAACCCTCACAGGAAAGGCCCTATGTCAAAGCTGAGTATTACAGTTTATTCTGCATCCCTACTGTACAAGACAAGTTTTGCTTATCACCTATTAATTTATTCATTCTTCCTATGTTCAGAAACCACTGTCATGATAGGTATATCTGTAACATCAAAACATTAGAGGAATTGTAATCCCATAAAATGTTATTTCTTTAATCAGCCAGATTATATTCAACTAAATATGCATTATATTAATGGGAGAACAGATATACTAAAAGATGATAAACATGCTACCATTTTGTAATGTAAAGGAAATTAAAAAGCAGTGCATAATACTAGTATGTCCTACATGTATAAAACTGCTTTGCTTACAAAACACTAACCCTGCAACTTCAGTTAGAAAAATCCATCCAGTCATTCAGCTGCATTAATATGATACAAGGAATAGATGACATAAAACAATATTTTATTTTCCCTTCTCTTTTTGTTTCTATTAAGAATAATAGAAGTAAGAAAAACTTGTTATGCAAAGTAAATTATTCAGTAAGTTAGTCATAATTCCTATAGAAAGAGAATATTGATTTTTATGAAAAGGCTCAAATGAGAGGATGTAGAGCATCCTTTTCTCACATAGGTTTTGGGGGCTAAGTACTTCAACCACATTCAGAAACAATTGCACTTCTAAAAAGAAAAGTATATCGATAACCAAACTGCAAGACCATAATACATTTATCTCAGTAATAAAATTTCTCTCGTGGAAAAGACAATGGATTAAAAAAAAGAGGAACATTTATACTGGGCAGAATGATCCATTGGAAAAAAATAATAGATGAAAATTTCAGCCTACTTCGGTTTTTTCCATGGCAAAATCAATGACCTATGATGTATAGTAAATTAGTTAATTAGGTAAACCCTGTAAAGGATGTAAGATTTGATTTTACAAATCAGTTCTGCCTGTGAGAAGTTTTTCAGCAGTAAGTACTAGTGATTAAAATGTCAGCAGGAGGGACTGATACATATTCTGCCATTCTAATAGCAGAATTTAATAATTGCATGCTTGGAAAGTTCATATAATAACAAATACAAATTTCAAATTATTTTAAAGAGTGATTTAAACTGAAAATTAGAAAAAGGAGCACTAAGTTACAGCAAGGTGGTCTCCATATGGGGCCTTTTTTTAATCAGAACATACTCTACAGCTGCCTTTGCAGCACATTTACCACTCTGCCAGCCAGAGAACTTGTGTTTGGGGACAGTGTCAGATTGTCTGTGTCTGGTTTTTGCAAAAATTGCACATGTTCTGAACAGGATGCAGTTGCAATTTCTTAAAATACTCTCATATTCTCAGTTATTTGCATTCTTCGATTTCCAGCCAGCCAAATCCCAACAGGAATTGACACTTTCAATGACAGCAGTTTCTTCCCACTTTCTATGGCATAATATAAACCACAGCAGAATTCCTCTAGGCTTTCCCTTACCTCTTAATGTACCACTTGCTTTCAATATAAGATCCAGTTGCTTCTTCCTGATAAGTCTAGTATTACTATTTTTAAGTGTGAAAGGAACATGTTGCATCACCCGGTGTTGACAGCTCTAAACTGAACTCTACAGTGGCAGTATTTGATAGTCAGCGTCTTCTTTAAAAGATAAAGTGACATTATGTGTATTTCATATTTACCAAAATGTAGGCAGTTGGAAAAAAGTGGCAATGGAAAATTCTGGGGGCTCTGAATTTGGAAATCTTCCTACTCTAACTTTTTTTGGCATTGCTCTCCTGTTTAGCATCTCCTTCTTACATTTTGTTTTCATTCAATTTGCACTGTATTTGCTGGCAAGAATACAGCTTGTCCTGTTTTGCTGTTGTTATGGTTATGTTCTGCACACTTCAAGACTTCTGATATTTTTTGAATCTTAACTTTCTCAAAACCTTTTCTTTGGAGCAGTGCAGTCCCTGAAGCAACTTCTTTAAAATTTCCTTCTAGTTGAATGCACTGCAAAGTGGGTATGTGACTATTTGTTTTAAGATGGAGACTATGAGAGTGCAAACATCTGTCAGCCTCTCTGAAGCAAAGAGCTGAGTTGTACATGATATATTCAGCATCTCATCTCAACTTCTCACCACAAACATCCCCAAAGCATTAACATGTTTTCATATTCACTCAGTAAAGGACAGTTAGAGTTTAAAATTGGAGACACTGGACCAACTTAGAGAATTATCACCTTGCTACCATCAGATGATCTCTGACTTAGTGTGCAGCGCTGCAGGAGTAGATTTCTACTCACTGTAGAAATCACGCTATGAGTAATTTCCCTTGAAAAACATAAGACAATGATGTAAATGTTATAAAATGTTTCACAGTCACCCTGCCAAACTTCTTTGGGATCTTCCAGCCCTGCTTTAATTTACAAAAGTCTTGAGCTATGTAGAAAAACAGCACGTGGGGTACTCATGTGCCTTCACTGTTCGCCATTTAAAAACTTCTACCATTAAGTAATGTTATCCCATATCTTCTGAAATTATATTGATTTTTTTGCAGGTCAGAATTTTCCCAACCATGAATTTCCTGTAAAACTACTATTGTCACCCCCTCCTACTTTTGATTGCTTATTTATGTTTCACCTATTCAATGGTAAAGACCTTTCAAGCAGAGTCAGGGGATGAGAAGTAGAGGCATCTCAGTGGAGGGAGCATCCATCTGGTTGAGACAGTAAATATGTGGGACTGTCTTCAAGTGAGTTGTGGCCCTGCCCCAACAGCAAACAGTATGGAAAATGGTTTTAGATTTCCATGCCCACAAGCCTGGAGAAGTTGAAATGTCTCAGCTATAATATAGGATGGGTTGCAGTTACATGAACTTCAGCTGCCTATCAGTATTAGAAAATTTGACTGGTAATTGATAGGCACTAAAAGTCTTTTTTTTCATCATATATTCCCTTAAGAATTCAGAGAACACAAGTGAAAAGCCTCTGCAAAAAGAGAAAATACACTGAGTTAGAAAATGGATATAGAAGAGAATGTATCCTCTGTAATAAGAGATGAATGTTTGTCATTAGTTTAATGAAGGGGTCACAGAAACCTCCTGCAGCCCCCAATTTGTCTAACAGTTAGTCCATTGTATGCATATACAATACATAGTCACTTGTCCTTGTGAGGATCATGTCTGCGGGAAGTCCAAAGGCTAAAAATGAAGCCATTTCCACATTTCTGAAGTTTACATTTAAAGCATTGGGAATTCAAGAACCAAACCAAACCAAAACCAACCCAGCTTTTGACTGCCCTATGTTTCTAAAATAGTATCTCATCCCTACAACAAACATTCTTCTTTGGTTTTGTCTGAGGGCTTGGTCTATTCATGATTTATTTTCACCTAATATTTATGTTTCTGGATAACAGGATAAGAAATCTCAAGACATCCGTGTTCAGTTTTGCATCTACTTCCCCTGGCTTAAACAAACATACCACGTTTACATTATAGAAGATACAGACATTTTGGTTACTTTTGTTAGCAATATTTGCAGTAACAAAGATTGGGAAGATTTTAGCTCTTCATCCTGAGAACAGTTAGAGGTACAAGGCTGTCATTTGGAAGGGGAGCTTGAATGAGGATGAAAGGTGTAATTTATCCTCTAATTCCTATGATCCATAACTATATTGATGCTTATGACAGAACTCTTAAGCTTATAACAATTAAAGTAATTATTAAAATATCATTTTGAGGAGAAATTCTACTCTTGCAGAGACAAACAAGCCAATCAAATCTTTGAATTCGATGGGAGAATCACACTTTTGACCCTGTATCATAATTTCTTCCACAGCACTTGCATTTCATACATATGCAGAACAGTGATGTAGTTTTTTCCTGACCTGGGATCAGACACAGATGATCACAGCAAGAATAATTCCCCATCACATTGTTTTTGGCACAAGGAACACAGGCTAAAGTCCAGAAGAGTGGAGATGGAGCTGGTGCAATGTGCAGATTTTGGAGTAGTAGCCTTGTCCTGCCACCCTTTTCTGGTTATCTGTCCTGAAGGAAAGGGGGATTTACACACTACGTGATCTCTGTATGTATTTAGGGGTTTCCATTATGCAATTCAGGGTGAGATTTCCTACCCAGATGCCCATTTGTGATCTCCCATCCTTTGGCCAGCATAAGACTAAAATTGTAAGAGGTCTGTAACTCATTTAGGATATAAGCAGGGACTGTCACACACAGTCCTTGAAACAGTCTGATCTCCATGGATAAATGCCATGAAATAAAAATGGCAAGGCTGATGAGAAAGTAATACGACCTTTGTTTTACAGTAAATTAACAATTTTCATAAAGTTACAAACATGGTCTTTTTGCTTTATGTTGCTTGAACATGAAAAAGCAAAAACAGATTAAGCAGATCTTCAAAAGACATTGTGTACTGTTCTTGTAAATGCAAATGACATATGGTTGAGTTTGCTTGCGTTAATTGGAGATAAAAAGAAAGAAAAAAAAGGTGACACCTTTTGAAAGAGCTTCCCATAAATGCAATAGGAGCTGCTTTTACAAGGTGTGATGTTAAATTCTGGTTTAGCTCAATCAGCAGCACATGTGCAGTCCCACTGAAACAGCTAAGGTCACTGCAGCAAGAAGCAGGGAAGTAAAATATAGTGGCAGCAAAATAATACCAGAAGCAACAACAGAGTAATTTTTTTTATTTCGTTAAGCAACAGAAATCAGACCAGTTGATTATATTTGTTGCTCTACTGTTTTTAACCCAAGTCTCTCAGTCAGCAGATTACTCAGCTGAAGGCCCAGTATAATGAAGATATATTCTTTCTTTTTCCACAAGAATTGGAAGTAGTACAATCTAAGACTGACAATCTCAGCATCTGGGAGTGCTTAAAGCAATTCATAGTTTTGCTCCAGTCATGTGGCTCTGGACAAAGACTGCAGAAAAATTGGTTCAGAGGAAGCCTTGATGTTGAGTAAAACTCAATAAATTGAGCAAGGAGACTTTGATTTATTTGCCTTGATTCATTATAAATGAATTACATTCTTTCTGCTTTTGCAAATGCTTGGTTGCTAATTTTGTGTAAACATTCATGACTATGTTAATTGCATTGTATCTTTTTATATTCATTTTATAGATTTTGTTTCTCTACTTTAGAGGTCCTAAATAATTGATTTATATAGTATACTTTTTCAACAGGCATTTTCATAAGCATTACCTTCCAGATGTATTTTGTACAGTTTTAAAAGAAATTCATACTGTATTCCAGAAATTCTGTTAGCAAAGAATCTAATTTAAAAGTGGAGGGAAATACTTTATGATATGTAGATTTTCTTGCTGCTTTACATATTTCACATTTTAACAACAACATGATACTGCAAGAGTAACAAGAATGAACTACTTAAATGAAAGCTATTCTTACTCAATTAAAAATTTAAAAGGTTCCATATTTCCCACAGTTATTTTGCAAGCTGATACTGAATAAAACTCCTAATCTTATTGTATAGAATCAAAATGAAATTTTACATACAACTTAAAAATGTTCAGGTTTACATGTGCATGTGTTAAGGAAGGAATAAGAACACAAGATTCTATATGTAACTGTCTGGGAATTGAGTCAAAACTAAGTTAGAAAAAGCACTCATTGAGCTGTTGCAATAAGCTGCCTGAACCAGTCTCAGTCAGCATTTTGCACCTATAGGTGCATCATGTATGTGTATGTCCACAATGGTACACAGGACAGTGTTTTCACCTTTGGTACGCCACTCTTTACCAGTCCTTCCTGCGAGGGGAGAATTATCAGATATTGTTCTAGCAATTTGTATATTACTCTGTGGGCTCGGCGTTTTTAAATTTTGACCTTCCATTTCATTTCTCAGTGATGTATCACCATGCTGCAGTTAAAAGCTTGCTGATAAAACTGAGTGCCTAAAAGACCGAGTCACCTGTGCAGCAAAGGCAAACAGCTCTGAGGGACATCCTGTGGGCTGTCGCTCAGAAGGAAAGCTTGTATCAATTGAAATACCGTGTCCTTCTGTTTTGGGGTTGGAAGCAGCAGGACATTGGTAGCTTAAGGAGGAGCAAAGGCAGTTTAATGCAACACATGCACTGTACAGCCACCACTTATGTAGGGGTTTAGAAGATGAAGTAACCTGATTTACAGATTTACAGTAAACTTTATCTTGTGAGTCAGTCCATTTTTTGTACATTGTTTTTTCCCGAATTTGACATAAATGTAATGACATCCCTGTGGCAGATGATACAAAAGCAGCCAATACATAACTCTATTTTTGGTTACTACCACTTTCCCAAGCAAGGGTTCCATGCTATAGAGCTTGACATTTGATAGCTTTTTGATATGTGAACACACAGTTTTTCTGAAATACTTTGATTACATGTAATCTGTCTATGAATCATTCAGTAAAATAACTTTCAGTTTGTGAATTTTTTCATATATAAGATCTGAGACAGGCTGAAAAAGCATAGGGCCAAATTTACTGAAGGATTTACCTCCTGTTGTTAAGACAGCTGCCTTTGAAAATCTTACCTGAAGTCTGAGACTACTAAGCACTAAAGGCACCACATCAGCTGCTGTTTTCCCACCTCACTAGGAAGGGATTTCCTTCTTCTGCCATGTAAATACAAATCATCCCTCCACCTTACACACCACACTGGGTGTAGGATCTCTCTTTTCGCCTTTGGTGCACCACTCTTTTCCAGTCTCTCATAAGAACTTGCTTCCCACTTATTTTTTTAATTTCACTTTAACTTTCATTTTCCTTCTCCCTTCACTCCCTGCCCCTACCTCTAAAACCAAATAAGTTGGAGAGTTGTCTCACATTGGTTGGAGCCCTCACCTGTGAGAAAGAGAGACCTTGTTTTTAGGTCTACCTTCTTTTGTAACTCAGCAGTGGTGGTGCTACCCTTACTATAATATTACGAGTTAGAATATTAATTTTAGGAGTAGTTTTAGAGATGTGGATTGAGGTTCCTTATAGACTAGACAAGGTGGCTGCTTCATCCCATAATGTTCCCAGCTCCAACACCAACACACCTCTTGGTATGTTAGCTTGCTTCTCCCTGAAGCCTTTTCCTGTGCTACAGAATGTGGTGCACTACAGGGAGCTGTAAAATGTCTCTCAGGTTGGCTGAAGGAAATCAGTACCAGGATGGCTGTCTGCCACTGGCTAATCCCACTGAGGGCACCACTCTAACCTGTCACTGCTGCTCTCTGTTATTGCAGTGGTGTAGCACTGCATGGGGTTGCATGCATGCACCAACTATTTTTGAGGTAGCTGTGTGTTTCTAACATATTTTGCATTTTCTGGATTTAGACATAAGTTTCTAACAACTTTAATTAGTGCCTAACTATTTGGTTTAACTAATGCCTAGTTAGCACCAGTACTCTATTTTCCCGATGTGATTCTCTCCATCTTTATGTGTCTATATCTGCCCAGCTCATCATATGGTGTTACTCTGTTAACTGTCTAAACAAATGTAACTTTTAATGGGCCTGTTGTGTGAAAACTCCTGTTTACAGATTGAAACTTCTGCCTCTCTATTAGTAGTTTCTGCAGACAAATGCAGGAACTAGACTACTGTTGGAAAATCAATACAAAGAAGACACAAAGTCAAAGGGAACACATTTGGGGGGTTCTGAGTAGATATTTCTGAGAGGAAAAGACTGATCATCAAGACTATACATTATAAAACATCCTTTTTTATAACTAGTTCAACTGCATCTTCTGAATGATATGCATGCTAATTAAACAGGAAAGCAACCCATTTTCTGAGAAAATTAACCAAACAAATTAAAAAAATGGTATAAGGACTTAGGATAGCCCTGTGAGTAGCACTTTGCTGGAGATAGCCAGTCATGCCAGGAGATCAATATGAATTCCTTTTGACAAATCCATCACACTCCAAGTGATATAATCAGAAAATGCTCAGATAATTCCAAGTACCATTTCAATTACAAATAATAAATACCTCTTCTGAAGGGAACCTACTCCATCAGAGTGTCACTAGGTTGTCTCCATCTGTCACACAAGCTCATTTTCCTGTAATCAGATATTTACCGTCATATTTTTCCTGGGCATATGTAGTGGGTTTCTGTGGCTGGGTTTTGGTAGGGGGGGGGGCTAAAGAGATGACTTCTGTTAGAAGCTGCTAGAAGCTTCCCCTGTTCCGTGGAGCCAATGCCAGCCTGCTCCAGGATAGACGTCCTGCCACTGGCCAAGGCCGAGCCAATTAGGAGTAATAGTAACACCTCTGTGATAACATATTTAAGAAAAGGAGATTACTGAGCAGAAGATATTCCAGCCAGGGAAGAGCGGAGTCAGAACATGGGAATAACAACAGAGACACCAAGGTCAGTGCAGAATGAAGGGCAGGAGGTGCTCCAGGCACTGGAGCTGAGGCCCCTGCAGCCTGTGGTGGAGACCATGGTGGAGCAGCTGTGCCCCTGCAGCCCATGGAGGTCCATTGGGGTGCAGAGACCCACCTGCAGCCCATGGAGGAGCCCATGCTG
Organism: Chiroxiphia lanceolata; assembly: GCF_009829145.1. NCBI lineage: Eukaryota > Metazoa > Chordata > Aves > Passeriformes > Pipridae > Chiroxiphia > Chiroxiphia lanceolata. Next base: position 50,396,638 of record NC_045639.1, read on the forward strand.
GAGAAGGTGGAAGAATGAAAGAAGCTGTGACCCCATGGGAGGCGAGGATGGAGCAGGGTCCTGCTGGAGACCTGCAGCCTGTGGAGAGGGAAGCCCACGCTGGAGCAGGTTTTTCCCAGGTAGGACTTGTGGCCCCTATGGGGGACCCACGTCCGTACAGCTAATTTGTGAAGGACTGCACCCCATGCAGGAGTGACCCACAGGACAGCAGTTTGGGAAGAGCTGCTGCCTGAGGGATGGACTCACATTGGAGAGGTCCATCAAGGACTGTCTCCCATGGGAGGGACCCCACGGGAGCAGGGGAAGGACTCCTCTCCCTGAGCAGTGGCAGAAACAAAAAGTGATAGCAACCCCCATTCCCCGTCCCCCTGCATCACTGGGGGGGGAGGACGGAGAACATGGAAGGAAGGAGAGGTGGGGGGAAGGTGTTTTTAAGGCTATTTTTTTTTTTCTCACTCTTTGGCTCTCATCCTGTCAGTAATAAATATAAGTATTATCCCCACTTTGAGTCTTGTTTTGCCTCTGAAGGTAATCAGTCACTGACCTTTCCCAGCTCTTATCTCTACTCATGAATCCTTAGCTGGTTTTTTTTTCTCTCTCCTCTGTCCAGTTGCAGAGGGAGAGTGAGAGAGCAGCTTTAGTGGGTACCTGGTGTCTGGCCAGGGCCAACCTCCTACAGCATATATTCCTGAATGGTCCACAAAGGACAGAAATGAATACCACCAGCAAGCACAGTTCAGTCATGAATACCACTGCAATTCCAGTTCAGTCAAGGCAGAAGAAAATTGTAAAGGTTCTATATGTATGAAATGAAAGAGTATGGTGCACTCTTATTTAATCTTCTTCAAATTATCAACTGTTGCTGAATAAAGCAAAATTAAGCCTGCATAGTTGTCATCAATCACCCTGTTATACTCTGAACCCTTTCCGATTTGCAGAGAGTGCTGGAGGAATTGAAAGCTGTGATCTTTCATGGATGCTTCTCAGATGACATTACATTATGTCATTCTGTTATACTAGAGAATCTCACTCAGTGAGGCTTTGCATCTCAATTTCCTCTATCCTTTCTGTCTTGTGGAAACTAGGGCCCAGTCTGTATCTTATCCCTTTCTAGTTACTTATACCTTTGCGAACTGTCAATTCTGAAATATTACAGCTGAGAAATTTGCTTTAATAAGAATGTATTTAGTGAATTTGCTTAGAAAATTGGAAAAAACAATGTTCAGATGTTTCTAACAATAGGAGAAATATGTATTGTCTATGTTAGAAACAAAATCCTACCACTGCAAAAATAGGAAATCATAGTGCATCTGTTCCTTGGAGCACTAGTCTTTGTATTTTAGGAGTGAGGGTTTTGCTATTTCTTTGGAAGACTAGAGATTTCTCTACAACCTCGGATTACATGTCCTCAGTAAATGAGAGCTGCAGCACTCCAGCAGTCTGGTGCAGACATTCCCAAACAAGATACTAGTGACTTAGGCTCAGAATTCTGAGTGCACAGCCCAGTTGGCAAGACATTACATTCAGGCTGGCTGAGCTGGTGGGTAACCCATGCTGATCTGGCCAAATGAGTCCCTCTGCCAAGAACTGCCAACACACCACCTCCTTGCGCTCTTTATCTCGCTTCTTGAACTTGTTTCTGAATCCATGCATTTGGAATTATGATTCAGTGCAGGAATATCTAGTGTGGTACCAACGTGGACTCACTTAGAAATTTTTGGCAGCTATGCTCTCTCCTCTATACAGAGGAGTATCCTCTTCCAGCCCCGGGGACAGTGCCTCTATGCTCACAATGTCCTTCTCGCTGGAACCATTGCAGCCACGAGGGGGATTCAATCTGAGCAAGAGCTGGACCTCCTCTGGATGAGGTCATGGAAGAATACAGATTTGGACAAGGATCCTGGAGCTCTAGGAGAGGACGCGAAAAAGTGGGACAAGGTCAAGGCAAGAAGAGGATGAGGACTGCTGCAGTGAATACCACTCTGAAAATGATTGATTCTGCGTCTGCTAGCACCAGAGCACTCCTACATGATGTCAGGCAGATTACTTGAACTACAGGTGGCCACCGAGTGCTCTTTTTATGCTTGGTGTTCGGTTTGAGAGCCTGGGGTCTGATTTGTGGAAGTAGTTAGCATTCACAGCTGCATCTGAAGTCAAAGGGAGCTATGCTTCAAACATACAAAGTACTGCATCATGATAACTATTTCACCAAGGCGAACCCCAGTCATCTCAAGGCTGGCAACGAAAATTAATTGACGTATTTAACCTTAATCTCTCTGTGTCTCATTTCCAAATAAGTAAAATGGTGATTTTTGTTGCATCTCATGAATGTAATTTATAAGCATTTATCATATGTTCAAGGTACTGTAATAGTGAACGCTGTAGAAAAGCCTGCTATGATGTTAATAATTCCACATTACAAGCAGGATTTAAATAGCTTTAAACAAAGCCTGAGAACATATGCTGAACAAAGAGATTAAACATAAACTGAAAGGCTGCACATTCAGTGAACAGTGTCTGTCCCATGCACTGTACAAGACAGTGGTCCCGTGAGCAAAACAATATCATCACACAATTAAAGGCTAAATTGTAAGTCATACCCTCTACAAGCCAAAACAAGTCTGTCTGAAAACTCTTACCTTTGGCTTATCCTGAAGTGTCAATATTTGGGTTTTATTCAATAATATTGCTTTAAGGGGGGGCTTGTGTTTTGGATTCTTTGGGTTTATTTGTGTGAATGGGAATGTAATAAGTTAAGGATGTATATATGTTTTAATTTCTTTATGCTATGTGTGTGAAATCATACTGTTTTTGTTAAAGCAGATGAGTAACAGGGGAATTAAAAATAGGAAAACAGTTGCACTTTATGAAGCTATAGCACAAAGTAAATTGTATTTATTTTCCTGTGCATTGCCCTAGCTAGGCATTCTAACACATCACACGTAGGTGTGGTAGTCCATATATGTGAAAGTAAATAATTTTACACCTAATTTATACATTTAAGTATATGTTTAAAAAAAATATTTGTATTCTTCCTCCCAAGAGATGTCTTTTATCCGTTGGTGCTTAGAAATATGGCAAAAACTCTCAACAGTACAGTCTTCCCACTTTAATTTTACTCCATTGATTGGTCTCTTTTTCTGTCTTTTTTTTTTTTTAATCTCTTCCTAGAGATCAAAGACATTCTTTGCAATGAGAAGAATAAAGATTTATTGATTCACCTCACAGGTGTTATCAGTCTTCTCCTCAAAGCACCCATTTTTCTCAAACATTCAGTGTAAGCGCTTACCTATTTCTCATCTGCAACAGCAATTAGCACTATTAACAAAATCTGCAGTGTTGTCATCCAAACTAGACAGTAGATATGGAAGTATTCAAAAGAATATAAAACATGAAAACATCCATGGAAGCAGTGCACGTTAAGTAAGCCTCTAATACTTCCTAAGTGTTTCAAAGCCACATTCAGAAGAATTAAGAAGGGGTAGTTAAACCGTGCAGTTAGAGTTATGACTTTATCTGGTGAAAGGTGTTGGGTACTTCGGTTTGAAATGAACTGTAGTCCTAAAGATTTAGCCCAAAGTGGACTTATTTTTTGTATTCTGTTACTTTCCTCTTTTTCAGAAATGAAGTGTCATAACTATCTTTGCCTTTGCTACAGGTTTTGTGTACGATTGTGAAGTATCTGTGGATTCATGTTGTAGAACTCTGTAACTAAAACCAGGAGATTCCTCTCCAAACTAAGGTCTGCTCTTTCAGGCCAAATGTGGGTGGGTATTTTTTAAAAAGGAATACTATGGGAATGGTTATTTATTGATAGATTCTTTCTTTGTGCTCTTATCCACACCAGCAAGATTAATTTCCATATTTCAGCAGATGTCCTTTGCTGCTGGTTGCTGATAAAAAAACTGAAGCCAGTAGTGTAGGTAAGATCCAGGCATTTACCCAAGCCTTTCAGGGCAAGTGGCAAAAACATCTGAATGCAGTCTCCTGAGTAAAATTTCCAGCTGCAAGTGTACAAAGATTATGAGTCAGGCCCCCTAGATCAGAATACATTTTTTAAACCTAAAAAGGAAAAGCCTGATTGTTTTTTAATTTCTGACCTGGGTTGCACTTGGGTCATGATTTCCTACTTTTCTCCCAAAACACAGTGGATGTTGCTGTTGCTTAGAAATGAAGAGTCTCGTGTGACCCCATGAGCAAGTTCTTGAGAAAGCCCCCCTGCTTCCAGCCAGGTCCATAAACAAAACGGTGAACTAGCATTACCACCCCAAGATCTTCTCCCTCCACTGCTGCGCTGGCAATGCAGCTGCACGGGGGAATGAAATGTATTTCTACTTCAGACAGTGCCCAAGAACAAGAACAGCTCCAAATAAGCCATCAGGACATACCAGGGACATATGTTGTATAAAGAGGATGAAGCTATTAAACAGCTCAGCGCTGAGTGAATGCCATTCACCCATCAGTCACAGGGCTGGAAGAACCTGTCTAGAAAAAATAGTATGATTGAGTAATTAGTGGCTGTATCATAAGCCATATGTGCAAGGGGGTCAAATTAAGGCTGCATGAGCAATCTTTTGTAATTTCTGTACTCGTCTGAGCCTTGTCCCCAGTAGACAACAGCTCCGCTTCAATCACCCCAAAAAAGCTGCAAGGAAAAGAGAGGTCCCGCTCTTCCCTCACAAGGATATCACACGACTCTAAAGGTAGCGGACCTTAACGCTGCGTTACTCGTCTCCATCACTCTGATGTCAGACCCCGGCGGGCCGAGGGAGGTGTGTGGGGCCGGGGCGGCGGCGACACCCGCAGGGGTCGCTCGCGCGGAGGCCACGGGCGCATGGCGGGACCGGGGCCGGGGCGGGACCGCGGTGGGCGGGCGGCGGGGCCGGGGCGGGCGGGAGGCGGTGGGGCCGGGCGGCGCGCACAAGTCGGCCGCGAGTTGGAGGCGGCCGGCGGCGGAGTGCTGGCTGTAACTTGACACCGGGGCGAGAGGCCGAGCGGAGAGAGGGAGCGAGAGCGGCGGCGGAGGAGGAGAGGAGCCCCAGGGAGCGGGATGGTGACCACCTCCTTCCCCTCCCCTTAGCGGCGCTCCGCACCAGCAGCAGCAGCAGCAGCAGCCGCCGCAGCGCCGGGGACTCTCGCCTGCCGCGGAGCCGGCGATGGGGACGGGACGGGTCCCCTGAGCTGCCGGGAACTTTCCCCGCCGCGGGCAGCCGGAGCCGGGCAGGCGGATGGAGGATGCGCTTCCCCCGGCGGGCTGCGTGAGCCGGAGGGGGCGAAGGGGAGGATGAAGAAGAAGCAGCAGCACGGCGGCGGGGACTGCCCGGTGCCCCGGCCCCCCGCGGCGGCGGCGGCGGCGGCGACGGGAGGGGGCCCGGGCCAGGGCGGGGGCTTGAAGAGGCGGCGGCCCCTCTCGCTGCTGCCCTTCCTCTCACTGCGCGACTACGGCTTCTGCATGGCCGCCCTGCTGCTCTTCTGTTTGGGCTCCCTCTTCTACCAGCTCAACGGAGGCCCCCCGCACTTTCTGCTGGACCTGCGGCACTATCTGGGTAAGGGCAGCCGGCGGCGGGGACTTGTTGCAGCTCTTCCTCACCCCCCGTGGTGGCTGTGCCGGGGCCTCCCCCCGCGCCGGGGATGCGGCCGGGGGCAGCCGGGGGCTGGAGCGGCGGGAGGCCGGGGCTTCCCTAGCGGGGCGGTGGGGTCTGACACTGGAGCGGGACTGGCCGGCGGCGCCCCGAGAGCCGAACGTGGGGGCGTGCCCTCCCAGAAGTTCATGCTGGCGAGAGCAGAGTCCCCTCGGAACGTTCTCAGACCCGAGACTGCTCTGCGCCCCGGGACGGCTCTTTGTCTGCCCGGTCCCAGTTGCAGAGCGCTTTGCCCCTCGCCTCGGCTCGGTCCGAGGTGGCGGCGGCGGAGCGGAGGGCAGCGCACCGGGGCAGCTCGGGCGCAGCCGCCCGGAGCTGTCAGCGCCTCCCCGGCCGGCGCTGTGTCCCGGAGAGAAGGAAGGGGGTACGGGTGGCCCATAGCAGAAGATGCTGTTGTAGAAATCCAACCAACAAACAAATAAAAAAAAATTCCCAAAACTCAAACATACACTTTGCATCCATCCTTGTGCAGCAGGTTTGCTTCTGGAGAGAAGGGTGTGCTGGCAGGGTCAGCGCAACAGCGCTAGAACACTCGAGCTCGCTCTAGTGCTTTGCCACAGCCTGCGCAACCCCGAAGGAGGTGCCCTGGTGGAGCAGGTACAAGCCCGCACTGTGGCCTGTAGATCTCATCTTCATGCTGACCACAAGTTTTCCCGTGGTTTTTCTTTGTTTCGAGTTTCTACGTCGCTAAATGTTGCTTCCATGCTTAGCATGGAATAGAGAAGTTGGGTGAAACAGAGTGTATCGTGAAGTCATGTAAGTACCTCAGTCTGGCACAGCTATTGCAGATGGTGGTAGTACAAGGGGGAATGACTTTAGACTGAAAGAAGGTAGATTTAGTTTAGCTATTAAGGAGAAATTCTTCACTATGAGAGTGGCGAGGCACTGGAACAGGTTACCTAGAAAAGCTGAGGATGCCCCATCCCTGGCAAGGTTCAAGGGCAGATTGGATGGGGCTTTGAGCAACCTGGTCTGGTGGAAGGTGTTCCCTGCCCATCACAGAGAGATTGGAACTAGATGGTCTTTAAGGTCCCTTCACACATTAGTTACTCTGTTTTACTTGTCTGTGAACAAGTCTTTGGTGGTATATGCTGCAGAAGGACAAGCCGTAAGAGACCGTGTTAGATTGCAAACAAAAGTACAGTTCTTGTATTGCAAAAAATAAGCTGAAAATCCTTTCCTATGTGTACATATTTTATGAACTTCTTAAAAATACAGCTCTGTGTGCGTGTGTTGCTTTACAGGAAAACTATCCCATGTCTTCAGTTAACTGTTGAGAGGTATGGAGAGGCAGTAGGACAAAGAGACAACAGATACAAGTTGCCACAAGGGAGACTCCAATAAGATATTAGGAAAAAAAATTTCAACGCGAAAGTAGCCAAACAGGCTACCCAGGGAGGTTGTAATATCCTTGCAGATACTCAGAACTCAGCTTTACAAGCCCCTGAGCGACCCAAGTCAATTTGTCACTGTTTTGTTGGGAGAATAGGACCAGAGGTCACTTCCAGATCATGTTATTCTGTGATTCTGCTGTAAAAAGTCAGTGAAAATTCAAGTGAAAACATGAGAAGAAGAAATGCTTTGAATATTACTTCACAAACACAGCAACAATTTTGGCTTGAGTTTTAACAACTTTATTTTCTTCCTTTAATGTTACAATTAGGAAGAAATTCCTGCACCGAAGAGGAAACTGACAAATTTTTCACCACAGAATCACAGAATTGCTAGGGTTGGAAGAGACTTCTGGAGATCATCTAGTCTACCCTTCCCCCCCAAGGCAGGGTCTCCTAAAGCAGGTGCCACAGGGACTTCTCCAGGTGGGTTTTGAATGTCTCCAGAGGGAGACTCCGTGACCTCCTTGGGCAACCTGTTGCAGTGCTCTGCAACCCTTGATATAAAGAAGTTCTTCCTCATGTTGAGGTGGAACTCCTTGTGTTTTAGTTTATGGCCATTGCTCCCCATCCTGTCACTGGGCACCACTGGAAAGTCTGGCACCATCCTCTTGACACCTGCCCTTGAGATACTTACATGCATTCATGAGATCCCCTCTCTCAGTTTTCTCTCGGCTGAACAAGCCCAGCTCATGCTTCTGCCAAGGTAGAAGAAGACTTTGCTTACAATTGATTGAGTTTTTAATGTGATTAAACACAGACTTCTGGTTTTCAGAGAAAAGTTTTTGTCAATTTTTTAGTTTTCATCAAGGATAAATTTTGCTTAGCTTGGGTCGTAATAGACTGCAAGAAACACAGGGTTATTCAGCTTCTCACTTTGTGGCCTTTTGACTGCTTTTCAGGGATCCAGGAAGTAAAACTAGGATCTACTACCTTAATCCCTCCTAGGCAGTAGTTGCATGTCTGCTGGAAAATCTTCTGAGGCCTGCAGATGAAAGGCTTGGAAACCACTGTGTCTTGGAGAATGGATCATGATAATTTTTGTGAGGTGCTCAGCAAGTGCAGAAAAGCCTTTGTTGTGTATGCCTGAACGTGATGAGCCTCTGGGAAAGGAGTGCAGTCTTATTTGAAAATGGTTTGGGGTTCTTTTGAAGTGTAGGGTTTTCTCAGGAGAAAGGAGACACATCTATTAATCTCTGTTAATGAATTTCTGTACTTGTTATATCAATTAGTGTAGGAATTTCCTTTCTGTGCCTTGGTGACCTGGGATGTTAAGAAGACAGGGACTTGCCTAACATCTCTCACCAGGACAATGGCCGAGAGGGAAGCAGAGTCCTTGTGGTTGGAGTCTCAGTACCTGCTAAGCAAGCTGGGCTGCTGCCTCTGCAGACAAGTGGAACATACTCTGGGTACTAAGGTGCCTGCTTGCATGCACCTTTCTAAATAACGTTACTTTACACTTCCTTGGTCTGCAGTTTTACTTGGGTTGTCAGAGTTGATCCATATGGGTGACACTGCTGAACGTTTTATTTTTTTGGTTTTTAACTGAGTGGAAGCCTTACAAGAGTGGTGCATACTCCTCAAGGTATCCGGTTGGGAAGGTTTGCAAATTCTGAACAATTTTTTTGTAATCAATAGGCTCGTTGTCTTCCAGGGAGCTAACAGGGAGGGATAGGTATTGGACATCCAGTCCTGCTAACTACCAAAACCCTACATGTGCATCTGTGTTTTATACAGCAGTTGGACTCGTCAAGTTTCATGACATTAAAAAAATTAAACTTCTTTTTTTTCCCTTCAAGCCACAGATCCAGTGTACAAGCAATTCTTCCACTGAAGTTCTTCCAACCCACAGTTTCTGCAGTTATAATTTAAATCTCCAAACAAAAAATGAACAGTTAGTTTGCAAACCATGTTTGCAGTGTGGAAATTTCGCAGTCGCCTTCATTGTATTTAAATCTACAAGAACCAAGAAGAAATAGCCTAAAGGGAATATTGATTTCTCTGTTTAACTACTTTGTAGCCTCCATAGCATGGGGAGGGGTCCTCTTTTCTGCCTCTGGGGTTTTTATTTGCAAGTTTCAGTGCATCGCTCATGGTTAGTTATGTTACTGTGGAGGCAATGATTGGAATTTTTTTACCTCAGAACTTGAAAGGAATTCCTAAGTAACAACACAAAACTTCAATAGTGGTCAGGATAGAAATCACACCTGCATTAGGCAGGTGTGTGCATAAAAGAAAATCAAGACAGTGTGAAAACACTGCGCTTGAGAAACTTTCATTTTTTTCTTAGGGCTGCATCATATGCTGTGGAGGAGGTATAAGTTTATTTGAAAAGGAGTGAAGTGTGAAAGTTTTCTAGTTCTATGAACTTCCCTTTGGAGGGTGGGAAGATCAGTGTGTTTTCAGAATATTCAGACTATTAGTAAATTCTTTTTCTCACAGGCCAGCTTCTCTGGCATCTTATCAATATGTGTCTCCCTTTTTGTTTGATTGCCGTACTGATTGGGGAGAATCTTGGAGAAACATTATGGCAGTTTGTAGGGGAGACAGTAGCTGTATTCAGTATTTCCACTTTGCGTTGCCATCTCTTTTATACCAGAGTCATCTGGAGCAAATGAGAATGGAGTAGTAGATACAAGGCTGTGCTCTGTTGTTTATCCTGTTTTGACTTCAAGCTTATAGTAGTTCAGAGTATAGAAAGGTCTGTGGAAAGCTAATGGTTTCTGCTATCTGTTCTGGATGTGATTCACAACTACACAGCTCAAGTTTCACACTGTAGTCATCCCATCAGGAGGGATCTAGAGCCCTGCTTTTCAGCATGAAATTGGTGGGGGCATGGACATTAGTGGGTTATTTCTAAAGAATCTGTGGAAGATACTTAAAAGTACATCTGTTGTCAGTAGGCTTAAATTTGCTGTATGGGGGTGCATACCAGTCCTGGACCATCTGTGAGCTCCAAAAACCAGGAAAGTTTAAAAACTGCCAGGCTTTCTTTCCAGTAATAAACTGCAGTATTGGGATTTGCACAAATGAGGTCTTGCTTTTTGATTCTGCCAAGGTAATCCTGGCTTGCTGATGAAAACCAACTCCAACAGTGAGAGGAAGTGAGAAGAGTCTTCCCTTAGATGAGTAAGACAGAAATCATAAATCTTGGACAGCCTGGTGGCTTTTGGGGAATGCACTAGAGGCTCCATTCCCATGCAACTGTGGTGGTTTTGCATTGCTTTATTCTCTGCTTTGACTTATGATATATACATGCTTCAAATTACAGAAATGAGAATTTTCAAGGGCTGGTGGCAGCCCTTTAATAGCCAATAAAAAAATAAAATCTTTTGATATTCAGTATTTGCTGTGCAAACTCATTGTTCATGTCAATTAAAACATTTCCCCTGTTGAACTCCCCAGGAACCTGCCAGCAAGTACACTGGTCTGAGGGCATGTGAAAAGTTGCCTGTGTTGTGATTTCCTATGCAAGACAAAAGACTTAAGTGACCAGTTGTGTTCCTCAAACAGTTGCTATATTGCTCCCTACTCTCACTCTTCATGACACTGGAAGCTCTCGGGTATTTTGGCCAGATGGGCTTGGTAGGCTTAAAGTTGTCACAACAACAGTTGTGTTTATTTTAGACGCATAGGGGAATATAACCGTAATAGAAGCAGGAAGAAATCTGAGTATTTGAGGAGGTTGTGACAATAATCTCCAAAATATTTAAAACTAAACAGCAAGTGAAACTTTTTATTTAAATAAAGGTAGTATGAATTGGCTTTATTTTAATAGGGTGTTGTCTTTGGGGCTTTTTTGTTTGTTTGTTTTTGTTTTCTTTTTTCTTGACCTGTCTGACTTTTTCTTGTTAACATGTTAAGAGAAGGACAAAAAAAAACCCAAACTGACTAGCCAAAGCAAACAATCAAAGTGACTGTCAGTGTTTTGTATACAAATTTTATTTATAAGCTGTAGAAGGGGGGAAAAAAAGTTGGAGGTTTTTTTGGAGGGGAGTTGGTTTGGGTTTTTTCTAAACAATAGAAGCACCTAGCATGCTTTATTATTGCAGATAGTCAGCATGGTGCTTTTTCGTGGCCAAAAAGGGATGTCTCATCCAGTTTTGCTTTGCACATAGATCATGAATCCTTTACAGTTTTGAAGGCTCTTCAGGTGTGTGACTAGGAGACATACAGTCAGGGAAGGACAGGTCTGTGGCTGAGATCTGCTGTGTGGTGACACAATACCCATTTTGAGATGAATATGCTTTTAACAAGGCCCTGGTTATGTTCTTATTGACAGATTTTTTTCTGATTGTTCTCAGGAATGTGTAGTTCTCAAAAGAGCTTTTCTGTACTCTAAAGCATTTTGATTTTTCTCTCACTTTTCAATGGATTGTTTAGTTGCATTACACTTGGAATTTATTAAATTTTAAAATTCATTAACATTGTAAGGAACTGAAAAGTCAGTTTAGAAGCTGCTTTCTAAAAGCCTTGGAAAGAGATGACGTGAACCAAAATGGAAAGTCTGTAGCTATATCTTCCTTAATTTCTGTCCTCTTTGGACATCCTCATTTTGCTATTGTGAAAGCCATGCATATTATCTTTTAGATAAAATGTGTTTGGACTTCCATTTAGGTTGCTAAACTCTCAAGTTATAAGTGAGCTTTTTTGGAAGACAAAAGAGGTGCCTTGTCTCCAAGAAGCTTTTGTTAAAAGACTGCTCATCACTCACAGCTTGTCTGATTGTAAGATTAACAAAGCTTTGCCTAACACGTGGTGCTGTCAAGGAATACTCTATGGAGAACCAGAACGCACCTCGTTTTATGACCAAGGTCATAAAACTCAAGCCTTTTCCTTTCAAAAAGATTAAGTAGTCTCTGAACTACATTCTGCTGGCTGGCCAAAAACACTCTGTACAGTGAAGTCATAGGAAAAATGCTTAAGATTGTGTGAATGTGTTGTGATAATATTCTAAATATATTTGGAAAAGTGGACAGCATTTATTCACAGATGTATTTTCTGCTTTCAAATCAGACTCCAGTCTGGGAATTGGGAATTGCATATATGCAGATTTGTACATAATTCTTTTTCATATTGTCAACTTTGTAATTTGACAAGGGATTTAAAGGATTAGTTCAGTTTGTGATGCCAGGGAATATTACTACAGCTTTTTCAAAAATTTGTTTATTTTGGTTTGGTTTACTTCTAGGTTATATGGCAGTGTGGTATATACACCTCTAAGAGAGTAAGTCTGGTGGTTAAATGGGACACTCCACTTGGGCTTGAGGAGATGAGGGAGGCTTCAGTTCCCTGCCCTGGCAGACTTCATGTGACATTGAACAAATTGTGTGTTAATTCTGTCTGTGTTTAATCCCCTAGATAAATGTGTAACAGAATATGATATTCTCAGCTATTGTAGTGGTCATAGCCACAGAAATGCTGAAGGGAAAAAGATGCTTTTGATAAATCCTTTTGTCATGGATTGTTTTTGGCTGTGTCAAAGAGATAAGGCAGACAGTGTTAGAAGGGAGCTCCTGTGTAGACTGAGGCAAAGTCAGTGGTCCAGTTGCTTTTCTTTCAAGGGTGTCACCACTGTTCACTATCACAGTATCTGTGCAGTTTTACTTTAGGAGTTATTGCTATAATTGATTTCCAGTGTCTTATCAAAGGGCCTCAATTTTTAGATGCGTCCCCATATAGAAGGCTTCATGTCCAGGAGAATATAACCAAATCCCTTATTTCTTGTTTCCAGTGGTGCTGCTTAGGCTTCATCTGCAAAAATGAAAGTAAAAATACGGTTTGTTGAAGCTTTGTTCACCCAAAATGAATGGGAAGCATTTTGTTCTCTGTCAGAGGGTGCTTGGTCAAAAGGAATTGTGGCTGCCAGGAGGAAAAAAGTGGTCGTTGCACTGGTTCTCATATTTTCATACAAAATTAGGGAGGAGGAAAATTGCTTTTGCTTAGTGTCTTACAAAGAATGATAAGCATTGAAGGCTGCCAGAAAGGGAGACTCTACAGCAAAAGTAATTCATACACTTCAACACTTGTAAAGTTCAACACTTAATGCTCTGTGGGGAAAATAAAGGCTGTCTAATTTCCCCCCCCCCCGCTTAACTCTAGTAAAGAATCTGAGATTAATTAACATCTGTGCTAGCTCTACTGCACTGATTCCTGATAAAACTGTTTTGAACGCAGTAGCACATGTCAAAATCAACTGTGGCAGTAAGTGGAAGTTCTTCATTTGTTATTTAAGTACAGGTCTCTATTATCAAAATTTGCAGAACATATGATGAAGGTATAAAGAGGGACTTGGTTTTGACATGATTTTTGGTGTGAACACTCTTTAAAATGGTTGAATAGGTCGAATAAGAACCTAGGACTGTTCTGACACAAAAGCTTGAAACAATAAATAATAATGGGTTAAAAAGAAAAAGAACAACATGTTTATTTTTCCTATTCTCATATTTTTTCAGTATCCTTTTCTCTCCCCTGTTTCCAGATGACGATTGGTTCTTTCTCCCCCACCTCTTCTTCTGATCCCATCATTTAAATTCAGGCATTTTTAACAAGATAATTTCTGCTGTCTTTTGTGCATAGCAAAAATCTGGAATTACTGAAATTATCTGAGTGTGTTTTGTAGGATAATCACCACAATTTTTTGGACATAAATTTCGAGCACTTAAGAAAGCACTTCTTTCTGGGTTGTTTTCTTAGCTTCATGTGAAAGTACTTGCATATTGTTAGCTTCTGGTTCCTGTAACCTATTCAAGAAGACCACTGCCGGTTATTTGGTTTTCATAGCTGTCTCTCTTTGCAAGGACCAGTTTTCAGGTAAGATGTAAGAGTTTATGTTTTCATCTTGGACTGGACAAACGAGTCTGTTGTAGGGGTTTTTCTGGAAGTTGTGACTTTGCACCTGCTGCTTACCCCTTGTGAGCACTGTTCTAAATTGCAGCGATGTGAAAGAAAGCCCTGTGTTTCCGCTGTTACAAGTACAGCCAAGGGGAGTGAATAGCCAGTCTGTGTGCTCGTGTGAGTGTGTGTGAACACACTTACCAAAATAAACTACTGCATTGTTATTCAGGGCAGATAACTTCTGAGGATGTTTGCAGCCCTTTCTAATTGGATTGTCCTTCCTGAAGAACTGGGTAGTAGGGGGAGGTTCCCGTCCCCTTTATGTGCTGTTGTATTTTTGGACCAGTAAGTTTTGTAGCTAGGGCTAGCAAGGGTCTAGGGGCTGCTTGTTCATACCATGGGGGCAAGAAGAGGATAAGAATCCTTTGGTGACAATGAGGTTCCTCTTCAGATCTTGCTATAAGATTCATAGCCTTCTCAGCTATTTTTCTGCATTTCCTGTCTTATCATTGAGGGGAGAGAGCCATTTCCAGGTCATTACAGTTTATTATAGACATATGATGCAAGTAGGATCTCTTTTTGGAGATGTCAGTTGCCTGTAGCCTGTTGACATTAACTTGGAGGGGAACACCAAGCTGCCACTGCCTTAGTCACTGCTGACTTTCCCTGGGCAGAGGAGATGCTTGACTGTAAGAATGAATCTGACTGGTGCAGCAGTGGCTCCACTGCTTTTAGCTAATGCTTTTGGTTTGGTTTTTATTATTATTATTATTATTATTACTTTTTTTAACTTTCAAGTGAAAGCTGTGGAAAGTGATGACAGATGATTTTTTTTTCACCAAGGAATGTTTTCCCCATCGTTATTGGTGAGCAGGCAAATAGGTTTTCAAACATAACTTATGTTTGTATAATGAGGCATTTGTTTTTTTTTGTTTCAGAATCTGGGTTAGAGGATGTTTGGAGACTGGAAGGGTGGATAGGAAGCAGAGAGCAATTATTTGACTGAAATTTATTTTATTCTCTTGCTCTTTAGAGCGGCACTGAGGGAAGCAGACCCTGTTTTGTTGAAAATAGATGTTTGGCTTTGTTTGTAACCGTGGAAGCACAATGATTAGGTTTGTGTTACGGTTTCTGAGTGCTAATGCTTTAGAAATAGACATATGGATGCTTGCCAAGGCTTGCTACTTATCATACTTAATGATTCAGAGTAGAAATCATCAGGAGACTGGAATGGAAATCATGGTGCCCATGGCAATTTGAGTAAAGAAGCAGTGCACCTCTGCCATATGTAAGTAGTATGTTTTAGCACCCCTGAGAATGTTTATTTTAAAAACCTCTACTGATCAAGTGGTTGGTTGGTTCAGTTTAATGTATCTGCCCCAGAGAGAGGATGGTAATATAACATTGTACTCTTACAAGGTTACTAAGTGCTAGCAAGTGACAATTCTGTGAGATGAGCTGCCAGTGTTTGGATTAAAAACTGCTAGTCAAGAGGATTTGATTTGTTATTTCTACTTTTTTTTTTTCCCTGATGCGGAACATCCTAGACATTTTTGGGAAGGAGCTGGCTTGTTACAACTGTCCTTATAGTTTCATAATAAGTGTTTCCGAAATACATACAATGAAGTTGTTAGAATAAGTGACTGTTTCTTAGCTTTTACCTAATTTCTACTAGAGACTATTGTGAAGCCTCTGTTGTTGCTTGGCTTTTGAATGGAAAGGCAGGTTTCTTTGAAGGAAAGTGATTTTCTCAAAGATCTTTATATGATGTTTCAGCCCAGATTTCAAAACTTGCTTTTGAAATCTAAATTCCAGTTATGTGTCTTTTTACCTTGTAAGATATCCTAAACTTTGGGAATTCTTGTGTAGAATAGAGCTTGCACTGTTTCTCTGAGCAGGTTTTTTTTGTCTATCCAGAATATGAAACTGTACACTTTTGCTTCATGGCAGTGAGTTGTGTTGAAATGGACATGAGTCCGGAAGGGATTGGGGCAGGTGGGGAGATGCGAGAAGAAACCAAGCCTTATGATGTTGTTTTGGAAAGGATTTCAGAATTATCTCACAATATTCAAGTTTTGGGTTAGATTTCAGGTGAATAACTGTGAATATCTATAGTAATTGATTAGTGTTATTATGCCTGTGTTTATCTCATAGCAATTAGTAGGAGAGAGCATTAAGTATGACCAACATCAATGTGCTCTCTTTATTCAGTCTTTCTGATGTCTTTTCTTGTTGCTTTCCAAGATGTAAGAACATCCTTTTCCTTCTGCTCCTCTTGTATTTACAGGTAGTTGCCCAGTCCTTTTGTTAATCTGTTCCTCTACAATATCAAAGCATGTTTAGTAGCTGGTGAATTCCCAGTCATGTATTGCTGGTGATCCTGCTTCCTTCATCCAGGTTTTCTTTCCTCAGTGACTTGCATTAGAGAGCAGATACTCTTGCCTCTTTTGCCTGGTCTGCATCTAGAGAAGAGCCATCTGAATCTGTGTGTTGAAAATCAGAAGTAAGTGGGATATTAGGAGATGTGTCCCAGAAGCAGCCCATGCCTTTGCATTCTCAAAGGGTAAGGAAAAACTAATGAGCTACTTTGAAATGCACAGAAAGATCTTGGAGATGCAATATTGGTAGACCCCCTCTGTATAAGTTTGATGAGATTATAGGTAGAAATTGCATTCAGATTGGGCAATATGATGCCAAGAAGAGTTTTTTAAATAGGAGAGAACTAGTAGGGAGAAGTGGGGACAGACAGGTGCCTTGATCAGAAAAGTTACACAAGATTTAAACTGTGTATGGCTTGTCTGTAAGGCCCTGACTCCTTTTGGAGGTTCCCTCTGAAGTCAGCATGGAAAGACAGTGGTATCTCCACAGACTAACTGAGGCTACTTATGTCTTTACAACGACAGAGCCCCTGACTTGCGCACAGTGAAATGCTTGAAGTTTGGTGGGAAGAATCTGGGTTGTCATGGTACTTGTTCTCAGAAACATTGGTTGACAACCAGTGGGAGGCTTCCAAAGAGGAGAAGGATAAGGATGGGGAGTGTGGAGAAGAGCCTAGAAGTTACATTAGCTAGATGTTTAAATAGATAGGTCATCACTTCATGTCAGTGGGTCATTGAAACCTGAGTTCTTAGGATGCATAAAAATAACAACCAGATAATGCACTGGAAAAATAGCACTGCAGGGGGTATCTATTCCTGCTTGATGAGTGGACTTGGTGCCATGTTTGTTTCTCCCTAAGTCTTGCAGTTCTATGAAAAGGGTGCGTGATGACAGCTTTGATATAATCTGAAAAGTTGCAGCAGATATTGTAAGGCAAAGGCTGTGAAGTTGCTGACTCTTCAGTTCCTTTCATATCTGCAGCTGATTGTCCTTCTCCTAGCAGAACTCCCCATACAAATGTGCAGATTTCTTTTTGTGTTGCCAGTTGGGACATAGCATAATAAGTAAACTGGGACGAAGAACAAAGTAGTGGGGCCCAAGCTCTACCACCTGTGTTTATTTGAGTTTTTGGAGGGGATTTTTTGTGTGGTGGTTTGTTTCGGGTTTGGTTTTTTTTGGAGGGGGAGTGGAGGGTGAGGGAAGATTATTTGTTGGTTTGTTTTGGGTTTTTTGGTGGTTTTTTTTCCATAATGTCATTTTGGTCATCATTGCATCATACACACACATACACACACACACACACACACACACAGATATATATGTACATACACATTTTTATATATATATGTAAAAGCGAATGGTAGCAAATGTTGGCTACCATTAGGAACAAGCATGGAGACAGGAAAGAGTGACAGCTGGCTGCAATCTGAGAATGCATTGCCACACACTGTCTGAGGAAATGTTAAAACCAGAAGCACTTTTGGAGGAAAGAGAAGTTTTGATCTTTTATAAAATCAAAGAGTAGCTGCTGTAGATACACATCCCCTGATTGCTGAGTATTTTCAAAGCAATTTAATTTTCTGACAGAACTAAATGATTTTTCAGCCACCCTCACAGAATGGTTGAGCTTGGAGGTCATCTGATCCAATCCCCTGTGCTCAAGCAGGGCCACATAGAGCTGGTGGACAATCTCCAGGTGGCTTTTGAGTATCTTTGAGGATAAAGACACCACAACCTCTGTGGACAACTTGTGCTAGTGCTTGGTCATCCTCACAGTAAAAAAGTGTTTCCTGATGTTCAAGGGGAATGTCCTGTGTTTGAGTTTGTGCCCACTGCCTTTGCTTCTGTTACTGGGCACCACTGAAAAGGATCTGACTCTACCGCCTTCTTCTTTCAGGTATTTCTGTACCTTGATAAGATCCCCCTGAGTCTTCTCGTCTCTAGGCTAAGCAGTCCCAGCTTTCTCAGCCTTTCCTCATATGTGAAATGCTTCAATCCCTTCATCATCTTCATGACCCTTTGCTGGCCTCTCTCCGGTACACTCATGTCTCTTGTACTGAGGGGCCCAGAACTGGATACAGAGTACTCCAAGTGTGGCCTCACCTGATGGACAAGGGAACCTGATCCGAGAATGTGTGATGGAAGTCCTTTGTAAAGCAGGAGATTCTTAAGTCTTTTTCAGCTCATATGAGAGGCAGAGAGGAATCTGAATAAATGCCATGTACTTGCATATGGTCTTTCTGTTGAAGATTTGTTTCTTAAATTGCTTTTTAGCTGATGGAAATTCATATTGAAAACTGGATAATATTACCATTGTTTTGCATGGGAAGGAGCCATTCTCAGAAGTGTGATTAAATGAAAGCTGAAGTAGTAAATGCTTTCTTCTCTAACTGCAAGCTCTCTGCCTTGCCTCAGTAATAATGAGCAAAACCTATCACTTATTTTCGTCCACTCAATAATATTTTTCTGGAGAGTCAGTCAAATTCAGAGTGAGTTATTTTATCTTCTGATAAACAGCCTTACTCTATTAAGCCTGTTGCATTTTCCCCTGTCCAGCTTCAAATCTTATTCTTGTCTTATCTAATCAATGAAGCAAAATTTGGCAAAGCTCTAGGATTCTTTACAGCTCAGCAGTTGTCTGTATTTTGCACTATGCTACGTGGAAACAGCTGACAGCTTCATTTTTTTTTTCCTCTGGAACTCTTTGGTTATGAATGTTACAAGCTGAAAGAGTTTTAAATAGCATATTGTATCTTTCACCTTCTGAACCCAGCTCAAATACAGTTGAGATTGACAGTAACTGGATCTTATTACCATCCTGAGGTGTTCAGTTAGCTGGGTGCATTAAGTTGATTTAGGTGGTTGTGATACCATTGTTGGCGCTGCCACTCCCTTCTTCGCTCTGCTGGCTCACGGATACTGCATGTCATGCCAGTGAGAGTGTATAGCAGCAGTGGAGGATCCAATGGGTTTTATCTGGTGGGGATCTCAGTGGGCTGGTGCACTTTCCTCCCTGTATCTATGTGCTGTGGTTCTGGGCTTGGTGATGGTGTATACGCTGCCCATGTTAAGTGCAAGAGGGACTTGAGATTCAGAAAGATGTTACTGAGGGTTATAAAGTTTGTGGGGGAAAGGGACCCAACTGTCCCCAAGATAATGGATGTGTATAGTGAATTTCTTTATACTACCCTGCTGCATAGATGGAGGTGTGTGTTTGGAGCTATTGTATAAATTGATAAAATTCTTCCTTACAATAAAAAAAAAAAAAAGGCAGGGCTTGAAATTTCCTGCTGAAGTGTCATAGAAAAAGAAATCTTTCCATCTTCTGCAAAAGAAGCTGCTAAGTGTCCTTCTCGCTTCCTCTTCCCTCTGTCACTCCTGACCTCAGAGTACAACTCTGTTTTTTTATCCTCATACAGCAGTTATCATCTAGCATGTCAAAGAGGAAGGTATTTATTAACACTTTTTTAATTTTTTATTTAAAGGGTACAGAGAGAGGGTGTATTTTCTTGGTGTTATTTGGCTGATTAACAGCAGTATCAAGAATAGGGCGAAGATTCCCTGCACTCTTAGAAGGGTGAGGGTTTTCCCAGAAATCTTTGCAGCATGTCCAACAAAACACTGATGCTCAGCAACATGGAAAGTCTTTACTTACCTTTACCTCAGTGCTTACCTACCTCTCCTGGCTGGAGTGGTTTGAGTTTGTACAGTCTGTGAGGTTCATATCTGCACAACATTCCTGAAAAATAATGAAGTTGTTTTTCTGGTGGGGCTTCTGAAGCACAAGATGGTTCAGGGATGTGTGAAACTAGGTCTGCCAAAATGTGGAGCAGCATTTGCCCAGCAAAGCCTCCATTCAGCCCAGGTAAGGAAACTCATATTTTCCTGTCTGTGAGCAGCAATTTTTAGAGTCTTTCCTCGCCCTATGCCCATTGCTAGGGAGGCCTGCTACTGCAGAACTGTATGTTGAGCTTGAGACTCTCAAAATGAGAGGGAACCATGTGGGAGTGATAGGTGGGAAAAGAAAAAGTGGGCTGAGAGAAGGACAGGTTGCTGGGTAAAAATTTCCTGATTTATGCTAGAACAGAATATCTTTTAATGTATTCTGCTTAAAAGGAGCTTGCAAGAGACAGGAATAGTACTGGGGGAGCAGATAAGTGATAAGTGCATGTTAAGGAGCCTATTCCTACTGAAAAGTATTTCTTGCTGCTTTCTACAGCTGTCTTCAACACCTCTGTGGAATTTTCTCACCCAAGCCTATACTGTGAGTGGAAAAAGTTGTATCTGTGGCATGGGTAAATGTTAAAACAGCTGCTTTATGTAGCCAACACAGCTTAAAAGCCGTATGGTCAGCTTCAGAAATATTTCCGTAACTTACTTATTCTGAAGACAGAAATATTTTTAATACAAAGGACCTCGTAATGGAAGTAAGTTGATTTGTTCATGTAAATTTTACCCATCTGCTAGGCCCTCTGGTAATTTTTGCCTAAAATTTTACATCCACAGTTTTCCTTAATTCTGTGGTAACAGTTGTTGCATTGTATGAGAAAAATTACCAGAGAACTTGTTCTTGCACTGCAACAGAATCATTACCGAGTCACGAGCACAAAATAATTATGAAGTTTTCAGGCAGATTGGCTAAATGGGATGCTCTAGCTCTTTGCTCTTGCAGCATGATTGTGTTTTGGCTCGCAAAGCCTGAAAACAGAAAATTTTCATACAGACTACTCTGGATATGCATCCAAGCTTGAAATCTAATTGTTGTTAGAAATGAATGTGGTGGTCTCAGGCTATTCCTTTGTGAATATGGTCAACATCAAAGAAAGTAAGAAACCCACAGTGATTAAATATATGGTTAAGTCTGAGTTAAAAATGATGGGTCTAGCTATTCAGCTAAATGTAATATGGTCCTGGTTAAAAATATTTCCTTTCTCCTACTCTATAAATAACATTGTAAGTATGGTTTATAGTTTCTCCAAACACCCATTCTTCAGTTCTGTTCTAGACTGTTTGCACTCCTGATTTCTGACTGCATGGGATCTGCTCACTGGCAAGACATCTCTCCTATTTTCAGTAAATCTTTTATTTGCTTTAGTGGCATACCCATGTAGAGAACGGTTCATGGATTTGCAGAACTGAGAAATTTTTGTTCCTGATTTCTTAGTGCAAACGTGTATGTTGTATTTGGTCCTGTTGCACAGAGGCTTGCAGTACTGTGCTGGTCATAGATATAGTTTGGCAAATACTCTGGCTCGACTGGGAAAAGAGTTTGAAGAGAAGAACAAGGAAGAGGAAAATTGTAAGCATTCTTTCACTTTCCTTCCTTCACTGTGTTTTTGGACACTTAGAATAAAGTGATGGTAGCACTAATGTGAGACTTAAGGTGTTCAGACTCTTGAAGCTGTACTTACTAGTAAACCTCAAACAGCAGTTTATAGGAAGTATAAACTTGTGAAATGTTCTTTTGTGTGCTCTTGAATGTGTTACAATTTCTTTGAGAAAGAAAAAGAATTGCTTTACTACCTTAAAAATCCTGGAAATAAAAATAGGTTAGAGTTGGGAAAGCAGTAAGCCACTGAAGTCAGAACTTGCATTGATGGTTCTTTTGTTAGTCTTTCCAGCTTCAGTCTTTCTGTGACACAAAAGTTAGGTTCCTGCTGAGACTTACAGTTCAGTAGAGCCTGATATTTATTTTCTTTAACTAGAAATAACATAGAGTGTGTGACCAAAGTAGGGTTATTATACTGGCATATATTGAAATTTCTAAGAATTTGCATTTCATTATTTAATATTATTTTGTTTATGCAACTCTATCATCTGTTTGTTTTATTTGGAGTTCAGTCTGTAGTGCCATATTTTCTTTTTTAGGCGGAAGGCATGCTAGATTTATTTCTTGAATAGTAATTTTTTGCCTGCGTGTTTTTTACTATAGAGGTGGTGCAGAGCTTAGATGCTGCGTTACAGGACTTTTTCTGTAATAGGAATAAGAGATAGCCTCCTTCTGGAGAAAACAAGATCAATAATACATGTGTGTGAATATATGTATGAAAATAGAAAAAATATTCTAGGTTGCACTCAGTTTTATCAATGTGATGAGGATGCCGCTGTTCATGCATAACATAAAGCTGAAGCATGTATAATAAATTGTTTAAACCCATGTTTTCTTCTTTTCCTTGCTACTTGTCAGTATTTGTGTCCTCCTGTTGAGGTAAAAATGAGTAAGGAATGGCTATAATGCGTACCATTGATCTCCTTTATCCATGAGGTTCAAATGAGAATTTTTTGATGATGTTTCTCCTACATCTGTGGTAATAGATAGCTGGTACTGAGCAGGGATTGGAGTAGTTAACAAGTTCTGTGTATAAGAAGATTTAAATAACCCAGTAGATTGATCCAAAATATTTTCTGTGTGTTTTATGCAAATTTTTATCAAGGTGAAAATGGCCAGATTGTCTGTGAATGTATATACCAATGTGCCTATGAAGAAATTGGTATGAGGTGCTGTTGAAAGTAACTTTGGTCTCTCTGGGTGCTTTTCTCTTGGTATTTTGGAGCTTAGACAGCAATGAATGTGCTGTATACTTCAAAATGCTTAAATATTTTCATAAGTTACTACATGTGAATTCACTGATGACTTTCTGGTAAGAGCTGCATTGAATTCTCCCTAGAAGTATAGAGACATTGTTTGAGCATGCAGGGATTGGGTCAGGACAGCCAAAGTCCACTGCAATTGAATCTAGCAAAGGATGCAAAGGGCTCCTACAAGCTTATCAGCAGCAAAAGCAAGAAGAATGAGGACCTGCTGCTGAATGGGGACAGAAGAGGCTGAGATACTTAAAGGCACCTTCAACTCAGCCTTTACTGGTGAGATTTGGCTTCAGGAATCTCAGGCAAGGAAGACTCACTGCCGGGTCACATTGTTCTCAGTAACACTCAGTGAAAGGACAAGAGGCAGTAGTTACAGACTGAAATACAGGAAATTCCAGAAAACCCTTTTCATATGGGGGTGATTGAATGCTGGCATAGACTTCCCCAAGATACTCAAAACCCATTCCTGAGCACTCTGGTCCAGCTGGCTCCACTCCAAGCAGGGAATCTGAGTGGACTAGAGGCTCTGTTGAGGTGCCTTCCCACACCACTGTGCCGTGGGACTGTGCTCCTGGGATATCATGGTGTGTGCTGTCCTTTCAGAAACTTGATTAGGAGTAGGAGTGAAAAGTCAACTCTAGTGTAGTGTGGAAAAAATGCATCTTCACTGGTGCTACGAAACAAAAAGGCATAGAAAAAGCATTCATCATACTATTCTCTA
Source organism: Chiroxiphia lanceolata (assembly GCF_009829145.1). Taxonomy (NCBI): domain Eukaryota; kingdom Metazoa; phylum Chordata; class Aves; order Passeriformes; family Pipridae; genus Chiroxiphia; species Chiroxiphia lanceolata. Next base: position 50,420,196 of record NC_045639.1, read on the forward strand.
TTTCTCGCTGTAGATAAGATTTTATAAAATTAAGACTTCGAACGCTGAGAAGAGAGTCCACTCCATGTAGCCAGTTTTCAGTATTTGTGGTACTGTACTTTATGTGAAGCTGTTTAGACTCCTGCATATCTGTACATTAAGGAAAATGGACATGTCAGACATGCTGCTGATTAGTGCCAGTTCTAGGAACTGAGGTTGGGTCCTGGTATCAGTCTCCATGTAAAGCAGATTGTTAAGTCAGAATTGCATGTCACATTTACAAATTACTTCTAGGACTTTAATTTTTTTCCCAGGACTCTGGCAAATTATTTTCTAGAAGTTGATTAATTGAATATGGAAGAACGTAATTTTTGTGTTGCAAATGGAAAGAGAGACTACTTGACTGCTAATTATATAACTTTAGGCACTTGGAATCTTAGTTACTCATTCTTTTAAGCTAGAAGGTGGAATATGCTGCTGCAAACTTTTCTTGATCATAGTGTTCCTTGCATATGTTTCTTTTAGTGGGTATATAAAATCTACCTATTGTCTTGCATCGTGTCATTCTCAAAGAAGGATATGGCGAGTGATTAAAGAGAAAAATAAGTAGTGACTTTGGTGAAAAACATGAGTTTGTTTTATACTCAGGTAAATATCCAGTTGGACTTCAGTCTAGGAATCAAGATAATTTATGCTGTAACTGAAAATGTCTAGAAGTACTGTTTGATTAGCTTCTGTATGTATTCTACAAAATTAAGTTTTTCCAAATAGGGTTTTAGATAATGTGTCTGAGTGTGAGGGAGAAAAAAAGAGAATAGGTAATCTAAGAAAGGATGTATATGGTCATGTTGGGAAGGGAATGTTCCTTGGCAATTCCAGTTATCGTTTACCACTTTTAGCACAATTGCTTTTTTTCCCCTTCTTACTTGGTATGTTTTCCCTTTTGGGTCAGTAGGAGAGCAGTTTCTTAGAACAGAGAAGTAGTACAGTAAATCCATTGTGCCTCTAGGACATATTAACTTCAAAAGATAGGATGCTTCAGTCTCCTAGTGAAAGTCAGACAGAATCTAGCCTGCTTGTTTGTTGTTTTTTTTTTTCTCTGACTCCAGCATGATTCTATCTTGCAAAGGCGTGGTCTAATTCTTTCAAGTGAAAAATGTTGAAGCAGATTTGTTACGATGAAATTGATACCTCTGGCAAGTTGGATCTGATTCAGATGACTGTGCCAGGGATGGAAGTCGTGAAGCTTAAGGAGACAAAAGAAAGCAAAGAACTTTTTCAATTAGAGTGGAACTTCAAAAAAATATAGCAAACTTAGCTTAAAATTATGTGTGGATTGAGATCAGAATTGCTGTTGTGTTTATGTATTTACTAAGATGAGCAGTAATATTCTGAGATTTTCCTTCACATATATGACATTTCTATTTGGCACTGGTAAGCGTTCCTATCTGAAGGAAATTTTCTGATTTTGTTTTTTTTTTACTTTTTCTGTTTCCTGAAGCGAAGGAAGAGAATTTGAATACTTTTGCATCAGTCCCCCTGTAATTGTGTGTGTAAACTAGGTCTGATTAACCGGCTGAGAGATTCCAAGGAAGGTTTAAATGAAATCTTTAAAGGTTCAAACCTGAAAGTATTGGTGGCTCTGATATCTTTGCAGAACTTCAATGGATGCAGTTGTAACTTGAGACACAGTTCATCTGAATAATTCAAAATATAGAATTGAGGTGTATAATTGTATTTAATTGATTTTTCTTAATTTTGCCCACTTTCTTTTCCTTAAATGTCGTAATAGATTATAGAAATCTTTCTTATGATGTTCTCCATTTAAACAGGCACCAGGTACTTTACCTTTTTAAAGACTGCTTTCTCTCTATTCTCTGTAGCTCTCCCCACTGGATTGCCTACTGATTGGCTAAACCTCTGAACAAATGAATAGCAGGAAAAGAATAAACCAGCAACTTCTCAGCCTTTAATACGGAATCTGATGCTGAATCACCTTTGAATGGGAGGTGAAGGACTCTTCAGAAAAAACGCAACACCCCAAAACTAGGAAACAAAGGAAAATAAAAAGGATTGATACTGAAAAGATGTCTTGTGACCTTAGTGGAAGGATCTGGTCTGGTCTTAGTCTAGTAGAATTTTAATCAAGTAGATTAAACAAGAGGGTGGGAATTCCCAAGTAACAGGCCTAGGTAATATCCCCTTAAAACTGGCAAATGCGTTGTCACTCTGGGAACAGGGACATGGCCTATGAGTTTTAGCCCATGGAAAAGATATATTTCCTTTAGTGGGGTGCATTGTCCTGCTTAAGAAGGAAATTAGAAGTTTTTCTGCCCTTTGACTGATTCCTTGATATAAACTGGACTCAATTGCATTAGTGGATGCCAGCACTCAGACTGCAAGCACAAGCCAGACCAACAGGGTCTTGTTGAGAAGGAGGAGGGACTGTGGTACTCCACCACTGCCATTTAAAGCCATTTAAAGCTTCTGATTCTACACTCTGAGGAATAAACAGTAGCAGTGAAGAGAGTTGGGAATACAGATAAAAATTAATACTGTAAAGTGAATTTTCAATCCTGCTTTATATTGTAGACTTGTACACTATTTTTACAAGGCTATGCTTTGTTGCTCTGTGGACCTGTGTATGCTGTTGCAAGGAGTAGGAAATTTCCCTCTAGTAACTTTTGGGTAAGAGTGATTTCTCAGCACTTTGTTAGGTGACAACTTTATGATATACTGGCAATGAGCATTCCCATATCCACTGTGTTTGCTTTTCTATTCTACCCTTTCTTGGGAAAGCAGGAGTGTAAGCAATAGCACTAAGAATTTCTTCTGAAGTTGCATTGGAAATTAAAATTTGTCTACATAATATACATACAGTACCTTACATTGTTACTTAGTTTTACTGTTTAAAAAAAATGCTGATGTGATTTCTTGTTCTTACATGTAGGAGATTATTTTTTTTTATAATTTTTGTTATGAATTGTCCACAGTTGGATTGTAGTTTCCTTACAAACTGAAGGATGAGTTTTTAAGTTAAAAATCTAAATAATCAGAGCAATGTTGCAGAAACAGTGCCTATCAGAAACTAACACTAAAAACCCAGCACAGATATCCTAAAAAGACTGTTTGAGACCAGAAAGAGGAAAGAGTCTAGGAGACAATCTTCATAATTATTAAATATGAAGTTAACTTCTTGAAATGCAAACTCTCATTTTAAATAGACAAGAATTTACGAAGAAGGTCCCTTTTATAGCTGTAAGGAGGAATGAGAAATTACTCATTTCAAGCTTATTTCTCTCAGTGTGCTATTCTCTGCACCACATGAACAAGTATCTAGAAACAACCATGAATCAAATGCTATTCCAGAATGTTAGTGGTGTTTTAAGCTCCAAGGAGGAATGTTTGAAATTGTAGGAATTTCTGAATATCTCTTTTGCTGTTCTGTTAAAGAAATAGTTTGGATCTTGGATCTTCATTTGAATCTGGCTTTCTGAAAGTGAATATCAATATGGTCTATTAATTTTGAAATATATTGGAATTGTCATCACGTAGTTGACATTTACTATTAACAGTTAAGAAAACCCCATGATCTAAAGAGAACAAATAACCACTGCTTACTGTTGGACTTATATCAAAATCCTTCTCTCTCTCTCTTAGAAAAATGCAGCTGACTGTAGCTGCCAGCTAATGTACAAACAGAACCGAGAGAGGGAACAGCTGCGCTCTGAAAAATAGCATAGCTCAGAGGCATCAACGCCCGCCTCGGCTCCTCTGGTGTTTACTTTCAGGCTAGAATTATATATTTTGGGGCACTTTTACATATGTAAGTAAGCTTTTCTAGATGATCTGCAGAATTAATGATTCTCACAAAGAAGAAAAAAAAGTAACAATATGTTGATTTTTAAGAGTAACTTCATCCTGTTTTGTCTTACCTTTGTGCTTCTAGCATTTCTTAAAAATTTCTGTGACAGTCAGTCTATGTTGCATATAGTTTGTAGGTCCAGTATTCTGCAGTCAGCATCTTTGAACCTACTTGATGAGTGCATGTTGGCCGAACAGGTCCTATGCCTGGTTCACCTGAATTTTGAGGAATACCATCTAGAAATAGGTGGCAGTTACTGTTTCTACTTGGCAGGCTTCTATGTTGTGGCAAGTGGGACCCCCTCATTAAGGAGCAAATAATGTGTCATGTTTCTGGTAGAACTGGAGCTGAATCTGCATGCGGCAGATATAAAACAAGATAGTAAGTGGTGGCTAAAGTTGGGTAAATTACACTAACAGAAAAAAATTAAAGCGGTGAGTATGAAGAGTGATAAGTATGAAGATGTGCATTCGTGTGTCTTTTGTGTTCATCGTGGTGTGCCAAATACAATTCTCTTTCCCACTGAAATGCAGGTACAGCTTGTTATGCAGAAAAAAAATTTGTTACAAACTAGGAACTTTTGACCTCCAGTGAATGTGAATTCAATACTGCCCTAAAATCTGACTCCAATGACTGCTTTAAGTGACTCCAAGTTTTTACATAGCATTATGTCCTTCAGTTACTCCTGACAACTGCCAGCATTTTGTCTCTGTTGCTTGTTGTATGTTTTGCTCCAGATGCCACAGGAACAGTAACTTATTTTTGAACTCCACAAAAATAAGCTTAACGCTTTCTTTGCTTCAAGCCAAAAGAGCATTTATTTCCTGTTTGTTATGTTTTAGCAAATGAGCTGTATTTTGGAAAGGGTGTAACACTGGTATTTTCTAGGTAGTACGAATATAATTTGTCACGCAGGGGAAAAAAAGTGTACGTATTATGGTAATTTTCAAAGAGGTAACTTGTTTCTGGGTTCATGTTACAAAGTTCTGATTTACTGAGGGAACAGGCTTTACTTTTCCCAGGGAGCATATGGCATGTTGTTTTCTGTATAAAACCTGGTAATTTTCAAGGGCAAGACAATTGCAACTTGTATGCTGTTTTTAGAAACTTGGGTGTTGCTGTTGCCAAGCATGCAAACTAATGTTTTACGTTGGTTTTTGACAGGGACACTAACTAGGAGTCAGAATCTGTCTGTCTGCTCCTTCACTGACATCTTGCTCCTGGAAAGTCTTTTGTCACTGGGAAGGTGGCAGGCAGAGTCTCTCCCTGGCCTTGCATTGGGGTCCTTCACCTCAGCTGGTTGTGGGGTACCCTCTGGTCAGAATAGAGGACCTCATCCACTGAGTGCAGTTTAAAACACAGTTTGTCTGACCTAACAGCATAAAAGTTCCCCAGTAGATGGACAAATAGTGTTGACATGGCCCTTGGTAACAAATCTTTTCAAGGACATGGAAAAATAGGCATCTGGGTTTAGTAATGGCTTCTGCGAACATTGTGATACATTAGTAAACTTAATAGAAACTGTATTTCAATTGCTAGTGTCCCAAATGATTCTTGTGAGATTACAATTCATTTAGTTTGTGACAAAATGAATACTCAAGGTAAACTTATTTTTAATTAACAGCATCTTTTGTGGTTGCAGTAACATTGTTTTTCAATATCTCACAGCTTAGAAAGAGAGGGAAAACAATTATGGAAGATTCAAAACTAGTAATTTGGTTTTAGTATTATGGCTCATATGAGATTTACTCCATAAATACTGAAGATGCTTCTCTGAAGAAAGAAAATGAGTAATTTGTTTTCTTTTTATTATAGTCACATGGGAAAAAAAAAAAAAGAACCTGACTTACTGTCCACTTTTAGTTTTCTGTGGAAAGCCTTTTATAAAGGCAGATCTGGTAACAGTTGCATTCAAGCAAAGTTGAAGAAAAGAAAAGAAGGTTGGCAGTAGCAAGATAAAGCTTTGAAGTTTTTTCAGAAATTATAACATTTTAGCTTAATTCATATTTTAGTTCAGATTTCTTTTCTGTTGCTTTAGAATTCTAAAACTGTAGTGACTTGTGCATGTTGTCAGTACTTGGGTTTTAGCATGCACTCAGTTGTTTTCTTCTGACATTCTGGAAATCTGATGGTTCCTGGAATAGACACATCTTTGACAAATTAGAAAGCTCTTTAGTTTTGTGAAATGATATCAAGAATGTAATACAGATTTTTGTATTAAAGCTTCTAGTAATACTGAACAGCTGGAAAAAATTACAAATGTTTTAAAACCAAAATAATCAGAGCAGAATATTGTTTTTGCCGTGCCATACCATGTCTTCTGGTAATTGCAGGCCATTTCCTGGTCATGGTGGCTAGTGAACGTCTTCTTTAGAGCTGAAAGTGGAGTGATGGGTGCAGGAGAAAGCCAGCTTCCCTTGGGGTGTACCAGTGGTGTGTGTTGGGCTGAGGGGGTCACCTACCAGAGCTGTGATTTTTCTGATGGTACCAATGACTTAGTTAGGAATAATGTAATCAGTATTATCTGTTAAATTACTGAATTATAGTAGCTGAGTGCTACTTGTTGGATGGATGCTGAATAATTTTTGCTGACGACTGCAGAAGGACAGGAGATGCCATCGTAGGCTATGTGTAGTTCTTCCACTGTTGAATGTTCCCATGAACATTGAAAATATCTTGAAGGCTGTAGGAGGAAACACAAAGGACTTTGTGGGTTATTGACCAGAATGTGTTTGTTCATCTTGCCAACAGTGGACCTAAGCTACATCCAAAATCCTGGCCTCCCTCCAAAAACCATGAACTTCTTCTGTGCGGTTCCCAGTCTGTCCTGGGCTCTGACTGAGGGGCCGGATGGCCAGCCAATACCTACCACGATTGCGCAGATTGCATTTGGATCAGTACCCTATAGCTCTACATTAGCTTTTATTTTGGGATGTGTGGCAATAAGTTGTTGTGTATTGCAGTGAGTCTAGAAGCTGTTGATAAGGTCATTGGGGTGTGGAGGCTGGAGTGCTGTGACATGCAACACCTGGAATCCTGCATCGGTCCTGAAACACACCAGGCATGTGTCCTCTTTTTCCATCCTAAGTCATGGAGTTACCAGTGGCAAACTGATACACAAACTGAACAGATTCATGGGTTTACTTTGTGAGATGTGGAATAAAACATGTGTTGGCTAAATGAAGAATATGTAAACTATATTTACTTACGTTTATCCTTAACTTTGTCTTTAGGTTTCAATGCAAATGTTGGGAGCCTGCACTGGTGAATTTTCTAAACAATTTATCTCCTCCCTGTCAAAAGAGACCTCTGGCCTTGATTATGATACCAGATACCATGTGTCCTAGCTGGTTTCATCGTGCTGCTTCAAGTTGTTTTAACACTTAAATGCAAAAGTAAATTTTTGCTACTTTGTTTTTTGTGATGATACTAAAACTGGGAATTTAAAATTCAAGAAATCTGTTACATTGAATAACTGAACCCATTCTGCAGAACTTGGAGAATGTCATTTACAAAAACTGGAGATTGTAAACTGGATTAGATTTTGTACATACTTCTTACTCTCTTGAAACCTGATTGCAGCAAACTTCTTGATTTGACTACTGCCAAATTCCCTTGGAGTGCTGTCTTTCTCTTTTGAACTTTGCAGATGTCAGATGTTTCTTTTGTGCATTCTATGGAAGCATTGAGAATATGTGCATCAAACAGTAGTTTTATGGAATCATTTGTGGCATAAAGCTGAGTGAAAACACTGTTTTGTCATGTGCCTCTCCCAAGATGCTGGAAACCTTTGCAATACTGTGGTTGTTTTGTTTCGATTTCTTTCCTGTATGTTAGAGCTGTTGACATTTTAGGATTTTTTTGTGGCAACAATTCAGTGGAGGAAAACTTGATTAGAGGTTTGAGATGGGGAAGACAACCCACCTTCTATATATACCTCTTCTACTGGATATATTTGGTATGTTGTATAAAATAGCTTACCTTATTTTCCCTTTCGATAAACATATGGGCTAAGCTGTTTGTTTTTGAATAGGAAGCCACACTGTGGTGGGGCTGGATCTGTAATTACGGGAAGGGCTCTTGAGTATAATCAAACCTACTCTTTTAGCGTTGTCTGAATTGGACCAAAATACACAGCTTGTAATAGCACGTATCAGCAAACCTGCCTGGTCTGAAGTATGTTGACTTTATCTCTTACACCTTAATTTTAAAACTCAGCTGAAGCTTCAAGATGATGTAGCATAATTTGATGATAACGTAAGAGGGGAGTTTCTGTTGGTGGGTTTTGTGTTTTTTTTCCTGTCTGTTAGCTTGTGCTGTGTTGTCAAGACTGGAAAGTTACAAATAAGCAAAAAAAAAAAATCTGATGCTGAACCAACGCCAAATATGATTTTTATTTGCAATGGCATAAATGAGGTGTCCTGTTTGAAGAGACATTCCTTTTGTGGGGATGGTGGCCATCAGGAAGTGCACAAGCTGCTGTTTGACAGAAGTCCACAACCTTGTAATGTTTTCTTATTACAAGTGATGATTTTCTTTTCCCTTTTTTTATTGCAGATTACCATACAAATTTTGCACATGGAAAAGAATGAAGGAGGGAGAACAAGTTAAAGAGAAAAATTTGGTGGTAAATGCTTTAGAAGTATTTGAAGTAGGTTTTATTGAAATGTAGGTTGAAGTCTGTAGCTCTGGGGTAGCTGTGGCTCTGTGCTGCATTTTGTACCAATTGATGCCTCTGTGTTGATTGAGCTAAAAGGTGAAGGACTGGATTTGTGGGGGAAGTGATCTTGTGCTGAATTCCTGCTTTCTCTGCTCTGTCTCTTAGACGTTGGTGGAGCAATAAGCTGCGAAAACAAGTGGCAACAGTAATAGTGTTGAAACTTTTGGGTGCAAGTCTTTTAACTCCTGGTGTTGGATGAGATGAGAATTCTCCCTTCCTTCTTAGCTAATATTTTTTTCTGATTATGGATCACTAATTTTTTAGATGGGTGGTTTGAAACTGTGGAAGGATGTTTTTCAGGTAATGTACTGAGGCATCCTTAAAGACCGAGCTCTAGGAATGTGAGCCAAGGGCTGAGCACCCTTCTTGGGCAACCTGCTTTCTCCTTCATGTTCTTTTTGCCTCCAGGGGTGCTTTGAAAGCTTGCCTCTTTTTGGAAAGTTCTTGATTCCAACTTGCATGTTCTGGTAACAGCATGAGATTATGGAAGGAGTTGGAAGGGATGGGTGTTGCCCAGCAGCAAAAATCCCTGCCCTTGTGTTTTCTTCCAAGAATATGCATAAATAAATAAAGACTACAGGTTTGTCCCTAAATGCTGTGTTCAAGGATGCTTTTATGGAGACCAGCTTACTGGGGAAAAAAATAACCAATAATATCAGGTAGGTTGTCCAGCTGCCAAACTGCAAGGAGAAAATTGCAGAATGCTACCTAAAGAAATCTTTAGTGCTCTTTTCTTTCTCTTGAGTAGAGCTAGAGAGCTATAAGCGATGTAATACAGAAATCAAAGCTATGAATACAGGAGGCTATGGCTGTACAATCCAATCCCCTACTACTGTAAGCAATTAGCTCCTATAATCCATTTAAAAACCATTTTAAAACTAGGTAGGTTTGTTTACTTTTGCATTCTTTCTGAAAACTTGCCACCAAACAACACTGCTCTGTTGTTTAGAAAATTTCTTTCGTTTCCAGCTGAAACTTCTTGCTCCGGCATCTTTATTTATCTTTGAGTTTGTGCCACAGTCTTTTTGTAGTTTAAATAGCTCATGTTTCTATGAGCCTGTAAAAGCTAATGTAGTCCTTTTCTGTAAAGGAAAGCAGCACTTCTAGTTTCTGGCAGGATTTACTCCTTTCCTCTGATGGTACCGGTAGCACTTTTTGCACCTGTTTCTGGAACAAAATGGACAAGAATGGTACACAGTATTTTATATGTAGTCTCATGCAAGACTTTGTTCCAGAAAGTCATGTTACTATTACTTCCTCCACTGGACACTAACTTTCCTGAGGAACACTATGCTCCTGTTTTCCTTTCTTAACATTCATTATCATCTAGATATGGACATGTTAATTGATCCATTTTTCCTAGTTGAAAACTCTATTAGGAGGGTCTCTCAGTGTGGGGGTTTGTAGTATTTAGTTTCATTTCATTTCTGTTATTCTGATCCTCAGCATTACCACAGTTCTCCATAGACCAAGTTGTAATCCTTCTCTACTGACAGTTCCTTCCAGCTTTGTGTCATCAGGGAGCATCATTATAGCTGTCCTAACCTTTGTTCCAAAGTAATTACCAAGATGATGCCATTTTGATTATAGACTGCAGCATGTCCAAATTAAGTTTGTGCATCTTATGGTTCTTATACAATTACAAAATTCTTTTCTCTCTTTCTCAGGTAGAAATTATTAAGTTCAGAGAAGAGGATCAAATTCTGTTGTGTTTTGGTTTGGTATTGATATACAGTAATTATGTGAAATTGTAACAATTTTGCATTTCTTCGAGTATCAGACTAAGATCAAACAAGTCCTTCCCTCTGAATTTGCCATTTCAGTTACTTAAAGCTGTAAATGTATTTGTAGTATAGGAACACACAAATGAAAATTGTGTAAATCTGAGATGGATGACAGCAAGGAACACTCTTAAGATTACTAATTAGAACTGGATAACTGTTGCCATTGCTTTTCCCCTCTGTTCTGTATATGTTTTCTGCCCCGTATCTGAAGATGCTCTGTGACAGTTCATGTGTCCACTGTGTTCCTTCCGCAACTCTGGCAGAGTTTTCAGGAGACCAAATTTGAGATAAAACGATGAACTTTATGCATGGGTGATTGCTCTGAATCGATCTTAAAAGATTTGTCAAGCCATTAGTTATTTATTTCTCAAGTTGAAACAAGAAAAATTTGGTAATTCCCAACATTTTTATTTTTAATTTGAAAAATCTAGTAAATTGGTGAACTACAGGTATTTAATATTTTTCTAATTCAATTAAAATAATTAAAGTGATATTTTTGATAATCTCTGTTGAAGGAAGCATAGTTTTGTAGTCCACAATCTTAGAAGATCATGGTAAAGAATAAGATAGCAGAACTAAATGTGAGTAATACGTTTCTGTCATGGCAGTTTGTGTGTGTTGTTTGGATTTAGAGATAGGATTGGAGCATTTTGTACCACAGTGTGCTGAAAAGTCTTCTTGGTGGTCTGGAGCCATTTCAACAGTTGCTATAAGATCTGTGAATTTATTGATTTTGTATATGAATAAATACCACAAGTAAAATTTTAGTGTGTTAGGTGTAAGCTGTTTATCTTTGCCTTTCCATGTACCAAATATAATGCATGTAACTCTGGATATTATTGGCTGCCTTCAGAAAACTTTCTTTTCAGACAAACATATGAAGTCATTTATGTGAGTCATCAAAGTATCTTTCCTTCCATCATTTAAAAATGTGATATACTTCTAAGCATTGACCTCTGTCTCCTCCTATTTTTCTATGTCTGCTGAAGAAAATAAACTATACACGAAGAGGATCGATGTTTCTACCTCATAAAACCCGTGAGATCTGTTCAATGAAGGAAGAGAAGGACTACACATCTGTAGGAGAAACTTTGTGTAGAGCTTTAACATGTGGGTGGTCTGTTTTCCCTCTTGGAATTTTCCAAAGTTGCCAAAGTACCTGAGTGTTTTATTGTAAGGAAAATGTTTCTGATGTTTTCTTGTGCTGGAAATTGGAAGCGTTTGTCCCTGAATTTGGAGGTAGAGGGAGAACTAGGATGAGTTTCATTCTGGGGCGAGAAGCTGCTGCTAAAATGACTCGCAAATATATTTTGTGTGAGATTGGCCTAAATTGCCCTAATTGGGATGTACCCCTGAAGTGGCTGTATCAGCTCTTGTTCTACCTGTTGAATTAAGCAATAATAACATGGCAATGAGTTGCTTGGAAAGTAACATCTGCTCTTTGAAAACTTTCTAAAATGCCTTACTGGGTTTGTCTTCTTACAGCAATTGTTTCTATCTGCTGAATGACAAAAAGGCCGTCTAGATGCCAAGAAGTGCATGAAGTGTTTTGAAGGACTTAAGCAATCTGCTCAGGACTGCTGAAAATGAGTTGCAGGTTTGTCCCATCAGGTGCTCTTGCTTTCATTCTGAACACGGGGTTAGACCAGCTGGTAGTGTCTTATCTGATGCAGAGAATTTTGAATTCTGGTAGGCAGAGAGTACAGTAGAGATTTAGTCCTTGTAGCAATCCTTGAAGTGTTTGAGCATATACAACTCCAGCTTTTGCATACTTATGTGCTTGCTTCTCTTGCCTTCCTATATGCAGTGAGGAGGATTTAAATAGCAGTGAATCTGCATCAGAAATGATACTTCTGTCCTCCCTTGAAACAAGATTTTACTCTTTGAAAGTTATTTCTTTGCAATTAGTTTTTCTTGTTTTGAGTGTCATGTTTATTTCAGAAAATAGTGGAACTTTTGAGTGCAGTTACCTTTACTGCTGTTTCTCTGGAAATTATTACTGTGTGAAGTCAGCAGAAAGCTTTTCTGCTATTAGTGTGCTGGTTGCAGTTGTTCATGAAGTAGGTCAAAGGGTTTTGAAGATATACAAAAATATGAGACACACATGTTGGATTTTTCATAGTTAGGCGATTAGGTAAGAGAGTTACAATAGCGAGAAAGAGGCAATAAACTGTGCCGCTTGCTGGAATCCCTAGGCTGTGGGATTTCATGTGTGTGCCTAAAGGTCTTATTGTAGATTCAAATAATTTGCCTACAGCATAGGGACTGTATGATAATGAAAGATACTACTTCACTTAATGTTTCCCAACAGGAAGGGACTGTATGATAATGAAAGATACTACTTCACTTAATGTTTCCCAACAGGAAGGAAAATTATTAAGGGAATACCTATATCAGTAATAGTGCTGTCAAACTCTTGTACTTGGGAGGGAGGGGAAGAGGTGGTTGAACTGGCTGTTGCAGGAAAGAGCTCACACAGATGCGGAAGGAGATGTGAGGAGACCAAGCTACAGAGAATGTGACATGTGCCATTATGGCAGGTCCTATCAGGAGGTATAATACCTTCTTTCCCTTCATCTGTCTCCTGCTTACAGTCTTTGTTTACACAAGTAATTTTACTCACAGGGACAGACTTACCCTGAGGACTTGTGGGGATGTTTGTCTCATGACTACTACTATTCTAGAGTGTCCTGATTTTGGCTGGGATAGAGTTAATTTTCTTCCTAGTAGCTGATTCAATGCTGTGCGATTGGATGTAGTATGCAAATAATATTGATAGTACACTGATGTTTTAATTATTGCTAAGTAGTGCTTATTCTAAGTCAAGGACCTTTCAGTTTCTTTGCAATAGTCAATGATGGCTGAAATATAAATATGGGAAGGCAGACTGACTGTATTGTACCTTCACAAATCTGCCAAGGCAGGTACCATACGCTTACAAGGGTGGAAGCAACTACCATATAGCTGAAAACATACCCTGTGCCCTACACCACTGCCCAGAACACTAACCGGAGCCTTGAAAAGCAAGTCTTAGGGAAACACAGTACCCGGAAAGAACTGAGTCAGACAACAGGACTCATTTCCAAAACAACCTTAGAGATACCAGGGTCAAGGAACATGTCACTGAATGGTTATATTACATCCCCTATCATGCACCAGCCTCCCAAAAAGTCGACCGATGGACTGTTAAAGACTACACTGACACCAATGGATGATGGGACTCTTCCAACTTGAAATATTCTGTGTTTGTATGATCTGGATACGCATTTAGCAAAAGTCACCTGGTTAGTCAACACTAGAGGATCTACCAATAGGGCTGGCCCTGCTTCTGTGTACTTTAGAAGGGGATAAAGTACCTGTAGAGCACATTAAAAATATCATAGGGAAAACAGTCTGGATTATTCCTGCCTCAGGCAAAGGCAAGCCCATCAGTGGGATTACTTTTGCTCAAGGGTCTGGGTACACTTGGTGGGTAACATGCAAGGATGGGGAATTCTGATGTGTGCCTTGAGGGGATTTGATTTTGAGTGAGAATAGCCAATTAATTAAAATTTATGATGTTAATTTCTGTATAACACTGTGTATCATCACTTCTATGGTGACTGTATGCCCATCATTGCACTGGGCCCATCATGGTGCCTGTCTCTGCCACTTCGGATTCAGGGATCTGAACTTAACACCCTTTCCAGAATATTGCAATAAAAATCACATAGATTAAGAAAATTGAATGTAAAGAAAACCAGATGAGAACAGAGGTGATGTAATCAGACATGGCTTCAGTATGCAACAGTCCAACACCGTACACTGTCTTTCCTGTCCTGAAAGACTGTTATAGCAGATGGAGACCAAAGTCATGGACTAAAATCAAAATGGACATTTTGTAGGGATAGCCCATAGACTATATGGGCTATGATATGGGAATGATATCTGTGTATATATATTAAAAGACAGGAAAGGTGACGATGTTTAAGTGGGGTGTATTAGAAAGACTGGGTCCTGGGGATGATGTAAACGGTATAGAATAAGGAGTGGATACTGTCCTGGTTTCAGCTGGGGTAGAGTTAATTTTCTTCCTAGTATCTGGCACAGTGCTGTGTGTTTAGATTTAGTATGGGAATAATGTTGATAACGAACATGTTGTTTTAGTAGTGCTTACCCCAAGTCAACGACTTTTCAGTTTCCCATGCTCTGCCAGAGAGGAGGTGCACAAAAAACCAGGAGAGAGCATGGCCAGGACAGCTGACATGAACTGGCCAAAGGGATATTCCATACCACAGAACATCATTCTCAGTATATGAACTGGGGGGAGTTGGCTGGGAGGGGCCAGTCGCTGCTCAGGGATGGACTGGACATCAGTCAGTGGGTGGTGAGCAATTGTATCGTGCATCACATGTTTCTCTTGTTAATCTCTTTCTTTTTACCTCCCTTTTTATCATCACCATCATTATTATTTTTATTACTCTTATTATTATATTTTATTTCAGTTATCAAGCTGTTCTTATCTCATCCCACAGGTTTTACCTTTGTCTGATTCTGATTTTCCTACTTGGGGTGCCAGAGGTATGAACAAGCAACAGTGTGGTACTTAGTTGCTGACTGGGCTTAAACCATGACATAAAGGTACAGGCTGTGGGGAGGCATGTGTGTCTTTAGCCATTGGAAATGGTTAGGAATAGTAGACACCTTCTGTTTGAAGGGATGGAAAAGGAGTTGGTAGGTAATGACCTGAGAACCAGAGAGAAAAGGGAAGACTTCACAGTTGTGCCATTCTTTTTTGTATAAGTCAAAAGATGAGAGAGGAGAAATGATCAGTTGAATTTGAGAAAGAAATGACCTTTTGAACTTTACTGTTTAGCCTTCTTCATAAAAAAAGTCTTAGAAAAGTGATTGATAGGTTTGTAAGTGAAGAGAAGTTGATGCTTTTGATGCTTTCACCACAGATATTTCAAATGCCCTGTCTAGAGGGTGCTGAGAGATTTCTCAGCTCTGGAGGCAGTGAGAGCCCCTTGATGGCAGCTGGAAAATACTGTGACAGGAACTATGTACTGTTTTGGCACTGGCTTCTGGTTATTGCCTTTGAGTCACTTGTTATAGGTACAGTTTCTTTGCAGTATCTCTTAAAAGGCAAGCATGTCTGTAACTGTTAGAAAATGGGTGCTTAATGTCATTCTACAGGTTTAGATAGTGTTTGGTTTTAAGTTTTGCTTTCTCTGATGGATGTTTCATGTGTACACGCATTCTTGTTAGACTTCAGAGACAAGAATGCTTCCATTAAAAATGCAAATACGTAAGCATTGAAGAGATTTTTGTTGCAAATCTGAAAGTTATTGTGTTTGATATCTTGTACTGTCTTAACTGTGGATACTGTATTGGGAAGAGTTGCCCTGAAAATTGAAGTGTTGAAATCCCTAGTGCTCTGTTACTGAGTATGGATATCAGATAGAAGCCCTGTGTTTGCGCATCATTGACAATTCTGCCATGTTCAGGCAGAAGTACTGGAATTGTTATGCCTTCAAGAGATGAAAAAATGTTCTATTTCTGCCACAGGATTAATGAAGCTGAGTATTATGGAAGAGGGCTAGGAGTTGTTTTTATTAGGTAGCAGTTACGACTAGTTCAGATGACTAGTTTGTGAAAGCAGGATTTCTTATTAGCTCTGCAGGTGTACTCAGTATTTCTCTTCTCCAGTATCTCAGAGATCCTGTCTTCTTTGCTCTTCAGCTTGTCCATAATGGACTTATTTAATTCGTAGGGTCAGTAGGGTACTACAGAGAACAGTATTTCCTGGCTTGCTCTCATGAAGTGTGTGCATGCCTCAATAAGATTTATGCTGTCTGCCACTGGCAATTCTTCATAATAAGGTAGACAAGTACTTTCTCTCTCAGGTAGTCATTAATTGCTATTGCTTGCATATTTGATAAGAGAAGAGGCTTCCTTTTTGCATGTAGAGGTTTTACTTTGTGAGAGCCTACAGCACAAGACAAAGGTTTGATATGTAAATTACAAGTCAAAACGTTCTGTTAGTTTCTAAGCAAGTGGAAATGGGACCTTTTGACAGGAGATGAGTGCTGCCATTGGTCGGGCACAGCTAACATCTGTCCACAGCTGCCCTTGCTGCAAGGCTGAGGGAGACCAGCTGAAGGCCCCACGGCAGCCTCCTCTGGTCAGATCTAAGGGAGTGGTACAACACCACACCTGCAGTGCTGGGACACCACTAAGTGTACAGAAACGTCTGTGCATGGTGAGGACTGGTATTCCCTGCATGTGGAACCAGGGCAGTGAGGAGTGTGTCACTGGACAAGGCCATCACGTTGGCACACCCCGGTGCACTCTGGCTCTATAGCATTTTAGTCTGAGTGCCAGCCCACCATCGGGGTGATTTGCTCTTTTTGTATCCAGATGTGGCTTTGCTATCTGCACCACCCACTGTGGGTCACAAAAGTGTCCACAATTTCATGCTTTTGTGTTGTCATCAGTGTGTATTTGGCAAAATCTAAAAATTAATATGCTTAAGTGTTTTCTGCTTTCCAATAGCTTTATGGTCAGCTCTAATGATGTTCTTTGTTTTTTTTCATACAAAACATGATGCCTTTATGATGACCAAAGATGATAAAATTTCAGTAGAAGTCACACTTTGAGTTATGCCACTGTAGACTTAATTTTTTGAATGCTATTTCACTTCATAAATGCTTAATAACAGTGACTGACATGTCAGTATGGCCATTGACAAAATAACAGTTTTAAATTTATAGGTATTATTATTAACTTGGTACGGAGATATGTTGTTTTTGTCTAGTTGGAATCAGTAAGTACCTGCTATGTGTCTGTGACCAAATGGAAATTAGTCCCAATCCATAGGTCAGAGGCAGAATCTTTAGAGACTAATCCTGAAAATTAGTTGGATAAGTAATACTTGTAAACTATTTAATAAACAGTGTGGTCCTGTTCAGCTTTTCTTGGCTGTTAATGTTGCTGGTATCAAGTATAGCCATTTAAGGAGTAAAACTTGATTTAGTTGTTAAAATCTAAAAATTCTTCTCAGTCTTGCAGAGATATATTAGTATTTTATGTGTTTAAGGATCTGATAATTTTGGCCTAAGCAGCAATCACTACTTCACTAGTATAATATTTGTGTCATTCAGATTTAGAATACTTGCAAATACTTAAATACATAAAATTATTCAATTGTGTAGGTGGATATTCAAGTTTAAACTTCTGATATATGTAATTGTTGTTTTCCTAAATATCAACATGCTCTTCAGACTGATGCTGGGGTAATAAAAAGAATGCTTTTCTTCTGATACATGTGAGATGGCATTTGTCTCTGTGCATAGTACAGTTTTGAAAGCCACATTTTTAGGTGGAAGAAACAAATTTGAGGAGGTGGTGGAAAAAAGCACAAAAATTATTTGAAGGCTGGAAAAAAAAATCTTGTAATGTGAAACTTGGTATTGATCTGGTATAAAGATTGGGACTTAACTTGATCACAGCGGTCAAGTACCTTTGCAGGGAGAAAATACCAAGAAAATTACAGTTTGTGAGAAAGTCATAACAGGAAGCAGTAGCTGGAGGCTGCAGTCAGATAAATTTGAATTGGAAATAGCAGTGATAATGCAATTATGTGGAAAACTGGGGACAAACATAAGATATGTGAAGAGAAAAATCTGTTGTGGAGAATCTGTCTGTAACAAGGTCATTGTCAGTAATGTGTTCTTAGTAAAAAGTTATATGACAAGAAACATTTTGGCTTTCCTATGCTGTTTGTGTAGAAGCTATGGAAAAAATCCACATTTTTTAATTAAGGGAGGAGAAAAATGTCCTGGGAGGTTATAAAAAATGCAGGACAAAAACATTTCTTGTGGCAAGGACTCAAAGATACATCTTTTCTGAAAAATAAAATGCAGACGTTCTACTGATTTCTTTGGCGAATGCTGTAGTTGTAGTACTTAGCACTCCAAAAATAAGTCAGTTTATTACAACCTCATTGGGACACTTTAGTTTTGAAATAAAACTGACTGTAAAAATCCTAGTTAAAATGGTCTTAAGCTGTTTTGAGCAGGATCAACTGCTTTGCTTCTGCCTTCAAAAATGGCAGCTCTAACTGAAAGAAAGCAGACTCTGTAAATGCTTTGAAATATTCTACAGATGGGAGAAATGGACAGTAATTGAGGGGTAAGATTTCCTAACCTGTTGCACAGGACTGTGGTATGAGAATAAACTCTTCTTGCCTTTGAGAGGGGAGAGAAGTCTGATTTCAGGAAACAATCTGATCTTTATGGAATATTTTTGGCCTTCCTTTTTCACTGTATGTGTTTTGCCCAAGGGTTATACTCTGTGTGCTTGAGCTGGATACTTGTCCCTTTACAAAAAATAAGGGTGCTGCAAGGCTTGGTATTATAAACAATTGTGGATAATAGCTTTCGTAACAGGGCCTGGAAGAAGTAACTTGCTTGGGAGTCAGAGAGAGGAGAGCTCCTGGGCTCTAGCAGACATTGTCACCATCAGACCTACAAAGTTGTCATGGAAGAGTTGCCTGTGAGCTCTCTGAAGAAGCTGTGTAAGTTTTCACTGAGCAAGTTTTTCACTGAGAACAGTTTCCTGTTTTTTCTCTCAGAAGATTAATCCTTCAAGATTATCATCCCTTTAGACTGCAAGGGAGGAAGAATTATTGCAGGCACAACATGTCTTGAAAGGAACAGGGATGGTGCTTCAGTGAGCCTGAAACTGATGGAGCAAAGTTGGATTTTGCAGGTACAGGCAGAGAGAGGAAGAGGGCCATGGAAAAGGCAACGAGAGCCAGGAAGGCTGACAGAGATGCTGCGGAGCGTGGCCAGCAACCGAGGGCTGCCTTCAGTCACACCAGCCAGCCAGGTCTTGCAGCTGACAGCAGCAGTGGAGCAGGACTGCCCCAGTAGTGGAGCCGGACTGTCCCAGTAGTGGAGCCAAGCGACCAGTGAAACAATCACAGCTGCTCCTGGGAAATTTTTGTACATGCCAGGGGCAAGCTTTGCTTGTGCTTTTCTTGGATCTCTGTCTTGAGCTTTTCATAGAAAACAGCAAGAGGGTTAGCATCACGTCGAATTGGGAATTTGACCTGCTGAAAAAGTAGAGCTGGAAATCAAAAAGCAAAACATACGAATTCTTGTGGTTTAAGAGCACATGTCCAGTTTAATATTATATACCTCCCCAAAGCACTACATATTTCCATACAAATCTAAACCAATGGCAGATACAAACATCAAGGTTAGTGTCCTGTATCTGAATTGGCTTTACAATACTCTTCAGATGGATGGCAGTCAGTCTTTTATACTTCTGTTCTTAATGTTTTGAACAGCAGGACTAAAATTATTGAGTTATGATTCTTCCCACCTATATTCCTTAGTGTAAGATATCAGCAAACGCAAGAGAGTAGCCCTCTTTCACAACTGAATAATCCCAGCTGCTCTTCCTCAGTACTGCAGTTAGTTCTAGGCTTTCGTGCTTCAGGAGAAATGTGTGTATGCCTAACATTACCAGTGTTAGCTGTTAATCTGCTTGAAGATAGACTGTATTGCTTTTGCTTAAACAAGCTAATTTTATATAGAGAAAATGGTTTTAGAAAAACAAACATCCTTGTTAATGTGAATGTGCTGTTTAGTCAGATGTGGCAGGTAACAATTCAGAAAGAAATGTTTTGTCATTTTGAAACTGTGTGTTCCAAGGCAGAGAAATTATTTGCCCAGACTTAGAGATGATAGTTGTTTCTCACATATACACCCCAAAAGAAATGGTATAGTGTCTCTTTCCAGCTTCTGTAATGCTTGATCATCTCATTTGAATGTGTGTGCTTTGGTTACAGAGAGCATAAATTAATTTCTCAAATTTTGAATCTGTTTATTTTGAAACTGACATTTACTTCTTTGGAGAAAAAACAATACCTTAAAGTAGGTTTGGATTTACCTCAGCTGGTAGGTATTGTGATATTGTTGTGTGGTTTGAGTATTTGGTTGTGGACATTGTGATGTATTTACAGAGGAATCGCAGATCACAAGATGCACATCCTGTGTAGTAACCTAGCCCTTGATTCCTCTAAAGCTGAAGAGCTAATAGGATGACCAGTTTATTAATCCAAGAAAACTTAAAAAGTTAAAGCTGGAGGAAAGAGAGGCAAAAATTCCTGCATTTAAATAATGGGAGACTACAAATGAGGCTGGATTTAGTTATTTTTATTGGACAGTGTAGGGACAACAAAAGAAGCTAATGGGCTCAAGCTGTGCAAAGGAAAGTACTCACGTGGACAGTGCTGGAAGGCTTCCTGCTTTCACCCTCTGCTTGCTGAGATCTGTACTTCTCTCTCAGCCCTTGCTTGTGAACAAATACTTCAGGAAACAAATGTGTATCAGCTGTAAACAGTTCTTATGGTGTATTTTTCTCAGACATTAGAAAGGAGAATGAGGATTTTTTTTTTCTTTTTATAAGAAAAAAAAAATCATTGCTCCTGTGCAAGGCACAACATCTCTGTATGTACAGCCTCTGGAAGGGGAAGGATATCATGATGGAGAATATTACAGAGCACACATCAGCTGTGAGAACAGTATGTTGTGATCTGTTGCCAAAGGAATCAGTGTCTGAAAATGTCTGAAATGGATATTTTATTACTGTTGGACAAGTTGATCTTGAAGGTCTCTTCCAGCCTTGATGATTCTGTGATCTGTGCTGAATGTCTTGACTGTACCAGCAACTAAAATTCACTCGCTCTCCCCAAACTGCTTCTCTGATAGTAGCAGCCTGCCTATATTTTAAATATATTTTAGCAAGACTGTTCTATCTTCCCCCATGTACTGTGTCTAATAGTGCTGTGGGGTTTTATTGGTGTTCAGAATTTCATGGCTTTCAATGCATGTTTTTGCAGACCTTATGGACCACTGTGTTCCTTAATGTCTTGTGTCCCAGGTGTGACTATGATCCATAATAATCATGGCAGGCTTTGGAAAGGGAGTTGTGTAAGCTGGCGTGGTCCTTCACACCTCTTAAAGGAAGCCTCTTGTAGGTCACCTCCAACCTATAAGTTGCCTATGAGACGTATTTCAAATAAAAATTGGGAAGTTGACACCACAGCTGTGCTTACAGAGAAGCCCAAAACTACTGACTATTTCTGTGTTGTTGCATCAGAACTTTCTGTGTATCAGTCTCCTCATGTCAGGTGCAAAACAATATCTGGAAATTTAGGCAAAGAAGAACTCTTAATTGCACATATTTTTCAAACTTATGGATTTAGAATATTTATTATTATATTACAAGATAGATTTTAATCTTTTGAAGAAAACTCATTAGGTCAGGAACAAATTAGCACATGATCTTTACGCTCAATGCTTTGAGGATAAACAACTACCTAAATTCAGAATATACGAATTAGTAACAGCATGACTGTTTTACATCTTACTGCAGTATATCAATGTGATCACATTCCACATTTATTTTGCACACAAATTTTCCTAAGGACTTATTCAAAACTTGGATTATGCTTTTACTGTCCCATGATTTTGACATTCACTAATGACGAGTTCACATAGTTAAATTTACAGTACTTAAAATAACAAAACAAACCACTAAAATAAAAATTAAAAACCAGCACCCCAGACCAGAACTTCTGTTAATTGAATTCAGATGTCTTGTCTTGAGAACATTCAGTTAAACACAAAAATAGGATACTTTTTGGTTCAGCGAAATGGTAAGGTTTTTAGTTTTAATTTCCTTATTTCTTGTTGTATTTCTTAGGTACTGAAAGCTGTCTGGATAGCACAGTATCAAGCTTTTGTCTGTCTGTATTGTCTTTCTTTCTTTTTTTTCTGCTCAGTTAAAAAAACAGGTTGTGTTTTCAACTCTAATTTCTATGTCTAGCTTCAGAGTCTGTTTCAAAATTAATGTTTGCTGTTGTTACAAGTCTTCATAAATTGTAAGATTTTAGAAGGAAAATATTCCAAGTTATTGCAAAAAATAATGTCACATATAAAAATTCACTTCAACCTTGTTTTTAACATGACTTGATGCCAGAAATGGTACCACATTATGAAACTAATTGTTTGGCTGGAGGTCAGTAAAAGTGAGTGTGTTTAGTTGTAATAGTGCCGTGTGAAGCTGCAGACACCCGATATTTAAAATATTGGTGATGTTTCACCATTTTCATGATAGTAGCCACTCTTTTTAGTTAGTTTTCTGTTGTCAACCTCAGAAGTTCAATGAGAGCAGGAGATCTCCTGTGACCACCAAGGCAGTCACTTGGCAGCATGATACACTGTCAGGACTATTGCCAAGGAACGAGGAATGAAAATCGGCAGATAGCATATTTTGAAGGTGTTGGTGATAGATGCTAAGGAACATAGGCAGTATAAAAATACCCTTGGCCTGTTACAGGATGATGGTCACCTCACAAACAGGGGCAGAGACAAGGCAGAGGTGTTTAACGCTTTCTTTGCCTCTATCTTCAACATGGATGAGGAACCAAGGGGGTCTCAGTGCCCTGAAATGGAGGACCATGACTGTGAGACAGCTCCCAGTCAACCTGAAATTGTGCAGGATCTGCTGCTCCAGCTGAATGCCTACAAATCTATGGGGCCTGATGTGATTCATCCCAGAACCCTCAAAGAGCTGGCTGATGTCACTGCAAAACCTCTCTTGATTTGAGGTCTTGGGAATCTGGAGAGGTCCCAGTGGGCTGGAAGCTGGTGAATGTTGTCCTGATTTTCAAGAAAAGCAAGAGATAGGACCCTGGAAACTACAGTCCTGTCGGTCTCACTTCAGTGCTAGGTAAAGTTATGGAGAAGATTATTCTGAGAAGTATTGAAAAACACCTGAAATACAACACTCATTGGTCACAGCCAGCACAGCTTTGTGAGAGGAAATTCCTGCTTGTCAAACCTGATTTCCTTCTATGATAGGGTAACTCACCTGGTTGATCAAGGGAAGCCAATTGATGTCATCTTTTTGGATTTCAGTAAAGCTTTCAATACTGTCTCTCACAGGATCCTTCTGGACAAAATGTCCAACACACAACTGGATAAAAACATCATGTGGTGGGTGAGCTCCATCTTGGGCCCTGTGCTCTTCAACATCTTCATAAATGAGTTGGACACGGGACTGGAAGGGACACTAAGCAAGTTTGCAGATCATACAAAACTGGGAGGAGCTGTTGACTCCCTTAAAGGCAGGGAGGCCCTGCAGAGAGACCTCGACAAACTAGAGGGCTGGGCAATTACCAACCACATGAAGTTCAACAAGGGAAAGTGCTGGATTCTGCACCTGGGATGGGACAACCCTGGATGTTCATACAGAATGGGGAATAAGATGCTGGAAAGAAATGCCACAGAAAGGGACCTGGGGGTCCTAGTCGATGGCAAGTTGAATGAGTCAGCAGTGCCCTGGCAGCCAGGAGGGCCAACTGTGTCCTGGGGGGCATCAGACAAAGCATCACCAGCCAGTCGAGGAGGTGATTGTCCCGCTCTGCTCTGCGCTGGTGTGGCCTCACCTGGAATATTGTGTGCAGTTTTGGGCACCACAATATAAGAAAGATATTAAGCCATTAGAGAGTGTCCAGAGGAAGGCAACAAAGATATGGTGAAGGGTCTTGAGGGGAAGCTGTATGAGGAGCAGCTGAGGTCACTTGGTCTGTTCAGGCTGGAGAAGAGGAGACTGAGGGGAGACCTCATTGCAGTCTACAACTTCCTCATGAGGGGAAGAGGAGGGTCAGACATTGATCTTTTTTCTATTGTGACCAGTGACAGGACCTGAGGAAATGGCCTGAAGCTGTGTCAGGGGAGGTTTAGGTTGGATATTAGAAAAAGATTCTTCACCCAGAGGGTGGTTGGGCACTGGAACAGGCTCCTCAGGGCAGTGGTCCCAGCACCAAGCCTGAGAGAGTTCAAGAAGGATTTGGACAATGCTCTTGGGTACATGGTGTTACTCTTAGGGATGGTCCTGTGCAAGGCTAAGGGTTGAACTCGATTGTCTTTGTGGGTCCCTTCCAACTCAGCATATTCTGTGATTCTTTGATAAATAGAGAAGCTGGAGAGCAGGTGCAGGATTCTGTGTTGCATCAGTGATGCGAGGGGCCAGGCTGCCCTCAGCTTCATCAGATGATGATGCCCAAATGAGGCAGAGAGTAGCAGGGTTGGAGAGGAAAACCTCCTGCTGGCAGCACCAGTGCCCCACTGGAGGCTGGCATTAGTTATTGCCTCTGCAGCAGATGCTCTGGTGGGTGGCTTGGTTATGTCAGCATGTTTGCAGGTGATTGCAAACTGCGTATTCTCTGTCTTCTGGACACCAAAAGGAAAAAGTTTATGTCAATTTTCTGGAAGCTTTAGGTGTGCAAATGACACCAGCTGTAGTTCAGGCAGGATGCTTGTCTGCCCTGTGCACAGGAAGATTGTTTTATTGACTGCTCCATAACTTCAGCAACATGTAGGTGTGCACGTATTGCATGCTTCTTGATGCTCTTCAGTGACATATGTACCTTAGCTTGCCCTGAAAAATCTTCCTAAGATTAATTACTACTGTGGCTGCCTATGGGGCTGCTGTAAACTCACGGTGGCCACAGATCTGAGAGTTACTGCAGGACCAGTGTCCTTTGGGCGAGACAGAAATTCCTGAAGGGTGCCTGTGGGCATGAGGAACATTATTTTTCACGGTGGCCTGGCACAAGGGTGCCCTGTGGCCAGGCTTGCAAAACACTACTGTGGGACTGCCAGCCATGACCTCCCAGGGTATGGTTCGCACAGGAGCTAGTGGGGAAGCTATAACAGGCCCTTTGAAGGAGAGTGCGATGGCTCAGCTCCGATGGGGACTCCTGTTTTTGTGTGGAGTAGGGAGGCAGTTTGAAGTGCTGATGGAACTGTAAGGATGAATTGATGCCTGCCTACCATGCATTGTACACTTGCTATGACTTGTGGCAACAGGCTGTTTGGAGGTTTAGGTTTGATTTGTATTGCATGTGAAATGTATTTGTAGCACTTGACCAAAACGTATCAGTCTTAGATATTGTATGATTGTGGTTGTGGTTTGGGGCTTTTGTTTGTTGTTATTTCATTAAAACAGCATTCCTAACCGTTGAAGAAGGTGCAGAATTGTCATGGTTAAAGTGTTCACAGGAAACATAACCATATGATGGAGTATACTGAGATCAATTTAGCAGGCCTTCTGTTTAATTTGGCAAAATCTCAAATGCCATTGAGTGGTAGTGGGTTATTCAGCTGTGACTTTGAGTATTTTCTCTCCCTGTATTGTTTTCCCTTGTTGTTGTTGATAGAATCAAGAGATGTCTAGGAAGAAGCAAATCAGCAGCAGTAGCACGGCTCTCCCACAGATCGGCACAGGATGCTCTCATCAGACAAGAAGTATTATTTTTTAAGTATTTTGCAGAGTAGGGATTTCTGCTAAAGTAAAAGCAGAAGTTTTAATAGAAGTGTGAATTTAAGTTTTTCTAAACGCAGCAGTAGGAAGAGAAAGCAAACCAGCTTCAGTTTGTATAGAAACAAAGAGAAAAAAAGAATATCTCAAAGCAGCTTGTAATTCCTGTCTCCTTTCACACTTTAACACTTTCAGTTGAAGTCTCTGAAATGACCAGCTTATCAGGAGTTTTACTTGCAAAATGCATTGTTTCAATTTAGGGCCGCTAGAAATGAAAATACAGTAGAGAACTGTATCTCAGTGAATGATTTCATATATGTCCCATTGTAGTTTTGGGCCATTCAAAGCTGCGCTTGCTGATTCAGTCATAAACTAATTCAAGTTTAGAAACACCATTGTGTACAGTGTCATACAGTTTGCTATCAGCCATAAAAATGTTACTGTTCAAGTGCTTTACACTGTATGGAGAAGCTGGAGGGCAACTGCTGCATGCTGGGAACAACAGTGTTGGTGCAGTGGTTCACCACTTGTGAAGTGGGAGACACGACACTTCCCGGTCCTGCTCAAGAAGGGGAAGTGGCACCACAGAGGTGCATCTTGGGTCTGGTAATTGTGGCTGGAGGCTGCTGCCAGGCTGTCACCCAGGGCTGCAGGGTGGCACCAGCAGCTCAGTGAAGCAGGTGCCACTTTTGCACCCAGATGTAGCTCAGGGCGGATTTGGAGAAGGCAGAGGGATGACCATCTGCTGGTTGTGATGGTCCCTGGTGATATACTGAAGGCGATGATGGTTTGGAAGAGGGTCTGGTTGCTGGATGTGGTTGTGTGTCATTCAGGATGTGCTAGAGTGCAATGTTGCAATTATAGTCAGATAGTTGGTAGTGTTTTATAGAAGTAAATCTGCATTATTTCATTTAACTTTCAGTTTCCTTTAGGAGATATTCTTTATTGATGAGAATACTAGTAATGACTATAATATTTTTCATATACTACAGTGCTACAGCTATTATGACATATGTACATGTTAAGGAAGGTGTTGGTTAAGGATCAGTGTTCTGGTTTTGTGCCAAGTATGCTTTAATGCTTAGAAAGAGGAGATTTAACATTTTGATTGTAGTTGCAGATGATTCTGAAGTAAAGATACTATAAGAATACCACTAAGGGCTGAGATACATTTCAGAATAATGCAGAAATAGTAGGTTGATAGTAAATAACAGGTCAGTAGTGGAAAAAATATGGAACTGTTATAATTGCAGAAAAACAGTTAAAATGCCAAAATTGCATAATGTTCTGCGTACTAAATGGCATACTAAGAATCGAAGTCAAGTAAAAAACAGGTTGCATGCCAGATTGCAAGGAGATAAAAAAGGCTCTCATTTTAGCCGTGTGAAAACAGTATTATGTTAGACGTGAAGATACTCTTCCGTTTGTAATGGCAAAAAAATTCTAATCACTGAAGACGTCGTAACTGGGTTTCTGATATTCTGTGCTGCCTTTATGAGTTTCCTGAAAAGTGTGAACTACCTTCACTTACTTCTGTACTGAAAACAATTTTTGAAACTGTAAAACGCCTGTTTCTCTGATAGTTTTAACAGAAATCGTAGTTCCTCCAGGATATTGCTCAGCAGCTGGGAGGAGTAACACTGCTCTCCCCTTTGTGATCTTGGAGTGACTAAATTATTCCTAATCTTAGTTGTACTATGAAATCACATTTCCCAACCTTCTCTAACTACTGCTGACATACATTGCTGTTGTATTCTGTCTGTGTGAAGCCATTGCTGAGTAGCAATGTTGTATAGAGTAATATAAACACGTTAAAGTTCTTGAAGATTCAGAGTTGTTTTTTGTGTGTTGTGCAGTTACGGACACATGCATGCTTTGGAAAGAGTGCCTTGACTGCCTGGTATTTTTTTGTTAATATTGTCAGAATATTGCATGGAAAGTAAAGTGTCAGAAACGTTCACCTTATAACAGCTTGGAAATCCCAGCAGGAAACAGCAGGAAATCCCTCTTTCTTTCAGAGGAGAAACTATTCTGTGTAACCAAAACTTAAGTAGCTGAAAGTTTCCAATGATTTCAGCACTGGCTTCCAGCAGAAATTATTTTGAATGTTCATTTGGGTTTTGATGACTTGAGTATCTGTTCTGCAGAATGGCTGAGAAATTAACATCAGGAGTACCTAGGTAAATAATGGTTTTCATTTGTTTTCTCTTTATTTGGTTCTTGGGGGTTTTTTGTGGTTTGTGTCTAGAGTACTATTATCTAATGTGGGGATATAACCTATCTACTTCTGGTGCATTAGACCCAACAATGGTTCCAGTGTTGGCCAATGTATTGGGTTGTCTCCGTTCAATCCACAACTTGGAGAAACAACTGTGGAAGTCCAAAAGCTCCTTAATGACTGTTCGTTTTACTATTTGTTTTCCTGTTCACTTGTGCTAAAAGAAGAGAGGGATCCACCTGATGCTGTAATGCTTCACTCCATGCTTCTTGGCACTGATGTGCGCTGCCCTTTTTCTGTGTTAGTTACCACAGTAACTCTGAATGTGTTTATGTTTAAAAGTGTCCAGAGAAGATCAACGAAGCCAGTGAAGGGTCTAGAGAAAAACTCCTATGAGAAGTGTCTGAGGAGACCGGTGTTGTTTAGCCTGGGGAAAAAGAGATGCGGAGGAGACCCTATCAGCCTCTACAACTACCTGAAAGGAGATTATAACAAGCTGGGGTACATCTCTTCTAAGTAACAAGCAATAGGACAAGAGGAAATGGTCTCCAGTCTTGCCAGGAGAGGTGTAGATTGGGTATTAGAAAAAATTTCTCCACCAAAAGCATTAGAACAGGCTGCCCAGGGAAGTGGTTGAGTTTCCATCTCTGGAGATATTTAGATGTGTAGATGTGGTGCTTAAGGACATGGTGTAGTGGTGTACTGAGCAGTGCTAAGTTAATGGCTGGATTTGATGATCTTAGAGGTCTTTTCTAGCTGAACTGATTCTATGATTCTGCAGTCTAAACTCCTGGGAGCTGTGGACATTGGCAGTTGTGAACACTATCTCTCAGACTCTATAGATGTTTAACTTAAAGGAATCAGTCTCGCTGTTGCTGGTAGCACTGCCAGATTCAGCAGTGATGGTGGAAGAAGTTGAGGACATGGCTCAACCCCTTGAAGCAAGGCTGGGATTTTGCATGGGGTCTGGGTCTTTTCCTTGGGTTTGTGTACCTCCAGCAGCCCAACTGCCAGAGTAGCCTAGGAGGATGCAGCAGAGAACTGAGACTTTGCGCTGTCAGTGATGAGGTGCTGATATCTGTATTTCTGTTTATTTGGTTTTTCCTCTCTTGGGGAATTCATAAGAGACTATCAGTTATTAGCTTTCATGCAGGGTACTTAAAATTTGACTAAACATTCAGCAAATGCCATGAGAGTACATGGTGAAAATGTGTCCTGTCTTTCAGCTGCAGTATAAAAGGGGAGAATATCAAAGCTATGGTTTATTGAGTGCAGAAAGAAGCAGAAGGCCTTGAAATCTTTTCCTTAACTGAAGGTGGCAGGAGAGGGTATGCTGAGCCTGCTGGCATCCTTCCCAGGCCAAGCAGAAATATAGTAGCTTAATATGACATGATGAATCAAGTACAAAGTTGCTTTTCTTCCCTTGGAGATTATGTGTAGGATATCATTCCATTACAATAAAGGCACACTTCTAAAATAGCAGGTGAGATAGTAGGAGAGAAACAACTGAAAAATCAAACGCAGGAAGGATATATGAGTGCAAAACTGGCCTTCTTGATTCTGCTGTCAAGGTTTAGGCCTTTTGGTTTTATTTGAGGGGGGGTGAGGGGGAAGGGAGAATGGTGTGTGTGCATTGGTTTCATGCTGTGATTCATACACCAGGCCATTTGCTTTACAAAGAAAACAAAAGCAACCCAACCACCCTGGTATTCACTTGGAGTGGTATGGGGGATTCTCTGTCTTGCTGTAAAGATGAGTAGGTTTTATATAAATGTCATATAGCTGCCTATGCAAAATCCTGTTTGTGCTCACTTGCTGCATGTTCCAGCTGACAGCACTGTATTTATGCCTCTTCCTTTAAGTTTCCATGATCTAAAATGATAGCATACTACAGGGTTCTTAGGACCTAAGTGCCATGCTTGTGTACATGCCGGTTGAAGGAGTCAAAAGTGTAAGAGTATGTAAGTCCTGGGCTTAAATAAATTAATAGTAAACTTTTAGAGATGATGGAAACTTAACGTGTTTTAGTTAATTGGGAAATTAGTGAATTCTGGGCCATCCATGAATGTGTCAGAAGGCTGTATGTATCCTCTTTTCGAAGAGGTGGTAATCTGAAGGCTCAATCCTGCAAGAGTTGCTGGTGTAAAACTTATTTTGAAATATCAGTTCCTCTCATGGCTTTCCAATAAATATTATACTAAAGTAACCCATTGCAGGGCTTTTATAATGGTTCACTTTTATAATGGCTCTTACAAAATATGTCATGCAATGATTTGGATTTAAAGATGACTCTGAAGAAAAAATTGCTGTTAGAGATGTTTGAGGTGACACTGGGTTTTTTTCTTACTTTAAGGAAGGATTGTAAGGATGGAGGAAAGCTGCCTGGCATGGGAGTAAGAGCTCTGGGCCCAGTCAAGTCATTTGAAGTACTTTATTGCTTGTGCTTTGGCTGCAAACTCCCATTTCAGCTTGAGTACATACACTTGTGTCTTCTGAAATATGAGTATTGGTAATCCCAGTACCATGGCGTTTTGTCAAGGTTTCTACCCCAGTTTTACCTCCTTAAGGTCCCATTTCTAGCTTCCTAATTTTCAGCAGTTTGGGCTGGTATATTTTCAGTGCCAGAAATCTGTCTAGGGCTGATTTTTTTCTTTTGGTAACTCTTTGTTACAATTTGATTAAAAAATAATGTATTAGTTTTGAGAAGGCAGTTGGGGGAATTACATTGTTTCTTAGTATTTGACAAAAATAGGTTCTGGAGCACTGTTAATTGGTAAATAATGTAATACGGTGACTGCTGTGGGAAGCAAGAAGAAAACAGTGGAGACCTCTTAAACAGTTTGTGTGAAGCTGCAGCGGCAGCAAAGAGGAGGTATTTTCACAGCTGTATTTTGTTTGGAGTTAAGGGAGCTGAGGAGCTGACACTCTGGCTGACCATAGCATGAGAGCTGCTGATAGCAGATCCATAAGGGTGTCAAGACTTAGAACAAAATGACTTGTGGTAGGAAGTCTGAGATGAATTTTTGAGATCTAGAGAGGAAAATGATGCCACAAAAGCCCAGACACGTGTCCCAAAGCCTAGAGAGCTGTCAGGCCAAAGGTACTGAAGCCCAGAGCAAACTGCTGCAACTGTTGCTGAAAGGTTATTTCATGTTCATAGCAAGGTAGCAAATTGAGCATGCTTGCTGCTGTGGCAGTGCTGTCCAGCTGAATGCGCTCCTTTAAAGTGTGAAGATTATGAGCAGATTGAAACAAATTTGGTGTTGGCATTATACTGATTTT
This sequence comes from Chiroxiphia lanceolata, assembly GCF_009829145.1. Taxonomy (NCBI): domain Eukaryota; kingdom Metazoa; phylum Chordata; class Aves; order Passeriformes; family Pipridae; genus Chiroxiphia; species Chiroxiphia lanceolata. The sequence goes on from NC_045639.1 coordinate 50,451,425, forward strand.
GGATGTTTTTTGGAAAAGAATCTCTTTCTCACAAGAGTCCATTCAAAGGGGAGAGTTCAGTAACTTAGAAAGTACCCTCTGTCTTTGCATAAAGGTCGGGGACAATTCATGCAAGTGTTAAATTCTCCATGAGTAACTAATGTAACTCCTGCAGGCACCATCCCCATGGTTGTCTGTATGTCCTGATGATTTTTACACTGCAGACCATTGTTTCTGTGTCTGAAGGTGCTAGGTTCCTTTATTTTTAAGTACCTGGCTTTAAAACACAAGCATTAAAAAACCTAAAACAACAAAAAACCCAACAAACAACCAAAAAACCCCAACCAAACAAAACCTTTGAGCAGTGAATACTTCAATACATGGAATGAGATTTGATTTGGTTTCTGTAGTGCTTCTGTGAACACATGTCCTGAGTGGAGACTGCGAGCCATCCTAAATGGGATTCACTTAGGAGAAGTGAGTTTTGCAACATGTTGTTGACTGGGGAACTCAATAATTTAATTTCAGAATTACTGTACTTCGAGAACCTCAGCTGTACAGGGACAGAAATCCCATGTGAAGAAAGATAAAGCCATAAGAAAATTTTTGAGTGTGATCTGGATAATCTTGCCATGTAAGAATGTTTTTACTTAAGGAAATACATGGCTTGTAAGAGTAAACTGAGCTATAATTGTATGTAAGTTAGTATTTAAGTTTCTAATGTAAGACAATCAAAACTCCAAATTTGTAATAGGGGAGAGGATACTTCTAATGGGTTAATAAGGTAATTTTTTTGTATTCTTGTATCCTTGGGTATAAAAAAATGAGAACACACATTTAATGGTTAATATTTTAAATATAAATATATACTATATAAATAGTAGTTAATAATGACCTTTTTCCAAAATCATGGGGACAAGTGTTGCTGTTGATAGTTAGATAACACGTTAAAGAGTAGCCTGGCTTGGCTCTAGAGGATCTTCAAGCCTTTTTTTTAATGTAAACCAATAAATAATTCTCTAGATTAGATTTCTCTCGGTAGATTTCTCTGTCATTATTGATTATGTCATCTTTCTGAGAAATGTAGACTCTAATACAGAATAAAGGACAAACAATTGCATTTTTCATGTATCTGACTGTTGATTTCAGTATGCTGCAAATTCTTTACTCTATTTCAGCCAGACACAATGGGAATTTGTAGAAGTGAAATACTGTTGCTGAAAGGACCCTGTGAAATGTAGAATTACGCCACTGTGCCTGCTATATGATTAGAACAAGAAACCTGTTCTCACCTTTCAGCAAAAGTTTAAAAGCATTGCCATAAAGCTCTGGCATTAAAAAAATCGTTGTTACTCTTAAAAAGAAGGCTGACAAGCATGTCCTAAAAATTTTACACCACATACATAATATTGTGCAATAATACATCTAAGTTATACTGGTCTGTAGCATGTGCCTATCTCTGTTATATTGTTTGTGAATACCTTTCTTATAACTTTTTAAACAACTAAGTTTCCCAACTACTCAAGCAAAGCAGAGGTTTTTGCTGATATATATTTATCTAGTTATGTGTAGTTATAGTAAAAAAATTCTCTTAATGCATATGTACACTGAGAAGCTGAATTTAGATAATGGCTACTATATTGTCATAGTCTACATGGCACAGATGTTTTTCATATATTTTAAGATGTCCCTTGTAAGAAGCATGGTCTGCAGGAGGGCTGGTGAGTGGCAGTTAGAGATATATTAAACGGCCACATCTTAGTGGTGACATCCTGATGTGGTTCTCCAAGCTAAAAAAAACCACAGGAAAATGATATAAAAAGAAAGAGCACGCCTAGGTAATTGTTACCAGTAGTGACTGTTTGCAACTCAAGAGTTCATGAGTGCGGTCAGAGCACCCAAGAGCAGTCCTAAATAAACACTTATCCCAGTGAGTCAAAATGCGTTTTAGATGGTCTTAGTACCTTTGTCAAGTTTAAGCTGCTCACCAGTTAGGTTAGTAGTAGATACAGAAAGTGCAAATCTTTCTGGGACAGGTAGAGAGCATGAGAGAAATAATGCTAATCTGAAGACTTCTGCTGAGGCTGATGACACTTGGACTGCTTCTGTGATTGTATGACACTGCATACAGTGTAGTTACCTTTTTAACATAAAGGTGTTAATGCAGAACCTGTCATTGCTGACACTTTTGGAACGCTGTTTTGGTAATTGGAGAGCTTAAGGCAGCAAGAAATAATCAATACGTCTGAAAACTTGTCTTCCAAATGTTTTCGCTCAAACTTTTGAAAATTGAAAGTATACAAAATGCTTGATAATTAATAGCCAGATCTTTGCTCTTTCGAATCTGGGAAAAACAATCAGGACATATTTATATTTGCTGCTGGATATGTTTGAATTGATGAAACTCATTAAGGTTGTATTGTGGGTCTTAGGCTTCAGTAATAAGGACAGCATTAGATTTTGAAGATCTAAGTTTTTATAACACCACATTCCATTCTTTATAGGGCATTCTACAGAATGTTTATTAATCAATCTAACAAATTATGCACTCGTACAAAATTGGGTACGAATCTTGTTTAAGATCATGAGAAATGAGGCAGAGAGCAGGAAAAGTCATCTTTCTAAAAATCATAATGTTTGTACTGGACATTTGCAATGCTTTGCAGAGGAAGAAAATTCTTTCAGAAACACTGAGTTTTAAGTTATCTATTCCATGTACCAAAATGACTTCTTTCCCAGTAAAAGCTGAAGTCTGAAGTAGAAGGTATGTGCTGCAAGGGGTTGGAATGACAGGAATGGGGTTAATCCTGTCCTTTTACAGTTGCAGGAGCTGAAAGGATGAAGAAATAGAAAAGCAGATTTAAGTCAAGTGTAATGCTCTATGATTGCTAAATGTTGCCTCTTGTTTTTGAACATGCAGTTTCTATATAGAAGTTCCTAAAATACAGAACTGTTGCACTGAGAAGTCTTTTTGTCACTCAAATGCATATGTTTAAGTCAGGGGTAGAAAGGAGTTAAAATGTCATCTGAGTAGAAGGGGATAGCTGGACAGTGTGAAAAATGAGCAGTTTGGCCAAAGCCTTTATAGTAATGGAAAATATTTCTATTAAATCATGTTGAAGTCTAGAAAGCCATCTGAAGCTTCAGTATTTTTTGTAATAGAGATTAATAAAATTTTATGCTAATGTGTCATAAAGAAGAAATAGCTCATTTGGGTACAGTATGTTCCTTATCTGACCTACTTAAATGCTCTATTTTGCACTTATAGGCTTCTAACAGACTTGGCAAGAAATGCTGTTTCCAACTTTGTGTCTGTTAAGCCTTTGGAGGATGGGAAGCTAATAATGGTTAAACAATTTGTAATTCTTTTTTTTAATTTAATCTTCAGAGAAGAAAGCAATAAAAGATAGCCACTTCTTTATATAGAATGCTGTTGCTTTTCAAGAGGTATATAAGTATAGGGAAGAGTTTTGCAGTGACTCCCTGTGGCACAAAAGACTGGTAGAGAGGAGGAAAAGAAGGCAGACTTGTAAAAAGGCTCTTTTTTTATTTGCATTTGTACTTTTTGAGATCAGATACTAAGAGAACCTGAACTATGAAGAAAGTGAAAAACAGACATACAGCTTGATCCTGTAGGCTACCTCATATATGGGGTCCATTATCCTAAATGCAGCTGCCTGCGTAAAGAAGTGTGATAAAATCATAGCAACCATATGACTCAAATGTTGTGAAAATCACATGCAAGGAAAAGTCATTTGGCTTCAGCACAATAAAAATATGAATTATTCTTTAGAACTGTATATGACTAATTTTCTGTGAAGCATGTTCATTTCTTCTCTGCTAGGAAGGTGCTGCTGGGGTCAGACCACAAACCTAGGCAGCTTCTTGGAAATGTGCCTTCAGGGACAGGAACTTCAAACCAAACGCCCAACAAACAACTCATTCTAGATAGCATTTGCAGCATAGTACTTAATAATACTAATAAGAGTAGTAAAAGTCTTCCTTGAGCAACTGGTGACTTGCCAGCTGGATGTTTTTCAAAATTCATTGACTTGCTGTTTGTCAAGTTTGCCTGTGCAGGGGTAAAAGAGAGAAATATGTCTGCATAAATGCAGTGGAGAGTAATAAAGCTCACAAGTTGGGTTAAGTTTAAATAATAAAACCCTTCTCTTTGGAAAAACATCTTGAGAAAGAACAGAGCTGATGTGTGGTATTGATGTAATAGGAGACTGGTATCATCTGAGAAGTGTCTGGTCAGATATGGATTCCCTGGAGTTCATAGCCTGAATGGCAGAGTGAAGTGAGACTAAGAGGCCTCATACATGACAGGGTCTTCACTGAAGCTTCATCATTATGTCCCTGTCACTTTGGTAAGGAGAGCCTTGTAAAGAAAAGGCTTATCTGTGGAGTTGCAGTCCTATACTTAAGTTGTGCAGAGGGAGGTCTCTTGTGTTGGTTGTGCTGTTCTCTGGATGGGAGAGTGCGTGCATTGAAAGCGAAAGTGTCAGGGCCCTGTCACCATCTTTTGTCGCACAGAGTTTCTTCCTCTGCGTCATGTATTCTGTGGGGTGGAGGGGAAAAAAGGTTTTCTCTGAAGAAGGCAAGTGGCTTGCAAATAGTCTTGCACCTATCTCTCACTCAGGAGGGAAAGCGGGAAATGGAATAACTCTAAGTCTTAAAAAGTTTCTTCATATGACAATCAATTAAAACAGACTTCTTGCCAAGCAAGCGAAACTGTCTCTCTATATTCAGCTGGAATTGAATGATCTTCCTGAAAATGGGTTAATGGGGCTTTGAAGAGTATTTAATAAAGAGCTGCCTGGCCACAGAGATAGATCACAGTCTTTGTTCTCAAGCAAAACGAATTAAAATAAAATTGCGATATTTTGGGTTAATGGCACCTTATTTTTTTATGGTCATTAGATTTTCTGTGCAGTGTCTTGATAGAGGTGCGTGTCTGCTTTTCTTTTGAGTGCAGGAAAGTACCTGCTGGGGCTGAGTTTATTTCTTGATTTGATGTTAATTTTTTTTTTCTCCCTCTCCCTTTCCCCAGTAGTAATAAAGCAGTTTATTGACAAAGCAATTAAATGAAACATCTGTCTGTACATTTTGAAATACAATTCAGAGTGGGTCTGTGATTTCAGAGTAGTTTTGCCTTCTGGAGTCTCCTCTTTTTTGCAAGAGGAGGGCCATGCCTAGTGTACTCCTTCCCCTGCCCTGCCCACACCTCTCTGCTGCATGTGTTGAAACCAGTAGGACAGCAGTCAGCCTTTCACCAGGGATGGCTGGGCAGGTGCTGTGCTGCTGTTGGATGCAGAAAGGGTGACTGAAGCTGCAAAGATCTCAAAGAGAAGTTCAAGAAGGATCTCAAAAGACTAGAAGGGGGCTGAGAGCTACCAATGCAGGGGATAAAACTGCTGTGTTGTAGGTATAGTGGGATGAGACCAGTATATACCAGGCTATGAAGACTTACGTGTGCTAAAGGCCAGTACAAGAAAAAGTTGGTGTGAACTGGTCGTGGAAGATTTTCAAAGTGAAGATGGGATGCAAGTGTCTAACACTGAGGGATTAGGAAAAGTCTCCTAGCAAGAGCCTTGAAGGAAAATATTCAACTGCTTGATATGTGTATAGGACAAATACAGAGTGTGGGTACGTGTTGTAGAAAGATTATGAACTTCCTCATGTCAGACTACCTAGGTCTGTCCTAGTGAATTTGTGAGATGTGGGGATTTTTCTCCTGATTCTAGAGCAGTTTTAGCCAAGAGTTCAAATTGTCAAATATTCAGGTTCAGTTTCATCTAGCCAATGTTTCTAAACATTCGTTAAAATGGACCTTTCACCTTGTAGAATTATAGGCTGGGAAGTCTGTCATTAGAGGATAGATACAAAAGCAGGTATGTTATATTCTACAGTGGTTTAGATCCTTCAGTTATTCAAACCCTTCATATCTGTATTCCAATGGTTCTTTTATATATATTGCATATGCAGACTTTCTAGTAAGTTTTCAAAAACTTGTATGTGCACTTGTATGTGCCAGTTTCTCTCCTAATTGTGCTAGAACTATGAAACTTGTAGGTAAATAAATATTCATTATATCATAATGAAGTTTCTAGGGTTCAGTTCACTGGGTAATAAAGCAAAATAGGTATTTTTATCATGTTCCAGCTTCTTTCCTTCATTGTGTTCAGCGATGTAGAATGAATTAAATGTACGGGTTTGGTGCTGGGGGTTTTTTTTGAGGTTTTTTGTATTTATGATTTTAAAAATTAAGTATAACCAAAATGTTTTGAAAGGCAAGAAAGGAAGAAGAAAAATCCATTGTGGAGTGTTTTTAAAAAATAATGTCCACTCTGCGTTTTTTTCATGGCCAGAAATGAAAATTTTGGTAGGATGTTGGTCTTGCACAGAGGAAATCAATTGTAGGTACACAGCTTTTTACATATGATGTAAGAAATGGCAGTTAGTCATTTTGTATTCCAGTGCAGACTGGTCAGTGGGGTTTTGCTATGTTTTGTTAATCTTCTCTGTGCACCTCTGGAAAAACTTTCCTCTGCAAAATCTGGTATGGCTGTGCTGACTTCAGCAATAGCAGGGTTTTCCGTTTAGGTTGGATTTGAGCTGTGGGTAACATCATTCTGCTAAGATGCTGGTTTTCAAGTTGTAGTCCCTAGCCCCCTTCCTGCCTTTGGACCACAAAGGGCTCCAAGACCTGATGACTAAGAACATCTTATTGTTTCAGATGTGTAAATACCTGTGAAATTTCTAAGGATGTCCACTGCTTATCTGGAAGGGAAAAAAAGTAAAGAAGGAAGCAGAGCAGAACTTATCCTCTGATTACTCACTCACACTTTCATTTATTTTGAAGGTGCAGTTGTAAATGATTAGAGGTGTTTAGTGGGGAAATTGTTCTCCAAAGCGCAATTTTGTGACCAAAGACTCATCAGAAAACTATTAAACTGTTTCTTTCCTTTAAGCATTAGATGATGTAAGGGGTGATTTGCTAGTAAAGGTTGTATTGGCGCCTGGAAGTTTGAGATGGTGACCAAGTGAAGAGAACGAAGAAGGATTTTCACAAGACAAATTAAATTTGGCAGTAGCTGGATCCCAGCTCCCTTAGACTGCTGCTTGTGAATCCCAACAAGGGAAAACACTTATCCAGGAAAATAGTCAAAACTCCACATTTTCCATGTTGACTTTCTGTCTTTGTCTCTACACAGTTCTTTCCACGTGATGTTTGAATTATTCAAGTGGAGTTATCCTGTTTCGGTTGCTGTCAAGGGGTCTTTAGTTCATACATAAACCCACTTACCTCCTCTTTCTGTACTCCCCAGTAATTTTTTGGAAAGGTAATTTCCAGAATTCTAGTTATTTTTCTTATCTGTGGTTCTGAACTGGGCACAGAAATGTTTGTCCTTAATCCTGGTGACTGACCATCTTTCTCTGTTTAAACTTGGCTTGCTTCAAGCAAAACCCCAACACTTCAGTGATTCCAAGAAAAAAGGAACATAACCACAAGGTTTCCCCTAAGATTTTGCATACAGCTGATTCACTTAACCTCAAAGATAATAAATTATGGAAAAAATTGGACTGCTTCCATGTATTCACCATTTTCTGTAATAAAGCCAACTTGTTTTTATCTCTGACAGAGTCTGGAGGAGACTGTGTTCAGTCAGCTCAAGTGTGCTGTTGAGCATGTTTGTGGAATGCATAATCCCACTTGTTTTGAGATTTGATTATTCTGTCTGACTTCTTTCTAATGCCTTAGACTTTCATGCTATTACAGGAAGGCAGGACTAAATACTTCTGTCCAGGAAAAAAAAATCTAGAATCATCTTCTTGAGATTAGCAGACAAGAGCAATGATGTCTTTATTAAAGCTTTATTAAAGGACTTGAGAGAAGTCATCCTGATGATTTAATGCCATAGGTTGCTTCGAGGCAATGGGCAAGATTCCTAATGAGGAAAGATGACCTTCTCTTCTATCACTTTATCATTTCCACCACAGAAAGCCTCTTTTTGTCTTGTGCACTTAAGTGATGTCAAACACACACTGTGTGTGCCAGAGTATATAAAAACTGCATGATAGTGTTCTCTATCTTAGATAAGCTTGTTGTGTTAATATAGTTAGAATAAACAGTTGAGCTTATGGCCAGTGACTTTGGTGCTTATGGCATCTATTCCCAAGTCCCTGGTTTTTACTGTGCAACCCCTCCTACTGTGTCAGCTGTTAGTAGTTCATAGATTGGCTTTACTTTGGTATTTTTCCATTGTTACAATATTTAGAATGCTGAATTTTTCTTTTGTTTTTAAACTAACATAATCTGATATGTATTTTCTGAAGAATGGCCCCATGTGTGAAAGCAACACCCTGTCTTAAGTTCATAAAACTTGTAAATACCCAGCTCAGGAGTCATCATCTTTCCTACAGGTTTTTTTCAGAAATATTCTCACATACATGCATGTTTTGCATGATATTTCTGCATGCATTAAGTCTACTGTAGTGTGGCCCCTGTTTTGCAGGCAGAGTGGAAGAAAGCCCAATTCTACGATATTGTGATCAGTGAGTGCACATGTTGAACTTCGTGAGGTTAAGGAACTGGCCGATGTACCTCACAGGCTGCTGCTGTACACCCCTGCAGCTGGATTTGTCGATTTATTTTAATGTATCACTTAGGGTATGATATGAATCATACAGCAAAAGGTTTCACTTTTATTACTGAAAACAAATTCTCATTTAAAACTTGAACCCCAAAGATTTCAGTCTATTGAATTGATGTGGCGTGCTCTTGGCTCAGAGATTGACTCTGGTTCGTATGCTTGAGGAGCAGAAGGAGGAGATCTGGCAGGAGACAGGAGCTAGCTTTGCACATGGAGTTTGGGGCAGTGTAAGGGCATGGGGACTGTCTGAAGCTTTCCCTCCTCTGCTCTTTGTTTGTAAGTTCTGACTAGATTTCAAGTCAATACTTTTTATTTCCTTGTGTTTGTCTGGCAATTAGTTTCTGTCAGTTAGTTGCTTCTGAATTTGAGCAAGCAACTACCATGAAAATGACCCTTATATAATGCCCCAAAGTTTTATTATTGTCTTTTAAGTAGATGTTATAGGTTAGAAATCCAAGGGGGGGGGGGATTTTTCTTCCCCCTGCCTCCACTCTAGGAAAGACGGAGTTCGAATGGAAAGGGGGGCGATTAGCATTACAAAGGACCTAGCTGGCCAAGCTGCATTTCTACCAAATGGCCCATCGGAGACTGGGGAGGGGGGGGTAGTTTTGGGGGAATTGCTGGCCCTCCTCAGAAGGGAGAGGACAGATTACTGTGTTTTCTCTCTGGAATGGAGATGGGGTTTGCATGCGTGCATTTGGAGAAAAAGCCTAGAGGCCGGTCCTTCCGGCTTTCTCGTCTTTGTCAGCCCTGACCACTGGCCTCGGCTTGCTTGCAAGCTGTCTTTGTCTCCAGCCCGCACCTGCTGTGTTTTCATTGGAGAGTTTTGTGCTCACTGGGAGAAAAAAGGAGGAGCCGTGAAACACCGTCATCTGAGAACAACAGTGATTTCTGTGGGGGTGGACTGCTTTCCTTTCCCCCTTCTTCCATTGGGGGAAGGGTCCCCATTTTCTTTTTGGCTTCTCCCGCGATCCGAGATCACCCCCCAGCCCCCCTTCCTGCGCAGTGACCGCCAGAGCCCAACAGCGCCCCCTGCAGGTCAACACAGGGTACTGCAGGCTCTGCACCTCCAGCGATCCAACAGCGCCCCCTGCCGACCGTGAATAGAGCTGTGCTAAAGGACAGAGAAGTATTCAGACTTTTTCTTTGTTTGAAGGGGACTTTTGGGTACAGGACTATTGTCCAGCTGTTTTTGTGTTCTGTTACTGTTCTTGCCAACATATATATATATATATATATATATATACACATATATCTCTTTTAATAAAGGGTTGTTATTTCTTCTTTTTTTCCACACTTCCTTGATTAGAGTCCCTTAATTTTGGATTTACAATTGCTGAGAGAGAGGAGTTTGGTCTATCTCATAACTCAGCCTCTTTAGCAAAACATTCCACTCTCGTCAAACTGAGACAGTAGATACAGTAGTAACTAAAATGTGCTGTGAAAAAAACAACATTCTAAAAATAGAAATCAAACCCACAGGGACATTTTGATGTAATTTTAATGATTAAAAAAGGAAAATGGAGTCTGCATACTAAGAACATAGATTACGGATGCAGAATGGTGAAATTGGTTGTTTGCTCTTTAAAGTACCTCAAAAATGTTTCTGTAGCAGAACTCTGACACTTGGTGATGCTCTATAAGATGCTGTCTAAACGATGACTGGTAATTCAAATCCTTCTCTACAGCAAAATTGGCTGTAATAGGTGATTGCTAAAGACAGTTAATACATATGCGGTAATATTCCTTTTTATTTAAGTAAGCATAAACTGTATATTTTTGGGGGAGACAAGAAAAAATATGTTATTATTACCATATACTGCTTAATATCAATTAGAAAACTCTAAGTTTTGCTACTCTTTCTAACAAGTTAGTAGTTTTCATATAATGTTTATGACATTTCTAATGTCTTAACTTGTTTAGACAACACTATCACTTGTTTTATCATCAATCAAAATAAAACAATTTTTCTGACACAAACTGTAAGAAGCGTTTTTATTGACAACAGTGTCAGTCTTTCCACTTGCCTAATTACAAAGAGGACAAAATTGCTATGAACTAGTAACAGCCTGATTCTACAGTAAAAGGTAAATGCTGAATGAGAAGTTTTCTTGCTCTCCTCCCAGATGTAACTGTGGGTTTTCCTGAAATGCTTATTTTCAAGTCCATCTTCCTGCCTGTGGAATAGCTACTCTAACAGAAAGCCATACACTACTCTGTTAGCAGTCTGGGAACTGAATTACTTCCCTGGCAATTAGAATCGTATCAGAGGAATGGATGAAGAATTTATCCTAAATGTAGGGAATCAGTCATATTATCTATGACATTAAATTAAGCAACTGTGTTGTTCAAAGGATGGATATTTGTGTAAAATGTATAGAAAGATGTGTTTCTTGTGCTTCAGAAAATGATTCATGATTTCAGATGATCATCAAAAAGTTACTGTTCGGGCTTTTATAGCAGTACAAACTCTTCGAAGATCAAGGTACATACATCTGTAAAAGAAGAAGTTTGGAGTGTTCTGACTTATATTTAGATGAGTTGGAAGCCTTTTGACTGAAGTTTTCATGGTTTCATAAGATATGCTGGAAAACCAGAGAAAAAATAGAATGCAAAATACTTCTGAAATGTAGTCCCACCTTTTTGTTGTACATTAAAATCTGTCATACTCGCACATAAATGTCTCCTTCCTGCTTTCTGGATCCAGAAATCTCAGGGTTTTTTTCTGACATTCTGAAAAACAGTGTGACACAGCGTCTTTTTTGGCTAAATTCACAAAAGAAGAGCTCTTAGGTACTGAGTTATATTTTATTCTGACTAGACTGTGTTACCCCAGAGGCAATTTCTGCTGCACCATCCAACACTTCAGGAATAGAGATGCTCACATGTGACATTTGGATGTCTATTAGGCACCTGTAAAAATTATTCTCATACCCCATACTGATATAAGGTTAGGGCAGAGGTATTTTTGCTTTCTTTGGTAGGAGGGTGTCTGAGAGGAGAGGCACATGTGGCTTAAGGGGAGCTTTAAGCCTTGCTGCAAGGTTTCATCATCTGCTGGGACGTGTTGGAAAAGCTCCTGATTAATCCTTTGGGAGAAGGGTTCAGGAAGAACAGTTGTAGAGAAGACAGACTATGTGTGTATGGGAGAGTGTATTTTATATATTAGTGTGTGTTTGCAAGGAATGGGTAAAAAGTCTGAAATTCTTGCCTTTTTTATTGTAGCTGACAACTCGCTTGTTTAGAAGCTGCTTTTTTTTTCTGAAGCTTTTTGTCTGAATAAAAAGAACATCTTGAAAAGACAAGTGTCATTACATCAGAATGCAACTCCCATTCAGTCAATACCGTTTGGGAACAAATGAGTAGCTTGGAGGTTGGGGAAAATACGTTAGAAGAGAGATAAGTGAATGCTTGTCAACTCCATCAGACCAAAATCTGATAAAGGCCTTTGATACTTTATTATTTAAGAAATCTTTTTGAGGTTAGCTGTGCTCACTTACTTAAAATGTGCAAGGATGCAGCTGACAGTGTTTGTCATGCAAACAGTTGAAAGCTGTGATTAATTAACTAAAGCTGCTTTGAGCAATTTTTTTTGCTAAAATGACAAATGTGCATCTAATCTTTTATTACAAATGTAGTCAAAACAAATTAATTTTGTTTTTATTTTATCAATCAAAAATTAAAGCAGAGTGAATTTATTTTCCTTGAATTATTTTACACCACAAAACCAATGGGATAGAGATACACTGGTTCCATGAATTGACAAGTTTTGAATTGGATGGCTTTTGTTTATCTCCATCCTTCTTCTTTTTGTAGGAAATTCCACTTATTTGGATGACCACGGACCACCTCCTCAAAAGGTAAGCTGCTGTTATTTTGTGTTTGCTTTCTCCTTGCTTTTTTGGCTTTTGTTTTTAACTCATTGTATGTTTACTTGTGTGCCAAGCAACATTGCTGAGTTTACATCAACAGCATTTAGCCTGTTCAATATTTTTCCCCAAGTGTTTTCAGGCGTTTATAAATAACATGGGTTAAATCTCAGTGTGATTAAACTAAAGGAATTTTTGTCATTGAGTCAAGGGGAGGCAGGATTTTAGTGGTTTTGTCTGTCAGCACATTTATACGAGTCACTGCATCTGGATCTAACAAGGCAGGTGAAGATGGCCTTTTGCTGGCAATATCCCTGGAACATGGGCTCTGCTGCAGGTGCAATGCTTTGAAGCAGGTCCGTAGGATAAATTTAATGAATGTGAGTAATGAGCCCTTTTATAGGGATAGAGTTCACTGTTCCCATCACGTGTGATTGTGCAGCATAAACTTTTCCCTCCCACCATCATGGCACCTCATGACATTTCTGGTTAGGAAGGGCATCATGGTGGTTTCTTCAATAGGAAAAGAGTGGAAGCAGGCATGTAGGGTCTCTTGGTTTGTTTTCTTTTCTTTTACCCTGATTTATTTTCTAAAAGACTATTTGATACTATATTGTGCCTGTCTTTCCAAACAAGCCTATTTTAAGTCCTTTTGTATAGTACAGAAATGCACTATACATGAGAACAGATTATTTATTTCATTGATGCAGCCTACCATGGATGCTAGTGCAGCAGGTGGAAGTGACTAGTTAAAGATGGGGTGAATGCGAATAGCCACTATCTCTGGTGGAAGTCCTCACTCAGCTCTGTTCAACTAACCATGAAATCACATCCTGAGCCACCAGGCCTTGAGTTGAAATGCTTGACCACATGTGTACATCAGTATGGTGAAACAGTTGGGTTTTGGTCAGCAGAAGGAGAGTAATGTGGAAAGCAATTCAACTTAGCTTAGTCATCAGTGAAAACAAGCAGTAGTCTGGGTTTCTTCAACTTTTTCTGTGAAGTCTGTGTGCAAATGAAATCTGTAATTTTCAGCTGGTATATGGGTATTTGTTACACTCTTAAAGTTCAGACAGCTCACTTAGAGGGATGATGTACGTCTGATTTTTTTCCTCTCAATGCAAATTACTCATTCTTTTTGTCTACACTGTTACAAAAACGGATGTAGACAGAAGTAACAAAGTCAACCTGCTATATTTATCTTTACTAACTGAGATGGGATGTGGGAATTCTAAGGCTAAACAAATGTTTCACACTTAAAATCTATTTTAAGCAATAGCACCTCTGGCTTTTGTGTATTTATTTGTGTACCACCTGCTTCTCTTGTCCAAGCATACAGCAGCCTGCAGGGAGTGAAGCATTATGTTTGTCAGGTCTCCACGATTAACACTCAGCTTGGAAAAGTAAAGCAATGCTTATTCCAGACGTATATTTTTCATGCTTGCATTAGTGTTCAGAAATGCCAAGCTGTTCCAGTAAAGAAAATGCTGTCATCTAGATAAGAGCTTTCAACCTTGAAAACTGTAGTCAAATTTTGGTACTTCGGTAATTTTACTTTACCAGTTAATGGTGGATGACATCCATACTCCAATGGGCAGTACCAGTTGGACAGATTTATCCAAGCCAGAAACTTTTCTGTTTGCGTTATAAAAACATCTTTTGCCTATCTAAACATGTAATTTTGTGCTGTGATCACACAGCCTCATCCAACTGCAGCTCAGCTCTCTGTAGAAAGGCCAGCTGATTAGATACCTACACGATTGATTGGTTTTGTAGGTGCTCTTTGATTAGCTGCTTACAGTCAGCAAAGTTTATAGGCTTCCTCTGTATTCATCCTCACTCCTGAAAGCTTGGTGAAAAGCTCAGTGGAGTAACAGGCTATAGCGTTGTGTAAGTTACAAGTATTTTGCTTTTTGAAGTATTTGCTTGTGTTTTAAAAACATTGATAAAAGATGGATCATTTTGATCATCCCTCGGACAAGCCTGCTTATTCCTGAGTGGGTGATTTTTATGTTTTGTTTTTCATTCTTCTAATCAAAACATGGGTGGGGATTGGTAAAAAGGGCCGATAATTCCTGGTATTTGCTTAAGGTCATGTTTTGAACAAAGATGCTCTTGCTTTGTAGATATCATGCATTGCATATTGCAGTTATTACCCTCTAACAGCTTCATCCCTGAATTGTGAATTCTGCAGGTGTGAGTGAAACTAATAGTAAATTCACTGTAATTGTCATAGTCTTTCAAGTAGCCTCTACTCTTATGACTAGATAACTATCTACATTTAAACTAATAGATGGTTATAGGTCTATGCATACTTTAACTCAACGTATAAAAACATGTCAGAAGAAATTAATCCTGAATCCAGCATTTAAAATATTTTATGACAAATTGCTTAAAAACTAGAAGTGCAGATAATGAACAACAATTCATTGCCTGGTGTTGAAATGACTGGTAGCTAATATCAGCAGTGTGTAGTTAACTGCAGTGGAAGGCCAGCAACAGTTGATACACACTGGACCATAGCTGTTTTGCAGAGTACATTCCAGTGTTTTGTTAGAAATCATATTAGTTTTGGCTTTTTGTCATGGCTAGGTGCCACAGCTTAGGATTTTTTTTAATAACATGTGGGGTTTTTTCCTAGTGTAAGAACTGAAAATAACAGAATAAGGAATTAGCATCATCACGTTTCGGGAGATCAGGGTACTGGTCTGTTTTTTTCAAATAAAGGTTGTCGCATCGGGCCTTTATATAATAAAAAAATGGAGTCTGCTCCCCGCTGAGGTGGTGATCAGAGAGAGTTTATTTCAAACTCGGCGCTCTTTTTATCCCTTAAAACCATGTGACCTGGTAACCAATGAGATTATCGATTCCGGGCGCATGTCCCCTGGGTGCCTCTCCTGCACCCTGGACACACCTCCTGCAAAAGGTGGCAACAGCAATTTTCTCAGTGGAAGCAGAGAATGAAAGCTTTGCTCACTTCTGTACATGAATATTGCTGATGTGGTTCTGGTTCTCCCTTGAAGGCCAGTCGAGCCTTCACTGAGTGCCTGCAGAGCTGTTCCTCTCACATGTTCTTACTCCTCTTTTCTCTGGCTGCAATTACTTCTGCACAATAACGTTTTTTTCCTTCTTAAGTATGTTGTCAGAAAGGTGTTTCTACCTTTGCTGATTGGCTCAGTGTTGGCCCATGGTGGGTCTGTCTCAGAGCCAGCTGGCGTTGACTCTCTGGGACATGGGGGAAGCTTCTGGCAGCTTCTCACAGAAGCCACCCCGCTAGTCCTCTCCCCACTATCAGAACCTTGCCATGCAAGCCCAATACACTAGCATAGGCCACTCTTCTTTGTCCTTAGGCACCAAAGACCTCACAAGATTGACTAATTCTAGATTTTCATGAGTTCTCAGACAGATCTGTATATGCTTTCCTGAAGGTAGAGGCAATCTCCAGTAGCCCTAGCACACCTCTGGTGTTGCTGATGTTAGTATGTGACAGATAAAAAAGCAATAAAGTTGAGCCAAACAACCTTCTACACTGTCAGTGAAAATTGACTCTTCTTTCCGAGTTCAAATCTCTATCTCACTACCTCCTGGCTTTTTTTAATGAGCATCTGAAAATATGAATTTAAAGAGATAATTTGTTTATACTTTCTCTATAGATTGGTGTCTATGTGATGGCTGTAGATGATGCTGGCTTGGGTTTTAGAACACCTGTGAAATTGATGTTTATTAGTGACTAATGGTGTTCACTTGACATATTTCATGTCTGAGCATTTTAGCGAATAAAGCAGGTGTACTTTGTTCCAGTATTTATGCCATTTCCTTATCAAGTCTTCCCAAGGTTTTTTTTTACTCTCTCCAAGAAGATGATGAAACTGGCTTTTGAGGAAAAATAATGCGAACTTTATCAAACCTACTGTTGTTATAGATTGGAACTTGGCAAGAGCATTAGGATATGTTCCTCTTTCAGTGGAGCTGATATATGTATGTGAAAGTGGGCTGTGCACATAGGTGACAGATAAATTACATTCAAGTAGTCTATTCACCTTTTCTTGATCATTTTCCCTTGGGATGCCTGTCATGGACTCAGTGTCTTTTGGCAGCTGTTTAGGTGTCAGCAGAGCCCTGTGCTTAGCACATATGTGACACTGCTTCAAAGCTTTAAGTGAATAAAAAAATGGTTGGAGGTCAGGTGAGGTCAAAATGAAAAGAAATAAAATGCATAACCAAATTTGATCTGATTTTATTGGTTTGAAGCTGGAAAGTGCATAAATAACACTTTTCACCATTCTTTCAGTTCTAACCTAGTACTTATGTGCTAGTTGTTCATGTTTTCTTTATGGAGCAAGGCTATCATAGAATAGTACAATCATTTAGATTGGAAAAGACTTCTGAGATCAAGTCCAGCCATTGACATAGCACCACCATTATCAAGCAGATTATTTTTTATTTGACTTTAAAACTTACTAAAAGTTGATTTCAGCTCTACCTCCTTACACTGAGTTTTTATGTTCATCAAATTTATGTAATTTTTATTTTTTCCAAGTATTTTGATAACAATTAAGGTAACAGCCAGGAACTGTGCATTTTTCTTTTAGTTTGCGAGTTTTGTTTTTTCCTTTTGGTTTTTGGTTTTGGGTTTGTTTTTAGTGGATACTTCTTTTTTCATTTGGACTCATGTTTTAGTTCTAGCCAGCCTTTATGAGAACACGATTTTAACCCTTTAGCCCCCTACAGTCTTAAGCGATTGATTTGTTAGGGATGAAGTGCTTGATTTAAAACAAACAAACAAAAACAATCAAAAAAAACCCCACCCAAAACACTGAAAAACAAGCAAGATTTGTTTCCTTTTAAGTACATGCCTACCAGGGGTTTTAAGGCATGAATAGTAGTGTATGTGTTTTTTATACAGTTAAAATTCTCTGTTTAGCTTTTCTTAAAAAATTGGTGGATAATCTTTGAAGCAGTCCATCCAGGACAGGGTGGAAAAGATTTCAGTGATTTAAAAAAATCTATCCTACTTATAAAATGATGAGTTGAGATGATCATCCAGTGTGCAAATTTTCAGCTATTAAAAATAGTCAGAATTTAGTAGTGCTAAAATAGAGTAAGTAACTTCCTATGTTTACCAGACTCACTATGTGGCTGATAAAATATTGAGAGAATTCGCTAAGTGCCTTAACCACAAAGATCCCCTTACGGTTTGAAGCACTGTTTTACAGTATAACTCAGCTTTTGAGCCTAGTACACTCGATAAAATACTATGATTTAAAAAAAAACCCATAAAATATTTCTCCACTTCCCTCAGTTTATTAGAAGCAGTGGGCCATGATTTAAACCCAGCCGTCAACCAAGTGTGTAGCAACACAGTGACCCACTCATGCCCTATCACTTGTAACAGTGACTTGGAAAAATAGATGCCATCACTCCAAATGTGCCCTCCTTCCTCCTTCTCCTCCCCTGCTTTATATACTGAGCATGATGTCATATGGCATGTATCAGTTGGGGTCAGCTGTCCTGGCTGTGTCTTTTCCCAACTTCCCATACACCCCCAGTCCTCTTGGAAAGTAGAAAAGGCCTTTGCTCTGTGTAATCACTGCTCAATAATAACAAAACCATCACTATATTATCAACAATGGGCTCAGCACAAATCCAAAACACAGCCCCATACTAGCCACTGTGAAGAAAATTAACTCTACCCCAGTCGAAACCAGCACATAGTACAAAATAGTTGTAGAAATATTGGGAATAATTATTTTGTGTTCTTTTAAAATTGTGTTCTCCTTTCTTCTAAACGGCAGTATCTCAATGGAAGAAAACTCTTGATTTTTCCAGAAGATTTTGCCATTGTTATTCATAATTGTTTGTAATCCTGCTGAAGCTACAGGGGGAGAATGATATAGCAGACTAGTATTATGGAGATCTGTCCAAAAGCTAGAATTGAATCTGTGCTATTAAGTGTGAATTGGGTCAAAAATATTTGAATAGTACGGGAGCACTAATTTGTTTGTTTTGTTCATATTAATTTATTGCTTAAGAATCTTAAAGACAAAAAATCACTTTATTCTGTGATTTACCGAAATAGAGAAGATGATTTCTTACTTTTTAATACTTCTTCAGTTTATAGTATATCAGAGATGTGTTGATATTGGGAGGCTGACTGAAAGTAAATGGGCAGTACAAAGAGACTTGGGAAATTACAGCCAGATTGCCTGTCACAAGAAGATAAATCTATGAGGGATGCTGTGCATGCTGATGTCCTGCAAAAATTTAAACAGTAGTGAACTAGCTTTTTATTAAGCCTCTCAATTTTGAAAGACTTTGGGACACAACAGGGATGCAGGTTTTGTGAACGACAGTAGCCTGCAGTTTTCATCCATCTAATTTCAAAGATGCTTGGAAAGTATTTCGTCTTTTGGTTGGTACTTTAATTGTCAGGCTGTGTGCATAATAAATGTAAATTTTGCTTGAGTCTGGCATTCACACAACAGCCTACCTACTGTTACACAAAACAGAAAGATTCTAATATCACCAATTTTGCAATCTGTAGGTTTTGTCCTATGTCACATACCATAGCTAAAAAAACTACCTAAATCATTTCTGAAGCTAGTAAAACTCCGTGCTTTCACTGAAATTTAGAACACAATCCGTTCTGAATTGATCTTTGTTAACCTGCAGATAATCTGTGCAGATTATTTCAAAGTATATGAATATCTCTTAGATTACAGTTTTAAATTTCCAGCTCTCCAATATATTCCCATCTTCTTTCCGTTCTTTCCATGACAGGAAGATATTTATAAACTAGCATAGCATAGGAGGAGGTCATGGCTACTCCGTCATGGCCGCCTTCATTATCTTTTTATTAGGAAGTGCTGGATTGTAGCACTAAAGTCCAATTATAGCTGGGTCTGGATGACCTAGACCTTCAGTGGAAAAAACCAAAAATCTGCCATTCTGCATAGGGATAGCATAACAGAGTATCTTCTGAAAGTGACAATTGATTTGGTTAATCTTGCTAAGCCTTGTGACTCAGTTGAGTAACACTCATGGTTTTATCACGAGTCTTTTATTTGTTGATGGCATTCTTAAATCCTGAATTGAAAAGGGTTTTTTTCTAGATATGATGTTTGAAGGGGAAAAAAAAGTCTGAATCCTGAGATGCTGTGGAGGCTTGCAAAACTGAAAAAAAAATGCCAACCACCAAGTAAGAATTCTGGTATTATTTTGAAAGCTTCATGATTTTGAAGGTGAACTGGTAGGTTCTAGAAGTTTTGTACTTAGGCTTTACAAAAGTATAAGATTTAGTTCAGGAAACAGTGAATAGCAGTGAAGTACTCTAATAAGGGCCATGAGCTTTATCAGAAATGTGACTGTGGACATGCCTACATGTGGTCAAAAGTAGAGTCAAACTATCAGGCAAAGAGGACAGGGTGTTGTGACTGGGCTGAAGGGGTCTGTGTGAGAGTGATGGTAATTCAAGTGAAAGAGGAATTTGGCCAAGTAATGCAAGGGCAGGACAGTGCAGTTATGTGAAAAGGTAATTCTCAGGACAGCATCCACAGCCTCTGTTGTCCTGAGGGAGTGTGGAAGCCTTTATGGCTGGCACTATTGGGGATTTCGAGTAGATACAGGGAGAAGCTCCTTCCATTGGAATGGCAAACCATCATCAGGAATGAGGTTTGATTTGCCTGAGCAAGTCAGATTAATAATTTCAAATTCCAGAAGAGTGAAATGGGAGCACTTGACACTGGGTCTCCTCAATTATTGCCTCTGATGTGTCATCTCCAGCACCACAGGATCCACTTGTGACTCAAGATGTGGATTGTGGTCTGTCAGGATAGGTATTCTGGGCCTTTGAGTCATTTTGGATGACACAGTGATTTCTGCTCTGTTCTGGTTCTGCTGGAAGAGTTGGCCAGCAGCACGTTGTCCCTCCTGTAGGTATTTCTTGGTGTGGTTCCTTCCAGGTGGTGACATCTTGTCATGAACTAGATTTGAATCTGTTACCTGCAGGAGCTGTGATGGAAATTCAGTCCCTTTGAGTTCCTCTGAGCATGCAGAGCAAGAGCACCTCAGAGCTAGCTCATCTGTAACAAGCATATGGGTTACAGTCCAGCAGAGCTGGCCTGTTTTACAAATTAAAGTCCAGTTATGGCTATAAACAACCTTTATTTCATACTGCAGTTGACTTACAAAGTGTCTGCTTAAAATGCATTGGAAAAGACAATCATGCTGAAGACATTAAAATGAAATGTGGAGCTACAGAAAGAGGGCCTTAAGTAAAGGGCAGGAGGGCAAACTGAAATGCATCATGACAGATCCTTGGCAATAGTGAAACCATGAGTCGCTGCACTAATGAGTTGCCTAATAGTCAACCACAATACGTACAAAAGGGTTAAACCTTAATGTGAAGAAAGACAAGTGCATACAGAGAAATACATTATTCAGTCTACCACTCACCACATTCAAATCAAATATTATTGGCTCACAGGGTGAATTCATGAATATTGCACTGGAAGGATAGAGACTACCGTAAGGTAGTGAGGTTACTTAAGGGATCACCAGTGCTGTGAAGTATTATAAGAAGTTTTAAAAC
This sequence comes from Chiroxiphia lanceolata, assembly GCF_009829145.1. NCBI lineage: Eukaryota > Metazoa > Chordata > Aves > Passeriformes > Pipridae > Chiroxiphia > Chiroxiphia lanceolata. The sequence goes on from NC_045639.1 coordinate 50,472,520, forward strand.
CAGGCTTAGTATTTTGCAAGTATCCAATATAAAGATGTGCATTGGATGTGATAGGATTTACTACTTAAACAGAGAATAACTGTGCCAGTGTATTCTGAGCGTATCAGAGCATACAAAACCCTGGGCTCTGGAGGAAAAACAGCAGTTTTAAACTGTACAGTTCCAAGCTACATATAGCATGAGGCTGCTTTGGAGTTAAAATCAGTCTTGCACAAATTCTGCAGCTTACAGGTTTTCTGATATTACATGGAAAACCTTCCAGTGGAAAATGCGGTAATTAATGTGTCACTAAAATTCTTAACCTACCTGAACTCATGCTAGTTCCCTCAGCTAATACCGGTATCAGTGAACCACATCCTTACATAATTTATCTCCTTTATCTTCTTATGAGGTAAAGTGCATACCAGAAAGATAACTTCTACAATCTGATTAACTTGAGAAGTAAGAAATAAATATGCTGCTTTTCATAAAAAAAACTAATGAGGGCCTTCCAGTTCTTTTTCTGCTGTAATCTGCATGCACTCATATAGGGTAAAGAAGAAAAAGGGTGATAGCTCTATGTTATGCATGCCTGTCTATAATAGTGATAGTCCCATATACTTTGATTCTTCTAAATTCCATCCTGAGATGTATTAAAAAGAGATGTCTGCAGGACACAAACGATAACTGTTCAATTCTCATTGGCACCATGGAGACAAGATACAGCACTATATCTAATTTTGGTCCCAAAAGAAGTGAAAAAGTTGCAAACTGTGGAGGAAAGCAGGAAGAATGAAGAAGGGGTTGAAAAGCACACTATCTTAAGAAAGGGTAAAAGGAAAAGATTTGATTAATCTAGAGGTGATGGTTGTACCCCATCCCCAAGTAATTATCCATTTGGTAGGGTGATTCCCTCTCACCTGCTTCATCCCTGAGAGGAGCCAGAGCTGAGCTGCCATTGTTTAAGTACAGCAAGTGTTGCTGAGTGATGAAAGCCAGGAGTCCCACTCACACCTCCAGAGGCTGCCTAACATCAGTGAGCACCTGAAATGGCTAAGTAAACAGAGCATCTACTCTCTACCAACTTGTTTGACTCTTTGTATATACGTGCTGATTTTGAATGTTGCTGAAACTTCACATACCTGAAATAAACTTGGTTCTGCGCTCTCTGTGGTGGGGAGTCTTGTGCAGCAGATTGCAGGAGCAGAGGTTTTGTTCTGCTGTAAGCTGCTGTTGTAGGCAAGTGATGCAGGTGTAAAGTATAAAAGGAGCAAACACAATTGTGTTCATAGGATGCAGCCAAAGCTTTGGAAACTGCATCTTTGACCTCTTCTTTATAAATTCCCCAGGTTCTTGTTGATATTATTGTAGTTTCTATAGCCATAGTATCTTGTAATAGAACCTGATCTGAGACTTAGTGGAGAAACTTTACTATGCTTTAAACTGAACTCTTTTTAGATTTGTAAGTGTGCAGGGCTTCTTCACAGAAAAATTACTGGAAGTTTTGATTTTGGCTCTACTGATCTGTTTCTTAAGACATGTCAGGGACCATAAGCTTTAGCAGACACTTCATAGTAATGCTTTTCTTTAGTCTTAATAAATTTGAGTACTGTCTGCAACCAAGTTGCCTTTTTATGCTTGTGCTCCATGCTTATGTTTTCAATTTATTGTGGTACTTAGGGATGTTGAATTGTTAGAGAACACATTTTAACTTAGTCTTCCAAATGTGTCATGTGTCCAACAGATGAGATGCATTGTTTGTGGCAGGGGGGAGCGAAGTCATCCTTTTTCAATTAAATTAGTGGATTAATAAAAATGCAACAGAAAAATCTTCTGTTTCTTCTTCTGCCTTATTTTCAATGCTGCGCTGCATTTAAATTTTGAAAACAAACCAACTTCACCCTTACCTTTTCTTACAGTTTCTAGTGTATTTTCAGTGACCATGCTGTCTGGTCTGCTTTAGAGTTGGTTAATTCCAAAAGCTTGTCTCTGTCTAGCATCATTACACTCTGCAGGTGAATCTTTATGTAACTGGATCTGTGTGCTTTAGCTGGGGAAGAAGGAGACTAGCTAGTAATTTATTTTGTTTTCTCCCTTGTTCATTGTTCAGTCATGTTTTCTGCTGACAAAACTTTTGTGTTAGCAACTCTTCACTGTAATTGCTTTAAAAGTACGTTGATACTTGTTTGGAATGAAATTTTGTGCATCAGTTCCTGACCTTGGGTTTGGCACAGATAATCTTTTAGTGGGCTTTGAGTTTGCCTTTAAGTAGGCCATGGCAGGCGTGTGACGGACCTCAGTTAAAAAGAGGCATCCAATGTATCTAAGATCTCAAAGCTGATGACTGAACTATCTGACCTATCTTCATGAAACCCACAACATGAGAGCAGGTATTCTCTGGAAAAGGTAGAAGATGAGCTAAAAATGAAATGCATAGTGGTTAACAAACCTCTGGAATTTGTTAGTACAGCAAGTTATGTAAGAAATTCTTCATGCAGCAAGCAAGAATGTGACTTCTAACATGCCATATATAATCTTTGGGGACACTAGAGAAGGAGGAGAGATACTGGAGAGAAATGACTGCTGACAGCTCTCAGATTTGTAGGTACCTAATGAGTATCATCCTCCCCTCAGGAGTAGAATGTACCATTGCTTTGACCCATTTTTAAAATTCTTATGATTTTGTCTCAGTTGGACAGGAAAAAAAATGCAGAGGTTGCACTGAGAAGGTGTGATGCTATATAAAGATGTGTGACATCAGCAAATGTTTAATTGTTTACACAGTCTTACCAATTTTGTATGTGTTGGTTGGCCTCATTCACCTGATAAACATGGAGTGCTGTCTGACTACAGGCTAGTGTCTGCTCAGAAAGGAGAAACCATTTCTGACATCCACTTCTGGTCCTTCTCATATTTAAGGACAGGGGTCACTTGCTTCCAGAAGTTGTGAAGATAATTGATTGCTTTCTGGGAACACATCTCTTTGACATGAATAATTCATTTGAGCAAACTGTATGTGGACTGGGAAATTTTTGGCAAATGGGCAAAATTATACTGGATTTGGCTCAGTAAAGGTGGAATAATTTAGGCCTTTGGGTGGATCCCTAAATTGTTGACACTGCAAGTCATGTTATCCAGCCTAATTTTTTTAAATGATGCAAAGGTTTACCTGGAGACAAAGCCACCACTGAAGATGGAAGCCTGGGCTTTTGTCAGGCTATCTGTTAAATGGCTCCCTTCCTGAGACTGGCAGACCTACTCTGCAGAGCTACTTGACGGTCACTGTCATGCAAGTTTGTTTTGGGTTAAAATTACTTTTTCTTCTTTCTTCCATTCACAATGATTCTTGAGATCTTCTTTAACTGTGGAACAAAAAAAAAAAAAAAAAGCCTCCTTGAACTGACAAGTAAATTGTTATATAACTTTCCAAACCCTTAGAGAGAGCTGTTGTAATTATACTGTGGGGTTTACTTTTTTATAGCTGTAAGTACTGATTCATATGACTACAAAGTGAATTACATGTTTGAATTTTTTATATTACCTCTGGGCTTTGATGCAGTGCTCAATAAAGTCACTCTGTAATTATTTTGAAGTTGCGTATATTGTTACATGAATATCATGTTGCTAGAGCATCACCTCAGCAGTTAGTCAGTCTACATGATACATACTCTTATTATAAAATAAAATGTAATCCAGTCAGCATTTTGTAAACTTCCAACTACTGTTTTCCATCGTGTTTCTGCTAATATAATAGGAGTCTCCTTTTCAAGAGCCTACTCTACCGCCGTCTCTTGTATTGTTTCAGTCTTTTCTGAGTATTGTGAGGGGGGAAAGAAAGTTCCTCTTTGAAGAAGTTTTCCATTTCTTGCATTTTTACTTCTGCTTAATACAAACTCAGGTTTCTGAAGAAGTATTTCTTCTAAGAAATAACTTGGACATTTTCTAAAATGCAGAAAGCAGATTTGCAGCATCCTAAGGGAACTGATCACATTAAAGAAATACTTTCCTATATATCAAAAGCCTGTGTACTGCATAGCTTTGTGCACTTGGCACACCCTTTGGGGCATTTAGGTGTGTTAAGTGGATTGGTGACGTAAACAGATGAAACATGAGCAGAGCTTCAGTAGCGCACCTCTAAAGCTCCCACGTTCAGCAGTGTTGCACGTGAAGTTTTGATTTCCGTTAGTGATTGTTCTTCTGGAATGAGCTTTGAGCTGTAGCATTTATCTTGAATCTTGAACTAAGTACATTCAGCTGGTTACTGAATCAAGGCATTGATATATTGGCCTCCTTTAAGCTAAATAGGTGTCTGAAAATAATAGCCCTTTATTTCAGGTTTCTTTATCTGCTGTAGTTTCTTTTTGAGGGTTGCCACGGTTATTGTTTGTGTGCAGAACACAATTGTGCTACCTAGGAAGATGAGTTTCAGAAACAAATGTGAGAACTGGCGAAACTTTGTAGCTACTGTCAGTTTTCTAAGCTGATAAAGTTGTTTGCACTTAGAATAGAGTTTGCAAAGGCCTGCTTTAATTTCATTTCCTTTTAAAAGAGTTATTTTAATAAGATTCACCCAAGGTTACTGGATAATCAAGTCAGGGATTTAATTAGAACTTGAGTGTAATCTGGGTGTAGTAAAACTGGAGTTAAATGAAGTACCAATGAAGAAAAACTTTTGCTCACTACATTACAAAATGCAACTCTGCTAGGAAAATCAAGGCAGTTTATAATTATGAAGCATTTTTAAATATGTCCATAGCCCTACAAACTCTCGTCATTTATCTCATTTCTAGGATGCTAAGCAAACACACACTTGTATGAGTCTTGCTCCTTCACTGGCACTTGTGAGCATCTGCTTATCATTTCTCTTGAAAGCTTTCACATACTTGCACAGCCAAGTATGCCAAAGGTATATGTCTGAGCAGAGGATAAATTCCACTTCCACAAGTTCCAGTGATGTTGTGTGGATGGTGCTGCAGGGCCATGACAAATAGTGATGCTAGTGTTTGTTATGTGAAGGGGACAATCCAGAATAGGGCTGTGTTTTCTTGTTCATTATGGTGTCCCTGGTGTGGTAATCAGCATAATAGAATGCATTCAGATGTTAACCTTTCAGGGATTATTAGCAGTAGTTTTGGAAAAGGTTAGCTACAGCTATAGCACAGAGATGTTAAATTCATCACCTTTGGAGTTCTCTAATAATTGAGGCTCAGATTTTGCATTTCTTAGGAAGCAAGTCTTCTGAAGGAGATTGATAAGGAATAAGGCAGCTAGGTTTCTCCTAGAAAACACCATAAAAATGTTACAAAGTGGCCAGACTTGATGCCTTATGTGGGGTTTGTATGAGCCTTAGGAGAGCCATATTTGCTTGCTGAATCAGCAGATGTGATATCCTGCAGCTTGGAAGGCTGTTAACTGAGGCCATGATCACCCAATACCAACCCCTTCCCTGACTAATTTGAAGAATCATGGCTTCTCCATTTATTTTGCAGTGAAGGATATCCTAAACATTCCAACCAGTAACAACAGTAATGTTCATTTGGTCATGAAATACAGCATTGACAGCAAAGTGCCAGTAAAGTCTTGCTAAAAATAACAGAATACAAGGTTTTTTTCTTTTTTCTTTCTAGTTAGCTGTCCTCTTTGAAAGTAGTCTTAAGGGTTCCCCGAGGAATCATTTTGCTTCCCTGATGAAGATCTATTAGTTGTTTGAATACCCTGAGAAGTGCCATGTGCTTTCATCTGACTGGTTTTATGTCATAAATTCTTCTGCTGGGAGAATGTGATTGCATCAAGTAATCTGCTGTGATTGCAGCAGAAGTAAATACAGATTGAGACACACCACCACTTTGGCCATTCCTTGCACTGAACACAGGTTGTCTGGAACCCGGGTGCAGGCCCTGTGTCAGGAAACATTTTGTGCCATTGTCTTAATAGAAAAATGGTCTTTTTTCTTAAGTGCCATATATGCACTGCTGTGGATGAAACTGTGAGCTCCTGGCTTTAAGAAGCTTGAAAACAGTTTCCTCTTGGCCTATACTATCAGATGCTGCTGCTATATGCTATACATCAAATACTTGTCTAGTGTGATAGTGTTATTTCAGAATGCATTTTGGTGAAAAAACAGCCCATGGTCATCATCCAGGAATAAAATAAGGCTGCATCCAATATATTTCAAGGCAGTGAATTACCACTCGCTTGTTCTGGTTTCCCAGGGAGGAGAGCATGGTGCAAGAGTTCATGTGGGCAGGAGAACATTCCCAGTGTCCAGGTTGGGTGTAACTGTTGTGTTTTGAGTTTTAGTGCACATTACCTATGTGGAGGTGATCAGACTGTGCTAGCTGGCCTCAGGCCACCTGTAGCACTGGCATTTTTCATTCCACAAGTATATACCTAGCCAGTGGCATGATTTGTTCTCTGAGTCTCTATGGAAGATTCATGTTTATATTTGAAATTGAAATAGTTGATTAATTTTAGCTTTATACAACTGGTGGTTGTTTGGGGTTCTTCTCTTTTTAAGCTGGAGTTTTGCAATACAGGCATTCCTCTTGCATTATGTCAACTTCACTTTGAGTTGCTAAACTGTGGCACAGATTCACTCCATTCTTTTTATGGGAGATAGTCAACTATAGCTGACTATTTGCATTGATATTACAAGCAGCAAGCTTAAGCCTATTGTCAGCAGTTGCATAGTGTTTCTGGAGTAGCTGCCAATCTGTTACATTTAACTGGATCATGAAGGGGAAATCTCACCTTGCCATCTCCTGAGCCATGTTGTTTCTATTCTGAAGAGCTGTTGGCTTGTTAGAGGAAGTGAATGCTTCTGACCTGGACAGGGCCCTAGGAATTCTCCTGTATGTGTCTGTTGGCTTCAGATCAAAACATGTTACTCAAGGTACATGGAAACAAAAATGTCAATATACTGACTCCATTTTTTTCAATCTTTATTTAGGTACTTCCTTTCCCCAGTCAGGTGGTCTACAACAGAGTGGGAAAGTGTGGGAGTCGAACTGTGGTTTTGCTTTTGAGAATTTTATCAGAGAAACATGGATTCAATCTGGTTACATCTGACATTCATAACAAAACAAGACTGACCAAAAATGAACAGGTAAGTTACTCCTGCTCCTCTTAGATCAGTTTTTCTTATTATGTTTATGAAACTGAGAAGCAAAGGCATATGCTAGCAGAAGTCCTATTGAAAAGATGTATTGCTGTTTTGACCTGAGTGATTATCCAGAATTCATCATTCTCTAAGTGACTTCATTTAATAGGAGAAGTGGATGGTAGAGCCAAGAACAACATGATGTGGAAGCTAACCAGAAAAACTAACTTTTGATGAGCCAGCTTTGAATTTAGTCAGCACAGCAGTTAAACTACCAACAAGGCAAGAAAGGTTAGTACCAGCGAAGTTAAGTGCTAACAGCATCTGGGATACGTATTAATGTATCTGCAGGGCACAGCCATTTATCATATAATCAGGCCAGCCTATTCAGACCTAGCTTGGGTCTCCTTAAGCAGAGCAGGAGTAAATAATAGCCAAAAGGATCTTTTTTGGTGACTTTCTTAACTCACTTTTAGTAAGCAGTTGCTTCAAAAAGTTATTTCCCCATGCCATGCTAATCCATGTTGCTATAATCTGACATGCCCTTGATCCTATCTCAGCTTCTTGCTTATCTACCTTATTCATGTTATTGCACAACCCTCACTACAGGAAGTGAAAATTGCTCTCTATCCAGGCACACTTTTTCACGTTTTTCACGTTCCCTTAAAGTTGTAGAAGGCATTATTTTTGCACCTTTGATTCTATAAAAGATCCAGTTATTTAAATTTTCTTCTATTCAGAGTAACCATAAGCCTTCTGTAAGTATCACTCCCATAAGCAGATATTGATACAAGTAATGCAAAAAAACCACAGACTCCAAAGCGTATGTGCGTAGTCAGATGCCGCACACATTGGCCACTGCTGCTATTTTGAGCTGCTGATCAGGTAAAGGCTGCAATAAATGCCTGTGTCACTCCTAGGAATGGCAGCCTACAAACCACCAAAGGATGTGTTTGATGATCAAAATATGGATGTGGGCCTGCCAGTGGCATTGTGCTGTAATTTGGGCTCATTTATTTATAGCCTGCTTATGAGCATAAATTTTTTATTTTAGATGCAGCAGTTTAGGAAATGAAAATTTAGGAGCTGATATTGCTCCTGCAGGTCTCACCTTCCTCCCTTTCAGGGTGTCCATTGGGGTCCTACCAGTAGCCAGCTGACCTAACACCACATGACAGTCAAGTTGAGCCCAAGGTGGGGGCCAGCTGGCCAGGGCTGCCGCACCAGCCCAAAGGTGGCTTCTGTACACAGTTGGATGTTAGATGCTAGTGAAAGGATGTAGAGGACAGTGTCCCCTCACTGCCCCTGCTTGTGGCCAAGGGAAGGCATGGGCTGTGGCTGCTGCAGATTTCCTCTGTGTATCCTACCAGCAGCACCACAGAGCCACATTTGCAAAATGGTTCCATCAGAAAGGAGTCAAATTATCCTGTACTACAGAGGCTGTCTGGTTGGGATTGCTGTCTGGTTGGGTATGACTGCTTTTGTGTTTTGGGTTGTTTGGGTTTTGTTTATCTATATCTTTCACCAATTTCCCTTACTATGTTGTTAATTGGGAGACATCATAAAACTCAGAAACCTTTCAGGTATTAATAATCACCAGCTTTCACCCTTATCAGCTTCTTCCTTTCAGTTCTGTTCTCTGTCTTTCTCTGGTAGGTATACTGTCCTTTGTTAAAAAATGACACAAGATCACATCTTAGCAGTCTTCTGTGCTTTAGTCCAGCATGTGGAGATTCTAGAGAGGCCCAGACTTACTTTTTACCTATACACTGACAAAGGATAACTATCTACATTACCTTTTGCACTCCCTGAGCTCTTAGCTTACTAGACAGTAAATGTGGTGGAAGTATTGCTACAGAGCTGATGATTTACTCTATAGACTGCCCTACTATAACTTGAGTCTCTTTATTTTCATTTATGGTTTATTTATGTAGTTACAATAGATTCATAATTTAATGAGTACTTTTGCTAAAAAGTGCCTTTGATCACCAGGAAACATGCCTGAAGACAGTAACTGATCTGTTGTTCAGGTATTTTTAGTTGTCTTCTCAATTTTTAAGAGTAGAATATAAAAAAAAATAAATTACTTTTTTCACCTTTAATGTGGTGTACACAAGAGGAAGTTGAAAGAATGGATGATCTCCGGCTCCAGGCATTGGAACAAGAAAAAAGAGAGCTAGGCTGGGCTGAAGGCTTCCAGCAAGAGCATGGGCTTCTCGCTTGAGATGATATGTGTCTCTTCCTTCTGTCATTTGTCTGTCCTGTGTTTCATTAAAGCCCTGATCCAGCCAAGACTTTTCTGTAAATATTTAGCTTATGCAGTCTGCTGTTGTTAAATAAAGTTAAGCATGTAGGTGTTCTTAATGACTGTGGGGATTGCACATAACTGGAATCCATATTCTCATTACCTTTTCCAGTCTCCTTCCTACTAAGAAATTTTCCCAAATTATATGTCTGCCAGCAATTAGAAATGCAGCCTTTGAACATCTGTGGGCATAAGGGAGTGAGGTCTGGAAACAGATGAGTTAGTATGTGCCTTACCATTTACTTGTACTTCCAAGTAAATTAAATACAGAAAATAATATGTAGTATTAAAGTTAACCTAATTGTTGTGGCTTTAAAACTCCACATGAACTGCTGCAAAATGAAATCTTCCGCTTACATGACTTTGTCTCCCACTCCCATTTTCTTGCATTCAGGGAAGTAAGAATGAGTATGCTTATAGATGTACAAATACCAGTCACATACGGGAGTAATTGGTAGTTTATCCTCGTATTGTTTCCTTCTACCACCCAATGTTATGGTCATGCAGCCAACTTAGTATGTAATTCCAGTTTAACACATTAAAAATTCATCACTAATTTTTCTTATATGCTTTTCAAGACAGAAAATTGGTCATACCAGCCTGGGGAGGTGAAGAAATTCTTGAAACCATTCCAAACTTTTGAGAGCTGAAAATGAAGGTCTAGTCTCATTCCTGGGAGTTGTGAGTTGTTTGTGGAAATGAATACCGAGATGAAAGTGATATACCAAAATTCCTGTAGATACTTGTGCTTCCTGAGTCCTACATGCCTTCTGTAGAGACTGAAAGCATTGGAAGAGGGTAAAGAACTCCCAAGAAAGACCGATATAGAGAAATTTTTTTGTCCTCTTTGTGTCAGTATTAGTGGAGACTATCGTGGGATCCAGGAGACCTCACTTGGAAAATCCCATTTTGACCTTGAATTCTCCCAGTGAAATATAACATCTTAAAAAAAAGTAGTAACATTTTGGCTGTTGTCTGGGTGGGATTATTATCTGATTTTCTTTTTGTCTCTAGTTGAATTTACTTACTGCAAATCTCAAACAAAACAGGACTGCTCTGAGCAGTCAGCGCAGGGGCTGGCCATTTCCAGAAGAGGGAAAAGTGTCCCCTCTCAAAGGCTGGAGTTAAGTTTTTGTGCAGAAACAATGCTTTGGCTCGAGAAAATCCATCCTCCACGTTTCTCCCCTCTTGGGGAGGGCCCCCCTCCAGCCCTCTTGGAGTCACTTCACGGTGCCATCTACTGGAGTGTTACTTGCAATGCAGCACCAGCCCATTACAAGTACGCGGATGATGCTGAGTAATTACAGCTTGATTTCTTTTGTATGGCCAACTGAGATCCTACAGTGGTAGTGTAGGACAGTAGACTAAGGAAAAACCTTTCCTCTTAGAGTATTGCCTCTTGGTGTTCTTGCTCAGGTGGGCTTTAAGATTCAAAACTATCTTGTGATTTACAGGATTGCCTCTGTGGATCTCATCTTCTTTAAAGGGCCTGGTTAAAAGTTAGTGCAGAATACGAATTAAGGAGAAAAATATTAGAATAAAAGATTAAGCAAGCAGTCACAGCAGTAGAAAGGTGTTATTATTATAAGGAAAGACTCTGTTCCTTAAAATTAGTTGGTGTTTGAGGGGGGTGAGTGGAATGACAGCAGATGCGTTGACCACACCACAGAGGTCTTGGCAACTGCTTGCTGTTGCCTAACATCTCTGGAAACTCCAGTCATGCAGTGTGCATGCTCCCCTTTCCTTGGGGAGCACAGCGCACCCACTACTTTGTTTCACTTCCACGCACACTCTCCATGTCCTGTCATTTCCCTCTCCCTGAATCCTTCTTTAGCAGCATTAACTCTGTGGTGCAATTTAGTTAATTTTGAGAGCAAATTAGTATATTTTTGACTGCTGTTTCACTGAAACTGCCTAACTCCTGCAGGAGAGCTCTGGGCAGCAGTGAGAGAGAAATAGCTCTTTATGGGCCCTTATCCTAGAAGGTGTGTGCTCCTTTCAGACTTCTCTTTATATTTCTACAGCTTCTCCCTCAAGCTATGCATGTGTTCTAGTTCATCTCTACCCCAGCTGTGTTTGCCAGGATCGTTTATCTTGTGCTGCTTGTTCCTATTAATTTTTTTTCAAACATAGGATGACCCTAGATCATGTCTACTTGTATGTAACTCTTCTTCACCACTCATTCCATCCAAAATACTTTTTTTCCTCAGCTCTCATCCTCTGCCCACTGTTCCTCTCTGTGGGTCTTCTGCACTCATAAATTAAAAAAAAAAATCCCACAAGACAAAACAAAAAAACCCCACCCCTCACCAAAAAAAAAAAACCGTTTCAAACCAAACAAAAAAAATCTAGCAACCAAAACCAACCAACCAACCAAAACCATTAGAGACCTTACTCTTCTGGGATACATTGGAAGATTTTTCTTTTTTTTTTCCCTGTTACCATCATCTTAAAAGTAGAGGTAGATCACTAGGTATTCCTGAGCAATACAGTTGGTTTGTTAGACTGAAGTGATTTCAGCACAGCGGGATCAGAGAGCGAGAGAGGCCCATGGGAAATATGGCCACAATTTACATGTGGCCATGAGCCATTACAGTTATTTATTTTTCCCTCCTGACATTTGTGTGTTGTTTCGGTTGAGCCTTACTTACCCTTTTGGCAGGGTTTTTAAAAGAACAAGTTTTGCTTATTTGGTCTTACGCACATTGTAGCTTTATCCACATCTGCTTACAAGTCCAGTTGATCATTAAGTATCTAAATATGAAGGACTTTAAGTCAAAACAAAAATCTGTATCTACTTTGGAGTAAGCTAGTATCATAGTTCAAGAGACTGAGTTTGGTAGCAAGAGATTAAAAAAAAGCCAGGAGCCAGATGCTGTCCTGCTCTCTGTGCATCTTTCCAGCCTCCCTTTGCTCCTGAGGCTGAAGTGCCTGTACTTGTCCAGCCGTGGGTTGATGTGTGCATTGCACTGACTTCAGATGAAATACAATGTGAAGCATAGTGGTGGTGTAGTGTGAATCTGCCTGGCGTAAGCTGAGGGCCGAGGGAGGCTTGCATGGTACTTTGTAACGCACATATACTTCCTTCTACGTTCATTTAGCAGTATTATACTAAAGCTGCCTGTCTTTTTAAACTTAGTGGGATTACTTGGTATGGGTATAGTATCTTTATATCTCCGTAATTATACTCTAATGATGTTTTTTCATTTATTCCAAGATGGAATTACAGTGATGACCATAGTTGCACAAACAGAGTTTTTATCCCATATCAGTAACTTCCTTCTGCCATCTTCCTTACTTCATGCAGATAGAGTAACATGGATAAATGACAAATATAACATAAAGCTTCATACAGTTCTGAGAATTTCACTTCTCCTGCAACTTCTCTGAGAAAAAAAAAATTAAAAAATCTGATTGAGGCGTCTGATACACGACCTCCAGAGTCTCCTAATGTTTGATTCTGCAAGATGAATGAATAAAATTTTTTGACAGAGTTACCAGTCTTAAAGAAATGTAAGCATGTTGGGTTTGCTAGGAAAGTCTTTGTCTCTTCAGAGCATCAATAAACAATACTTGATTCCTTTGTGCAAATTATCGCAAAGCTTCCTGAGCTTTCTAATTCTGATCTGGACAAGCTTTGCTCTTCAGGTTTATGAATTTCTTACCCATAGCATTTATATTGTACTGAAGAAGCTGTGTAAAGACCTGTTTGTACTTGAATCAAACAGTCCAGAGTCCATAAATGACTAACTAAAGCAGGGGCACTATTCCCTCCCTGCCTCTTCTTTTTTTAATTGTACATCTTCTCTCCATATTCTCTTGTTTCTCTTTTCCCTTTATGTTGTCTTTATTTTTTTCATCTTGTCTTCTTTATGTTCCATTTCTTTGGGCTTACAGCCTTTCTCACATATAATATACCTTGATATACTTTCTCAAGATCTGTACCTAATTTGCTTTGATGTACTCTAACTACTTTGACAGGAAAAGCTCCATCATAAGAAGATGGGCAAGCTGAACTGTTTTGTACAGAGCTCATCATACACGTATATGTATAAAACTGTTGAAAGCAGTGGAAAAATAGGGAAAAGCATATTAGTGTGTGCACATTTTATTTAATGCTAGAAGTTAAATGGCTGTAGCTTGTGTTGTCTGAAAGAAGACAGGTATGTGTTCTGCGAAAAGGTGGAGAATGAAAGATGAATGAGAACCAGTAAGATGTGACACACAGTGTAAAAACCATGGCAAAATATCACCGTATTGAAACCGGGAAATAAAGGGGGAAAAAATAACAATTGTTGTCCTTAAATATAATTTAATATTTGTTATGGCATGGATGTAATTTTTTCCTATGCTCTTTTTGATTCTAGTAACTCATTACATGCCAGTCACTTTATCTTGACCATATAACAGGCTGGACTCCATATTTTTCATATTTTGTTAGCTATAGCATTCAAGTTTTAAGAAATGCATTTTTTAATTAATGTCTCCTTAATGGTGTTTAAATTTAGTACATAAATTAATATTATCCCAACCAGAATGTTTGGTTCACACTGCCTTATCTCTTTTTTTTTTCCCAGTTTATTAATTGCTTTCTACTACCCAGTTTGTAAAATCAATAAACCTGTCATTTCAAATGCATTTGTGTTCAGTGTCCATAAAATAGCCTTCATTTGAACGCAGAACAGAAAATCCAAAAATAAATCTTAGGAAATTAATAAGAAGGAAGTAAAATTAACTGAAACGTTGACTCTCTAGCATGATGCTTCACTAGACAGTTTCAGTTTCCTGTAAATCATAGCTAGAGCTCTGCTTACACAAAATAGATATTCATATCCATGGTGCTGTTTACGTTATTCCATGTCAATTATCTGAAAATTTAAATTATTCAGTTAATTTTAAAAAATTTAAATTATGTGACTGTGCTTGACCTAAAATTTAGCAACATCTTTCTGAAAGTGCTCATTTAATTTGTGCTTCTAATTTGCTGTAATAGCAAAAAGAATAGCAAGTGCTGATTTCTGTATTTAAACAGGCAAATCAATTGGTGTTTTGGCTAAGTTGGCAGGTTTTATTGTTATATGAAAATGGTCATTGGCTCAGCTCCCACTTTCTGTTACAGTTTCAGATATTTAACATTTTTGGCATTAGTGTGAATAGAGCTAGGGTTTTCAAGAGGGCAGCTGCCACTTGCAAAGCTCTGGTGCAGATTTAGGCAGAGTTTAGATTTTTCCTTTAGTTTATGCCTTTCCTTAAATTTATACTCACCTTTGGAAGTATATAAACTCCATGATAGTTAAGCTGCAGACAGCATTCTGCTTTCTTGCTTAGACATAAAAATGTAGTTGTTGCTATCTTGATGACAGTGTTTTGGAGGGATAGTAGGGAAGGAGGTCCTGAGTAATTCAGACTTAAAAGTTGTATCATCATATACTGGTTTAAATTTTTGTATTTGTCTCAAAATATGCATTGACATAACACAGAAAATTTGATTTGTTAATTCTTTTTAGATGGAATTGATTAAAAACATAAGCACTGCTGAGCAGCCCTATTTATTCACTAGACATGTTCATTTCCTCAACTTCTCAAGGTAAGGCATTTTTTCAGACAAAAATCTTTTTCATTGATTTCTATTATTTGTAATACATAGAACATTTTCCCTGTAACACATAAACAATACAGTGTTTGGTTTTTTTCCTTCTTTCTGGCACTGAAAGACACATTCAGAAGTTGGTTTTGTTTTGTTTTCCCTGCACTCAGTTTGCTGTAGAATAGTTATGTACAGTATGTTTGTGAAAAGCCAGGATGCTAATATATGCTTTTGCCTCTGAGACAATTATAATTTACGATGTTTGCAGTCAACATGCAAGAGATGGTAACTTGGGTCTTTAAACTGTGCACTTGTGTTTTAAAAGTGACAGGACACTTTTTTTAACACTTCATCTTTGTATAGCCAGATGCTAATATGAGATTGAAAACTGCACTGAATTAATTCATTTTGTACCTGGAATGACTCTCCAGCAATTTTACCAATTTAATTTTGTTCTGACAAAATAGTCCCCATTTCACAGGCTATGGAAGTATTTATAAACCATGCAAACAGATTATGCTCTGTATCGTGGGAGTGCAGTTTCTTCTGGCAGCTATTTAAAAGTATGCAACAAGACTCTAGAGACATTTATAGCACGGAATGCGAAGAAAATTGAATTTGGATGACACTTCTGAGGAATCTTTGGAAGGACTTGAATGAGTGATGCCAGTTAGCATTTAGCCACAGAGGTTAAAGCTGACTGCAGGTGGTTATTGCCCAGGCTGTAAATTTAATCTGGAAATCATATTCAGGAACCATACCGTCTGTGACAGCAGGTTGGATTCTTTGCACTTAAATTAAAGAAAATTCTGTAGAAGTATGAATTTACTGCAGATCTTTGCAAGAGCTTGCCTAACTTTCCAGCATTTTGTTTATGTGGTAATGTGAGTACCTGGCCTCAGGCTTCGGTAGCCAGTGTAGTAAGAAATGATAAAATTGGGGGTGGGGGGAGGAAGGTGTTTAGCTTTGTTTTCTGAGAAAATAAAATATTTTGAGCAATTGGAAATTCACTTGATATGGAACATAATTGTGGGCATGATTTTTTGACATAGAAACAAGGAGAGTTAAAACTTTGATATTATTTGTTCTCTCTTCTGATTCCATGAGAATTTTGTTTCTAATGTATTATCTTTAAAGAGTAAAAATCATTAGGACTTCACATCTTCGGTAAATGATCTCTTCTCTTCAAACTGCAAGATCAAACAAGTAGCCACACCTGAGGGTCAAAGGGATATTTCTTGATTAGACTGATTTTTCAGAGATCGTACTCAACCTTTGGTACACCATAAAAAGATGAATATTCTTACCTCTTGCTCCTCCCTATAGATCCCATTTTCTATACCTGTGGTACATCCTTGCCACATAGGTATCATGTTTCCTCTGTAGTATATACATGATGTATCTACAATGTATTTACATATTTCTTCCAATACAAATTTGTGAAAATACATGAAAGTTATGTAAGATGTACAGATTATTTGAAGCTTCCTTTTTGGCTCTTATTTGCAAACCTGAAAAACATATCTTTTGTTTTATTGAGAGTGTGCTTGGTTTAAGTAGTAGGTGTAGAGTAGCGAAAAGGCTGATAAGTCTTTTAAATCAGACAGCATTGAATCACATCAATATTGCTTACTAATGGTTTAGCATTTCTTGGTGTTTGTTGGTAAATTAAGCTTTTCTGGAAGTTGTAGTTTCTAGTTTCAAAATTTGTTGGCAGTGTTATACCTGACACTGAAGTACCATGTTGAGTATTTTCTTTGTTCCTTAATTCTAGTGTGCTTTTTTTAAGCTGATTTCATTAGGAAATGAAGTGTCAGGTATCAACTTAGCAGAAATTTCAAGATGTGATTTAAATGCACATTATAAATATTACAGTACCGTGAAAGTGTTCTAGTTTTGCTTGGTTTATTTAAACTATTCCTTTACAGACTATCTCTAGTGGATAGCTGAACTCATATTATCTGTGGAATACTGTTCTTCCTGTTTGCCCCAGCTTTTCTGCCAGCTCAACATAAAAGTCATGCAAAACTCCCCAGCCTAAAAGAATAGAGGTCAAAATATTGATGTGGTGTTTTCTGGCTGACAGCTCAAGACCTTAGACAACAGCTTACCATGAGCAGCCAGCACAGTGGGGAGCAGGACAGATGCACAGGGATGCACAGGAGACAAGGTTGGCTCCTCACTGCAGGCTTAGGGCAGCTTCAGATCCATGAAGGGCTCAAAGATCAGCTTGAAGATTGAAGAACCCTACTTTGGTGAACTCCATGCTCCTTCCCAAGGAAAGGTATGAGACTTTCTACATGTCATTGCAGCAGAGCTGTTACTGGAATTTGTGAATTTTTGCAGGAGCAAGCAGTTCTGGGCATTAGTCGACTTCTCTTGTTTAGCATTTTATACCTTTGAAATCAAGCTTTTCTTCAGAGAAAGGGATAAGGAACACTTTATTCTTCTTCTACCTGCATATATTGAGCTGACAGACAGGTAGGGTTTAGAGGACATATTACTTTGCTACTCTTTTGGTAGGTCACATTTGGAACAAAAGAAGTCTCTTCCACTGATCTTGCACCTCTCTGCTTGAGTGTTCTCAAGATCTGTAGGGATTGCATTAAGCCATTTAAAGCATATCACCAAGGTACTAGAGAAGCAGAGAAATGTAATCAGAGTAATGCAAAATGAGAGTCTGCTTTGCTTTTGCTTAGAATAGAGATGTAGAATCATTTAGAGTGGACAATATCTTTAAGGTGACCAAGTCCAAGTGTAAACCCAGAACTGCCAAGTGCACCACTAAACCATGTCCCTGAGTGCCACATCTACACATCTTTTAAATGCCTGCAGGGATGTGGACTCAACCACTTCCCTGGGCAGCCTGTTGCAATGCCTGACAACCCTTTCCATAAAGAAATTATTCCTAATATCCAATCTAAACCTCCACTGGCCCAACTTGAAGTTGTTTCCTCTTGCCTGGATACTTGTTACTTGGGAGGAAAGGCCAACCCCCACCTGGGTACAAAGCTCATTTCAGATGGTTGTAGAGAGCAATAAAGTCTTCCCTGAGCCTCCTTTTCTCCAGGTTAAGCAACTGCAGCTCCATCAGCCACTTCTCATTTGACATATTCTCTAGACCCTTCACCAGCTCCATTGCCCTTCTCTGGACTCACTCTGGCATCTCAGTGTCTTTCTTGTAGGGAGAGGACCCAAAACTGAACTGACGTGCAGCCTCCCCTATGCTGAGTAGAGGGAAAGATCACTGCCCTGCTGGCTGCACTATTGCTGATACAGGCCAAGATGCCATTGGCCTTCTTGGCCACCTGGGCACACTGCTGGCTTGTGTTCTGACACTGTCAGTCAGCACCCCCAGGTCCTTTTAGCCCAGGCAGCTTTCCAGATACTCTTCCCCCAGCCTGTAGTGGTGCCTGGGGTTGTTGTGATGCAAATGCAGGACCCGGCACTTTGCATTGTTGAACCACATACAATTGACCTCAGCTCACCAATCCAGCCTGCCTGGATCCATCTGCAGAGCCTTCCTACTCTCCAGCAGATCAACACTCCCGCCCAACTTGGTGTCATCTGCAAATTTACTGATCCCTTCATCCAGATTGTTATTGAAGCTGTTAACAGGACTGACCCCAACACTGAGCACTGGGAAACACCACCTGTGACTGGCTGCCAGCTGGATGAACTCCATCCAGCACCACTCACTTGGCCTGGACATGCAGACAGTTTTTTTACTCATGGAATGGAGCACCTGTCAAAGCCATGAGCAGCCAGTTTCTCCAGGAGAATGCGGTGGGAAGCAATATCAAAGGCTTTATTAAGTCCAGGCAGACAATATCCACGGCCTTACCCTCATCCACTAAGCAAGTCACCTTGCTGTAGGAGTGGGTAAGGTTGGCTTAGCAGGACATGCCTTTTATAAACCCATGCTGGCTAGGCCTGATCCTGTCGTTGTCCTGCATGTGCTGCATGATGGCACTCAAGATCATCTGCTCCATAACCTTCCCTGGCTCCGACATCAGATAGGCTGACAGGCCTGTGGTTCCCTGGAATCTCCCTCCCCCCCTTCTTGTAGATGGGTGTCACATTTGCTAACTTCCAGTCAACAGGGACCTTTCCAGTTATCCAGTACAGTTGGTAAGTGATAGAAAGTGGCTCAGTGAGAATTTCTGCCAGCTCCCTCAGTACCCTTGGGTGGATTCCATCTGGCCCAATAGATTTGCGTATATCTGATGTAGCTGGTCACTGACCATTTCCCCTTGGATTTGTGGGCTTCATTCTGCTCCCTGTCTTTTAGCTCAAGGGGCAGGGTACCCCAAGAACAAACTGGTCTTTTTATTAAAGACTGAGGACAAGAAGGCATTAAGTACCTCAGCCTTTTCTTCATCCTCGCTGGTGCTTCTCAGCTTCCCAAACAGTAGTAAGAATAATAAGCTTGCTGATGGGAATAGCAGCAATGGCAAATCACTTGAATTTTCCCCCTGTGTTCCCTGTACCTGCTTACAAACCTGTTAGCACTTAAAGCTCTCTGATTATTCAGAGAAGCATCACACCATTCACTTATGATTATTTCCAACTAGAAAAAAAAAAAGGTTGTATCTTCTTTCCGGAATAAATCTCTGGTGGAAGTGAGCTAAGCCTTCAGTGGTGATTTTAAGCACATGCATGTTTCTGAAGCACCATTAGTTTTGCTGAACAAAGTTCTAAAATCTTGAAAATCTTATCCTGACCTGAAATGCTTGCCAGGGCCATTTTCCTCTCATTTTTGAACAGTGTTTTAAGAGTGTCTGTTGGTTGAGCTGAGTAAATGAATCCTCACTTACTCTCCTACGTCTTTATCTTTTGGTTCAGTACTATCTTTTCTCAATCCAAAGTAGTGCAAAGACGCAGACAGAAAGACAAATCTTAAGGGACACATTAAAGCAAATCTAATGTGAATTTTTACAGACATAAATCTAATTAATTTCAACTTCAAACAGAAGATAAAAAACTTTCTTGGGTTTCTTTGATGTGAGTGAATTTCTACATAGCACTTGTCACAGAAAAAGCTTTTATTCTGAGTGTTCTACAGCTTCTGTTCCCAGTCTCTTTGGTGCATTTAGTGCCAGTTTTAGGAGAAAACCCAATGCTTCTGGAGATTGGCTACTCCATCCAGTCCATTTGAGGACTGTTTCTTTTGTGGAAGGTGAGGCTGTTTATTTTTTTGTCTCTTTCTGAATTGAAGTTTATGTACTGATGTTGCTGGGAAAAGCATCCAAAATGTTAACAGAAGCATATATTGAAGAATGTCTCTGAGCTGGTAAAGATTTATATGTTGATATATTTGCTGAGATTCCAGGGGTTATTGGTAGATCCAGGTGGTACAGAGTTGCAGTGCAGGAGCTGTGAAGAAGTGGAATAACCTGCAGAGACATAAAAGGCTATTTCAGAATAGCTGCAGTTTGTTCTCTGTTCTTTATTGTAAATGGCACTTGTCATATAGTTATTTAGCTTGAGAAAAAATGATCAGGAAGAAGCTCCAAGTTTGTGGAAAAGCTCCATGTGACCTCTCAGTAATCTTCTGCTGAATTAAGTTACTCTAAGAGTCCTTGGGCAGAGAGTCAAGATGCTTGGTGTGTGCTCCAAGTGTCACAGGTTTCAGAGAAGCGGAAAGAACATTTGCAGGAATGCAGAGGTGGCAAGGCTGTGGTTTTGGGTCAGGATGAGTCAGGGATATGAAGAATTGTGCAGCTCTCGTTTTGGTCACGGGAAGGCACCATGCCTCCCTCTGACAGTGAACTTTGATCTTCCAAACATGCACTTACAGATCCCAGTTTGAGCAGAGTGGGAAGCTTGGCCATTCCCTCCTCTCTCAGGGTAAGTGAACATTGCAGGGGAATGCGTAAAAACCTAATGACATGCCTCTGTCTGTAACTGGTAAGTGACTTTTGCTTGTTTAAAAGCTGGCCGATCAGGTCAGGGTAAAGTCACAGGAGGGAGAAGCATTAAAAAGACCACCCAGAGAGTGAAACAGGCTTTTTCATTTCTCACTGGAGCTGTCAATTCTTTACTTTCTGCGGTAGTTATAGACCACTGGGGAATTAGCTCCTTTAAAATTTCCTGTGATGTGATAAGGAGATACAGAGATAAAGCACAGACTCTATTTAATCTTACATTTTAATTAGCTCTTATAATTCAGTTCGGTGTATCTTATTTGTTCTAAACTGGGATGGGGTATCACCCAGCATTACTGTGTGAGGAGTCACCCTTTCTGTGCTGTCGGGCTGTCCCTCGTCTTCCTTTCAGCTACAGTTTAATATCCGTGGTGTTTATTTTGCATACATGTGCGTGTGCTTGAGAGGAGCGGACAGCACTTCACTTTTAGCAAAGCTTTTAAAGTAAGGAGTCATACAGCAGTTCCAGCTGTTCTGCATGTCTTTCCATCCCCCTCCCATTATTAGAAATAATCAGAAATTATTTCTAAATAATTTCTGAACCTGTTGGCCGGTTTCAAACCAAATTGAGAAGGCCAGACTGAGACAACCACACTGCTGTAGGTATACCTGCTGAAGGGAAAGCCATGCAAAACAGAGCTGCTGGACCTTTGGCTGAGCCACAGCCAGCAGTTACCTCCCTCTGCCCTTCTTGGATGACAGCCCCAGCTCTTCTGTGTCCTTCTTGCTCAGTGTGAAGGGGGGGGGGGAACAACTTTTGGGAAGGAGGGAAAGATCTACTGGGTCCTTTGCTTGGGAAGGGACTTGCCTTTAGTCCCTGGAATCAACGTAAGAAATATTTCCAGTTTTCTGTTCTTCATTAGCAGAGTTAATGTCTAAAGTTCTTGTTTTTCTTGAAAAAGCTTTTTTTGGTAGTCTGTATCAGCATTACTGATTAATTTTTTTATTACTTTTTTACACAGACACAATGGCCAACACTAACGAATAAAAATTAATAAATTGAGCTTCTGTAGCAGCAAACAGTGTCACATGCAGCAGTGCTGGTCAGTTTGGCCATTTTCCTTCAACTCTGACCTGAATTCTGACTTAAAGGTAGCAATAAATCACATGCTATATGAAGGCACGGATGGACAAAGACAAATTCAGTCTGGATAAGCCCAAAACTAAACTTAGTTTCTGAATGTTGTTGGGGTTCTTTTGTTAGTCATTGGTTCTGTGGTTTTTTCCATGCGGAAGCAGCTCTAAAAATTTTATTTTAACACAGCCCTTTGACATTATAGCATTCCTTGTTCTTGTAAAATGTGTCCATAGCTAACAAACAAAAAGGAGGTAAATCGATGAATTAACTTTGTCATGTGAATAAGCTGCAAGTTTGAAAGCCCAAGCACACTCCGTGCTGGCGGCATGGTGTTTGGAAGCCTTGCATGTGAGCTCATTAATTGTTTTTAAGGGTTGGATGATATATTTGCTGTATTTTTTTTTTTTGCAGATAAGTATCTTGTTTTGCCATGACTTAACCTATGTACATGTCTTTGGTCCACTGATTTGGAAATAGAAATTCTTTTCTTTTTATGGACTGACTAGAGGTCAGTAAAACCCGAGTGATTCTGTGATGGTGTTTTCATTGTCTTAAGAAAATGTCATGAGATATTTGTCAGAACACTGAGATTTTTTAATAACTTGAGGGTTTTTGTTTCTTCCTTTCTCTGGAACAAGTAATCCCACACAGCGTGTATATGTTTACAGAACATGCCTATTGTGTTTGTTAACCGTGCTCAACTAGCATTTGCAAATAGTGTGTTGGGCAAATGCATGGAGCTGACATAACAAGATGCTAAATGTCCATGACTCTTTGAATGCTAACTCAAGTATACTTTGTATAAAGAGCTGTGGTTCAGTCAGCTCCATTACTGATTCTATACAGCTCAGCTGTGAAAGGGATTGGGCCCTTTGAGTGTCTCCTTGAATCAACATCTTGAAACAATGATTGCAGCCTAAGATTATCTACTGAAGTAGTTTCATGATGTGGTTTTGTTCTCCTTTAAAAAAAACCCCCATACATAAATAGGGAAATGTCATTAAAAACATGGTTAAGAAAAAAAATTTTTTACCCTCTGGGTAAGCTCTTAATAGTAGGCAAAAGTCACCTAAACTTATGTGCATGGCCTTAACACTGTGTCTTTATGTGTGTTCATTATAATCTATACTTTTCGCTAACACTTCATGAAACACTTTCTACCATCATGTGAGGTCTGCCTTGTAAAGTACACATTTAATGAATGGCCACATGGTGCTGTAATCCCTCCTACATCTTTTTTTTACTTTTTTATACTACATTTTTTTAATGATGTGAGTGTGTAATGATGCTTTTCAACTGTGACTTGATGGAAGGCTAAGCACAAATCTAATATGCAGTTTGACCTTTGTATGGTCTAAGCAGATTTTTTGGGGGTTTTTTTTTTAAAAAGCATTGCTTTATGGTGAGTTTTTCCACAGATTTTAAGATTATTTGATTTAAAATTTGTTTCCCTAGATTTCCTGTGTTCTTTGCATAATGGACTTTTTATCTTTCATTCAGCTGGTAATATGATATTCTCAGAATGGAGGTGATTGCTTGAAATGTAGTTACTGAAGGTGGGATCAGGCATAACACCTCAATTATCCTTTTTTTTTTACTGTTGTTTGGCTTCCATGCTCATGTTCACACTGTAGATTACCAGTCTGGGAGTAACTTAATTTAAGAAAGTAATTTAAGAAGTAATAATGATTACTCTAGAGGGGTACAAAAGAGAATAAAGCAAATGATCAGAGATACAAAAAATTTACCTAAAAGGGCAGGAAAAGAAAAACAAATAGAAAAGACTGGGAAACAGGGGACTGTGATAACACTTCCGACTTTTTATTAAAGAGGTTCTGCAGAGATAAAGGGTTCTTCATCAGTAACAGTAACAAAACGGTGTCTTGAATTGTATCACAGAGTTCTAGATCAGACATTAGGAAAAGGTTTGAACAACTAGGACAGCAAAGCAACAGAATAGATTGTACTTGAGGATTTCACAGCTGCTGGTGGCAATTACATAGCTTTAGGCAAAAAGATGGACTGTGACAGTCCCAAGTCAGTTTGAGTCTTTCTTATCCTTGTGTAATGCATGATACAGACTCCTTAGGTTTGAACCTAAAACATTCATCTTTCAGATAGAAAATATAAGTCTTGATTAAAAATCACCAGTAATGGAGAATCTGCTGCTCTTGGTAAATTCTTCCAATACTGAATTTTTCTATTGGATTGCAAATTGTGAGTTATTCTTCCTCTTAATTTTTCTGAGAAGTCCAATTGACTCCTTTTCCTTGAATCTCGGAGTACATTTCTCCACTATATAAAGGCTCAGCAAATTTTTCCCATGTAAGCTTTGATGTGTAATTTCTTACACATTGTCGTGCAGTCAAGTCTCAGCCTTCTCTATATTTTTTCCTTCTAATTCTTTTTTTTTTTCATCATTTTGTATTGAACTTTGTTAATGCTTTGCTGAAAATGGACTCTGTGCATGGTCACATCAGTGCTGTGCCAGGTCTTTGCTCCTTTCTGCTCCTGCTTCTCAGAGAAAGGGAAACTAGGATTATTCTGGCCTGTAAGGTCTCACACAATGCCGATAATGTGTAAAAGCAAGCATGTCCTTGCCAGAACTGCTCCTTCCCTGTGAGTATCCTCTGCTTCTGGTTCTATATGCCTTGGGTTTCATTTGCCCATTTTCATTACAGTGCAAAATGTTTGCTTATGTCTCTCTAGCCTGTGGCTCAAGTGGCTCTTTACCAGTAAATCACTCCCTTCTTTATTCTCTCATTTTGCAGCTTTGTTTTCTGAAAATAGTACCAGTTTGCACTTATCTTCTGAATCACAGATTATCAAGTTAAACTGTGTAGATTCAAAGCCTCAAACATGATGATATCCACAGCTCCCTCTTTGATGGTGATTATGTAGGATTTCACATCTGGAACAGGGCAGCCATGTTTTAAGTTTCAGTTACATTGATTTTTATGTTCTGTAGATTGTATACATGATATATACTGCCAAGGAATTTATTTTTTATTATACCCAATGTACTTCAGTTTCTATATGGACATTCCTAACATTATGCAGAGTTACTCTCTGCAACAGCCATTTCCACAGGACAGCTGGAATCACCCATAATTCTCTTGATAAGTGTATTCATACAAGAAGCTGAATATGCAGTGTTGAATGCATTGCAACATCTTTTGCATAATAACCTTCCTAAGAAGTCGAGACCCAGGATTTCATGTGAGCTTAACTATCTCAGCCAAATCTGTGGTCTCATCCAATTTTGAAGATGTATCTTTTCTACACATCACATCTGTTGGTTTAATACTTTCCGAAGAGCCATATCAGCTGTTCTACTATTTGTGGGAAATTTATTGTAATACTTTGTAATTAGCTTTTCTATTACTCTATATGATGTGCATCATTTACATCTCTGAATTATATTGAAATATTAATCAGAGGTTCAGAGAGATCCTGAACCAAACCTTTGAACAAAGTCTTAAATACAGGGTGTCTGGAATCAGGTGATTTTAATTAATGCAGAGTTTAGCTGCTGTTAGTGTTTTCTGTCTTACTTGTTTCCAGCTGTAATTTTGCATTACATAGATGAAAACATAGTTAGTATTTCCTTTACTTAATTTGGGGATACTATACAGACCCAGGCACGATTTGTATCCATGTTAGTGCTATTCATTGTGAATTCATATAT